>NC_088791.1:63522247-64132163 GCF_011386835.1 Chrysemys picta bellii
GTAACAGTGTAGCTAATTGTTGGTTGTGGTGTTCTCAGATGCTCTAAGAAGTCACAATGAGGCATGTCAGGAGAACAAGGACTTGCAGCCATATATGCCTATTCCTCATGTGTGTGATTCCTTAATACCACCTCAGGACAGGTACGTTCAGATTATTCTGTTGAATTGCTTTAAAGGGAAGTATGTTGAGCTTACACATACATAAATGCCTTAGTCAATAAACTAAGCTACTGAATATTTCAAATGAGTAAATGAATCCCTCTAGATTATGTTGCAGGCATAAGAGATGAAAAATCGTAGTTCAAGTGCTGGTCCCCATGTGTATTTTACACATGGATACTCGTGCACATCATGCACCTGAGAACAGAGATTTCTAGCAAGTAGTGTCCAGTGGTCTGTACATCTCAATTGTTTTCATTGTGCTCTGAAGCGAGGGCATAAGGGGTGGTGCAAATCAATGCCTCTTCAATTCCTTCTTACCACTGCATGGCCAGAGTCAGAATCCTCTATGTCCAAAACTATCTTTGACTTCTAATTTGTAAATATGTACAACGCTACCTCGATGTAACGCGACCTGATATAACACTAATTTGGATATAATGCGGTAAAGCAATGCTCCGGGGGGTGGGCAGGGCTGCGCACTCCGGTGGATCAAAGCCAGTTCAATATAATGTGGTTTCACCTATAACACGGTAAGATTTTTTTGGCTCCTGAGGACAGCGTTATATCGAGGTAGAGGTGTATATAGTTTAGTATTCTTAGAATTTTTAGACTTTATAGTTAGTTTAATTCTCTCCATCTCAAGGAGTTCCTTCCCACAGAAAAGCAGTATGCCCAGCATCCCAGGGTTAGAGCAGGGGCAGGAAATGCAGTTCTTTTTCTCCATCAGTGGTGAATCCCTGCACTGCCTTTACTGCCTTGGGGAGGCTCATATCATCGCGAAGTGCAACATTGGTTGCTCTTTCCCTACCTGAACCCGTGAGGGATGAGAGCTGTTTGTGGAAACATCTCAGGGAGAAGCCATGAGACCTCAGTCTGACCCAGACTGGGGAGATCCCCCACTGCTGTGGCTTCAGAAGGTGAGTAGCAGCCCTCTGAGCATGAGTTCTGGAGCAGAGCCAAAACCATTAAGCCTCTCATAAGAATATGGGATACGAACATAAGCATAAGGACGTATCTCTATCCAGATCTGCCGCTGAGAGACAGGACACCTCTCTGTCCCTGTCCAAATTGGTTGAGTGCTCATGCGTGAGTCTTAAAGAATTAAGCCTGCTTAAATCTTCCAATCAAGAAGGGAAGGCGCGATGGAGGAATGATCCATTGCTTCTAGCTCTGGTTCCGGCTCCAATTCTCAAAGGTCAAAAGATCAGCACCTGTCAGCTTCAACTAGAAATTGCATGTTGGATTCTGGTTCAACATACTCCAGGAAGGATCTGCCGAGCCCATCTCCTTAGTTGCACTGGATCTGTCAGTCTGGCCTCCAGGACTCTGAACTCCAGAATGGACTGAGATCTTTGTCACTGGAGGATATGCTTGACTTATCCCACCCACAATCTTCTCTTCTCTTTCTTGTCCCATCCTCCACAGGATATTTCAATACCAGAAGAAACCACCTTGAGGAGAAAGAGTCTTTTCCATACCCTGTCCACAAGCTGGAATATACCAACAGCATGACAGGCAGAACTTGAACCTACCTTTTCATCAGATGAGTCTGCTGTTCTGGATGAACCTTCGCTCCCTCTGAGGGAGACCAGTCTACACAGAACTTCTTCAAGGTCTTGGAGCCACCACCCTCCCAGATATTACCACCCAGAGGACTTGTTGATACCCAGTGCCTTGGAGCACTCCCCATT
Source organism: Chrysemys picta bellii (assembly GCF_011386835.1). Taxonomy (NCBI): domain Eukaryota; kingdom Metazoa; phylum Chordata; order Testudines; family Emydidae; genus Chrysemys; species Chrysemys picta. The sequence continues at coordinate 63,524,101 of NC_088791.1, forward strand.
CAATCAGCCTTCATACTGGCCCTACTGGAGTCTCTGGGGTCTGTACACTAGACATCCCAGATCTGGACAAGAATTACATTTGGCCCTCTTCCCCCGGCCAGTGCCACCTGGCTCCATCAGAGTATGCAGAGGAGGACATTGAGCTGGATTTGCTGGTGCTGACAGTTCCATTGGGCATGTCATCCTCCTGAGTAGATGAGGCAGTCTCTACATCATCCTTATCTCTGCCTGATGACCACAGGCAATACCAGAAGCTCTTGCAGAGAGTGGCAACTGAGCTCAAGATCTGTCTTGAGGAGATCAGTGACATGCAGTGTAGCCTCCTGGATATTCTACACCCCTCTGGCCCTAGCAGGGTGGTCCTCTCAGTAAACGAGGCCATTATAGTACCTGCCGGGGCAGTATGACACATCCCAGCCTTCTGTGCCCCCTCACCAGAAAGGGCTGAAAATTGTTACTTTGTACCAGCTGAAGGAGCAGAGTTTTGTTTACCCACCCAGTGCCCAGTTGCTTGGTCATGCAGGGAGCCACAGGAAGATCCAGGCTGCATCACCTCAGGGCAACTCTGATACAAGGTCACTAAATGCCTTGATCTTTTGGAGAAGAAGGTATTTTCATTACCCAGCCTTCAGTTCAGAACTGCTAACTTACCAGGCTCTGTTAGCAAAATATGATTTCACAAATTATTCCAAATGTGTGGAATTCAGGACAAACTTCCCCAGGAGGACAGTACTCAGTTCTAAGCCTTCATCAATGAAGCAAATTGGTGGCTAAGACTGCTCCAAACAGCAATGGATACAGCTGACACCGTGTCCAGAGCTACTGCTAGAGTCCTGCAAATCTGCAAATATCCACTATTTTGGATTGGATACGGATACAAATTTTGTATCTACACAGGGCTCTAGCTATTGCCACACTATAATCATGAGGCAAGAGTCCTGACTTCATGCTTCAGGGTTCCCCAGGGAGGTCCAGAATACCCCTGAGGACCTCCCCTTTGAGTCTAATGTCTTCATTGAAAAGAGATGAGTTGCTTCACTCACTTAAGGACTCAAAAACAACCTAACGCTCTCTGATCATTTACATCCTAGCCCCAAAGAGAGAGCACCATAAGCAGGTTTATAAGCTTGGACCTTTTCCCTCAGTCCTTTTATAACCAGTGCTCTTACAAACTGACACATAAGTGCCAGAGGGTACAAAAACTCAAATTTGTGGCTTTTTCCACCTCAGTTTCCACCACTCAACCCCACTCACCATCCATAGTTTACTTTTGACAGGATACATGAGAACCGCGTTCCTCTATTGATGCCATCCTTCATGCCCCTCCCCCCGCCGCAAACTTTTGGTGTCTGCCTTGTTCATTTCACTCACAACTGGAGGGCAACAAGAGTGTGCAAGTGGGTGATGGAGAGGATTCAGTCTGGCTTTGCAATCAAGTTTGTCACCTCACCATCAGAAACCCCTTCCTGACTCCTTTTCAGGGACCACTCTCACAAGGAGATCCTACATCAGGAGGTGGACTCTTCTTCAGTGAGAAGCTATAGAGCACGTGCCACCTCAGCATCAAGGGAAAGTGTTCTACTCCCCATATTTCTTCCCGCCCAAGGAAAAAGGAGTTTGGAGACCAATTCTCAGTGTACGCCAACTGAATGTCTTTATTCAAAAATCAAAATTTTGCATGGTCACATTAGCGTTGATAATCCCCTCTGCTAAAGAGGGCGCATGGATCGTGGCTCTTGATGTGAAAGATGTCTACTTTTATGTGGACATTTGCCTGTCCCACAGAAGGTTCCTCAGTTTCCTAGTAAGCCAACAGCACTACCGATTCAAAGTGCTCCCGTTCGGCCTAGCTACAGCACCCAGGGTCTTCACAAAGGTCTTCTCAGTGATGGTGGCCTGGATGACTACGCCATCTTTCCATATGTAGATGACTGGCTCTTGACTGGCAGGTCTAGAATGGATGTTCAGTCTGTCCCTATTCCTCCATTGTCTGATATCTTCCTTGGGAAATCTGTCAATATAGAAAAGTCCTGGCCTGGCTGTGGTCTTACTAACCATACAGATACAAGACAAATACTAGAGTATAATTCCTGCCAAGGCCATAGCTTGTCTTGTTGGACAAACCCAGAACAAGTATGTGCGGGAGTCTTTTCCTTATCCATCCGCCGTGTGTGACCATTCTCATGGACACATCCCTCGTAAGTGATGGAGGCAACAGCTCTGGGCCAAGGCCGCCAGAGCGATGTCTTTCATCTACCATGGATGAACCACCTCAGGTATGCCTTTTCCTTCCATCCCAATGACACTACAAATTCTACAGAAGATTCACCATGACAAAGCTCAGGTTATTCTCATTGTGTCCAACTGGCTCAGATAACTTCTGAAAACATCAACCTGACCTCTCATCAATATCCGACCCTTTCCAGATCTACTGCCTCGAGAACAATGAGGCCAGATATCCCAACCCAGGCCCTCCTCATTTCACAGCCTCGTATTTGGATGGGCATCAGACATAGAACATTCATGTTTGGAGACTGTTCAATCTATTCTCAATCAAAGCAGAAAGGATTGCACCAGAAAATGCTGTCTGACCCATGGAGATGTTTCTTCACCTGGACACAACAGAGCCAATTATCCACAGAAATCATGAGAATTGCTGTTACTCTAGACTACCTACTCATGGGCTTTGGGACTTTGTTAGTTTGCTGTGGGTCTACCTTGCAGCAATCATTGCTTTTCATCCTCCAGTTGAGAGCTATTCTGTTTTCACACTCACTCATCTAACTACAATTAGGTTCCTGAAAGGCCTCATTAGGACTTTTTCACTGGTGGTAAAACCATCCCTGCAATTGGATCTTAATCTTGTTATTTCAGAACTTCCCTTTTAATCATTTTGTTACCTGCTCCATGTCCTACCTCTCTATGAAGATAGTCTTCCTAGTCACCATCATTTCAACAAGAAGGGCAAGTGAACTGGGAGTGCTTATGGCAGTATACTGGTTTGCATAAAGAGGTTTCCCTTTGCCTTCACCCAAAATTTATCCCTAAAGTAATTTCTGAGTTTCACACGTATCAGCCTACTCACTTACTGGTATTTTTTTCCAAAACCTCATGCTTCTGATGAGGAGAGAAGATTTCACTCTTGATGTACGATGGGCTTTAGTGTTCTGACATTGGAGAACAAAATCAATTAGGAAAATGCCTAGATAGCTTGTTCCTTTAGCAGAGTGATTAAAAGGACAAGCATTATTTGCTCAGAGACTGAATGGATCTCTTGCTGCATCATTCATTATCAACTGGCGTATATGCCTCCCCAGAGCGGTTAGTGCCCTATCCACTAGAACACAAGTGACTTCTACAGCATCTCTTCAAGCCCTATTTATACTGGACATATGTAAGGCAAGAGCTCTCTCCATACTTTCGTGAAACAGGCATTGGTCCAGACATCTGCAGATGCAGCTGTGGGGACAGCACTATTCAGACATCTATAACAACTGCATCCTTGCACTCCCTCCACCGCTGTTTAATTGCTTACCAATCACATATTTGTGGAATACATATAGGGACCAGCACTCAAAGAAGAAATGGAGATTACTTACCTGTTACTGGAGGTTCCTCGAGAGTTGTGTTCCTATCTGTATTCCACTGCCTGCCCTCCTTCCCCTCCTGCTGCAGATCATCACTGGATTCTCAGTAAGAAGGAACTGGGGAGGCATCGGTCCACACCGCCCTTATACCTGCTGCTCAGAGCATGAGAAGAAATGTGCATGGTGGGCCAACGGACACTACTTGCTAGAAATCTTTTGATTACAGGTGCCTGGTGCACATGCTTATCCACGTGTGGAATACAGATAGGGATCACACATCTCAAAGAACCTCCAGTTACGGGTAAGTAACTTCCATATTTCTTTTAATTAAAAATTACAAGTATTTGGATGCACAATGTATTTTGTTTGAATATTAAAATTATAATTCTTGTTCTTGCTCTAAATTGAAGGAAAAAAATGAAGAAGGTCTGGAATAGAGCAGTTGACTTTCTTGCTGCAAATGAATCTAGAGTTCGCACAGAGACACGACGAATAGGTGGCACTGACTTCTTGGTTTGGAGATGGATACAGCCATCTGCAGCATGTGACAAAATTTTAGTTATACCATCTAAAGTATGGCAAGGCCAAGGTATAGTTATATTATTAAATGTAATTTGTATCTTGCATTCTACACTTAACATTTATTCTTGCATCTCCTAATGAGGCTAATCTGTCATTTGAAAAGGAAGAATTTGCTTTTTCTAATCTACTTAAATGTAAATTGCAGTTATTGTCTGAAAAAGTGACAATATAAAAATAGCACTTTCCTACTGAATAGACTAGCTCCTCTGTACTTAGCATCTCATCTGCTTACTTCAGTACCAGGTAGAAGCTTTTCTGTTAGTGCTGCAATGGCCATACAGCAGAGCCCTCAGAGTAGTCAGACAGAAAGTGAGCTATTTTCTGGCTCATGTATTATCAACAAAAATAACTGCGCTTCATTTACAGGGTCAGAGTCTGACTTTCATTATCCTTGTGCTAACTCGTTGGAAACAGTCATGTACAGGTGTAAGGGCAGGGTTGGGCCTCCAGAACATTTATTTCTGTCATTGTGTCAGGAAAAAAAGCATGACTTCCGTTTCAGGTGGAGCATGAAAGAGTGGCATTCAAATAATAAATAAACTCTATAGTGGGGAAGTCACTGACCCAAAATATGTATCCATGATAAAATATTTGTAGCATTTCAGAGTGGAACCGCTCTTCTTAAAAAATATATAGGATGTTTTTGCCACACGTCTCCTATTTCTGTCTGGCACAACCAACAGTTTGCTTTAATTTAGAAAGGGAAGTCAGAAATTAAACTTCCCATGGTTTTGTTTCCCTTAAACTTGATGGGAATGTCACTTCAGACACACCTTACATGAGTGGGGAAGGGGGATCTGCGCTCCGGGGATGGTGGGGGGTAACTGGGGCAGGGTGGGGGAAGGGGGAGCTGCCAGTACCTCTCTCCGCTGGAGCCTTTCCTGAATCCTTCTGCAGGCTCCAGCTGCTGCTCTTTCCGCCTCCTGGTGGTGGAGGCCGATTACTGCAGGTAATTAAAGTCCGGTTAGCAGGGCACACTACCAGGTTCCTTTTTCGACCAGACTTTTTGGTCGAAAACCAGATACCTGGCAACCCTAAATGGAATGCCCTCCTCAAATTAATTTGTGAGGCTACTAACAACTCCTTCAGATTTCTACTTAAAACACTTTGACTGTAACACCTTCAAGAAAGTGTTAACCACTGACAGATTGTGCAGAAATGGGATAGTTTGTCTTTCTTCAGAAACCCTTTCAGATATAGTACCATCAAGTTGTGCAGTTGCTAATCTATGTAACCACATCCTTATTTTCACTCTTCTCATCCTTCTCTTCTTTGTAAACTTGGTGTGGTTTTTGTTTTTAAAATTAGATTGTAAGTTCTTTGGCTCAAGGATCATTTCTACTAGTGTGTACGTGCAGTTCCTAATACTAGTGTCCCCATCCTGATTGTGGGCCTTCATATGTCACTCCAATATAAAGAATAATGGAAATGGAAATATTTTTGTATTGAAACATCCGTCCCTATTTCTTAGTAGATTCTGATTAATTATAGAATACCCAAAGGATAGTATAAATGAAAAGTTCACCATAAAATTACATCCTTATAAACATATTGGTAAGTCATAATTAAAACTGAATAATTTACTGCATACATACTTGTCAAATTTAAACTAGTTAGCAAAAACTTACATTTCTGTTTTCACTTACAGATAGTGCATGCAATTTATGCATTAGTTATAGCATACAACTTTTTAGCTATCTGGAATTTGTTTACCATCTAGTGTACTGGCCAGAATATCAAAACTAATATTTTTAAAGCTAGCAATTATGGATCTGAAAAAATAAGTGTGGTGTTTTTCTCAGTATTATTAGTGTCTTTATGGGAACATTGTAATTTGTTGAAATGTTTTTTCCTTTCATATTGTGGAAGGAAGGTATTCTTACTCTTAAGTTCAAGGCAACAAAAGGATTAAATATAAAGATGAGATGCTTGTAAACTAGATAGTATTGTATTAATCACTTACTAAACTATTAAATTCATTTTTTTCCTTGTAGCATTTCATCTAGATAGAAGAAATTCGCCACCAAACAGTTTGACACCATGTCTAAAGATTCGCAATATGTTTGATCCCGTCATGTAAGTAAATGTGGTCATACTCCAAGTGCTATTTTCAATGTGCCTTAGGACAGCGTGGAAAACTTTCATTCTTCAAATCCCTCCTGAAAATGCACCACATCGCAAAGACTTCAACCCCAGTACTTCGGTCAGAGAAATAGTGGTATATAAGCAAAAAATTAACATTCAGGATGTGTTACCATGCATTACCAGCCAAAGTGACTAGAGACTCTTTTTACTTACCTTATCCTCCCTTTCATCTTGCTTTTCGGTGTTAGCATTCTGCAGACCACTTCCTCAACAATAGTGTGTAGTCAGTCATCTGCTGTCCAAATACACTGTCACTCTGGCTGTCCCCTGTTTGGCTGTAAAAATGTTTGTTTTTCTGAAGCACCAAAAGAGACACTGGCTCTTCTATGGCTTACATGCAACAGACCGCATTGGCTGTAAAATTAAGAATACAGTCTTAAAGTTGCACAGTTTGGATTTAGAATGTTAAACATTGGGGTGTTTTCCATTCCCTTGGGTCTTGATCACCAGCCCAGTCATGGGGGAAGCTCACCAGAGCATATGATGACACAGCCACCTTGGTTGGAAGTACAAAATGCTGTTCCCACAGAGCACCTAGTGCTTCAGGAGAAATCTTTGCACAGTTTTTAACACAGGAGGATCCGTCTGCTCCTGTTAACCTCTTTTCCTCCTCGCTTAATGACTTCATGATCCTGGATACTTCCTCTTCAGTTGCAGATGATTGTCTCATTAGGAACTTCTGAGAAGAACGGTTGCAGCTTTGGACATAAAAGCTGAGCTTGTACAAGAAAACATCACAAGCTTTTGGACATGCTCTTCTGCCCCTGAGAGGATAGCCCCTCCCTATTAACAAGGCTCTTCTAGAACCAGTAAAGACCTTATGGCATATGCCAGCCTCCTTAGCCCCTACAGCTAAGCACACAGACAAACATTCAAGTGTTTTTATTCCCATGCCACACTGAACTCTTTTGCAGTGACCGCTACCAATGAGAGATCACATCGGGGAGACTTAAATAAATTCCCAAAGAAAAAGAGCCCCAAAAACTTGACTTAAATGGGAGAAAATTTGTTATTCTACCTCCTCTTTCAAGATGTATATAGTAAATTAGAAGGCACTGTTAGCTAAACATGACTGTAAACTGAGGTGCAATGTCCATGTTTTCTGAGAAACTACCAGAGGATGCAAAGGAGGAATTTAAGACTTTCTTTGCAGAAGATTGCATGGTGACTAAGATGTCATTCCAGTCTGTACTTCATGTGGCTGATACTACAGAGGCACTCACTCTAGAAGAAGCAACTGTGAGGAGAGCTTCCTGGGTACAGAACTCGGGAATAGCTATGAACTGTCAACAAATGATTGAAGACATTCCATTTGGCAGTTTTGTCTTTGTTTTCAGATAAAACTGATGCGACCTTGCATTCTTTTAAAGACTCTCAAGCAACACTTTGCTTATTAGTGTTTGATACTCCAGCCCCCAAGAGGTGCCTGTACAGACCTTTAACTGTAGCACAACACAAGCACCTCATCCTCAGCGATTGTCGGGAGGCATGCCATTTGATTCCTCCTTTGAGGACAGCTCTACAGTTGCTAGCAACAGCCAGTCCTCCTTCCTCCCACCCCAGTTTGGAAACAGATGATCACATTTCCTCAGTGCTTGGGAATCTATAATGACAGACAAGCACTGAGAGACTGGGGTATTCTTTCTAGTTTCTGTCGACCTCCTTCTCCACCTAGCTACCCCATCTTTTCTCAGAGACCCATCTCACAAATCAGTGCTCATTCAAAAAGTTCAGACACTTCATTCTAGGAGCCATAGGAGAAGTTCTCTTTCAACATTGGGGAAAGGGGTATTATTTACAATACTTTGATTCCCAAGTCCGTGGAGGGGGGTTGTCTGAGACCCATTCTAGTTCTTTGAAATCTCAGCAAGTCCATCAAGTACGTAAGAGTTCCCTTGGCCTCCCTAACATCGATTATTTTTTCCCAAGATTGCAGCGCTGTTTGCTGCCCTTCATCTCAAGGAAGCTTGCTTCCATGTGGCAGTCTTGCCGAATCACAGGAAACTTCTTAAATTCTGTGATAGCTAAACAACTTTATCAGAATACGTTACTCCCCTTTAGTCTGTCATTGGTGCCACAAGTATTCAGCAAGAGTGTGGTGGTGTCCTACCTAAGGAGGAAAGGAATTCATGTCTTCTCTTACCTGTATGATTGGTTACTTCAGAGCAGATCTGAACATGATGTTCTCCACGACATCCATTTCATCCTTCATTTCTTCGGCAGTCTGAGACTTATGCTGAACAAGGGAATATCTGCATTAGTTCCAACATAAAAAAATCAAGTTCATTGGGACCCTACTTGCATCTACGAAGTTGACTGCTTTTCTCTCTCAGGAGAGATTTCAGACTGTTGTCCAGCTGTGTAAGTGTCTCATGTCATGCCCCACCACCACCGTCTGAGCTTACTACATGGCCTCATGAACTTATGTGATCAAACGTTCTCCCGGTGGGCTACAGTAAAACTATCGACGAAACAGAAATCCCTTAGACAAGTAGGTCCATGTACCTCCTATGTTCCTAGTGTCTTTAGACCAGCGAGTGGATCAGAACAACATATGCAGGGGTGTGCCATTTTCTCATCCCTTTTCATCCAAGACATTCATTACAATGCATCCCTGATAGGATGGGGTGCTTAGCTAGAAGGTTTGTGAACCCAATCATTACAGACAGAATATGATTTGGCCCTTCATTATCAATATCCTCAAACAATTTTCAAGGCTTGCTGCACTTTTCTCCCTCACATCAAGGGCTTGTTGGTCTAGATACTATCCAATCAGCTTTGTCAAAAGAATTGAAACAGACTTTTGCATGAAAAGGGACACATTGTTCCCAGAATCTGTTGGCCAGTCATCTCAGCAGGAAACTTCCCAAAAATCACGAATGGTCTCTGAAGAACAGTGTGCTCAGAACTCGCAAGTGGGTGACAGTCCAGGCTCATTTACTGACACTTCTCTCCTACAGTGTAGGAGTCTCCTGTACAGATTCTTCCTCTCAGTCCCCTGCATTCTGTTCATCCCACAGGTGATCCTCAAGTTGACAGGAGACCATGCCAGATAATTCTTAAAGCTCCAGCATGGTTGAGACAATGCTGGTTCTTAGACCTTCACAGCCTCTTGATTCAACCTCCATCAGCTCTCTGCCTCTTCTTCAGACCTATTGTCCCAGCAGCACAGGCAGATATTGCATGCAGATATGAACAGTCTGCACCTTATGGTGTAAAGGTTAATTCAGGTGGAGGACTGCTCAGTGGCAATTCAGGAGGTATTGCTTAATAGCAGAAAGCAATCCATTACAGTTGCTTATTTAGACAAGTGGAAGCAGCTTTCAATCTGGTCCACTCTCCAGGGCATACTTCTATCAGAAACTAGGATTCAAGACATTTTGGAGTACCTGTTACACCTCAGATCTTTGGGCCTTTCTCTAAGCTCCCTGAGAGTTTACTTGGTAGCAATCTTGGCAGTTTTCCCTCCAGTTCAGGAAACATCCATTTTTAAGTATCAGAGGGGTAGCCGTGTTAGTCTGGATCTGTAAAAGCAGCAAAGAGTCCTGTGGCCCCTTATAGACTAACAGACATATTGGAGCATGAGCTTTCGTGGGTGACATGCATCCGATGAAGTGGGTATTCACCCATGAAAGCTCATGCTCCAATACGTCTGTTAATCTATAAGGTGCCACAGGACTCTTTACTGCTTTTATCAGTTTTTAAAAATCTGATTTGTTTTCTAGATTTTTAAAAGGGATTGTTTTACTCTTTCCCCCTGGAAAAGGATGCATTGCCACGTTGGGACCGTAACATTTTATTAGCTACTTTAATTGGCCATCCAAGGGTGCACATCCCAAGGGTTAATGTTACTACATATTAATATCTAATTAACATACTTTGCATGTTCCTTTAAACATTGCTTTGTTTAAAAAAAAAATCAGAATCAGACTTCATAATAGAAATGTAAAAAAGTGTTCATGTAGACTTTCATTATATCTTCTCTTAATTGTTTTACTTAGGGAAATTGGTGACCACTGGCATTTGGCAATTCAAGAAGCAATCTTGGAAAAATGCAGCGATAATGATGGAATTGTTCATATTGCTGTGGACAAAAATTCACGTGAGGTAAAGGCATTTCCGGTATTCCCTTTATATTTTTTTGGCTTGTTGGTCTTAAACTTAAATTTTTTTTTCTCACCGCAGGGTTGTGTATATGTCAAGTGTCTGTCTCCGGAATATGCTGGAAAGGCTTTTAAAGCATTACATGGCTCTTGGTTTGATGGTAAGAAGTTTGGGGGTTATAAACTGGGGAAAAATGCAGCTACTGTCATTTTTAGCTAGCATTGTAAGATGGCTTCTAACTAAAATATTAAGCAATAACAAAATACATTTTGACATTTTTCGTAGGTATGAATTGTCTGGCAATTTGTTGATTACATCAGTGCACTGAAGTATTTATCTGTTAAACTAAATGTAATGGTCTTATTACATACTCAAACTAGTAATTGGTTGTATTTTACTACAGGAAAGCTGGTAACGGTAAAATACCTGCGGCTAGATCGATATCATCATCGCTTTCCCCAGGCTCTTACTTGCAACACACCCTTGAAGCCATCAAACAAACACATGAACTCAATGTCACATCTTCGTCTACGAACAGGCACAACTAACTCTCAGGGAAGCTCCTGAGAAGACTTTCTACAACTTGTAGGACTGTTACTTGCAGCAGGAAAATTCCTGTTTGGCTGCCGTCTTCCTTTTTTAGTGCTTTTTGTATGTAATATTTTCATTGATTAAATAAAAGTCTGAACGTTCCAGAAATCTTGTTTCCAAAGGGACTTAGCAATGAGGCAGTAATACTAAGTGGACAAAAACAGTTGCTTCAGGAAGTTTTTGGAGCTTGAATAAACAATGCATTTAATTTTTGCATGAAGAACACTGAATTTATTAAACATTTTCAGATGTGGCGGCTGTATTTTTTTGCACCAAGAAGTGTTTTGATAATAATCCAAAAGCATGGAGAAAAAAAGGCTTCCTGTATTTCCATAGTTTCCTTTGAAATAATCTTGTGGATATTTTGTAACAAACACCTACAGTTCCTGATGGCGAATAAGTAAAAAATGTTAATTTTTCAGTCTAATCTTAGGTTTCTGTTGCTGTAAAGGATTCATTTGCTGCAGCTGGGGTATGGGAAAATTAATTTGGCTGTAGTGGTTGCATATAAATGAGGGAAACAGAAACTGAATGCAGATATACTGGTTTTTGTACATAAGTGTAAATGCTGGTGGTGGCAAAAGTAGTCGTGTTCTGTGAGGATGTCTGCATTAAAGCAGTGAATAAGCTTCCTATTTTATTCATAACCTAATGTTTTTTATAGTGTTGGCTGTACCATCACATAAAAGTCAAACGGCCGAACACCTTAAAGTATTAGATACAAGTTAAATATCTTTTATAGTTTTTATATTGAAATATCTGACTATGATTTTGTGTGAAAGGTCTGATACCAATTGTGGTGGATTCAAATTTATGTGAGCAATAAAGAAGCAATTGGCAGATACTGAAAACATATTTTGTGAAAAGCTGTATTTATTACAAATACCAGGACTGTGACAAAGTACTATTGGGATTAAGTAACTTTCCTAATATATTTATAACTTTAAATAAGTTTTAATTAACCAGTTACCTGTAAAATTAACAAGGGTGCATATTTTTTGCAACAAAATTTTGGTTCATGAGAGCTAGAAATATAAATGTACAAGTGAGTTACTTTATTTCAATGTTAAATTTATGTATTAACATTTATTCACTCTTAGTAACTACAGAATTGTTGCTGAGAAGTTTCATTGCAAATCTAAGACTATTGGCTGCACTGATCCCTTGTTTATACAATATAATTTTGTCTATAATTATCCAGCTAAATATTGCATAGGTGGTGAGACTGAAAGTGTACCAGTTAAAATAAATTTAGTAAAACTCACTTTCTTTTGTAGATATGATGGATTTGCAGCATGAACTTGCACAAATAATGCATGTTTTTCTTATGGTTCATTAAACATGATGCACACTATTCTGCAACAGAAAATCTTACTGTGCCTTACCTTGTGCTTTTGTGGGCACCATGTTTATTATTGGAGGGTTTGTTATCTGAAAATTTTTTTAATTCTCAGTTTTACGTCTCAGATGCTAATGAATGAGTATATATAATATATATATAATCTGCCATGCAAATTTCTACTCATGAGGGACAAGTACATATTTTTGATGAGTGAGTAGATTTTATGTCAGGTCTGGTAGATTTTCATGAGTTTTACTATATATACATATATGTATATGTATAATATACATGTATATGTATTATATATGTATATAAACCGATTTTGCTGTATTTGATGTGCATCATAGTGATTTGTTGACCTGATCTTAGTGACCCCATCTTGTGACCTGTTGCAAGAGTGAATGTAAAAATAGTTGTGGCATTTTAAAAGGTCACCTTTTGATGCAGATGCATCATTTTCTTGCTTCTAAAATATATTTCTTGTAAACACTGTACATTTTATTATTGTAATATGGACTATTATGCAGCTTATTTTACCTAAAACTGTTAAGTTGACCAATATCCCTCCCTGCAAGACAGAGGGGAATGTGTATAATATCTGGACATTTGAGAAAAATCAGATATTTGATGTAATTTGTCACCTGTCCTGTAAAAACAAACAAACAAAAACAAAACTCTAATTAAAGGTTTATTAGGGGTTTTTATATGTGTCTCAACTTTTCCATCTTCAGAAGTCTCTCTTTGATTTGTATGTTTGTCTGCATTTGGTGAATGGGTGAGAGAAGAGCTTCGTACTACAACTATTTAAAGTTTTAACAAAAACTCATGTTCACAAGACACAAGTTTAGACTATGCTGTAGAGCTGATTTAATACATACTTTAACTCCACTGAAGACCAATCTTGAGCTGAGAGATCACTGACATTGAGCACGGGAGTATGTGGGAGTTCCAGTGAGTGTGTATTTTATTTTTGTAATATATTTTAAGGCCAGAAGGGAACATTATGATTACCTAATCTGACCTGCATAACACTGGTCCAAGAATCTCATCCACAAATGTCAGCAGCATCAAGCTCATAACTTCTGTTTGAGCTATAACAAATTTGTAGACTCCCATCATATCTCTAGGTAGACGTCCATGATTGATTATCATGCACTACACCTTATTTCTAGTGTGAATTTGTCTAGCTTCAGCTTCCAACCATTGGATCTCATATTTTTTCTGGTAGATAGCTACTATGACAAATCTTTTTCCCCTGCCATTACTTGTGGATTGTGACTAAGTCACCTTTTAATCATTTATTTGATTAAGGTATTGTATTTCCCCAAAAGTTAGACCGCAATAAATGCCTATTCCTGGAGACTAGAATGTTTTATAGGTGCCTGAAAGTCTAAAAGCTATGTTACTGTACTAGGGAAATTGTAACCTGCATATTTTGAAATATCAAAAGGTGAGCGCACTAGTGCAATGAAGAAAATCCCTATAGATTTTGAATTAAAATACAAGAGTGAGTATGGGTAGGGGAAGATGACAAACAGCCCAATCAGAAAACTTCTTAAAAACAGTTCAAAGTTGGAAATACTTTTAATATTTCCTGGTTTCTTCTATGCTGCTATTAAGGTTTTTTTTTCTGTTTTTGAAACATCTATCTTTCGTTAAATCCTCTGGCTTTCCAGAACAGTTTCTATAGCTGTGTTGTAATTCTGGTTTCTACGTTTAGCCAGTTGTATTTGCTTCTTTTGCAATGCTATCTTTATGGTCTGTGGAGAACAGTAAAGAAAAGTTAATTATAGAAGCACATCTGCTGTCTGACAGCAATTGTATGCAATACTTGACATGTAAAAGACCATGATTAACCCTTTCTTATTGCTATGCTGGGTAATGACACCACTTTCCTTTGTGATAAAATTCTTAAATAGCCACCACTTTTTCTCTGGGTGTGTTAAAGCTAGCACACAGGGGTTACTAATCTTCAGATATTCATAAAGCTGTACTCAAGGCTTTTAAGACACTTGGCACTATAGTGGTTAAACCAGTAAACTACCTAACTAAATAATACCCACCTTCCCTCTCCTCTCCCTCAGAGGTCTATGCTCTCTGAGACCAGTTGCACCATTTAATGTAGGTTTAATCTTACTACAGCAAGAAGAGAAATAAAGACCATATCTCCCTTATGCACTCTCTTGACTAAAAAGCCATTATAGCTGAGTGGTGGTCTCTTTCAGATTAGGGAGCCAACACCATAGTTTTTACAGCAAATACATTAATGAAGCTGGTCACTCTACCACATCCTTTCCTGTTTGTATTAAGCATTTTCCAATATATAATCTGGACTTGCTTCAATGCTAAAAGGGGAAATTAATAAATTGAGAGATGCTAACAATAGTCGTATTTCTAGATTAGTGATTTGAACCCCGCCTTGGGCGTGAAAGTCACTTTCACGGGCTGCTATTTACCCTTTACAGGAGTTGGAGGAGGTGGTTTTTCTTTTTTCTTGGTAATGGCAGGGTGACCAGCTGTCCCTATTTTATAAGGACAGTCCTGATTTTGGTGGCTTTTTCTTATATAGGCTCCTATTACCCCACCCTCTGTCCTGATTTTTCACACTTGCTGTCTGGTCACCCTAGGTAATGGGTTCAAATTACAAAAACTATTATTGAAATTATCAGTTTGCAGTCTCCCTACAGCCTGCAAGGGAGCAGCAGTGGGGTCGGTGGCGAAGCCTGTATTAACAGAGACGGCCTGCTCCATTTTCGTCGGACCATCCTTCCCCAGTGAGATAGGGCTGAAATGATTGCTGGGCTGCAACAGTGTCCGACTCTCAGGCCTGTGCTAAAGCCCACGCAGTAATTCCCCACCCTAGGGAGAGAGACGCTCCGTGCCAGCTCCTCGCCTGACGCAAGCTGGCAAGGGCTCCGCTTATGGTGGGAGTCTCCCCCCCAAATAACACTTGGGGTGCCGTTTGCTCTAGGGGGAGCAGCACCACACCCGGCAGCCCGGCCCTGCGGCTGGGTTGGTGCCCGGCGGGGCGGGGCGGGGCGGGGCGCGTTGGGGGCAGGACGGAGCTGGCCCCTGTACTCTCTCCTCTGTTCCATGCTCATATTTGGCATTAGCTGCCGCTGGCCAGGAATTTCCCGTCATGCCTCCCGGGGCGGCCGGGCCCGTCATTCTGCTCCCGGGGGTGGGAAGGGAGGTGCTGCTGGGGCCGCCCCTGCCGCTCCTCTCGCTCTGCCTGGCGGCCGCTGTGGTAGCAGCAGGTAAGAGGCCTGGGGCCCTGCCCGAGCCCCCGGGGCGGGGAGCCACCTGCCCGCCTCGTTTCCAGAGCTGGCCCGACCCCGCCCCGCGGCGCTTAGGCTTCTGCTACCCAGCGCGGTGCGCAGGAGGTGATGCCTCTGCGCCCGGGTGAGGGGAAGACCCCGAGGGGCAGGAGACTGAGGGCTGAGAGCGTGGGGGTGGTGCAGGCCTGGGGTTTGGTGGGGAGAGGGGCGGCAGAAGCAGCCCCGGGTGGGGGGGGGTGATGGGGTAGGAGGTCTTTAGGGTGGGGGGAGGGATGCAAAAGCAACACCTGCAGTGCGGGACGGGGAAACAAATAGCCCCAAGTGGCTTGGAGAAGCTGTTCATATTGAGCAGAATGGGACCTGGTAGCGGGGGGGGGGGAATGACAGGAGCAGCACCAGAAAGGTGGGACCCTCTGGAAGTTGAGGCTAGGCCTAGCGTCAGCTCAACCTGAGGTGCAGGTCTCTGCAGGGTTTGCATCAGGCCCACATCCTTTCTTGGAGGAAAGAGGGAGATTGTCTTTGCTGCCTTTCTTTGTAGTACAGCAAACTAACTGAGTTTTCCAAATGTAAACACACACAATATGAGAAACTGAGAGTGAATCCAGTCACTCATCCTTTAATAGGTAAGGCTCTGTTCCTGCTGACTGCAGAGCCCTTTGGAGCTGAGAGCCTAGCACACAGATTGGCATCCTATAATAATAGTGGGATGCTCTAGTCAACATTTACCATATTTACTGAAAGTTAATAACAAGGCACAATAACTATAAAGGAATGTTGCATTTTAGAATTGGTGCCTCTTTAAAATAAGTGTTAGACTTCAGATGGACATACAATATATTTTAAGAGACTGCTGAGCTGCCTATGCCCTTACTTTAGGAACAGCCTGAGCCTTATATTGCATATGTCATGGTTTGTCAGTTCCCTTAAACTTCCCCTTTTTTATAATCAAGATGGTTCTAAAAGTACACTGTTTTGAAAGATACCCAAGCAAAATATCTACAGTATACAGATGGTTTGCCTTAGTGATATGGAGCTCTGTTGGTGGCTTGCAGTCCATAAATGGTAACTTGGAATCCACCCACACTGTGGCATAATGCCAGTTACTTTGAATCCAGTGTTTAATGCTAAGAATCTTTCTTGTTTATATTTTTGTCCTTGCTGACTTGTTACTAGTGCTTAGTCTCATTTTTTGATTATTTCTTTCTTCCTTTTGATTTCCCTACTGCATGTCTTTGCAGTTTTGTCATGGTGTTTGGGCTACTTGTCTGGCAAGTCTTGTTAGTTGCATTGCTTTTTGAGGTTTGATTTAGGACATACATTTCATGTGGCTTTTAATTCTAATCAGGCATTTGTTCCTAGTTTTTAAGATAATGGTCCACACTATTTTAGAGATGTCTCACTCTAGAAAAACAGTATTTAACACACTACAAAAATATATTTATTCTGTATAGGGAATTAAATATGGTGAACAACTAATCACATTGCTAAATAACCCAGGAAGGTAAGTGTCTGTCCTAGCAAAAATCTGGGTTACAGAAAAAGAAATATTAGATAAATTAAACAGAGAATCTCTGCTTTGGGATTGGAAAAAAAAAAATCTTTGTTATAGGTGGAGCCTTTATTCACTGTCATCCACACATTGTAACTTACAGAAAATAATGTGTCCGCTTAAGAGAGAGATCTCTGTGTAAAATTCTGCAGTGACTTTCACAAAGTCAGTTAAGTCAATGGAGTCAGACTATGTATAAATCAATCTGGAATTTGGCTTCTTGGTTTACATTCCTTTCTCTTAATATTTCTTTGGTTCTTCAGAAGTCACCTCAGATGGACTGTAGGAAGAAAAGTGTAATCACATATTTCTCTGCAAAAAGAGCAAGCCATCAGCTTTAAACATGTCACATTTTGTCAACCATATTGGCTTAGATTTTTTGATTTGGCTACAAAATCACATAAATTAGTTGACTCTAGACAAAAAATAACACCCCTTGACTGAATGACCCTTCTTGTATCCAAATAGTGATGTTAACAGTCTCTTACAGGAATTCACTTATTATAGATTTACTTGTTTTCACCTACCCCAAAAATTCTTCTTGAAATCCTGTGTCATTAAAGGTAACTTGCACATGGGGTTGGGGGGAAAGTTATTTGTGCCCTTTTTTCCCTTGATGCATAATGAAGGCCTGAATAGATTTTTTTTTTTCTGCTTGGGGTTTTATCTATTCTACAGGACTCTCTAAGTGACTGGAGAGTTAGTAGGCGTGTTATAGCAGAAACTCCAAGGAAGTGAAGCTTGATAAATTGAGGCGGGAACTGATTTTTTGGAGATGGTTTAAAACTTGTTTTATTTAGTTAAAAAAATACTTGGAAGAAAAGATCTTTCTGTTAAGGATTCAGTATCCCTCACAACTGCGACTGAGGGGTGAGAAGACTGCCAATCTACAGCTGAGGAGTTCTAGTAAAAACAGGGAAGATGAGTTTTGGAATTCTTGATATTTCTAAGGTTTAAAAAACAAGCAAGCAAACAAAACAAAACCAGCCTGTCAGACTTTTTTTTTTGTATACAGTCAAGTAACAAAAAATGGACATCTTGTTGCTTTGGATCCAGGCCAATCTTTAATGCTGTGTATCAGCCTGGAAGATAACCATAGTGCTCAGGAAAAGATTTTCATATAGATTAGCTAAAATAAAAATATGGAGTTAAGGATTAATATCCTTCTCTTCTGGAATATGTAAATGCATAGCAGACTAGCAGAGTTTAAAAGGGTAATAATTTGCAGTTGGCCACTTGAGCAAGGATGAAGGAAAGGGGGAAAGTGCATCCCACCATTTAAAGATCCTGCTGGCAGATTTGGAATGTCATTGATGGATTTAAAGGGAATCGTGTTCTCTGTCTGGAAAACTGGTGATCCTTATGCTGTGGGTGAAAGTAGGGTACACGAATCCTTAGGGCTACCTAATAATAACCTAACTGTAAATTATAATTTAACCTATTTGACTTCAGCCTTTTGTTTTTTATTTAAAACAAAACCACACAATTTTGGAACTGTTATTAGGAGAAAAGCATCTTTTTCTCCATTATACAGTTTAAGGCCTGAAAATTGGAACCATATTAGCCAGAAACATGTTCAAAGACAGTTCTTATTAGCAAGTTGCTAATAGTTTCCATATCTGTGTAGACTTAAGTCCTAGTATTGCAAAATGTTGTAATATGCTAAATGGCATGGTTCATCCTTGTTCACACTGGACAGGGGAAATGGCCTTCTCATTTAAGTTCTGTGTTTAAACATGATTCAACTTGTGACTGTAGTATAGGCAAGACAAGCTTAACTATTACGCAGTTTCCCACTTGACTATCCCAAAAACTTAATTTGTATTGTCAATAGTAGATAGTGATCTCTTTTAAACCCTAAGTAGCAGTTTAGCAAAATATATACATGGTAATAATGTAATTGCATTGTTAGGAAGTGCCACCCCATCCAGAGGATAAATGAGTAACTTCACACATTGAGTCTGGAAGTTTCTCTTGAAGGAATCTCTGTTTCACTGTTCTTCTAGGGAGAGTAAATGACTGTAAGGCCTTGGCTACACTGGCAATTCACAGCGCTGCACTTGCTGCGCTCAGGGGTGTGAAAAAACACCCCCCCTGAGCGCAGCGAGTGCAGCGCTGTAAAGCGCCAGTGTAATCAGCGCCTGCAGCGCTGCACACTCCCTCGCAGTGCTGCAAGCTATTCCCCTCGGAGAGGTGGAGTACTATTCCCCTCGGAGAGGTGGAGTACGCGCGCGGGCGGCGCGACTACACTTGTGCTTCACAGCGCTGCCGCGGCAGCGCTGTGAATCCGCGAGTGTAGCCAAGGCCTAAGATTCACCTGACAGAACACACCTCACTAGTACCAGAAAATGACAATAAAACAGATGAAGACTGAGTGCTAAATACCATTAACTTCACTCAAACTGCACAATGAAAAAGAAATCTTCAATGTAAGAAATCTAAAAACTTCATGAGTAAGCGATCTGTGCCAGTTGTAGCCAAAAGAGACTATCCCAGCAAATGTTCAGTTTTGACTGAAAGGTTTTCCTATGCCCCTTTTCCTACGCATCTTGAAAAATCCATATTAGGCCAGTGTACAGGCAAGGATACAGCTGCTACTGCTGTGCAGGAATGAAACCCAGGGTAGTTCAGGCAGTCTAGGCCGTTTCACTTACAGCACTGTAAGCAACAGTGCAGGGGAAGAGTGAAAGTGATTTATCTGGGGTTGAATTTACAGTGGTCTTTTTAGCTCCTGAGGGTGAAAATGGCTAGGCTTTCATCAGTTTCATTCTAGGGGTGTTGGCAGCACCCTCCTGTGAGTTTGGGGAATGGAGTAAGTGAGAAGAAGCACACTCTATGAAGGGACCACAGTGGGAGCATGACCCCAAAAAAATCCAGAAGGAATTTTAAGGAGAGGTGAAATGCATGAATCCCCCTGCCTCAAACCAACCAGAAGGATAAGGTGCCCCAAAAATACCAAGATAAGAAAAACAACTACCCCCAAAGTAGGGAGGGAATGTTGACTAAAAATCCCAGGATGCGAAAGGGGCCCAAAAGATTTCTAGACTAGGAGAGAAATTAATTAAAAAAAAATTGGGAAAGGAGAAAGAAGGTACAGAGAGAAAATAAAAAAATCTTAATTTTAGAGTGAAAATTCTATATTTGAATCTTTTGGCTATTGGTGTACTAGTTATAATCATACCAGTAGCCAAAAGAGACTCCAGAATAAAATTTAAGCATGGGATGGTGTGACATACCAGGGTACAATCCAGACTAATTAGTACCTGTGTCACCCCTGCCCTGTAATCTGGGGTGTCCTTTACAATGCCTTACTGCTGTAGCCTTCAGCCTGGACTGCTCACAAAACAGCCTTCAGCATGTAAGTCACTCCCAGCTATGTATGTGTGTGCTACAGCCAGCCAGCCAGCCACACTTTGGCTCTTACCAGCCTTAAGATTTCCACAGGATGACCCCAACAACTCCCAGCCCCAGATTTCCCCCCAGAAATGTATGTCCTGTACTGCCGATAACTGCAGTGGCAAATAGGAGGTAGTCTTGAATCTCCTCATCAATGTCGGCTTTCTGCAACATATAACTGCCGAGGTAGGGGAAGTGCTCAGCGTCCCTCAGGGTCCTTGTGTTGATCTTGATTGCAGGATCCTGAAGGTTCAGAGCCTGCTGGTGGAGCACTTTAGTTTTCTTGGTATTGAATGTGAGGCCTAGTTGGTTGGGTGACCCTTGGTTCTTGTGTTATGTAAAGGAGTAAACAACAGTTTCTTGTTCACTTTTTCCACACTATTCACAATTTTATAGACCTCTGTCATTGTTATGCTCATACAAAGCACACGGGATATTTATAGAGGAAGGCAAATACGCAGCATTTATTGAAAATACAACAGTTAGCATATGCTTTTCGGTCTCTCTCTCTCACACACACTCTCTCACACTCACTCACTCCTGCCAGTGATGTTCATAGTTACCAGTCTGTTGTAGCTCGAGTCAATCTAATGGCCAGTTAGATTGAGCACGAGTGTGGAGCTGGGCTCTTGTCGGTCGCAATCCGCGGCTCCTGGAGTGTGGCAAGACTAACCCAAAGTCCCATGGCCAAGCACCCTATTCTTATAGGTTTTTTCTCTGTTGAAGTCTATGGATTTTGCTGTGTCAGTTTGTGATCGGTTACTTCTTCATTGGTGTAAACATTCCAATACACCTACGGGAGGGTCATCCTGTCCTTTGTTCCGATTTAATCAATTGTCCTTAGGGGTGCCAGCCTTCACCTCAGGGTCATCAATCTGCCCTTCATCATAGATGTGCGTTGATGGTTCTTTGATGTCCTTTAAGTCTCTTCACTCCTTCTTCCTTGACCATTTGGCTATAACAATGGCCTTCACGCTGTATCTTTTCCTGATGCATGCATTCCTCATTCACACAAACAGATTGAGAAGACAAACAGTAGTATTTTATATGGAGCAAAAAGGCATTGCAAATTAAACTTTGTTAAGTTTTACAATCAATAACCAAGACAATTTACATTGAGACCCAGGCCTTCAATGTTCCTCTAGTCTACTTAACATAGACACAATAGAGAATCCTGTCTCTTACTTACTAAAACCTTAAAACAAAAAAATGTATATATAACTAGAGTGCCTAATTTGTAATACGTATAGGAAACCATAGTAGACATTATAACTTATCCTAAAACAAAAAGGTGACCATAATCAGTCATAAGGATTGTTCTGGTCTGTCATTCCTTTCTGCTATTCAAAAAGGGTGGATGACAGGATGAAATCAAATCATACATTAATTCTTATAGTACATTATAAAATCCAGCTCCTACATCATATCTCCTCTTAGCTATCTCTTTTCCAAGAAAGTGCAATTCTTTTTAATCTCTCCTCATAGGGAAGCTGTTCCATACCCTTAATAATTTTTGTTGCTCTTCTCTGTACTTTTCCCAATTCTAATATATCTTTTTTGAGATGGGGTGACCAGAACTGCATGCAGTATTCAAACTGAGGGCATACCATGGATTTATCTAGTGGCATTATGATATTTTCTGTCACCTTATCTATCTCTTTCCTAATGGTTCCTAACGTTCTGTTAGCTTTTTTGACTGACACTGCACATTGAGCAGATGTTTTCAGAGAATTATCTACAATGATTCCAAGATCTTTCTTGAGTGGTAACAGCTAATTTAAATCCCATCATTTTATATGTATAGTTGGGGTTATGTTTTCCAGTGTACATTACTTTGCATTTATCAGCATTGAATTTCATCTGCCATTTTGTTGCCCAGTCCCCTAATTTTTTGAGATCCCTTTGTAACTCTTCGCTGTCTTCTTTGGACTTAATACAAAATTATTCAAGATAGTTATCTGCAAATTTTGCCACCTCAGCGTTGATCCTTTTTTTCCAGATCATTTATGAATATGTTGAACAGCACAGATCCCTGGTGGACACCACTATTTATCTCTCTGTGAAAACTGGCCATTTATTCCTACTCTTTTTTCCTGTCCTTTAAACAGTTACTGATCAGTTTATCCATAGTCAGGATATACCAGGTCCTATAGTTCCAATCATCCTTTGCCAGGAGTTTAAACCTTCTCCATATTTTTAGCAGATGCAATAAAACTGCCATTTTTCAAATATCAAATATACTACCTGTTGTGTCTTGTCATGGTGTGACCATGCAGGGAGCTTATTGAGCAGTAGAATTTTCAAAAGGTGTTTTCATTGGTATTGCATACCTGCTATAACAAATGGATGTTCAGACTCTCCTCAGGTTACGCAAACCCGACTTACGGAAATCCGGACTTACGGGAAAAGTTCCGTAAGTTCCATAAGCTTTTTTTTTGGTGTAATTGTCGGAGATACGTTCCTGACTTATGCAAAATTCGACTTACGCAAGGCATTCCAGAACAGAACGCTTGCGTAACCCAGGGAGCTTCTGTATAAACATAATGTTGTGTAAATGTAAAATCCACCTATTAACTCAGGGCTTGTCTAAACACAATTTGTACCAATTAAATTAAATCATTTGAGAAACTGATCCAGTTACATCAGTGCATGTGTAGACATGCTTAAACCAATTAAGGGTGTTTAGACAGGGGTTGCACCAATCAATTTCTAAACCAATGGGTCTCAACCTGTTTACCGTTATGGGCTGCATATGCAGCTCTCTGTGTTGTGTGGGTCACATCCACACAATATATGTACTATCGGTTTGGCCCTGAGGATGTCACATAGGCTGCAGCTGTGTGCTGATTAGGCCGTGGGTTGAGAACCACTGTTCTAAACCAGTTTAACTAAAATTGGTACTCTGTGTGTGTGGGCGGGGGGTGGGGGGGGGAGGCCTCAGTTTGTAGTAGGTCAGTTACACTAGAGTTGGAGAAACAGTTGGAAAAGGATCTATTTTGCTGTCCCTATACCAGGATGTTTCACACTAAACTCTCATTAGCATTAATGAAGTTGAAGAACTAAAATCCTATAGCAGTGGGTGACAAGATCCTTTGTAGTAGACTTCTTTGTTATAAATAGAGGTCTTATACTCTTATAATCCATTTTATAGTCCAGTGCGTTCTTTTGAAATCCTGCAAAACTGATTCTATATTGATTACTGTTCCAGCTAAGAACTGCAGGGGTTTTTGTCTGAAAAACTGCAAGTTTAATTTGATTGCAAGTGTCATCCCTGTACTATTTCTGGAGCTGCCCTTTGTTTTTGTTTTTATTTTATATATTGTTTCAAGCACTTAGAACAAATATGTTAGATGCTTCACAGGGGACACCTAGAAGAGAGCTTTGTTGTTGTTGTTGGTAGTAGTAGTAGTAGTAGTAGTAAATATTTATATTATGATGTTGTAGGGCCCCATTGTTCTTGTTTCTGTACAAATACAGAAAAGAAATAATCCCTGTCCTGAAAAAAACAAATAGATGAAGGATGTGGAGTAGAGGATGTGGATACAATACTATAAGAAAATGAGTTTAGTGAAGAAGCGATGCTACTTTGTCAATGACAGGTATTGGAGTTCTCTCCTTTTTTATAATTGGGTCTAGAGGGTGGAAGGAAGGAAATAGGGAAAGAGAGAGAGGCACAGCTTGTCACCTGTCTAGCCATGTTCAGCAAGCTGTTTTCTGTCAGGGAAGGAAGAACAGATGAGAACTGTGGAGGAAGCTAAGAAGCTATTGAAGAGCACAACTAGGTGAGAAAAATCAAAAGGGAACAATAAGGAAGCTAATTTATTTTAAGTCCAGGCTTCCTGAAATTCCTGCTAGAAACCAGGTAAGAGAGAAAATCAATGTTTAGAAAGTGTGAAAAGGTCTAGCGGTTTGTCCCAGGAATTGGCTTCATTCAGTAGAACAGGGGTGGTGAGATGTCCAGGTTTCTGGGCCGAAGTGCTTAAAATCTGAATGATGGAATTGAGGGAAAAGTGGAGAAATAACATGTCAGGGAAGAGGGGTAAGCAAGGACACGGGTTACAGAAATATAATTGAGGTTTCTCAGTTTAGGCATACAGAAGTGTAGATGGTTCAGGGTGGTTGTATTTCATTTAAAATGTGGATTCTCTCACATTGTAGGTAATTAATGCTACAGAAGTGAGTTCTTAGGAGTGATATGGAGAGTGACCATGGAAGCTTGATGGGTAGATTTCATTAAGGCATTCCAAACGCTGAGACAGCATGGAAAAAGGCAGGGAGACATGTCGGAGAAAGTGCCACCCTTATTAAACCTTCTGTTGGCAGAGCACTGAGGGTGGGAAACATAGAAAGAGACCAGATCAGAGGTGTATAAAATTTATTAATAAAAAACTAGACCAGGGCTGATAGTTGTTAGAAAAGTCTTAGCCAAAAAATGAGTTTTTATTTGCATGCTTCCATAACCCACCACTTCGTATATAATACATAATTTTTTTTTAAAGTTTGTGATTCCAGGCAATTTTGGGGCTTGTAGAACTTTTATGAGTACTCCATGTTTTCTTTCAATGGAAAGTGTATAGACTGTTGGTCCATAATATGCAACTTCAGCAGTTTCATTCAAACGATAGTTCATTGCCGTTCTAAGTGACTGTCATGCTCTACTGTGCTTATGATTTGTGACCAAAGACAGATCTGTCTACTCAGTAGATGTTGAACAGTTTAGAATTAGCCATTACTGTTTCTTGGGACAATTTTCTCAGCATTTTCTTTTAAAAGCCCCAGAATATGTACTGACAACATGTCAGATTATATAGATAGCAAATCTGGTGGGTAGTGCCTAATTCCAAACAGTCTACTGTGTACATCTTTTAAAATTCACAAACGTCAAGATCTGCAAACTGACTTCATAGTCATCCATCTATATGGTTTATCCAGTCATTGTCGTCTTTGTTTATTCAACCAGCTGCTTAAAAATGCGTAAGTGTCTAAATGATAGGTCATATCTGCTTCAGTCTGAATCTCTAAATATATTCACATCAACATTGGAAAAATGTATAAATATGCATGCAGGATAGCCTCTTTTTGAATCCTCCACTGGTTCTCCCTTCTGTATCGCATCAAACATAAGCTGTTTGTATTTACTTTCAGAGCTCTTCACAGTCAGTCCCCACCCTACCCATCATCACTACCGAATGTCGAAGCTCACCTCTGATCGACCTGTGATATCAGTTTCCCCTGCCCATTTGTTACATTTTCAAACAAGCACTTCCGTTCTTTCTCCCATGCTGCCCCTCATGCTTGGAAGGAGCCCCCCATAAATATCTGCAGAGCTGTCTCATTATTTACCTTCAGATCCCTCCTTAAACTCTCCTTTGCATTGATGCATACAGAAAAAATTGACAAAAATTAGGCTGTTAATGTACTGAGACCATTACCTAGCATGCTGACCACCTTCGCCTCATTGTTTCCTAATATTCCCCATCTGTCTGTGTCCAGCTGTTGTCTCTTGTCTTAGGCTTTGCTTGTAAGCTCCTTGGGGCAGGGACTGTTTTTGTTCTGTTTATACAATGCCTAAAGTAATGGAGTGCTGGCCCATGACTGGGGCTCGTACATGCTACAGTAATACAAATAATAAATAATAAAAACAAAAAGTGTATTTTTAAAAAAGACTGAACATGGAAGGGAGTAAACACTGTTAATTATTAATCCTCTATACTGTTATGGCAGAAGGTGCAGATGGCTTGCGCATTAGGGGTTATTGAGGCATAAGCACCCCACTCAGTATGAAACTCTCCATAGAAGACATGAAAGATGCCCTGCAGTAGTCACATCCAGAACATTGTTAAAGGTATTTTGTGAGTTAAAAAACTCCTCTCTGTTTGGGCCTTTAGACTTCTCTGAGCTTCCTTTCTGTTGCAGAGCAATGGCACAAAAGGAAGATGAATGGCCCAGCTACCTTTACAGAAGTCAGTTAGTCCCAGTAGATTCTTGGGCTACATCTACACTACAGGGGGGAGTCGATTTAAGATACGCAAAATCAGCTACGTGAATAGCGTAGCTGAATTCGACGTATCGCAGCCGACTTACCCCGCTATGAGGACGGCGGCAAAATCGACCTCCGCGGCTCCCCGTCGACGGCGCTTACTCCCACCTCCGCTGGTGGAGTAAGAGCGTCGATTCGGGGATCGATTGTCGCGTCCCAACGGGACGCGATAAATCGATCCCCGAGAGGTCGATTTCTACCCGCCGATTCAGGCGGGTAGTGTAGACCCAGCCTTGGACTAGGGGTTTCCTGGGTGTAAAGTGAAGGGAGTGAGGGAAGAAATGGGGCTCAGATATGTTTAAATTGTTGGATTGGTTTGAAATTGGAGTGCAAGTCTAAGAGTCCAAGGCAGTTGCTTTTCATCTTGGGACAGGGCAGAGGTGCCTTACATTAGGTTTCTGTTTCTGTAAGAAAGAGTTGCCTAAGGGCAGTCTGTTGCTACCCCTGTTCAAGGAAACAGGACTCATGTGCATTTTGTAAATAAATGTATTACATTAAGAAAATACCCAATTCTGTGTTAGTTTTGCTCCAAGTGGGAAACTGACCTAAGCAGCCCTGAAAGCTACTTCTGCTCAGCAACAGGTTAGCAGAGTTGGAGTACATCAGAAGATCTCTGTGTAGCTCAAAAACTTGTCTTTTTCACTAACAGAAGTTAGTCCTATCAAAGATATTACCTAACCCATCTTGTCTATCAAATATGCCTGTTTTACTTGCATTCTCAATGAGTCCCAAAGGAAAAATATATTTGTAACTCTTCTGCCAGCTGGAGCCGGTAGCAACCAGGGCCAGGCTCAGTATCTAGAGGTTCCTTTTCAACAATACAACACAGAACCAGATTGAGCCCCCACCCAGTAACGTGGGAAAATTACAATACTTCCCCACTTGCTAGCACAGAGTCTGAGTGTAGAAAATAAACTTTTAATGAAAGGAGGGAAGTCACCCAACATTATTTAGGGAAAATGCCACAAGCAGGATTCATAATTATAAAACTGACCACAACACACATCCCAGAGTGCGTGGGGCAGTGCCTTCTGCCTCATGTTCTTGCCTTCTACAACCAAAAGTTCCTTTTCTGTGCCCCTCTGTGCTCCCTCACCATACCCCACTCTCAGTGGTTGTCCTTGGTCAGTGAGGACCCAGGGTTCAGAGGCGCATCTGTGTGAGTTCACCTCCCACCCTGGGAAGAAGGCACCTTGCTTGCTGCACCAGCTGAGTACTTGCTTTGGCTGGCTGGTCCTGCTCACTGCCTCGCCAGCCACTTATTCACTGGCTGTCAGTCACCTTCTGCTGCCACCTGCCTCTCTGCTGTGACCTCTGCACATCAGTTTCGTAGTAATTTTCAGCTCGTTGCAGGCTGGGCAGAAACATTGCCCCCATCTCAGGTAATGTCAGCTCTCATTTGAGTACTTTAATATAACAAAGAGGCTCCTAATGAATCCTATTTAGCTTTTTCTTTGAACAGGAGTGGGGGACAGGTTAAACCAGACTGGAGACCCTTGGGGAGAGTCCACACCTCCTGGCTGGAACACCTGTCCCCACCCCTCTTACTTTCACAGGGCTCTGGCATTTGAGCTCCTGGCTTAATGAGGTCCTTTCAGCTGAGGATGACCCCCTCATTTGGGACAGGTTAAGCACAGTTCTGCTCCCCTTTATTCATACAATAATGACAACATTGGTAACAGCAGTTCACTACCCCTGCATTGAGTACCAAAGCAATTTGTAACCCAACACCAGCCATAGTTGATTACTTTGAGTAACGCTGCTCTATCTGCTGGATATCTAAGCAGAGTCAGTGTGTTCATGTAAATACAGTTTGCTCCTGAAGTCTCTCTCCCTCCCAGCTAGCTGTCGGGAGAATTCATTCAGACCCTGCTTACACATTTAATAGCTGGTGTCATTGTCTAAGAGTGCTAGCATGTTTGCCCTACTAGCAGACTGCTGATTATATGGACTCTGTAGCTCTAGAGAGGATAGTTACTCCGTTGATGTAGATCTTTTGCAGTGGTTCTCAACTGGGGGTACGCAGGGGTCTTCCAGGGCAGTGGTTCTCAACCAGGAGCCCAGGGCCCCTGGGGGGCCATGAACAGGTTTCAGGGGGTCTGCCAAGCAGGGCCAGCATTAGACTTGCTGTGGCCCTCGTCAGAAAGCTGAAGCCCAAGGCTCTGAGCTCCATCACCTGGGACTGAAGCTGCTGAACCCAAAGCATGAGCAGCTTAGCTTCATGGGAGCCTCTGTGGCATGGGGCCCTGAGCAATTGCCCTGCTTGCTGACCCCTAACACCCAGTGGCGTAGCCAGGTGGAGCAAACGGGCTGGGCGGACATAAAAAAAAGGTGCCACCTGCTGCAGTGCTTGTACTCACCGGGCAGCGCTCCAGGTCTTCAGCGGGCACTTCGGCCGGTCCTTCACACAATGTCTTCGGCGGCATTGAAGGACCCGCCGCCGAACACCCGGAGCGCCGCCCGGTGAGTACAAGTGCCGCAGCGGGTGGCGCCTTTTTTTATGTCCGCCCCCTGTTCAGAGTAAAAATTCAAAAGGCACCAAAAAATTCAAAAGGCGCCACTTGTGCTCAGTGGGGGAGCGGCCGCTCCCCCTGCTCCCCCCAGCTATGTTACTGCTAACACCGGCCCTGGGTTTTATATGCAGAAAACCAATTGTTGTGGCACAGGTAGGGTGTGGAGTTTTTATAGCATGTTGAGTGTGTGTGGGGGGGGGCTCAGAAAGAAAAGGGTTGAGAACCCCTGCTCCAGGGGGTACATCAACTCATCTAGCTATTTGCCTAGTTTTACAACAGGCTACATAAAAAGCACTAGCAAAGTCAGTACTAATTTCATACAGACGATGGCTTGTTTTATACTGGTCTATATGCTGAAATAAAGTACAATATTTATATTCAAATTGATTTATTTTATAATTGTAGGTTAAAAATGAGAAAGTGAGAAATTTCTCAGTAATAGTGTGCTGTGAGGCTTGTATTTTTATGTCTGATTTTGTAAGCAAGTAGTTTTAAAGTGAGGTAACACTTGGGGTATGCAAGAGACAAATCAGCCTCTGAAAGGGATACAGTAATCCGGAAAGGTTGAGAACCTCTGTTTTAAAGGACTCTAAATCTGTGTTGCAGAGTTGCGTTGTCTAAGCTGTGGATATCAGAAATCATACAAGAACTCCGCATGCTGAAACGTGATTGTCATGGCTACAGAGCATGAATAAACACTGTTATCCTTCTGACTGGCTTCTGTTTCGATTTTTCCTCATTTGCAGTATGTATATAATATATATACTCTGTATGAATATAGATACACAAAGAAAAATCTTAGTTTAAAAAAAAAAAGCTAAGGCTGAAAGTGTGTTTCAGTTGACTCTGAATAGCACCCCCAAAATTGCTTTCTTTAAAAAAATTCTACATGTTTAAAAAATAAACAACCTCCCCCACCCAGAACACCACTACCACCTATATTGAAAAGTCATTCCTCACCTCTGTACCATGCCAATCTCCTGCCCCAGTCCATGCAACTCCTCTTTCTGACTCTTCTACTGGCTTTGAGACCAGGAATTGTGGCCCCATGGTACCCTTCCATGTCCCTCCCAGACCCCTTCCCTTCTGCCCTTGGTTCAGTGTTCATGCCTCCGGTGACCCTCCTGGTCCTTTCCCCTCTGGCCTCCTACGCATCCTGTCCATGGTCCACCACTTCTGGATCAATGTCTACTGGCTGTATTAGCACAGCTTGAAGTCAGCAGAAAGCCAATTTATATTTATAAATTATATTAAACTTTGTTCTATGTACACTTGAAAACCGCTTTGTAACTCCCTGCTGACCCCAAAAGCAAAAAGTTGCTACTCACCAAAGCCAGCAAAACAAAACAGGTTTTCTATGATTGACGGCCTGTTACACATCAGGTTTGAGATACATTGTCAAAACTGCTTGCTTACTACATACTAGTGGTACTTAGCTTTAGCCAATGCTGCTAAAAAATCATTAATGCTTTCATGAGCATTAATTTTACCTACACTTTTTTTTAAAGGGTAGCATATTTTAAGGAGGAGAAAGATGAGACTTACTTTTTTTTAAAATTTGCAATCTAACTTGAATACATTGTCTCCTGATTGCATATGCTTTTTACTCATAATACTGTATACAGTAGAACCTCAGAGTTACGAACACCAGATTTATGAACTGACCGTTCAACTACACGCCTCATTTGGAACTGGAAGTACGCAGTCAGGCAGCAGCAGGGAGGGGCGGAGGGGGGGAAGCAAATACAGTACAGTACTGTGCTAAATGTAAACTACTAAAAAAAAAATGGACAGTTTAAAAAAAAAAAAAAGATTTGACAAGGTAAGGAAACTGTGTGCTTGTTTCATTTAAATTAAGATGGTTAAAAGCAGCATTTTTTTTTCTGCATAGTTAAGTTTCAAAGCTGTATTTAAGTCAATGTTCAGTTGTAAACTTTTGAAAGAACAACCATAATGTTTTGTTCAGAGTTATGAACAACCTCCATTCCCTAGGAGTTTGTAACTCTGAGGTTTCACTGTATTGGCATATGTTCTAAGATTATGGTTCTTCATAAATCATTCTCTTGAATATGTCTAAGATTTGGAAAGCTTCAGTTTTGAAAAACTCTCATTTAGTGATGGTAGTTTCACACTATTTAGTTGGTAATCATTCAAGTTTATAGTATTTGAACTAGGTTTTTTCCCGCTCTCATATTATTCAGTCACTAGCATTCAGTATGAACACTCTAACAAATATAGCTTCAAAGGAGGTGTGAACATTGAGAATTAACCCAGTTTTATATATTACCAGACATTTTAGTATGTTTTCAAAAGTTTGCTTATTTAAAAGGGGGAAAAAAAATCTGTAAATCAAATGACACCAATTAACTTATGTTGCACTTTATAGAATTTTCTATATTCTGTTCTGTATATAAAGATGTATCAGTGGCTTAATAGCTTTGTTACAATGCATACACTGCGTTATGGCACATTAACAGTACTTTTCAGGTTGTGGGTGCAGTGTTTGGTATATCTTCTTTAGACTATTACAAAAACTAATTATCTTTTTTTTTTTTTATGCCAGCATTTAACTTGCACACTCACAAGGTTACTTTAGGTGCAGGCACAGCGCAATAGCATGGTAATCGTTGCATTTTTAAAGAAATATTTTGCTTCAGTGGCTGGATGCACAGGCTTTTCTTGTGTGCTTAACATTTTTAAATATTGTTTTAAAGATAAGTCAGAACACTATTAATTACATAACTTTACTAAAAGGTTGTGGCAATAAGTAGTATTGATAGTTTAAAAAAAAAAAAAACCTGGTAGAAAATTTCCATGTAAGGAGAGTGCCTGAGAAAGAATCTGGTGATTATGATCTTTTAACCTGAAATGCTTTGGAATAGCTGAGGTATTTAAAAAAGGAATCTAATGATTCTCAAATGATACCCTGTACTAAAGTAATCAATGAATTAATGGAGAAGTCATTACAGTATTTTACCAAAAACTATATTCAAATAATAAGCTTTTTTGCTAAATTTGAAATGGTACTGATTTCTGGTTATAACATGCTGCAGGGGAACCTGAGCTGTGAGCTGCTGTGTTACCCCTCTGCCTCAGCAAGCATGTGTTTTGCTGGCAGACTGTGTGACGGCTTCCTGCCACACCAGTCTGTCTTCTCACCAGCAAATTCCTCAAGGTTCTCGAGCCCAAACCTCACCTAGCAGGTAACAGCCAGTAAACTCCAGCCCCTGAGTTCCTCAGAGATGTTTCTCTTCAATGCACAGCCCCTACCACTGTGCATTCACAGAAGATATTGTTTGTTGCTCTGTTAAGGAGTCAGTACATCACGGTTTGTTAGTTTAATTGGGGTAAATACATCCTTCCCCCTCAAAAACAGCACTGGATTTGTTTATAGTAAAACTAAAACAAGTTTATTAACAAAAGAGCATGGATGAAGTGATACCAAGTAAAAGAAATAAAGGTAGAGATGGTTATAAGCAAATAAAAGTGAAAACACATATCTAAACTTAGTTTAGCAAGTTACAGTGTTTGTTCAAAATGGTTACTCTCACCCCTAGTCTCCTTTTCAGCTTTTTGCTGGCCAGCACGCATCAAAGAGATCAAATTGGATGGTTTCTTTGTCTCCTTAGGTGAAAGATAAAGATGGAGTCTCTTGTTCCTTATACAGTGGGAGTGGAACAATTTTTTACAGTGGGGGTGCTGCAGGCGGAAACCATGTATTTGGGTTGTTATTACTACTTCAAGTCAGGGGGTGTGGCAGCCTCCTCAGCACCCCTAGTTCCATCACCTATGTCCTTGTATCCCCAAAGGGATGTCTTAGTCTTACAAGTCAGGAAGGCATCCTGGGGATTCAGTCTCCCGTGTGTCTCTGGGGAAAAGGAGCCATGTTAATTTTCTGTCTCTTGAGTTCAGGCTCAGGATAACCCTTGCTGGTTTAGCTCGACAGTTTTGTTTATGGCTCATGTGTAAATTGAGGGAAGCCCACATTCCTTTGTCTAGGACAGACCTGCTTATTGCCTATATGTAGGTTAGTCTTTGTGGTCTTAAACATGTTTTAGTAACATCATAAACAGGGAAATCATAACTTCATATCAAACATTAACACATGCATTAATAACCAGCATGCTATTAGCTTTCATATGGTACTTCACAGGGCATATTTTATTCAAGTATCATTGTAGTAGTGTGTGTGGTGTGAATGCAGGGTGCTTGGGTCACACTGGTTCATGGTTGTGACTGAGAATTTTAAATATACTTGTTATCTATTCTAAATTTTAAAAAAGTAGCAAACTGCAGAAGAACAAGGAGATAATATGAAGCTAAAAGAAAATAGTGATTATGTTAAAGAATCAGGTACCGAATGAAATTACATAGGACTGATTTCTGATATATAGATGTGTGTCATGGTGTATCTAGGAAAATCAGCTTCTCCATTGGAGGGCATGATCATTTAATGTATTAAGATGTATCACATTTTGTTTAAAATCAATTATTTTAATTTATAAAGTATTAATAAAAATATATCCCAAGTCTCTTCTGGCTATATACCTAATGATTATTTGTTAGAAGTTTCCCAAAGGCACCATGATATAGCAGTGGTAACTGATTCTGCATAGAGGATGTTCTGTGGTGTGTTGGGACAATCTAGGCTGGGGCTGGGGCTCTTTGGGAGATGCTAGTCCTGGGCACAAGTTTGGCTCGAGCAGCCCTCAGGATCTGAGGGTGGAAAGGTGGTGTGAATCCATCTGTGTTCTCAGCCTGGCTGAGGAACGCTTTGATGCATTTGGGGAGCTGGTCCTATCAAAGTATTAATTTTTTCTTCCTTCTGTGTTTCTTCTTTCAATTTTGTCTTCTCTTGGTTGTCCTGCAGTGCATCACAAAGGGGGTCATGAAAAGTGACTGACTGCCTTATTGATGCATATTTTATTAAAATAAAGCATCTGCATGGGCAGCTCTGCATATTGCTCAGCCACCTTGGGATATCTGCGCACGTTCAGCAAGCTGTAAATTAGCTTCCATAGTAAGCCGTCACATACTCATTTATTTTAGACAAAAGCAACACAAACATGGAAGAGTATTCTTTCAAAGCAGTGTACTTCCTCCAGACTTGAACTTAAAAGTCCCATTTAGGTCCCAGTGATGTTGGGTAAAAGTTGGCCTACTTCCTTAGGCTCCTTTGCAAATCCTAGTGCTAGTCATTAATGAAAATAATTCCTCACTCACATAATGCCTAGCACAATGTGGCTGAGATCCCAACTGGGGCCTTTTGGAGCTGTCAAAGTGCTCCAAATGAGATATAATGCTTAATTAACCTGTTAAAGAGTTTAGTACTTTTTCCAGAGTACACGGAGTACAGCAGAAGGCAGCAGTGCCGTAATCTTGTACACAGAGTTTAGGACTGGGAACAATGAACTCTTGAGTTTTAATTTCAGCTCTGCCGCTGTTTTGGCAAATCACTTGATGTCACTGTGCTGGGCTGTTTGCCCACTTGTAAAATGGGGACAAAAATGCTACTTCACAGGATTGTGTCAAACCTTATGGCAGTCCTTGTCACAATGGGAGAATTGACAAGAATGGGGCCTCACTGGTCTTCTAACCAGGTCATTTTAAAACATTTTTTTGAGTGGTAATTAAAGTATGAGAATTTTATTACATATCGTTCTTTACTGTGGTTTATTATACAACATGTTTCACTTGACACACATCACCATTTTACATACATACCGTGTACCACTCTTTAGACAAACAACATATACCACAATAGAGTCTCAAAAAATAAATACATCTGTTTAATCTTCACTCACGGGGTGAAACTTCAGAACTGGTCTGTTTTCTCAGAAGATAAAATATGAAGTCATTTCTGAAGAGCAGGATAGAAATTCCATCCTTAATCAGTGAACAAAATGGCAGGCTAGCAAGCTAGCCAGTAGGAATTATTAAATTAAAAGTGTGCTTTCAGAATACATGCATCATGTCCTCTGAGCACCAGAAGCCATTTAATCTTCGCTGGTGCACTATGAAGGTCAGTCCTGGAATGGAAAAGATTAGGGATATTTCTCAAGATGTTGAAAGGATTGTAACTTTAAAAAAAAGTCTATTTAAGTCTGTTGCAGTTATAAACTTACTGCCATAAAAGGAATGTGCTATATGTTGGTACGCTGCCAAGTTCGGGAAAACAAAAATATAACCGAGCTCTATAGGAGCTGAATAGGACTGGTCCCAGTACAGACCCCTGATGGACATCACTGTTTACCTGTCTCCACTCTCACCTTTTATTCCTACCCTTTGTTTCCTGTCTTTTAACTGAAGTCCCTGGCAGTGCTTTCAGGATCATCTAAGGATCCTTAATTTACTTTAATGACAAACCTTTTGTTATCCTTATCACCTGCCTCTGTTATAAACAAACTCCCAGCCCCAAAGGCTGTGTTGCTCCCAGCTTCTGAACTCATCCCATATTACACTCAAGCTGTTGCAGTTAAGAGCTCTGGCTGGGGCTGGGGCAGAGGTGAAAGTAAACCGGTCCAGTCCGGTACGGCATACCGGCAAGAGCCGGTACGCTGTGCCGGACTGGACCGGCTTCTCCAGCGGTGATTTAAAAGGCCCAGGGCTCCAGCCGGAGCTCCGGCAGCCAGGCTCGGGCAGGTATTTAAAGGGCCCAGAGCTCCGGCCCCTGTGGGGAGCCCCGGGCCCTTTAAAGCGCTGCCCGAGCCCCGCTGCTGGAGCTCCGGTGGCGCTTTAAAGGGCCCAGGGCTCCCCGCAGCGGCCAGAACCTCTGGCCCTTTAAATCACTGCCAGAGCCCCGGGGCTCCTGCAGCCGGGCTTGGGGGGATTTAAAGGGCCCGGTGCTCCTGCCACTGCAGGGAACCCCAGGCCCTTTAAATCCCCACCAGAGCCCTGCCGCCGCTACCCCGGGGCAGTGGCGGCAGGGCTCTGGCAGCGCTTTAAAGGGCCCGGGGCTCCCTGCAGTGGCAGGGCTCCTGCGGTGATTTAAAGGGCCTGAAGCTCTGCGGCGGCCGGAGTCCCGGGCCCTTTAATTTGCCCCTGAGCCCCGGGGCTCCCAGCCGCCTCTGCAGCTGGTAGCTCCGGGATGATTTAAAGGCCCTGGGGCTCCCAGCCACAGCACCAGGGCCTTTAAATCTTGAAAGGCCCCACCTCTTCCAGTTGAAGCCATGCCTCTGCCCAGGACTCTGGCATACCGGTAAGTCCTTTAAGTTACTTTCACCCCTGGGCTAGGGTGAGTAGACCTCCCCTGGATAACTCTCTGTTGCTGGTTCCAGTTCCAGTCCCCAACAATTGACTCTGGTTGCAGAGTGCAGTGCTCTGTTTCCTCTCCTCTTTTAGCAGTGGCCTCTACTAGAAGCAACTAGATTAGCTCCTGCTTCTTGTTTCCATCCTTTTTTCAGGCCTTCAGGCAAGAGCCTTCACTATAGGTTAAAACAAGGAGGAGAAGGCAGCCCAACATATATAGCAGGGGTGGCCAAACTTACTGACCCTCTGAGCCGCATACAATAATCTACAGAAGTTCAAGAGCCGCAAGACACGCACAACCTGCCTCGCAGGGCAGTGCCTCCTGGGATACGGGACTAAAGCCCTGAGACCTCCCTCCCTACAGGGCAGAAGCCCCTCGCCCCATCACTTGGCTTCAGGGCGGAAGCCTAAAGCCCCCTAGCCCCCATTCTGGTGGAGAATGGGAAGGAACATGTTGGGGGGGGGGGGGGGAGCCTCCGTGAGCCACAACGTAGCTGTAAAAGAGCTGCATGCAGCTCACAGGCTGTGGTTTGGCCATGCCTTATATATCATCTAAGCCCTCCTTGAACCACTAGCAAGTGATATGTGATCCACAGTTTGGGAACTGGCAATTTAGCCTGTAAAATTCTTTAGAGAAGTGCAGCGTCTTAGCTATGGTGCTGTCAGGGGCGGCTCTATGTATTTTGCTACCCCAAGCACGGCAGTCAGGCAGCCTTCGGCGGCATGCCTGCGGGAGGTCCGCTGGTAATGCAGATTCGGCGGCATGCCTGCGGGAGGTCCGCTGGTAACGCGGATTCGGCGACGTGCCTGTGGGAGGTCCACCGGTCCTGCGCCTTCAGCATCCCTGCCGCCGAATTGCCGCTGAAACCACGGGACCAGCGGACCTCCCGCAGGCATGCCGCCGAAGGCAGCCTGACTGCCGCCCTCATGGCGACCGGCAGGCCTCTCCCTGTGGCTTGCCGCCCCAGGCACGTTCTTAGTGCACTGGTGCCTGGTGCCGCCCCTGGGTGCTGTATACCAAAGTTAGGTAACAAAATAATGAGGAATCAATGCTGTGGCATCTCCCTGAAGGTAGGAAGCAGGAGTAGTTGTAAAAGAGGAATGATAATGTGCTTTTATTTTCCATTTTTATTAGTGGTCTAGAATCCAAAAGAGTCAGTTTATTTTGAACTTCCTCTTACCCTTCCCACATCATTTTTTATTTGTTCCTGGGGTATATTTATATTTCTTTTGTCATACCAACAATTCAGAAAGCTGACCTTTGGAATACACAGACAGATGTTAAAGTGAACAACTTAGCAAACAAGAATATCAGAATCAGATGGCAAAGGGTCATGAACTCCACATCTCTTACAGCTGTTACCAGAAAGAAGCTTTAACTGAATTCAGTAACTAAGTACAAATTTTGTCACTTTATGACTTCCTCAAATCAAATGTAATTTTCCTATTATACAGAGAAATCACTTACATCAAAACTAGAATTGTTATCCTGATATCTAGAAAGGAAATGTACAGATACCTCACAGAACTGGAGTCTGACACCTTTGATTACAGTGAATATTTTCTTACTTTACCAGAGCCATTGAAATCAGTAGAATTACACAAGAAGTAAGGAACTACTCAATGTGAGTAAAAGTTTTAGAATCTGGCCTGTATTTAATAATTTAAAGGACTTGCTTAACTGTAAAGACCATTATGTTAGACTATGTAAGTTTCTGAAATGTATTGTACAGCAGACCCTTGATTTTATGAACACCAACCTTACAAGTGATATATGGGTGCATGCTGTTAACTATTAATGATTTGGAATACCTTACTCCTATCATGCAGCAGTTCTTGCCAGGGATTTTAATAGAAAATCTGGAACATGTGCAATTTACATTATCAATTGATATATTTTACAAACACATGAAAATCTAGACATGCATCCGACGAAGTGGGTATTCACTCACGAAAGCTCATGCTCCAATACGTCTGTTAGTCTATAAGGTGCCACAGGACTCTTTGCTGCTTTTACATGAAAATCTAGTGCCTAAGACCTCTCATAAAGGTGAATTTCAAAGGTTTTTGAAATGTAACTTTACAATTATGTTCTGAATGCCTCAAGTATGGTAGGAGTAAGAGCTGAAACATACTTTAGTCTAAAAGTACCATTTTTATACCAAAAGTACAAAATAATTATTTAAAAATTCAAAAATTATGTGACGCACTTAAAAATTTCCACTTACCTGAATTTCCATAGACAATTTCCAATGCTCCCTCCAAATTTCTGATAGTTGTGGCATGTCAGAGTTCTACATACGTAAGCCCTTGAGTGATTGGGAGTGACTGGGGAGGACTGTGCAATAGCTAAAAAGTCTTTTTAAATTATTCACGAGGGAGGGCTGGAATAATTGTATACGTTAAATACCACTCTCAATCATGTCATCGAGCATTTGGTACAGAGTTGTTAAGGCACTTAATTAGAAAACGAAGCAAAACAAAAACTCTGAAATAGTTTTTGGGCTTAAATTTGTCAGAACGCTTTTGAAATTCAACTTTATGGGAACAGCCTACAAACTCAAAGTCTAGGAAATAGATAGAAGCCACATTGCTTGAGATACCTAAGAAAGAGGTGAAAACCTCATTGTTTGGGACATTTAAAATTGGAAATGCCCAGGCACTAGTAAATGTCCTGTAAGGAACAGTCATGCATTGGCAGTGAGGTGGAGTGGATGACCTTCCAAAAAAAATCTCTTTTCCATCTCTAACTTCTGTGATTCCCTGAGCTCAGTTAAGCTTCTACCATAACACTTTCAACTCATTGATTTGTGTACCATCTTAATGTTTCTAGTTATTTGGGTTTCTCCCACATGAGAACCTTCTTGTTCCGCTGGAATTGTTGCAATGTCTTAGAAGGCCCCTGACATATTCATACTGTACAATACCAGTTAATTTAATATACATGGACATAAATCAGGCCTCTTTGGAGCTTGGTGGAGGCGGGTGAAGGGGGACACAGAACACAGGGAAGGAAAGGTAAAGGGTGAGTTGCAAAAACTGGAACATGGAGGAGGAGCTGCTGCCTTCATATAGCTCATATACTATGAGGTGCTAAGTTCTAACAGGCTTCATGCGTAGGTAGCTGAGTAGGTGACTGAACCAGGGGGAAGGGCCAGGAGAAGTGATATAGGGACCCGCTCAAGGATTTGGACTTCATTATGCTTGGCACTGTACACACACACACATACACACACACCTTCCCCAAGAGTTTACAATGTAATCTTTGTACAGCTAAAGAATAAAGTTTAAAATGAAAAGGTAGAAGAAAGAGAGGAACTGCCTGCAGTCGTGAGGGCTAGAAATTTTTTTTTTTAATAAGAGTTATACTTGCATAATAACAGGATTCTAGGAGCTGTGGCTTTCAGAAAAACACCTAACATTGCAGGAGTCACAAGATAATTATAATATTGACAACTCATGTGATTTTGTTGTAAGTCTCGAGATTCTTGATATTTTACCTATAGCGCCAGCTGTCAGAACCATATGATAATATGAGAGTCTCAGCTCTCATTTTTTTAAAAACATATGTTTCTAGCCTTCATAGTTGTAGAGCTAACACCTTGTAAAAATATTACCCAGCTGTACCCAGAAGACTCAAAATCTAGAAGGCAAATTAAAACAGAACCCCTGCATTTTTTTTAACAGGTCTCATGATTTTTAAGCCATACTCATGATTCTGGGGACTTGACTCATGATTTTTGAACATTTAGAATTGACCATACTGAAGTAGTGAGAGTTGACAGCACTGCAGTGTCAACTTTTCATTTCAAAATCGGAAAAGTAAGGTTTTCCTGAAGCTATTGTTTGGGTTAATAATACAAACAAAAGGTTTCCAGATCCCATCTAATGATTTAGTAAGACAATGCAGGAGCTAGTGGAATTTGTGATTTACTGTATTTAGATGGTTAACAAGATAGAACATGGGCACTGTGTTTGGAGATGAGAGCCAATCTAACAAGACTGCTCAAACACCAAGAGGGAGATCCACACCCCTGCTTATGCCCCTTTGCTCCAGGTGAAAGGGGCCCTAAAACTAGGATTGATAGGTATCTGGTTTTCGACCGGAACACCCAGTTGAAAAGCTATCCTGGCGGCACTGGTCAGCACCGCTGACCGGGCCATTAAAAGTCCAGTTGGCGGCGCAGCGGGGCTAAGTCAGGCTCCCAGCGGCTCC
Source organism: Chrysemys picta bellii (assembly GCF_011386835.1). Classification (NCBI taxonomy): domain Eukaryota; kingdom Metazoa; phylum Chordata; order Testudines; family Emydidae; genus Chrysemys; species Chrysemys picta. The sequence goes on from NC_088791.1 coordinate 63,564,692, forward strand.
GCGCGGCTCCCGAAAGCAGTGGCATATACCGCCTCTGGCTCCTAGGCATAGGGGCAGCCAGGGAGCTCTGTGTGCTGTCCCCGCCACAAGCGCCACTCTACAACTCCCATTGGACAGGAACCCTGGCCAATGGGAGCTGTGGGGGTTGCGCCAGTGGATGGGGCAGTGTGCAGAGCTGCCTGGCACCTCCTCCACGTAGGAGCTGGAGGGGGGACATGCCGCTGCTTCTGGGAGCCGCCTGAGGTAAGCGCCGCCCGGAACCTGCATCCCTGATCCCCTCCTGCGCTCCAACCCCTTGCCCCATCTCTGATCCCTTCCCGTCCTCCAAACCCCTCAGTCCCGGCCTGGAGCACCTTCCTGCACCCCAAATCCCTCATCCCCAGCTCCACACCAGAGCCTGCACCCCCAGCTGGAGCCCTCACTACCTGCCGCACCCCAACCCCCTGAGCCAGCCCGGTGAAAATGAGCGACTGAATGAGGGTGGGGGAGAGTGAGCCACAGAGGGAGGGGGGGATGGAGTGATCGGAGGTGGGGCCTCGGAGAAGGGACAGGGCAGGGTAGTGGCCTCGGAGGAGGGGTGGGTCAGGGCAAGGGTGTTCAGTTTTGTGCGAGTAGAAAGTTGGCAACCCTACCTAAAACCCTGGTTCCAGTTGGGAGAGAAGCCTTGGTGTAAGGGATGTGTTCAGTGCATAGGGTGGGAGGGGTGTGTCAGGGGTACAGCTGTAGCACACAGCACTGCAGAGATTCTTCACAGTGCTGCAGTCCATAGGGAAGCCCTGGGAGGCTGCTATAACTTAAACAGGCCCCCCTGAGCTGCCTGTATTATGCTGGGGGTCTCTTCAGGCCGCAGAACAGTCCAGGACTGGGAGAGTGCAAAGGTGGCTGAAAACCATTTTACCTACCCTCTCCCTGGGCTAAACATTCTGTGCACCCCTTAGAGAAGTGGCGGATACGCATACCCCTGGGGATATACAGACGTCTTCCAGGGGGTACATCAACTCATCTAGATATTTGCCTAGTTTTACAACAGGCTACATAAAAAGCACTGGTGAAGTCAGTACAAACTAAAATTTCATACAGACAAAATGAGAGAGTGAGCAGTTTTTCAGTAAGAGCATGCTGTGACACTTTTGTATTTTTATGTCTGCTTTTGTAAGCAAGTAGTTTTTAAGTGAGGTGAAACTTGGGTTATGCAAGACAAATCATACTCCTGAAAGGAGTACAGTAGTCTGGAAAGGTTGAGAGCCACTGGTCTAGAGGCACAGCGTAAAATCTCTCCCCAAGAATGGTAATTGGCATTGAAGATACTGGAACAGTGGTTTCCTCCTAAGTTCCTTGTAGTGGCCTGACTTCTTATTTTAGAAATCCAAGTTGCAGGTCTGATTCTGAACCTGTTGAAGTCTATGGCAAAGTAGAAACAGGATCAAGAGATTTAACTGATATCCAGTTATGTTACCACTATCAGAGATGGATTAAGGTTTCGTGGGGCCCTGGGCCAGAGCAAGTGGGGAGCCCCTCCCCACCCCTTCTGCCTGCAGTCCCGCCCCCCGTTCTGCCCCTTCCGTCTGCAGCCCTGCCCATGGCCTCACCCCATTCTGCCCCTTCCCCCGCTGCCCTGCCCCATTTCACGCACAGTCAGCCCCATTCTGCCCCCCCATTGCTGCTCTGCAACCTTGCTCCTTTCTGCCCCCACTCCCCCACTGCAGCCCCAACACCGGAGAAAGCTCTGCCCCTCCCCCACCATGGCCCTGGGCCACAGCGGGCAGTGAGAGCTTCCCCAGCCCTGAGGCCACAGGAGGGAGCCAGAGCTCCTCCAGTCCCGGGGCCATAAGTGTAGTTTGACTGCTATGTTTGGGGGGACAAAGTGTGCCCACACATGCGTGCACACTGAAGCCAGTCCCCTTGGTTCACTGGATCTCTCTCCTCCCATCTACAGCAATACCTGGGCTGCCAGTGCTGGGGGAGGGAAGAGGGAGGGAGGAGACAGGATGGCATAACGGGGGAGCCCCAGCTGCTGCTGGAACCACTCTGGCATCGGCTGCTGCAGAGATGTCCTTGCTCTGGTGCTGCAGTGGTTGCCTCCCTGCTGGGGCTGCTGCTGCCCAGGGAACGCCACATGCTGGGTTCCTGCTCCCCACCGCCCATTCCCGTATCTTCTTTTCTTCTCCTCCCTTTCTTCTCCCCTTCTTCTCCCCCCACCACCTCTGCTCTGTCCCCTCTCCTCCCTGCAGGCATCAGGGTTGTAGAGGAAACAGGAGGGCACTAGGACCCAGGAGGCAGTGTCCAGCTGCTGAGGCAGGCTCCAGAGTGCAGGGGGAAAACTGTTCAGTTCTGCTCCCCCTGAGCCGAAACATGCCAGGGAGGGGGGTCAGGGTACGCGGGTGCCTATTTTTCCAGGGCCCTTCAATTGGCTGGGGACAGGCCCTGTTGGGCCAGTGACTAATCCGCCACTGACTACTGTTCTCCTTCCAACTACACGCTCTCTTACTCTTGCTTGGAAATAACAGGGCAGGGATGTACAGCAGCTTCTTAGGCACATTTATCTTGCATTAGCTTATGCTAAAAATTATATATCTTTTGACTGTATTCTTCTTCCCTCCATCCCCCTTTGCACGTCATTTGTCAGTTTAGATTGTAAATTCTGTGTGGCAGGGATTATGGCTTTGTGTGTTTCTGCACAACACCTAGCTCAGGGGGGCCCTGGTGCTGCTTTAGGCTTCTAGGAACTGCTGCAATACAAGTAATAGAAATAGCGCTTAAACTTCAAAAGAGAGAAGAAAGCCTTCTGCTGTAGTATTTTTTTAATGAATGCTAGTTTAGTTTTATTGGGTTTTGTAGAGTTATAGCTTTACATCCTTTATCGATACCTGGGACCAATAGCAACAATTTGGTGAACACTGGCTTTTTCAGGTGATCAGGGTCTGTCTAGTTTGAAATCTTTGGGGTTTTTAAATAGCTTTTCAACAGCTTACGCTTTGGGGAGTTGCAGTCCTGTTTATGTGTAACAAAAGAGGAAAAAATAGTTTGTGCTGCAGCGGTAAACAGCCTTAGGTTGTTAAGAAACAAATTTATGAAGCAAGCAGAGGGAAGGCACAACAGGAAAAATGAAACATGAGGAAAATATAAGGAGTGGAGACTAACATTTCTCCCTCCTTTCCCCTCACAAACAAATGTGCCAGCTCCTCTGTCATCCAATGGGACGTATCCATCTAAAGAATAGTGAACAGAGTGTAAAAAGTAAAAAAACACAAATGATGCTCTTTTAGAAAGTGTGAAATTGAGTATTTTTATTTTTCTATCATCTATTTCCCGGTGCAACAATATTAGAGAATGTTGTATTTCTAAGTGGCTGCAATGGAAGATCTTTGGTAAACTACATATCAGACACGGTATAGGTAGCTTCTATCACACCTTGGCCTACAGAAATTGCTGACTGATGCCAAGGTCTCCAAAATAGCTGAGAATTTTCTCAGCAGATTACTTTTAATAAATTAGGAGTACTATGTTGTGAATTTCTTATGAGCCAAGCCTACGTAAAATAATATCTACAGGAAACAAAGTTCCCATTGAGGCTAGTGGCAGTTTTGCTTGAGAAATGAGCACAGGACTGGGATTTGAATGATGTAAATGCAGACATTAGGAACTAGATACTAGTCTTATTCTTTGAATTACAGTTTGTATTGTGGTAGCACCCACAGTTTGCTAGATGCTGTTCACATCCACGCAGGTGGACACAGTCTCTGCCCTGAGGAGTTTACAAAACTGAAAGGCGATATTATGCAATCGGTTTTTACAGAAGCCAGTTGACTTCATTGACAAATTCTGCATGCAAATCAATGGTATCTTATGGCCCAAAGGAGTGCATCTGTTAAATTGGTGTACATTTGCAATATACATTATTCTAATGAGAAACCAATCAGTGATCAAATGGAGAATGCTCTGCCAACTGCCCCCTTTATACTAATGGGGGCTTCAGCTCTTGTGTCTCCACTGACCACATCTGTGAGGGTGTGGCCTGGGAAGACCAGTGATCTCTCAGAAGTAACAAAATTCTGATTAATTTACACTTGAAATCACTACAGAGATGGTGTTCTCCTTTTCACTCCCTCCCTCCTACTTCCAAATTCATTCATGAGAGTCCAAGGAAGTATTTCAGCCTTAGCACTAAAACTTGGCAAATATTAAACATTTCACCTTACTTGTGTGACTGTGTCATGTAATAGATACAATTGCTGTATAGGGGCATAAGATCACTGACTGAAAGCAAGCCATACCCTTTGTCCATCTTGCTGTATAAAGTTCTTTTTAACACTTTCAGAGTCCATTATCTAACCTTAGCAACACAGCTATGTCTTTGCTAACTGAATGATTTTTTCCTAAAAGAGCCTTTTGCAACCATAACCACTAGATGGTGCTCTCCTATTTAGATAATAGTAAAAACAGTATTAACTATAAGTTATCCAGTAAGAGCATGTTGGAGACCCCTACTCTTGGGGCACCCAGCTTTTTAATTGTAGAATACATCTTTGTTCTTTGCCTGACCTGCAGAGTGACATCACTGCCTTTCTTCCTGTTGCACTGTAGCTGCCTGACTCACAGGCTTTGACACAAGCCAGATGGCTGCGATTGGTAGGCGCACAGGCTGCCTGGTACTGCAGTTGATGAAACAGAATAGGAAGACGTTTTATGATCAGTTGCGGGAGCACAATAAGACTGCAGCTTTGCTAGGTAATTACATTTTCACTGCACACTTTACTTCTCACAGTGAAGGTCACTAGAAAAAAATACATTTTTATTTGTACTGTTTATTATGTATAGATCTTTGATCTTTTATTAGTCAGTAGTCTGCTCTGGAGGATTTTTTTTTAACCAGTTCTGCAGTCACTCGTGAAAATGACATGTTTATTTATGTTTAATGGTTCTTTCGAGCTGTTCGTTGTGTGGCACTTACCTTCCTTCTCTCTTTTGTCTCCATTTAGTAACATAAAAATGTTTTGGTTTTGTAGTGAGTTTAGTTTGGAGAAGTCAGAGTTCAGGCATGTTAATACAAGCAGATTTCTGTCAGATACACTCCAGAGTGATGTGATAATATATATTACTGTTTGTTATGTGTTTGTTCTTCAGGGGTCAGAAGAGACCATGCACAGACTTCTCTTCTGGTTCAGGAAATGTACAAGAGAAAATCATTCCTGAGTACATTTCTGGGCATTTCCATTCTGTAACCATTTTAAAAAAACGTGTCTTGGAAGAGGTTGAGAGGGATGCATTGTTATTCAAATCATTAACCCTGTGGGGCCTAATCCTGCTCCCACTGAAATCAATGAGAACTTCACGATTGACTTCAGTGGGGGTAGGTTTGAGTCCCCAGTGTCAGTTACTGCAATAATCTTCTGAAGCAGACTGCAGCTATGAATGACTATCCTATGAGGCAGCTGCATTTCATCCTTCCTATTGTGAGGTAAACAAAACCATCACCATAGACACATGTTGCATCTTACAAAATAAAAAATCCCCACTGCCATATCCCTCTCTTCTATATTAGTGCCAGCTGGAAAATTGCTTAAATGTATCCCTTGGAGAATTTAAGATATAAATTATCTTTATTTAAAGAAATGATTTTCCCATTATTTTTCCTGATAACTGGAAAGTTTTTTGTTAAAATAAAGTTTGGCTTTGTTTAACCAACCAGCCAACTGAACAGTTTTTCATAATGGTTGGTTTGCAGCGTTCACCACATAGACATGTGTTTTCAGTAAATTTTTAATTGCAAATTTGGGTTGCCCTGCATTGCACGACATTAAGATTTCCCCCCTGCCTGGTAACATAAAGAGCTGCAGCATTGTATGCTATGTATTCTAATTAACAAATGTAAACAAGCTTAAAGCAGAAGGCAAAAAGGGGCTAAACCAGCTAATAAATGTGCATTCAGAATTTCTTAGTCTTGTGTTTTCTTTTCAGATAGAATCATAACCATCAGTTTTGCTATGAATGTATCTAACATTTTTGATGTTTTCATCTTTTTTTTTTCCCCTACTCAGCTCTTGCCCCTGTTCTTTGCCTCTGGTTTTGTTGGTGAGGATATCACAGTGATGTCTGCATTCAACCTGCTGCATTTGGTGACAAAGAGCCAGCCAGTGGCCCTGCGAGCCTGTGGGCTTCCCTCAGGTTGAATGGGTGCTGCTTGTTGTGTCATGCATATTGAGGGCCCTTTTAGGAATGGGTGTCTCTGCTGCAGGAAATGATACACTATGGTTTACTAAATTTAGTTGTAATTTATTAGAGTTCTCTGTTGAAGCCGGAAGTTTGTGATAAATCACTGCTTTGCTTTTAGTGTATTCATAGCCCAGATTTTAGAATGCTTTGGAAACATTGTCCAGCTTCCTTGCCCAATATGATATCATATCTCAAATTTGATAGCATCTTCCTGTCCCCTGACACAGACTATGCAGTTAGCCTGAAAATCACAGTTGTATTACATATTGCACACGGTTTTAATAAGAAATTGCTTAGCAGCATTTAATATATGAAATATTATTATTTAATAAGTGTCTTAGGAAAATGTTTTCAAAATACTGTTCAAGTGCATTTAAATCTTTTTCAGCATTTATTCCTTTGTGTGTGTGAAATTTTTATTGTAAATTTACTTTTATTAATAGTGCACACAAAGGTTCATGCAGGAAGTGATGTGAGCTGTAATGTAATTTTCTTCCCCTCACAATGTGTACTTTATTTATGTGATACTATAGTTCAATCAAACAAAAATGCTCCATCACGACTGCTCTTTTTTAGAAAAAACATACACCTTTAAAAAAATGCAGAGAGGAATAACCACACTTCATGTGTAATGCCCCACTCCTGAATTTGGATTTGCAAAGGCGGCCATTGGGGCATAAGGGCCCATCCATGTGAATCTGACTGCAGGACCTTATTCTAAATGTTTAATATCGGCATTTAAACAGTAACATATGTAATATCTTTATAAGATACCAGATCTGACTATTTGACAGGAAATGACAACTTTAGTGGATTAATTTTTAGAATTCAAAGGCTATCCGGAATTATTTTTTTAAGAAGTCAAAATAAAAACTAAGATGCAACTGTAAATAATCACTGATTGAAACCCCAAGTAACGTTCCAATTTGGGCATTTGTTATGCACCCATCGCCACTGGATATAGGCACAAAATACAACAATTAAAGCATCATTGCGGTTTGCTAATATCATTTCAGATCAGCATATAGTATATGGAAGGAGCAACAAAGAGTCCTGTGGCACCTTATAGACTAACTAGCATGACATGATGTGCCTGACGAAGTGGGCATTCACCCACGAAAGCTCATGCTCCAATACATCGGTTAGTCTATAAGGTGCCACAGGACTCTTTGTTGCTTTTTACAGATCCAGACTAACACGGCTACCCCTCTGATATATGGAAGGAGTGTCATAAACGCTTTCGTGATAGGACACAACATTTAAGTTTAATTGATTTTTCTAGAGCTGATTATAATTTCATTTGAACTATCAAAACTGAGCCCCAGTTTTGTGGCATAGGGGTCTATTTTCCTTTCCATAACTCCTATTAACTTAAACAGGAGTTACAAGTGAACCTTGATAAGGAGACGACAAACCCCATTGTGTCAGCCCGATCTTTGCTTCCAATTATATGTGCTGCTGACCCAGGCTTCAAATCCTAAAAACAGAGGACAAGCAAATTTCCTAACTTATTATGCACCTTTGATGTGAGCTCACACTGGTGAGACCTGCCTTAAAATGAGGCATTTACAGCTTTCCTGTTCATTTTGTGCCTATTCTAACAAGCAGATCTCAAAGCTGGTCTGTTAGGAACAGAATCTGACAGAAGTATTTCTAGTGCATACCTGCTCATGAAGCATCGCATTAACCATTTTGTCACCTGTGTCACTGACATAATCAATATCACATGTTTTATTATAACTTTTATAGCTCTGCAATTTATTTCTGTTTGTATGATCCATAGCTACCAAAACTTTAACAGATCAGTTACACTGACTACTTTATAGATTTCAGAGTAGCAGCTGTGTTAATCTGTATCTGCAAGGTGCCACAAGTACTCCTGTTCTTCTTTTTACTTTATAGATGTATATTATAAAACAAAATTCATCCACTGATAGCAGAATAATGTATAACTGCATATTTCATGTGTTCTAAGAGGAAACTAAATTTCCTAGACACTTATAAATTAATGTTGACTAATTTTGTATTCAATTTGTTTATGTGTAGTAGAGGTGGGGAACAGAACTAAATGGTGAAGGATGCATCATATAAATGCAAGAATAAGTCCTAGAAGCAACATTTGCATAAATGCCACAGTCCAACTGGATCTTGAGTTTACCTTCAGAGACAGAGAAGTGCCCTGTTTTCTTTGGAAGTACAAGCATTTTATGAAAATTATTTTTTTGCCCTCCCCCCATCATATTCTGCACAAAATGTATAATGTACTACTGTATCCCTTTGTGCTGTGAGCACATCCGGTCTCAAGATAAGCAGGATTAGGTCTACTTTTAGTTGGATAGAAACTTTCAAAGAAAATCCAGGTGGTACAAGAAGTGGTTTAGGAGGTATAATTTCACGAGTCACTTAATGAACCAATGCCACCAAATGATTTTAGGGAGCAGTGTGCTGACAGAGGTTCCATCTTTCAAATGAGGCATAAAACCAAGGCTGTAGTCAGTTGTGGTGGTTAAACTATCTTATAATTGGTAAACTGGGATTATTCACATCAGTAAAGTACCACACTTATAATATTTGCTGGATTGGGCACAATAATATAATTTTTATAGCCATTTTAATTTTCTGGATGATACCCAGAATCAGCTGTTGCCTTTTATGAATAAGTGCTTCAGTCCAAATATGTCATCTATATACTGCCCCTAAGCTTTGCTTGTGCTATAAAATGGAGTGCATATATACTGTCATTTATAGATTAGGACCAAATGAAAGCTTTTTTGCTTTTCAAAACAAATACATTCAATTTCATTTCAGAATAGTACATGCGTTAATTTTCAGAACTATCTGCTTTTTATTTCGAGTAATTCTTTCCAATCCCAAAATCTTCAGTATATTGTAGCTCTTGTCTTATGGATACACACTGAGTTATGTTATAAACGCTATACCTTTCATATCATTATTATTCTTAATTTGGTGGAAGGTTTGTTTGTTTGCATTTTTATAATCCACATATTAATGCCTGAGGTATAAATGCATCCTTCTAACTATACAAAATAATAGGATTAAACATTTCAATGTATTTTTTAATCGAACATATAGTGGTGAGCAGGGAAGAATTTGCTACAATGTACCCCAGTACTCCAAATTTCCAGTAGATGGCACTAATCATATATTCTTTTGCCTAAATAGAGCAGAATGAAAAGCTTCCACTTTAGAAATCATTCATACATAGTACATTCTGAGAATTTAGTTTAAAGTGTGTATAAACTATCATAAGAAAAGCATGAGCATTATGAAAAATCACACAAGTTTGGGCTTATACACAAACTTTATTCATATAATGTTAGAGGTTTCCTCATTTCCAGTAACAATTGCAACTCTATTATACTTTCACATGATTTAGAATAAACTGACCCTGTTTGGCCCTGATCCAGTGCACTCCATGTCCATTGAAATGTAGGAGGTAGTCAGCATCTCTCAGGATTGGGTTCATAATGAAATAGATCTGTTTTGAAATCTTTTAAGATAAGAACAAATTTTCCTTTGCTACTTTAATGCATACCAGCAAGTAATGGATACAAACAGCAATTATGCATATTCCATATACATATGTTTTCTGTAGCAGACCACCAAGTTATAAAGAAAAACCTTACTTTGCTTTGCTGTGTCTTTGAATTATTATGGGCTCTCATTCCTTTTTAAAAGTGTCCTTTCTTTTTTTAACACTTTGAATGTTGTGCTGCTTGCATCACATTTTTTTGCATGAGATAGAAATCTGTTTTTCTGCTATTGTAGATCAAGAAAGATTACAGTATTTGTAAAAATTAAGTAAAACTAATGATACAAAAGTCTAGAGAGTTTGGGTATGCTTACGTGCACATTTTCTAATAGGTATATGAAATAATAAAGACTTAAATGATGATTAAATTGTTGTGCAGTGTTTAATTACTAGAATGATTAAGAGTACTGGCAAACCATTTTTCTAGGATATGGTTGTTGTATTACAATACATCTATATGAAAGGGTGCTGGGCATATGGTGTAAGTCTCTTTTATTAAACAAATATATGTAGTAAGTTTTTTTCATAACACCTTTTATTAAATCTCAATTAATTTTAAATTGGAAATATAAGTAAAATATACTGAATATATAATGAATAGTTACAATATCAAAATTCAAAATTGGACTGTTTGCAGTAATCAATTAACGTAAAGGATTACATGTAGGGGCAGCTCTTGCAAACATGAGTAATTCACGTGTATAAACCACGTGAACTCTGTGACTACTCATGTCAGTTAAATTAACTCTCACACATAGTTTTTGCAAAATCTGGCTTTTACAACAGAATTTCTGAAAACTTGAGTCAACCATGTCCCCCCTCTCCTGCCTACGCATCCACCAAAATTGTAATCACGATTAGATTTTATACAGATTGTGTATATATTGTGTAACTTAAATATTCCTAAATGTATTTATGTTGTGTGTGTATATGTGTACATATTATTTTCATATATGCTGTAACTTTTCCATAGTTTCTCTTAGTATGTTACCAAGGATGTAATATAGCAGATGTCTCTTCATGTGGTTTGAAAAAAAAATATTGATGAGAAAGATAATATATACTAATTCTAGCAACACCCACTAATACTCCTATGGTTAAGTGCCTGTCAGTGTTTTCATTATAAATCCCTGTTTTGTGGGATTTATAACTTACTTACTCTGAGCTTAAATTTGTCATACAAGGTCTCAGATACATGTGCTTTTGTCCCCTCTCCAGACAGTATTTTAAAAAAGAGAGAGAGCGAGAAAAGCAAATTCACTGTTTTTTGAAGATTTAAAGAAATGAAATTTTATGCGTCTATAATCAGAATACTGTTTTTATCTGAAATACAATTTTTCATGTTGCTAGTTCATTAGTTTGCCAGGATGTAGAGAATTACTCAGCTAATGCTTGCATAGAGTGTTGAGGATGGAAAAGTACTATGTAAGCGCCATAGTAAATAGTATGTTAATGTATGTATATATACTTAACATGAAAATGGTGCTTACAGTTGTCACTTATAAAGACTCGGTACCTTTCTTCAAGATGTTTATTGTGTATATCCTAGCGACATCATAATACCACCCTGTTATAACCTGACACGGTATGTTGTTGTCATATCTATGTGATGGCTCTAAAGGAGGAAGACACACGATTTTAGGTAAAAAAATCACCTTTGTAAAGGTGCCTGAATGGAAATTTACTCAGATATTTTGGTCACTTAGGAAAATAATGTATTTAAATCCATAATTGTTTAAATATTGTACATTTGTATATATGCAATGTAAAAGGTTTTGTTCAATATTATTTGTTCATTCTTTAGTATCAAAGAGGGAATGAAATGTATTCATAAAATTGGTTGGTTTGAGTAACATTCATATTATACCTTATACTTGCAAAAATCAGGAATGTGTATAAAAGGCTGAAATTCCTTCCTTAGCATCCTCTTCTCTGCCCCATATTAGAGCAGTAACCAACAGGGAATGCTTTCCACATGAGCTACACAATATAGGCATATCATGTTAAGTCATTCGTGTCCACCCCTCTTTTTTTCAGTTGGACCTCTGCAAGAAATTGTTGGACAGGCAGTCTTGATTCCTCAAATGCTATGTCCAGGCATTGTTGCCAGGGCCTCTCATTTTCTGTGTATTCATCTCTTATATCTCTTTCTTTGTCTCTGTTCCTTTTCCTTTGCATTCTTTTTCTGCATTTGTTTTCTTGGGTTTTTGTCTTCTCCTCATTCTGTGACTGACTAGAAGGCTCTGTTACATGCTTCATCTGGTGGGAAGTCCCTTGGTGGTACTGAGTGGCCCGTGCTTAGTGGCTGAGCACCGTGCTGTGAGAGAAGAGAAGCTGCTTGGGATGATGGGCAGGGACCTGTGCTCCCATCCTTGCAAACAAAGAGCCACTTCCACATTCTGTTGCATTAGAGATCCCAGTGGGAGCAGAGTGGCAATGCAATGATGACTTTTAAGAACCCACCCAATCACATGGGGTTCCCAAACTTTTTACTGGCGCAATCCCATTTTAATGAAGTATTTTCTGCTGGGATTCCAGAAGAGCAAAATGACATCCTCTGCACAACGTGACCTTGCACACGCCGTACGTGTGAGACCATGCTGCACAGAGGATGCCATTTTGCTCTTTAAAATGGTGTTCTCCACACAATGTGATGGTGTGTATAAGGTCACTCTGCAGAGGATGCCATTTTGCTCTACAAAATGTCATCCTGCGTGCAAGGACATGGTGCATGATCACCATACGTGCTAGATTACACTGTGCGGAGCAAAATGACATCCTCTGCACATTAGGGACTGCTGCAACCCCATAGTTTGGGAACTGCTGCAGTAGCATGTTTGCAGAGCAAGCATGGGGTAGTTTTGGGATCTCAGAACTTTCTTAGCCCACATTGTTCCACTTCCATGCTCCACACCACCCTGACTGAGGTAGCTTGCCCCTTCCTCTGAGCTTGGGAAACGCTAGGATAATTTAAAGATGGATTTTCAGCTTTAACTCAGGGTTTTGTTGTTTTAGAGACTATACAGTTGTGGGCAGGAAAAATGAATATTTTGCCAGCAATTATCATGTTCTTGTTTAACTTTTGTATATAAATAGCCCCATAGGCTTGAGAATTCCTCAAGGGCAACAAAGAAACTCTCCCTGGTCTAATGAGTTTGTAATCCAGGTTAGAGAGGATATGATCAGGGCCGGCTCTATGTTTTTTGCCGCCCCAAGCAAAAAAATTTTTGGCTGCCCCCCGTCCCAGCCCTGGGCTCCTCACCGCACCTCCCTGCTGCCCCAACCCTGGGCTCTCCCGCACCTCCCTGCTGCCCCAACCCTGGGCTTCCCCCCCCCCCCCCCCCCGAGCCACCCAGCCCTGGGTTCTCCCCCCCCCCCCACACACACACACCCTGCCGCCCCATCATTGACCCCACACACACCTCCTGCCGCCCCAGCCCTGGGTTCTCCCCCACCCCCCACTGCACCCTCCTGCCGCCGCAGCCCTGGGTCACTGGTAACTCGCTCCCAGGGCGGGTCATTCAGCAGGAATTTTGGATGTGCACAGAACACAGACAGGATTGGTTCCCATATGGTTACAGAACTACAGTAAAGTGGAACAATTTTCAGCTTGTGTGATTGGAGGATATCTGGATGCATATTATAAGACTGTCCTCCATAAATGAGGAAAAGTTGAGGTGCCTTTATTATTCTTTTGTTCCACTCTTTCTATGGGGAATTTGCCAATGCAATATCACTGTCTTCCTTTTAAATAAACAAAAGGCAATGGCTGTTGAAAATAGCAATTCCAGTCCTAATAATCTCTGGGAAGCATTTCTTGCTCAATTTTATCCTACTTTTTCTACAGCAAGTTACAGTGGATCAGTATATTTGATTTGGGAAAAATGAAGTAACAGCTGCCCAAACTGGGCTTGAGCACTCCTGAATTTTGAGGTGTTCAAATCTGGAAGGCAGGTGCTGGGGGGGAGGGGCTGTGGCTCCGCAGGGTAGCACGGCAGCATGTATGCGGCAGCGTGTCTGGCGGGGTCTCAGGAGGGGGCAGTTGGGGACAAGGAGAAGGGAGGCTTAGATAGGGGGTGGGGTCTCAGGAGGGGGCAATCAGGGGACAAGGATCAGTGGGGCTTAGATAGGGGATGGAGTCCTGGGGGGCAGCTGGGGCAGGGGTCCCGGGAGGGGATGATCAGGGGACAGGGAGCAAGGGGGTTGGATGGGTTAGGGTTTCTGTGGGGGGCAGTCGGAGGGAGTGGATGGTGGCAGGGTGGGGGCTACCCTCCCACCCCATGGAGTGTCCTATTTTTTGAATGTTAAAGTATGGTATCCCTACCCTTCACAGTGCAGCTCTCTATTCAAAGCAGGCTGCAGAGTGAGGTTTCAGCTTCCTCACTCCCTCCCCCTCCTTCCTGTTGGTAGTGGCCAAGGGAATGCTGGGAAATGTAGTTCTTTCCCTGCTCCTGGGCTGGCTCTATAGGCAGGGAGCTAACCAAGGAACTACAGCTCCCAGGGTCCTCTGTTGGTTCTCAGCTCCCTGCCGCCCCTGCAAATGGGCTGCCCCAAGCACGTGCTTGCTTTGCTGGTGCCTAGAGCCGCCCCTGGATATGATGCAGAGGGAGATGACATTGGGCAAGAAGAAGGGAGGCTTACACAAAATAAGGTTGCTTGTTCCTTCAAATTTCCCCCTTTAAAAAAAAAAAATCTAGATATTATTAGGTTGACCAGGGGAAACAGGAGACTGTTGGAGAGGATGTGGTGAGCAGTAGGTTTTGAGGAGGCATTTGGCAGAGGTTGCATTACATACAGAATCAGGGTAGTGAGCAGCATGGGATAACGCCCAGATGTGTTGTGGGGGAAGGATATACAGAATTAGCAGAGTGAGAGAAAAGAGAGGAGATGTTAGCTGGGCAAGAGTTGCATAGACACTGAAGGTGGTGGTAATGCATTTGGAGTTGATGTAGGTGGTGTTCTGGATACACTGAAGGGACTTCCAAAGGGGAAGGGTGTCTGCCATGAGTTTGATGGCAGCCTTTTGAATAGACCTGCAGTGGTACAAAGTGCGAGTCGGATAAGCAAGAAAGGGGAATGTTGCCTTAGCATAAGTGTGGCATTACCAAGGCGTGGACGGAGATTTTGGCACTAAGAACTGAGAGGAAGAGATGTATGGTAGAGAAGTGTTGTCTAACGTGCGGCCCTCTCGGGAGACTGTTAAAGCACCTTAAACAGAAAATTTGCTTTTGATTACAAATTGAAAATGTGCTCTGTCTGCCATGCCTTGGGATGTAAAAAAGGAAGTGTTAGAATTGAGTCCATCATTATGGGAAGGAAGTATCTGGGCATCGCCTCTCCTGCAGCCTCAGGAGCAGCTCTGGTTTGACCAAGGTGTGCTCTGAGCAGCTGTTGTTCTTTTCCTGCTGCATTTACTCAATAGTTCGCCTCTGGCTACCTGCTGTGTTACAGGCAAGAAAGACCGAGTAGCTCTGGCTACTCCATTGCCAAGTATCCTGCTGAACTGTGGGAGCACCAAGGAGAGCACAGCAGGATAGGAGCTCAGCTGGGTCTTCCTAAGCCTGTGGGAATAGCTAGCGAAGGATGGGCTCCCTCCTCCACATAGCTGTGTAGGGGAAAGGGAAAAGAGAAGCTGAGAACCAACAACCACTTATGGATCCTTGTTTTTCAGCCTTAGCCCTGGTGCAGGTTAGAGCATTTTGGGGGCTAACTCCTGCCAGCTGGCAATAGTCCCCCTAGGCACCAACTCTATGCTGGGGATAGCTGGAGCACAGTATGCTCCAGCCATGTCCTCTTGTCCTCAATACATCTCTCTGTGCCGATGGTCGTAGGCGTAGGAGCCAGCTGTGCCTGCTAGGAACTCTTAAACACTAGGGGACTTGCAGGTAGTTTCAGCTCTAAGCAGCGCAGAAGGACACAAACAGGGCAGAGAATATGCCCCAAAATATCGATTGTGGCACCTTGGCCTTTTGAAATACTGTGTTCTGTCCGCAGGCTGAAAAGGTGGCACATCGCTATTGCCAAGGAAGTTACCAGGAGGATTTAGCAACAGCCTGAATAACTATAGGTTGCACACCACTGTGGTAACTGCTGGCAAATGCTGACTTTTTAATTGTTTCTACTGCAGGTTAGACCTTTATTAAAGTTGTGGGAATATACATATTTTGATGGCTTACTGAAATATTTTTAAACGCACAAGATAGCTGAAAAGACAGCGCAATTTGCTATTTTTAAATTTAGCTTAATTCTTATGTTAATAAAATATTTCCATATGTTATGTGTTCATTTTTATGTAGTGCCTGGTGAAAGGTGTCAAAATGACAGCATTGGAATCAGAAGTCTCCTTTCTGGGGAGAAGAAAGATAGCGTAGTATAAGTTTCTCCCCGCTCTGCCAACCTATCTCAATCTTGGCTTGTGTGGTTCACTTGTAAGGATGAAGAGAATAAGTCAGTCTCCATGCTTACTCAGTTCATAGCCTTTCTGATGAGACTGCCAGCGGAGGTGCCAGTTACGACGTTGAGGATGGTTTCTTTTACGTGGATGTTACTGTTGGGAGCTATGCTGAGAGTATCAATTCATATCACATAGGCCACTGAACAATTATAACCCAATTTAGACTCAGAACTTAAAGATAAAAAGCTTCATGTCCTATTACCACCCCCCCATAGCTACCCTGTTTCCAGTTTGTCATTAATTTAGAGGTTTAGTGTCATATTGTTTTTTTTTTTCCTTCATGAAGGTATATAATTAGGGCTGTTGATTAATCGCAGCTAGCTCATGCGATTAAACTAAAACAAATTGTGATTAATCACAGTTTTAATTGCACTGTTAAACAATGGAATATCAATTGAAATGTATTAAATATTTTTTAATGTTTTTCTACATTTTCAAATATATTGATTTCAGTTACAACACAGAATACGAAGTGTACAGTGCTCACTTTATATTATTACAAATATTTGCACTGTAAAAATGATAAACAAAAGAAATAGTATTTTTCAATTCATCTCATACAATACCGTAATGTAATCTCTTTATTATGAAAGAGCAACTTACAAATGTAGATTTTTTTGTTGTTACATAACTGCACTCAAACTCAAAACAATGTAAAACTTTAGAGCCTATAAGTCCACTCAGTACTACTTCTTATTCAGCCAATCTCTAAGACACACGCTTGTTTACATTTGCGGGAGATAATGCTTCCAGCTTCTTATTTACAATGTCACCTGAAAGTGAGAGCAGGTGTTCACATTGCACTTTTCTGGCTGGCATTGCAAGGCATTTATGTGCCAGATATGGTAAATATTCGTATGCCCCTTCATGCTTCGGCCACCATTCCATAGGACGTGCTTCCATGCTGACGGTGCTCATTAAGAAAATAATGCATTAATTAAATTTGTGACTGAACTCCTTGGGGGAGAATTTTTTGTATGTCTCCTGCTCTGTTTTACCCACATTCTGCCATATATTTCACGTTATAGCAGTCTTGGATGATGACCCAGCACATGTTGTTCATTTTAAGAACACTTTCACTGCAGATTTGACAAAACACAAAGAAGGTATCAATGTGATATTTCTAAAGATAGCTAAAGCACTGGAACCAAGGTTTAAGAATCTGAAGTGCCTTCCATAATCTGAGAGGGATGAGGTGTGGAGCATGCTTTCAGAAGTCTTAAAAGAGCAGCATTCCAATGTAGAAACTACAGAACCTGAACCACCAAAAAAGAAAATCAACCTGCTGGTGGCATTTAACTCTGATGATGAAAATGAACGTGCATCAGTCCGAACTGCTTTGGATCTTTATCGCGCAGAACCCATCATTAGCATGGACGCATGTCCTCTAGAATGGTGGTTGAAGAATGATGGGACATATGAATCTTTAATGCATCTGGTACGTAAATATCTTGCGACGCCAGCTACAATAGTGCCATGAGAACACCTGTTCTCACTTTCAGGTGACATTGTAAACAAGAAGCGGGCAGCATTATCTCCTGCAAATGTAAACAAACTCGTTTGTCCGGATGAGTGACTAAACAAGAAATCTGAATGGACTTGCAGGCTCCAAAGTTTTAAATTGTTTTATTTTTGAATGCAGTTATTATTTTGTACATAATTCTACATTTGTAAGTTCAACTTTCGTGATAGAGATTGTATTACAGTACTTGTATGAGGTGAATTGAAAATACTATTTCTTTTGTATTTTATAGCACAGATATTTGTAATAAAAATAAATATAAAGTGAGCACTGTACACTTTGTTCTGTTGTATATATTTATATATATAAATAATATATTTGAAAATGTAGAAAACTTCCAAAATATTTATATAAATGGTGTTCTATTATTGTTTAACAGTGTGATTAATCATGCGATTAATCGCGAGTAATTTTTTAATCATTTGCCAGCCCTATATACAATATGGCAACATTTTTTCTAGGACCTTTTGGAGTTTATCTGTAATGCAAGGACAGTGACCTCATATACATATATCCTTGAAAGAGGCTGATCTATAATATCTCCAAATTTTCTAAGTACCAGGATTGCTCAGTTTTACTGAAGGTGCTTCCATTTACAAAGCACTACGCCACCTTAATCATAGTAATCCTAAAAAGAATAGACGGAGAAGCCCTATAAGGTAGTTATAGTCACCAGCCAGCCTGTGCAAGATAGTTGCTTGAGTGGTTTGCCCAGTCTATGTATAAATCTGTGATCATGATTTTGAAAGGATGTAAAACCAAGCTTAAGTGACTAGTGGTGATATTTCAGCAGTGCACAGGACACAATTGCCTCCAATAAGGAAGTAAAGGGGCATCCCCTGGAGATGATATACAGAGCTATTTTTCCCATATGAACAACACTTTAAAAAAAATGTTTTTTACATTTCAAAAACAGCTCTGTATTTCTTCTCCATGGGATGAGTCGTTTCTCACAGGCTCTGTCTCAGCAACATAGCCACCATTGTTCCACTGGCAGTTTTATGGAACTAAAGGGGAAAATGCTAGACATGAGATGAACCAGGCACCCACATCTCCCAGTGACTCTAGCACTAAAGCGTGAGATGATAAAAAGAAAACAATTGGTTCCAATACCAATATCTAGCTTAAAAGGAGAGTGTACAAAAAAAGGGATTTTTGTTCTGTTTTGTTTTGTTTACACTGCTATCAGTCATTAAAATCTTTGGAAGTTTGATTTTTGCACGAGAAACTTATGATAGAGCTGAAAATATCTGGAGAGAGAGATGGCCTATATATGTAGATCATCAACAAAACATCATGGCCATGGTTTGTCGATGATCCATTCAGATTAAAAACAAATTAGACAACTCCAGAGATGCAACTCCATTGTAAGTTTCCCATGCAATAAAATACACTTCAAAAGAACCAGCTTTCCCCTTTACTGTGTCAACTCTTCCTTCTATCCCTCCTGAGTGTTAAAATAAAAGAGCGGGGTTATATTTATTTAATTGGCACCTGACCCAAAATATCCTCTCCAGCACTCAAATTTTCAACACACAGTGCTGCGAAAATGGTCTCTTTCTCCATTGCTACTGCTTGTTTGAAACTGCAAATGGTATGGGATGTAGGTGGGATATAGTCACCTGAAGCAAGGAAACGAAGGAGCCATTCCACGAAGAAATACAGAGCTATTTCCCCCTCCCCCCCCCAATATATGAAACAGTAATTTTAAGACCGAGATTTGTATTTTATTTAAAGTTAGCTTTGCAGATATTCAAAATAATAAGTCTTTGTCTTGCTAGTTGAAGAGAATCTTCTGAACAACACTTTAAATAACTCAAAGATGGTCTTTGATTGAATTCAGCTATGAGGAAACTTAGAACAGAAACAATGAACCAAAAGATGGAGTTAAACAAAAGTTGTGGATTAAAGGGGGAAAATCTAGAAAGTTAAATTAGAATTTAACATAAGACTTCTAATATGTAATTTTAGTAGGGCTGTCAAGAGATTAAAAAAATTAATTGCACGATTAATCGTGCTGTTGTTAATAGAATACCTTTATTTAAATATTTTTGACTGTTTTCTACATTTTCAAATATATTGATTTCAATTACAGCACACAATACAAAGTGTACAGTGCTCACTGTATATTTATTTTTATTACAAATATTTGCACTGTAAAAACAAGAAATCATATTTTTCAGTTCACCTAATACAAGTACTGTAGAGCAATCTCTTTATCATGAAAATTGAACTTACAAATGTAGAATTATGTGCAAAAAAAATAAGAGATACCGTTGCCCACTTCTTGTTTACAATGAAAGTGACAGCAGGCATTCACATGGCACTGTTGTTTCTGGTATCGCAAGATATTAATGTGCCACTTGCGCTAAAGATTCATATGTCCCTTCATGCTTTGACCACCATTCCAGAAGACCTGCGTCCATGCTAATGATGGGTTCTGCTCGATAATGATCCAAAGAAGTGCGGACCGAGGCATGTTCATTTTCATCATCTGAGTCAGATGCCACCAGCAGAAGGTTGATTTTCTTTTTTGGTGGTTTGGGTTCTGTAGTTTCTGCATTGGAGAGTGTTGCTCTTTCAAGACTTCTGAAAGCATGCACCACACCTCGTACGTCTCAGATTTTGGAAGGCACTTAAGATTCTTAAATTTTGGTTCGAGTGCTGTAGCTATCTTTAGAAATCTCACATTGGTACCTTCTTTGCGTTTTGTCAAATCTGCAGTGAAAGTGTTCTTAAAATGAACAACATGTGCTGGGTCATCATCCAAGTCTGCTGTAATGTGAAATATATGGCAGAATGCAGATAAAACCAAACAGAAGACCTACAATTCTCCCCCAAGGAGTTCAGTCACAAATTTAATTAATGCATTATTTTCTTAACGAGCATCATCAGCATGGAAGCACATCCTCTGGAATGGTGGCTGAAGCATGAAGGGGCATACGAATATTTACCATATCTGGCACATAAATGCCTTGCAATGCCAGCCAGAAAAGTGCCATGCGAATGTCTGTTCTCACTTTCAGGTGACATTGTAAATAAGAAGCTGGCAGCATTATCTCCTATAAATGTAAACAAACTTGTTTGTCTTAGCTGAACAAGAAGTAGGACTGAGTGGAATTGTAGGCTATAAAGTTTAATATTGTTTTGTTTTTGAGTGCAGTTATGTAACAAAAAAAAATCTACATTTGTAAGTTGCACCTTCATGATAGAGATTGCACTATAGCACTTATATGAGGTGAATTGAAAAATACTATTTCTTTTATCATTTTTACAGTACAAATATCTGTAATAAAAATATAAAGTGAGCACTGTACACTGTTTTCTGTGTTTTTAATTGAAATCAATATGTCTGAAAATGTAGAAAAGCATCCAAAAATTTAATAATAAATTTCAATTGGTATTCTATTGTTTAGCAGTGCGATTAAAACAGCGATTAATCATGATTAATTTTTTTGAGTTAATTGCATGACTTAACTGCGATTGATCAACAGCCCTACATTTTTGTGATGGTTTGCCTGGAGAACGGGAGAACAGGTTTACATTGAGTAAGAATCTGATTTCATTTGTTTCCCATTGTTACTGTTCCTGACAGTGCATGTTTAGTTATCATCTTAAGAAAATGCTGGCAGGTCAAACTAGAACCAAAAGTTAGGTATTGTAAATGTTTTCAAACTCAACCAACATAAATGTTTCCATCAATTGTTTTGTAATTCCAATGAAAAGTTTCTTCTATAGTGTTTTTTTAAAAACAAAAACAAACCAACATTCTCCTATGCTGGAGCATTCTGCTAAGGCTAAATAAGCATAAAGGGAAACAGACAAAACAAAAATGAAAGTGACCTGCCTATTTTCATTCTTTCAAGATGAGGGAAATGCAAAGTGTCAACTAATAGCATAAATGGTGGAAACTAAATTAAGATATTTCAATTTTTAATTAAATAGAAGTTTGGTCGTATGGGTAAGGATATTTGATTTTTTAAAAAAAATATAACTCTTAGTCTGGCAGCATTCCTTTTACATCAGTACTAGGTAACTCGCTATTAGGGAGGAAGGTACACCCCATAGATGGGGGCATGTGATTTGGAGAAGCAAGGAGATGTATGCTTAGACATAGATCTTGCAGTCTGATCCGCATGAGTAGACCCTTCTGTCCACACAGAATCTCTTTGAAATCAGTGGGGCTCTGCATAGTCTCAGGGGGCTGTCTATACTGGTCAAATGGCAGAATTGAGACCTGTGGTGCTGTATAAAAAAATATGATTAAACCTCACTGACACATGCGTAAAAAGTTTAATAATAGTATTGAAAATTGGAAGCCTGATTTATTATACAGTGATATAATATAATCTAATTTATTAAACAGTGATATAATAACTGTCTCGCTGTATTTAATTCAGGAAGTCTTAATAGTATGTACTCATTGCATGCCTATTGTGGCCATTAGTGCGAAAGGGACTTATGCACGTGCACAAAGAGGAGAATATACACAGTGCTTTACATGAAATTTGAAATGTGAGTTATTTTCAATGCAGTAAGAGAAAGGAAGCAACAAAACAAAAGATACAATTGTAACAGTTCAAAAGCGTATTAAAGAAGGAAAACAATAAGTAGTAGCTTTTGTCACTCTATCTGAAGAAACCTTACTGCTTTTTTGTATTACAGTATTATTATTATGTTATTGTTATTAATTAAATCAAAGGAAATTGTGTATATGTTGGTGTTTGTCTTCATTATGAATCCCAGAATTGGAAAGTTTCACAAGAATAGGAATTTAGAAACAAGGTGAGGTGCTCAGGTCAACACCAGAAAATGCTTGCAGCTCACTTCTGTTTTATAGTGCTGGGCTCCAAGTTGAGGGAACAAGCTGTAAAACAAGGGGAAGTGATGGTGAGGATGGTAATTATTTCCAATGTGCTTTGCATTTTTTTCCCTCAAAAAGGCCATTTTTGAGATGCAGAAATCAATAAAACATCCAAAAACGATATTTTATGCATATTTGTTAGCCTAAAAATAGACATTCCTGTTTTATTATTAGTTTCATCTGAAAAAGCCTCTACCTTGTTTTGAAGCCTTGAAAGCCACGTTTCACTTTGGTTAGCACTGCTGCCGTTTTTGGCAGCATAAAGGATCTTGAAGTACAGCTGTATGCAAAATGCCTTTATAATGAACAGTAATGAGAATGAAGAGGGAAGGATAAACAGTAAATATTCAACTGGGGCCCAGATCTCTGAGTTCCATGCAGGTAGCCCCTGCCACAGACTTCACTGGAGCTCCATGTAAGGAGCTCACTGCAAAAGCAGGGGCAGGTATAACAAACCAAAACAGGATGTTCAGATGCACACTTACTATCTTGAAGATACGTTTAAAATTTCTCCTGTTTTTTACTTCAAGGAGGCAAAAATTGGAGTGAAAATTTAAGATTTCCGCCCTCCTCATGGTCCCATGAAATGACTGATCCAAAGTGGATGCCATGCTAATTTTAAAACTGCAGATTATTTTTCTTTCACATTGGCCTGCAAAGTTTATGAATAAGCAGCACACAAATTTAGATCTGATTTGCCAGGAAATTAAGAAGCCTTCTAAAGTTTTAGAGACTTTCATGGGAATCCTGTTTCAACCCATTATTGACCCCTTGTTGAAAGAACTAACACAAGGAAGATAAGCATGGGCTGATGGACAGGTTCATTCTGTGTTCTTTATGAACAGTAAGGTGATTTGATTGGGCTCTTGCTCTGTACTGTTGATATTTTTTCATAATTGGTCTGGATACCATATTGGTTGCATTATTAGTTGCTATTTATTGCATAATCACCATAGAAGAAATGATCCATCCATAATTGTTTTCCCATACTCCCTATATTTCATCTTGTATTTCCCACTGATTTCCTCCCCCCCCCCCAAAAAGGTGGTTTTTTTTGTTTTTTTTTTTTTTAACAATTGTCTTTAGAAACTATCATATAAGCTTTGCAGTGTGGAGTACAGGCATTATTTTAGTGCAAAGTGAGCGTTTTCCCATCTCTAGTTTGCTGCTTCTTCCTCATCATATTTAAACCAATGGTGGTGATAGCATCGCTATAAACCACAAGCTAAAGATGTTGCATCTGTGCATGTTTTGCATGGGGATGGCTAATCTGGCAGGACATAGTATTACAAAATAAGGCTCCAATTCAGGAAAATACTTAAGCACATGCTTAAAGTTTTAAGTACTCCCTTGTATAGGAATGCTATTCTGAACTGGAGCCTAAGTAAAGAACTTAAAACACTAGAACCTTACTAATTCACCCTAACAGGGAGACCCATTGCAAACTAGCAAGTGGTGGGGGTAGCCAGTAGATATACAGCATGTTACCCCTTGTCTCTGACATTCAAGAGCAATGTGAAACAGGCTTGGTTAATTTACTGGTCTATCAGTTTGCCATGAACATTTAAACCATAAGTGTCAAAGCTCTGTTTAAGGATGTTCCTGAGATCTGAGGGTTGGGCCACACGATGACACGAGGTTCATCCAAGTGGGATGCAGCACAGCATTAGAATTTTGCTGGCCAGTGCTCTGCAAACCTTGAAAATCTCTTTCCAGTGTAGGTCTGCAGTGTAATCCAGTGCAGAGTAACAAGATTTCACTGTACACGTAAATACTTGTCTGTCTTGTAAAACATTCAGGTAACTATAAAAACAATAGGTAAAAATCTCTTATAACATGCTTCCTACTTCTGATTGCAAGGTCATGGATTAAATGATATACAGTGAAATGGAAATTTCCTTCTGTATAGTAGTGACTATACCCCGTAAAGAATGCTATGATTCTAAAACGATAAAATCAGGGTACCCACTTAAGGAATTATTGTAAGAGTTTAAAATGAGATTTTCTTTTAAAACACTCAGCTTTTCCATGATTTTTCAAAGTTGAGATATGCTTAGTTATTTTTTTTTAATGTTAAGGAATGAGATGAAGTTTTGGAAGCAGAAATAATTTTGAGTGAGTTTAAAAAAAAATAAAGGGCTGTTTGTCTATAAAACTCATCGGACCAATTTGGGCTGCTTTTTAATATTAAAATATAAGATTTAGGATTAATAATTCTCAGACAATTTCTTATTGAGCTGCATAATGCAACATTGAGTTATTTATGTAATGCATATACTTCTTTTTGCTGTTAGTTATCCTTTGAAAGACTTATTAGTGCAAGAAGACAGCACACCCTGAGAATAAAAATCTCCAAAGTTTGACATCTTTAAATAAGCAACCAAATGTTATAAAGAACAAACCTCACTTACAGTTAGGAAACAATATTTACATTTAAGGTTGAAAAGCCAGGATGTAGGAAAATTTTGCTAATTTGGAAGGTGACCTTTAAGTGCACCAAAACCAAATAATTTGTAAGCCATGGCACAGGGCACATTCCTGCAAAAGTTGTCTGAATACTTCTTTAGTGGTTCTTGAAAGACAAACAAAGAAACCTGGAATGAAATCTTTATCCCCCTCCCAAATAAGATTGAAACTAACAAAGGAGTATAGCAGCGCTCTTTCAAAGCTTGCCATTAACAGGAGGGTTCTGCAGCACAGTTAATGAGATGTTTCAGAAAACAATCTGTTTTTAAGAATGTTTAGATCAAAAGTAATTTCCAATCTATGAAATGAAGTTGCTTTTCAATACCTTTCATTCAGTAGCCAAGCTTTTTATGTTTGCATTATTTATTTCAATCAGATGTTCTCAATTTTACTTTTTCTCCTTGGACCTACTTGACAAGGTTAGTCAGTAGTGACCAACAATTTTATTCTTCCAAAGCAAAAAACAAGAGAGAGAGAAAGAAGGGTGGAGGTGGGGGAGGGGGAGAAACATCTTTGCCTAAATGATTTGCAAGCATCTGTGCTTTAAGCTACTTTTTATGAACACTCTTAGTAATGACTCAAGGTAAAAAAGCAGAAAAGCATCCAATGTTAGGAAATTGCAATCCAATACCACGTAATTTAAACCTGCCATTGCTTCTCTTGTACTAAATGACATACAGATGGGTAGCTCTGTTCCCTCTACTTTGGGAACACAATTGGACTTTTTATGAGTGTATATATTGCTGACAAAAATATTTTTGTCAGGACTGTTTATTTCTAATTGTGCATATTATAATTACTTGAATAATTAAGTTATTTTACATGAAGTATTACATATGGTTAGTAAAGCTATTTCCACATTCAGCACACTTATACTAGTGTAATTTTTTTGTTTTCATTCACCAGAGCAACCAGTATTGGGTCCTGAAAAGTATAAATCTCAGATTGGCTTCCTCAAAAAAAAAATTTTTTTTTTTAATTCTTTTCTAGAGTAATTACAGATTTTGCATTATAAGAATGATGTTTTTACAATAATGCCTTGAGACCATTTAGATTTTCTTTTTGTGTGTAGAACTAGGCATAGTCTAGGTTGGGATTTTCAAGGGAGTATGAGCCAGCTTTTGATTTTAATTAATTAACAAATTAATTAATACATCCCAGCTATAATTTTTAAGACAACTTTATTTTTGAGGACTGCACAGTTTTTAGAATAGTGAAATGACTTTTCTATTAGGGCTGATATTTTGATCTGCGTTATGAGACATAGTCCGTACGAATAATTCAATTGTGACAAAAATACACCTTTTGAAACAAAGTTAAAATAAATGTAAGGATGGTGGAGAAATCAACCATATTGGAAGTATAACAATTTATAATATTTAAAACTTCTTTGAAAGGTTGTGAAATCATTAGATGCTGAATTGTGGCTAAACATCATATGCCCATTACCTTATGTCTACAATATAGATGTCTTGAAAAGAGCATTGAGTTTCAGTTATTTTTTGCAGACTTTTTTTTTTTTTTTTTTTTAAGTGGTAGGAAAATGTTACCTTCTCATGAATGACTGTAAAGATTTAGGAGGGCGCACAGAAGGCTTTGGCTGTAGCACATTGTCACTGCTCCAGTGGAATCACCTGGCTTTTGAGCAACATTCTTTTAAAACTTGGATTTGAAGAAATAATCAGCTGCAGTTCAGCTGAGCCGTTCTATTGCATTAGGGACTGGTCTGGTCATTGACAAGTGAATGCAGAAGCTATGCTGTGGCCGTCAGCCAAAGCAATTATTCAAGATTTAAGCTAAAAAGACTCCTTCTCTCATATCCTCTCCCTTTTTCAGGGTCATGTAGGGATAAAAAGAACTGCAAGGTGGTCTTTTCCCAGCAGGACCTGAGGAAGCGGCTGACGCCTTTGCAGTACCATGTCACTCAGGAGAAAGGGACTGAAAGGTATGGCCGGCTGAAGGAAGCACATTCATGAAGAAATAGGCATCTTTCCTTCTTTCCTCCCCTTAGCTGCTGTTTCCCCTCCAACCGCTTTCAAGAATTCTCCACTTGTTTACTAACCCCTACAAATTAACACCACTGAAAAGACAGGCATCTGCCGTGTGGTGGTCAAGGCAATAGTGTGTGTGTGTGTGTGTGTGTGTGTGTGTGTGTGTGTGTATTAAATGAACACTAAGTGTCTTATAAAGTCACAGAGCTTATGTTTAGGGTCTGTTTTTAGTTTACTACAAAATGTGTGGAAGTAATAGCGGTTTAGGTACATTTTTTGGAAGACATCACAGTGAGCAGAACCAAGAGGAAAATGGCTCTGTGCCAGGAGGCTGAAATTTTGAAGGTGGCCATTGTAAGTATAGACATTTTGGCTGCAAAAAGAAGGTAGCATAATTTAGTTCCTTTCCACCCCACTCCAATTTCTTTTTGAAGCGCATGTGGAGAAGGTATTTATTGGCTCATTTGTGGTAGGAATGTCAAAAATTTTCAATAACTGCCCTCACATGGCTTTAGTCCCTGGAAGCTAGCCCTAAATCCTGGATGGAAAAAAAAGTGCTCACTTCCAAACTGTTCGTAGTGAATAGTCTCTCTCAGCTGATTCCAGCATGAAGGCAACTTGCCAAAGTCTAACCATTTTGTTGTCTAATTTATACCATGGAGCTTGGCATAAGGCCCTAGCTTACCTCTGATCCAAATGTATTAATGATGTAACTGCTTGTTTTCATTCATGACCTGAAAGGGCTCTTTACCACACATGGGGGTCCTAGTTAATAGGCAACACTCTTCCTATCAGAGTATACTATTTGCTGAATGTAATGAATGAGAATCACTGGCACAAAACCCCCCACAAATGAGCTGGCAGTGGGACCTGAGCCTCCACTCATGAGACCTTCTTCCACCCTAATCACTTACTGTTGTGTATATGATTAGCAAAATGATTTAATGCACGCAAACAATTGGAGAGTAGGTCATTCTTAAAAATCCTGTTTATAAAAAAAAAATTGGACCTCATAAAAAGGGTGAAAGGATAATAAAAACAAGCTGCCGAGCACATAGGCTTTTTGTTGGACTAGCGCAGCTGATTTGTATTAGATGAATGACCTCCTAGCCCTTACGTTTGTTAACTTAGAAAAATATTCCCTTAAAACTGTAATATTCCTTTTCGACTAAAAATATAAGGCTCACGCAGCTTGAAATGATGGACGAGTTGTTTCATTTTCTGTTAAGATACGAATGATACTCTAACACACGGGCAGCCCATCCTATGCTAACAAACCAACAGTGTCATTTATCCACTACTCCTAGAGCTTTATTTGTTGCTGAGCATTTGAGATCATTGTTAAAAGATTGTTTGAAGACTAAAGCTAGAGAACAGGAGTACTTGTGGCACCTTAGAGACTAACAAATGCTCTAATAAATTTGTTAGTCTCTAAGGTGCCACAAGTACTCCTGTTCTTTTTGCGGATACAGACTAACACGGCTGCTACTCTGAAACCTGTCATTATGTAAAGCTAGAGAAATGCTCAAGATTAATTGAATTTTAAACAATCTTTGTTTTAAAAATTACTAATTTTAGGAAGTTGCCAAACAGTTTTAAACAGCAATTGGTTTTTGTGCTCTTACCTTTGATGTGTGTGAGGTTTTGCTTCCTCCTGAATAGTATGTAACTGTTAAGGCAAATTTATGAAGATATTCATTTTTTCATTTGATAAAGAATAACAATAGCTAACTCTTGAGTTCCGCTTTTTGCACTCTAATATAAAATTTAAAAAACACTATTCCTTTACTGATTTTTAAAATAGCGTTCTTGTTTTTCCCAGCGCCTTTGAAGGAGAATACACACATCATAAAGCTCATGGGATATACAAATGTGTTGTCTGTGGAACTCCTTTATTCAAGTGAGTATATTAAATATAATTTCAAGACTTTTTTCTGTATTAGATATTATGTTATGATCCACCGTAATCTCTCATGTTCCAGGCTTTACAGTTGCTTTGTAAGAAAAATTAAAAAATAACTTTCATTCAAACCAAAAGATAGTATAAAAAAAATTAAATAGCATAATACAGTAAACTGGGAGTCTTGTAGTATAAGTAACTTGACTGGGAAATGAGTTTTATAATACAAAACCATGGACTTAGCTGGTGAGGTAACTTTAGAGTTATTTGAGTTCTTTATTTCAGCATTGGAGATTCAGATGTGGGTGTAAACCAGTGATCCCCATTCTGCAGGCTCATGTAGGCCCGATGGAGGTAGTCTATCCATACTCCAGTCAGATGGTTAGACCTTTAAGAACATAAGAACATCCATGCTGGGTAAGAACAATGGTCCATCTTTTGATAGTGGCCAGTGCCAGAAGCTTCAGAGGGAGTGAACAGAACAGGGCAATTATCGAGTGGTCCAGTCCCAGCTTCTAGCAATTTAGGGGCACCCAGAGTGTGGTGTTGCATTCCTGACAATCTTGGCTAATAGCCATTGATGGATCTCTCCTCCATGAATTTATCTAATTCCTTTTTTAACCCAGTTCTACTTTTGGCCTTCACGACATCCCCTGGCAATGAGTTCCACAGGTTTTACTGTGTTGGTCGAAGAAGTACTTCCTTATGTTGTTTTAAATCTGCTGCCTATGAATTTCATTGGGTGATCCCTGGTTCTTGTGACGGGGTAAATAACAGTTCCTTATTCACTTTCTATCATTCATGATTTTATAGACCTCTGTCATGTCCCCCTTAGTTGTCTCTTTTCTAAATTGAATAGTCCCAATCCTTTTAATCTCTCCTCATACAGAAACTGTTCCATATCCTCTAATCATTTTTGTTGCCTTTCTCTGTACATTTTTCAATTCTAATATATCATTTTTGAGATGGGGTGACCAGAATTGTATGCAGTATTCAACATGCCATTATATTTTCTGTCTTCTTATCAATTTCTTTCATGTTTCCTAACATTCTGTTAGCTTTTTTTGACAGCTGCTGCACATATGAGCATATGTTTTTAGAAGACTAACCACGATGACTCTAAGATCTCTTTCTTGAGTGGCAATGGCTAATTTACACCCCATAGTTCTGTATGTATAGCTGGGATTATGCTCTCCAATGTGCATTACTTTGCATTTATGAACATTTAATTTCATTGACCATTTTGTTGCGCAGTTCCCCAGTTTTGTGAAATCCCTTTGTAACTCTTTGCAGTCTGCTTTGGACTTAACTATCTTGAGTAATTTTGTATCTTCCGCAAAGATGCTACCTAACTGTTTACTCCTTTTTCCAGATCATTTATGAATATTTTGAACAGCACTGGTCCCAATTGCAGATCCTTGGGGGACCCTGATCTTTACGTCTTTCCATTGTGAAAATGGACTATTTATTCCTACCCTTTGTTTCCTGTCTTTTAACTGGTTACTGATACATAACAGGACTTTTCTTCTGATCTCCTGACTGCCTACTTTGCTTAAGAGACTTTAGTGAGAGACCTTGTCAAAGGTTTTCTGAAAATCCAAGTACACCCTATACAGTGCATCGCCCTTGTCCATATGCTTGTTGACCCCACTCAAAAAAGTCTAATAGATTGGTGAGGCGTGATTTTCCTTTACAAAAGCCACGTTGTCTTTTCCCCAACATATTGTATTCTTCTATGTGTCTGATAATTCTGTTCTTTACTATAGTTTCAACCAGTTTGCCCGGTACTGAAGTTAGGTTTACTGGTGTGTAATTGCCAGTGTTTAGAGCCTTTAAAAAAATTAGCATTATATTGGCTACACTGCTCTACAGCCAAAATGCTTCTGAAATAAATGTAGTCAAACTTTACTAATTCTGGGTCACTGAGAATGAAAATGATGCTTAAAATTGTTGATTGGCTCTAGTTTTCAAGATATGCTATTGGATCAGTATATACGACCCTTGACTGGGGAATGGCGGAGGATAAGTGAGTTATAAAGGGAAGGGATCTCAATTTAAACCAGAAATGACTAAAATACATCTTTGACTGGATCTATGAATAAATCTATGACTGGGTTTGGATAGTACTTGCTTTTTAGACAAAACAATGAATGATGCAATCTGAAGCTGGTATTGTATCATACATGATATGAATTACATCATGTTATTCCTAGAAGTCATGGATGATGCAATCATAACGAAGCTTACATCACTCTGCTGAACAAATTGCCCTATATCAGCTCTAGAAATCATATAGTGTCGTGCTCTCTTATTTGTCAGTGTTTGATTTTGCAAAGGGACACATTTCTGTTTAGCCAAAGTGAGCAGAGATGCCTCGTACTTGTGTGAACAGTGCAGATAACTTCTGCTATGTTTGTGGTGAAGTGACTTTTGCATCACAAAAGCACAGTATAACCACTATGGTTAAGAAAGCCTATCACCTTTATTTTGGCTGCAAAAGTGGAGATCAGGACAAGAGGTGGGCCCCACACATATGCTGCAACATTTGTGCAACAAATCTTCGCCAGTGGTTGAACAGGAAAAGGAAATCTATGCCTTTTGCAGTGCCAATGATTTGGAGAGAGCCAACAGATCATACCAGCAATTGTTACTTCTGCATGGTGTCTCCAGTTGGGAAAGGTGTGTCAAAGAAGAAAAAGTGGACTGTGCATTATCCAAACATTCCATCAGCTATACGCCCAGTACCCCAGGGAGAAGGACTGCCAGTTCCTGATGCACCAGAATCATTCTCACTTGAGTCAGACAAGGAAGAGGATGAAACTTCTGGTCCTGAACCATCAATGTCACAGGACCCACATTTTCTCCCATCCTCCTCCTCTGAACCACACCTCATAACACAAGGTGAACTGAATGACCTTGTCAGGGATTTGGAACTACCCAAGAGTAAGGCAGAGCTGTTGGGCTCCAGACTACAGCAGTGGAATCTCCTGGCAGGTGATGTTAGGGTTTGGATGTTCCGCGACCGTCAAAAGGATCTTGTCCCATTCTTCTTCATGGAAGGTGATCTTGTAGCCTGCAACAACATCGATGGTGTGATGGCAGCCCTCAACATCGTTCACGATCCAGATGAGTGGAGACTGTTTACTGATTCATCGAAGACAAGTCTTAAAGCTGTTTTACGTTGCATAATGGCAATGTTTTGCCATCAATTCCAGTTGGTCATGCAGTCCATATGAAGGAAATCTATGACAACATGAAACAACTTTTGAGGTGCATAAACACTGACCAACATCAGTGGCAGCTTTGTGGCGATTTGAAGGTTGTTGCTCTCTTGCTTGGTCTGCAGACTGGATACACAAAGTACTGCTGTTTTCTCTGCAAATGGGATAGTCGTGCAAGAGATTCCCACTACATCAAGAAAGATTGGCCACTCCGACAGTCATTGGAGCCTGGGAGGAAAAGTGTTCAGCATCCACCACTTGTTGAATCAAGGAAGATTTTGTTACCACTCTTACACATCAAGCTGGGTCTGATGAAGAACTTTGTCAAGGCCATTGACAAAACACAAGCAGCTTTCAAGTACCTTCGTGGAAAATTTCCAAGGTTAAGTGAAGCTAAGATAAAGGAAGGTGTCTTTGTTGGTCCTCAGATTCGTGAACTTCTTCGAGATGATGCATTTGACCATGCACTGCGTGGCAAGGAAAAGACTGCATGGAAAGCCTTCCAGTTAGTGGCAATAAATTTTCTCCGAAACAACAAGGCAGACTACAGGTTGTTGGTGGAAAACCTCCTCAAGGCATACAAAAGCCTTGGTTGCTACATGTCACTAAAGATACATTTTTTGCACTCTCATCTAGATTTTTTTCCACCGAACTGCGGAGCAGTGAGCGACGAGCACGGCAAGCGATTTCACCAGGACATTGCAACAATGGAGAAACGCTATCAGGGCAAATGGAGCCCATCAATGCTTGCAGACGATTGCTGGACAGTGACAAGAGATGCTCCATTTAATGAATACAAGAAACAAGCCAAGAAGCGCCGAGTAGACACTGAATAGGACTAAACTATGTACATAATAGTTTTTTGCCTTTTGTTTCATAATACATTTTATTTATATAACCCTTTTGCTGATTTTTAAAGTGTTACATAAACAGGACAGGTGAAATATTATCATGTAAAGCAACCATAAACACATGAAAAGACCTAGGTTTACAATGTATGATTAAAACTCTATCTACAGAATATACATAGACATAAAATGTAAAAACTTAAATATCTTAGAAACAGTAGCCAATCAGTTGTTTTAATTGTCATATTTGAATTTAGCACATCAAAATAGCACATTTTATCTCTGAAGCAGACGACTTCCCCAAAATTGTAGACCAGTGGCTATCTTCCAGTCATATGGTGCAGAGATTGATTTAAGTGATAGATTATATACTACAGTTAATAGTTCTATAATTTCATATTTGAGTTCCTTCAGGACTCTTCGGTGAATACCATCTGTTCCTTGTGACTTATTACTATTTAATTTGTTCCAAAACCACCTCTACTGACACCTCAATCTGGAATAGTTCCTCAGATTTCCCATTTAAAAAGAATGGCTCCGGTGTGGGAGTCTCCCTCAGATCCTCTGCAGAGAAGAACGATGAAAAGAATCCATTTAGCTTCTCTGCAATGGCTTTATGTCTTCATTGAGTGCTCCTTTAGCACCTTAATCATTCAGTGGCCCCACTGATTGCTTGTCAGGCTTCTGGCTTCCGATGTACTTACAAAAAAATTTTGCCATTAGTTTTTGTGTCTGTTGCTAATTTCTCTTCAGATTCTTTTTTGGCCTGTCTAATTAAGTTTTACACTTGACTTGCCAGAGTTTGTGCTTCTTTCTGTTTTCCTCAGTAGATCTGACTTCAAAATTTTAAAATATGTCTTTTTGTTTCTAACAGCCTCTTTTTTACTGTGTTGTTTAGCCATGGTGGCATTTTTTTGGTCCTCTTACTTTTTTTTAATTGGAGGTATAGGCTTAGTTTGAGCCTCTATTATTGTGGGTTTTTTTTTTTAAATGTCCATGCTGCTTGCAGGCATTTCACTCGTGACTACTCATTTTAATTTCCATTTAACTAGCTTCCTCATTTTTTGTGTCGTTCCCCTTTTTGAAGTTAAATGCTACTGTGGAGGGATTTTTTGGTATTTCCCTCCCTTCAAGGAGGTTAAATTTAATTACATTATGGTCGCTTTTACCAAACGGTTCAGCTATATTCACCTTTTGGACCAGATCCTGTGCTCCACTTAGCACTAAAACAAGAATTGCCGCTTCCCTGGTGGGTTCTAGGACTAGCTGCTCCAAGAATTAGTCATTAATGGTGTCTAGAAATGTTGTCTCTGCATCCTGTCCTGAGGTAACATGTAGCCCGTCGATATGGGGATAGCTGAAATCCCCCATTATTATTGGGCTTTCTGTTTTTGTAGCCTCTCTAATCTCCCTGAATATTTCACACTCCCTATCACCATCCTGGTCAGGTGATTGGTAGTACATTCCTATTTCTATACTCTTATTATTCAAGCATGGAATTTCTATTGGTACATTTAAGTTTTTTGGTTTTGTATTTTTTTTAATTCAAGATTTTTGCTATATTTGACTCTCTGCTTTCTTTCTCATATTGTGCCACTCCCTCACCATCATGACCCACTCTGTCATTCCTGTATATTTTGTACCCTGATATTACTGTGTCTCATTATCATTGTTCCACCTAGTTTCTGCAATGGCTATTATATCAACATCCTCATTTAATACCAGACACTCAAGTTCACCCATCCTAGTACTTAGACTTCTAGCATTTGTATACACGTACTTATAAAATTAGTTAATATTTCGTTGCCTGCCTTCATGTGATGTGATTGAATGGGACTTTTTTTCATTTGATTGTTTCTCTTCAGTTCCTACCTGTATTTACCAATTTCTATCCTCTCCTCTTTACTAGGATATGGAGTGTCCCCTTTAATAAAACTTCCCCAGAGGACTGTCTCTGTCCAAATCGTGTGTTTCTCTGAACTTATTGGCTTAAAAAACTCCTCCGTCCTTTTAAATTTCACATGCCAGCAGTCTGGTTCTGTTTTGATTTTAGGTGGAGCCCATCCTTCCTGTATAGGCTCCTCCTTTCCCAAAAGGTTACCCAAGTAGTTCACAGAGAAACAAAATAGTTGGTTTTCTTATTCAAGGGGAAATTATATATGCTCACTGAATTTTCATATTTATTATTCCATATGAAGAGCTGAATTAGACATTTTGGCCAAGATTTTTCAAAAGCAGGCTGCTAATTTAAAACTAAGCCTCTTTTAAATGTAGTAGGGGAAAATATCCTACAAAATGGGGCACTAGAAGCATAACTGATTAAATGGTGTCAATTACTCTTTTTCTTTAAATATTTTTCACTTTTGTTTAGGCACTTTCCTTTTTGACTATAATTTCTTCACTCTGACTTCTTCTCCTGCCCTGTTTTGTCTTAAGTCTAACCTGGTCTTTTCCTTAAACAGCAACATCTGCTTTTACATTCTCACTCTGTAGAGCATATGGAAGACAGCAGGTCAGGACAGGCTCTTATCTCTGACTAGGTTGGGGAAAGGAGATCAATAGAATGATATATGCATGAGACATCCCTAAAACCTATTTTAAAGTGTTGGGGGCAGGGTCAAGAAGGAAGTAAGAGCAAAAAATAGGAAGAATGGCATTTGAAAGTGTCCTAAGATCAGTAGTAAGCAAAATTGTTTGGAAGGGTGTATGTGCACTCTTGCAAACCCCATGTTCAGACTGTCACTTATGGGGGAAGTTTTCAGGAAACAGGATAGAACAAATTCCACTTTAAGACTTACTTGTGACTTTCTCAGATGAGAAGTGTTGACTAAATCTGCTCTTATGGCACTGCCTTGGTATTTTTAGTTGAAGTAAAGATAATAAGTTGAATTCAGTTTCTGTAGCCATGTGTAAGTTTGGCTATACTTTGTACCATGTTACAAGCCCACAGTATTTCTGCAAATTAGGTCATTGTGTCCATTGTATGTTTACATGCTGTATTGCCAGGGGCGGTGTTGAAGATATTCATGCAATCCATGTTCTGCATCAATATTTTGCATTTCATGGTTAGGGCAACCATGTATCCCTGAAAATGGGAATGACCCTGTTTTCAAAGCCTCTTCTAGAATCTCTGTTGGTTTTATGAAAAGGGGTGATTTTATCCCACTTTATGTAAACCCCATTCAATTACAGAAGCTTGCTAAATGTGCCTCAGGGCTGGTCTTATAAAGTATTATGTTTTACATGATGACACTGTGCCCTTCCCTCCACCATTATAAGACTTCTGTCCAGGTCCTCAAGCAGTCCTTCCACATACACAGAGTCAAATCCACTGGGTGGCACTGAAGAAGAGGAAGAGGCAATGCTTGGCCAAGGAGGGGGAGAAGGAGGAGTGGGCAC
Source organism: Chrysemys picta bellii (assembly GCF_011386835.1). NCBI lineage: Eukaryota > Metazoa > Chordata > Testudines > Emydidae > Chrysemys > Chrysemys picta. The sequence goes on from NC_088791.1 coordinate 63,601,123, forward strand.
CCCCTGCCCGCAGCTGCAAAAACCCTGGTGTGCCTATCTCTTTGAGCGCCACCAAAATGATCTTTGGTGTGCCTGCCATGATTAGTATTCAAGCTTCTCAGGCCAGATCCTCAGCTAGTGCAAATCACTGTAATGCCATTGACTTCAATGGAGCTATGCTCGTTTATAGCAGCTGGGTATCTGGATGGCTGGCATACCAAAGAGTGATTGTGCAGGGTATGTTTTAAAATATTTATTTATAACATTTGAAGTGATGTTAAAAAGTAAACACACAAAAATGGGATTATTCTTGCCTATCATCAATATCAATTTGCACTTGAAAGGTGCTCAGATAAGTGATGGGCAGGTATAAAAACCTATGTAGACATCAGTGTCGTCATGCTGAGGAATACAAAAGCAAATATTTTACAGCATAACTCAGCAACTTATCTGTTGTAATCATTAGTTTCAGAGGCAAAATAGCAAGGAATAGTGAGTTCCTCGATTAGAAGATATACTATATGTTGAATGAATTAAAATAGATGACTAGGAAAAGATATTGAGAGAGTGTTTCAGCCCCAAAAGTTGAAAATAGGTAGCAACGGTAGCAAAAGTATATAGCTAGGAGAATACAAAATCTATGCTATTCAATAAATGTCCCCATACAAAGGCTAAATCACCAATATAGTCTCTTAGAAGAGAAGCACTAGTGAAAAGAAAAAACTCCATAATGCTAACTGAAAATTTAAGCAAATAGGAATTTTTTTTTCCAGATCTTCATCTGAAACCCACATGTTTCCATTTGGCTCCTGCTGGGTGCCCATTAATTTTTCCTTTGCATCATTGTAATCTGTAAATATATATGTTTGAACTATGGACCCGTTAGTTTAGCCAGGAAGGAGACTGAAGATTCAGTACTAATATTAACAAGCTTCAACTTTTAACATGTCTGATTTACGCTGTTTCATTACCATGTGACACGCAAGGTCAGGGAACACATGAATTTTATGCTCCAGATGAAAGACCTATTTTTTGCTACATGCTTAAGATAGAATTCTATCTTTATCAGTAGAAGAGATAAAAAGAAACAATTAAAACTCAACATCTCTCTTCATTTAAACTGCTGGTACCACAACGGGTTTATGGAGAATGTGCTTTAACTTTTTCCATAGTCAGAAGGTGACTCAAACTTAAACAATATCATTCCTTTAAATTCAATTGTTCCATCACTGAACTTCACTGTAGCTTCACTCCACACATTCTCCCACATTGGAATATAGCTAAAGAAAGTGATGTGTTAGACACACAATGAACAAGTCTCAGGAGCTCACTTTTGTAAACCTCTGCCTTTAATATCTTCTGGGCCACACTTGCTTACTGTAATCTTTTGCTGTGCCATGCCTATTTAGTTTGCAGGATCTTTGGGATCTGTCACTTCATGGCAGTTCACAGAAAACTAGAACGCCTGTACCATTAAATGACTCTAGAAATGATGAATGACAAATCTAATCTGCTGTTTGTTTTCTAAAGACCAAGAATTTTAAGGGTTTTACTCTTAGCTTGATTTTTCAAGGAATTTCCCTTTTACCATGCAAAAATAGCTTTTTCTCAGCAACCATGGCAGAAGGAGTTTAGAATGATCGGTGTCTTTCCTCAAAGACACACAACTGGAATTTGCACTCTGAAGTCACTTCCGCAGAAGAAAATCTATAATGAATTATTTATTAAACATCAGCATTGTGCTTGATACAACAAGTAAAAGAATAGACAGCCTATGCAAGAGAGACATAGTACACACAAGATGCACTGGGAGGCCCAAGGAATTGACTAGTTTTTTTCCTTTAATATTATTGTTGTCTAAACTTCCAGTTCTGAGGTGCAAGAAAAGTCACCAAGTCTTAATAAATTAGCCACTCCTTCACTGCTACCTTTGCTGGCTTCTGAAAGGAATTCTCTTTGGTAAGGGTGTCAGTTAATCCCCTCCCATGTGGTGAAAGAAATAGTAATGTATTTATTTATTCATTTTATATATTTACTTGACTTGTGTCGCACTTTTATCTATAAAAAGAAGAACAGGAGTACTTGTGGCACCTTAGAGACTAACAAATTTATTAGAGCATAAGCTTTCGTGGACTACAGCCCACTTCTTCGGCATATATGCATCCAAAGAAGTGGGCTGTAGTCCACGAAAGCTTATGCTCTAATAAATTTGTTAGTCTCTAAGGTGCCACAAGTACTCCTGTTCTTCTTTTTGCGGATACAGACTAACACGGCTGCTACTCTGCAACTTTTATCTATGCTTCTGGCGCTTCTCGACATTTTCAAAGCAAACCATTAGAAAAGCTAAAGGCATTAATGCAGTATTTCAAGTCATTTAGCGGAGTCTTTCACAAAAATCCCATAGAACTCCACCTAGCCATATCCATAGCACAAGACCCATCTAAATTAGCTCTTAATCACCTAATTTCCATCATGCCATCTATAAGTGCCTAATCTCCCTAATTGCTTACAAAGAAAGGTGTGCTCTGCAAAGCATCCAGAAGGTTAACATATCCAGACTTGGAAAGCACAACCCTTCTGCTTACTTCTCCCAATGCACTAACTTTATAATGGTCTTACCTAGATTAACCCTCACCCAGCTCACTCCTAGTGCTTTTGGAAAGGTACTAAATTATTTGTTCCACTTTCCAGTCAGGTCTGATGTGATGGAAATAGAGCTATCATTAGCAGATGGGTTATATTTCCTCACCAAGTTTCGTAATGGTCTCATATGCTCTCTGAACAGGAGGGAGTGATAAAACCAACTCCAGTAGTAACACTGTCTGAGAGAGCTCTTGGAGTGGACAAGCAATTGCCCCAAAATAGATAGAAGTAAACCAGAACCACTTAGCAACCCCATCCATTCCCATGAAGTGACAGTATCCCAACAAATCATCTTCATAGACTGTATCAAAGGTAGCTGCCAGATCTAATAAAATCAGCTCACATAAATTAGCCTTCTCCATTGCTAGGAGAAAATCAGCAGCCACTGTTACCAATGTGGTTTCCACTCCAAACCCAGCTCTATAACATGAGCGGTGAGACTCAAGGGAATCTGAGGATGCCAGAAATTGCCAGAGTTGATCTGCCCCAATCTGATCAATGACCTTTCCCAAAAAAGGAAGATCAGGTTGATAGTTTGAAAGATTGTTGTGTTGTATTGAGTACTATGTTGGAATTGCAAGCTATCGCATTACGAGTGGGGAATACGGGCGGTTCCATATACTGCTTGCAGGTTAGGGGACTCTGTAGTAAAGCATTGCAATCAGAATCAGTCTGGAAAGAGCCAGCTCCAAACAAGGTAGGTGAGTTGTGTCTTGCTGTCTTAGGAGCAGTCTGTGGTTTCTCTCTGTTTTTGGGTTCTTGTGTGCTATTGTTCTGAATTCTAAGATATAAAGTAGTATTATGTTGCAACCTTCCAGCAACTTATGTTTTTATCTAATTTATCAACTTATGTTTTTATCTAATTTCTGCTATGAACATAAGAACTGTCAGCATCAGTCAATGATTGCCTTTTGCATCGTAAGTTGCAGGTCATCTTTAAACAATGGTGACCTGTGAAGGTGAAGCCAGCCAAGAATGTCTTTTGGAGCTGTTGTATCAATGGAGTTGATACAAGATGTTGTGTATTTCAGCCAAACTCTGCAAAGAGTGGTCTTTTGGCTGAACAGTATTCTTCCAGAGAGACATCTGGAAACTCCGATTCAATAAGCTCCTGAGGGTTGAAAACCATAACACAAGTCTTATGTCCCTGCAGGAAAGGAGCAATGCAACCACTGGTTGCCAGAGGTGGCGATCAGTCTATGGGCATAATTTCCACTTCCTCCATCTCCAGTCCCATACTCAATACTAGATCCATAATGTGACCAGCTATGTGTGTTAAACCAGAATCACCTCAGACCAGGTTTTTCATGGCAGCCATGAAATCCTGTGCTGATCCAGAGGGGAGATGGAGCAGCTGTCAATGGAATAGCTCTCCACTGGAAGCACCTCCAGTTTCCCACTTCCCTCACAACCAAAGACAAGTCAGAAGACATATATTGGTCTAGGAGCTTCCCTGACCATTGTGCTTTCTTCAGCCTGTTTCTCATTCTGGCAGCGTTGATACCCAGTATAGTAGAGCAACGCAACAAAAAGGTACAGTGCAAGAAAATGTTCCCTATCAGCAAGATAAAAGAATCCTAAAGAGGCCAATATATGAAGGGACTGCTGGAGAAAAGAAAATGGTCTTAGTGAGTCATCAAAGACACTAGCCAGGATTGCCACTGTCTTGGTCTTCACAAAGTAATGAGTTATTTACCCCACAATAAATTATAAAGATTTCTTGATTTGATAGTGTAACCTTATTGGGAAAGGAAAGGGAAGAACTCTAAAACCATCACAAGCTTTTAAAGGAGGTTTTCTAAATGCCAAGAAAGCTGTTTTGGAATTTTGTGCCGCTTGTTGTAGTTCAGTTACAGAGAAGCCTACAGGTGGAATCAATTGTGCTTTTATTAGCAGGAATTGTGCGGTCCCTGAATGGGCTTCTAGGTAAAAGTAATGGGAGCAAGGACAGTGTGGACCAGAAAAAAGAGAAGAAAAGAAACTAAATTTGAATTTTTTTCCAACTCCAAAAACCTTTATTGCTAGTTAGTGGATTTAGTGTGAACTTGGAAATTAGTGTTAAGTAAATTTTCTATGTGGTACTAAATGTGAATTCCATCAGTGACTGAGTTTAGTTCCGAAAGAGATGACGAATGCCCTGAATTTTCTGGTAGCATAGAGTAGCATTGCACAGGAGGCTTCTAGGAAATGTACCAAATGGGAATATTTGTGCAAGAAAGTTACAGTTGAAATACAGTCACGCAGCTGGTGCTGTGACTCAGTTCACCAACAGATGAACCCTTTGCCACAAGCCTGCGCTTTACCCAGCTTACAGGAGTCAGTGAGCAGCTGCACACTCTGCTATTTCTGGAGTTTTCACATGCCATCTATGTCCTTTGTGGCAAGTTGGAAGAGCAGTTTATCCTACAAGTCCTCAATAGCTCCTTAATGAAAGAATTACACAACTTTACTGATTAGTGAACAGGCTGAGCAGATCTTAGTGATGCCTGCAGCTGCTTCAGCCCCCCCTGTTCCCAACCAGGATCTCTAGCATGTGAGTACTGTCTCCCTTGGATGTAGCTACAGAGCTAGTGGGGAAAGACTTGATTCACTGTTTTTGTTTGACAAGTGTGGCTTATAGGAGCTGCAGTAACTAGAGTAAATACATTATTTACAATTTGTAGTAAGTGCATGGGTAACTTTTTAAATTCTTGATTTGCCAGCCTCTTGACAAACCTCGTAAGTATTAGTTTAGATACCTTTAAAATTTGAACAAGTATATTCATGTTTGCTAATAGACATGCAAACATCTAATTCCTGTAACATTTTCATATCTGTCTTAAGGATGGGCGAACCAGTTTAGAAAACTAACAGTAGATGTCCACTTTTCTCTGATTCCTGGCAAGCCATATACATTTGTTAAAGTTGGTCATGGTTTTTCTGTAACTCTGACAAACTCTACCAGACTGGCTGCTGCCTATAAATTTCATGGATGCTAAGACATCCTCTGCTAGTCCAGGAGTACATATTAGAATGTCACCCACAATCTAGGAGAGCACTAAAGCTGAGACTTCCCCCTTGATGCAACATCACCAATAGTAAGTAGAGTATTTTCTGGGGAGGGTACAGAGAGTTGGGGGATGGCATAGTTTGTTGGGTAGAGGAAGTTGAAGAGGGTAGGACTTCCAGAAGGGGAAGGATATGCCTGGAGTTGGAAGAGGGTGGCAGAAGAATGCGAAGCACCATAAAGGGCAAAGTAAGAGAAGCGAGACACTCCTCTCCTCCCCCATACTAGTTGATGAACATTTCAGAACTCATCCAAGCAAACTTCTGAAATTGTTTCGTTTCACCGTTATCAATCGCTACTGAGGTGCAAGCCCCTATTTAAAATGTTTAAGGGTAAGGTGTCATAAATGCCAAGGTTTCTATGGATACTAATGACCACATTCTGTCCCGAGTTACCCATGTGTAGTACCCATGGACTTAGTGGGAGTTTCATGTGTGCCTGAGGGCAAAATTTAGCTTTACATGTTGTTTAGAAATGTCAAGTTTGTATCCTGTTTCCTGTGTTTTAAAACGCATGCCATCTTGGACTGACTACACATCAGCCTTGATGGGAAGAACTAGACTCTTCAGTCAGTCCTGGTTATTCTATGTTAAGTTTAGTCATATTTACTGTATCTAGCCTGACAGATACATTGGGCACAGTGAATAGGTATTGAACTACATAACAAGCTGCAGAAAATTCACATATGTTGTCTACAATAACATTAATATAAACATTGGGGGAAATCATTCTGGAGTCACTCTGTTGACCACAGTTGAGTTAAAACTGTTCTTTTCAGGTCAGTAGGTTGAACACAAACACACAATAACAACCTACAGTTAACGAAGTTGTTTCTCTTACAGGCTGGGAAGGGGAGAGATTTTTCTTTTTTAAATACTTGGAAGGTGCTCAGATACCACACTAATGGGGTCGTATAAATCCCTGGATGGATAATTACACCAGGTATTAGTTTTCAATCCATGATGTTTTTTCTCTTTCTTTCTTTTTGGAAAGTTGTCTTGTTGGTTGGGGCTTGGTGCATAAATAGGATTTGTGAGCATTTTCGGTTGAGGCACTGCCTATGCTTGGAAAGGGGAGGAAGATGCTGATAATGCTTCTTATCTTAGAATTATCTGTATTGAGGAAAAATTGGGAAGAATGATTAGAGATTTTTATTTCATTCTGCCAGCAGTGATCAGAACATCAGTTTGATTGCAATTGGTCAGACCGCTTGTATGCAAGTTCTACATCTGTCTCTCCCCAGCCCACGGCCATAGACAGTCTGGAGCAAAGTTTATTCACACAACCCTATGGAAAAGTAGAAAGTAATAAATGAAGAAAGTTGGCCCATAGTTACCATTTATTTTTCCAACTCCAACAGATTCTTGATCAACGAAAGCTCTGTTTTGAGGGGTATGAAATTGCTAATATTTACCCTGTCAAAGCTATGCCTGGTATCATTGGGGAAAGCAAAAAGATAGCATGGTATCCATATAAAATATGAGTCTGAGGGGAAAGTACTGACAAACTGAAAGGGGCCAATGCTCTCTCCCTCCCTCCCTCTTGTAACTATTATAAGGACAAGAGCTGTTGTAAAGATAGGAACTAATGACGCTGCAGCAGATGCTATTCAAGGAGGCAGAGAGCTTTACAGTATCTGTTCCCTGTGTTCATTTAATTTCAACAAAAACAAATCTTCCACTCAGTTGTGAAGAAGGCTAAAGAATCTGATAGAGACTCAGACAGGGAAGGACAGAGGAAGAAAAATGAGTAACGGTGCTAATGTTGAGCTGCTGCAGAAGATTAGTGGAATTCTCTATTAAACAACTGCAGGCAACTTCCTCCCCACCCTGCAAAAAAAAACCTGCCCCACTGACAAATGGAAAATCAAATGCCAGATATGCACAGTTGTATTTGTGCCACTACTAGTCCATCTGCAATATGTGCCACAGGCCAGTTGTTACATTTCAGTTATATACTGGAAGAATATATGACAAAGTCAACAGCATAGAAACATTTTGAGAGAGATGAGGTGGATGAGATAATATCTTTTATTGGACCAACTTTAGTTGGTGAGAGAGACTTGGTTTTGAGCTCCAGAAAGCTCTTCTTCAGAATCATTTTGTGGTTCTCACTGCTCAGTTTTTCTCTCTCCCTTTGTTGGGAGAGAGGCTACAGGGTCAAAACATCAGGTTTAAAACACCTAGGCATCCTGGAACCACAGGTTCAATTCCTCTCAAGGTTGATTCATCTTTCCAAAGTAGATAAGTTGACTAACGTGCAATTTATTGTGTTTGACCTTCAAAAGAGAGACTTTCTCTATCCCTGTGGATATGTATAGATCTCATGGCAGTAAGGGTCTGTCTGAATGTCCTTCGCTAAAATTTCCCAGTGCTCCAGTTTCATTATATTTTGTTTTTCTGTGTTGGTAGTTTTGTTTGCTTGCCCCGTATTCCAGCGTCATGCTATATGTTTATGGATTGTAAAGCACTTTGTGATGAAAGGCAATTTATAAATGTACAACCGGAGCCGTCCCTTGGGTATGTAGGATGACTGTGGCTGGCAGCACAGTGTTTTGTTTTTGTTTTTGTTTTTTTGCTCCAGGTCAGGACTCGGCTCTGCCGGTGGGCACCCCCATGTGTCCCGATATTTTCTTCCCTTCATCTGGTCACCCTATGGTTACGGTGAATCAGGGCAACAGCTCCGGGCCCTGCGCTTTGGGGGGCCTGGCGGGCTGGTGCAATTGGCTAGCGTGGTCGGTCCCGTAAGTGATGTGTCAGTCCTGGAAGTGACGGATTCGTCACTTCTACCCTGGGCCCTACACCGCCCTAGGGATGGCCCTGTGTACAACAGTACATTTTTCTGCTCCCTGTGTGTCTGAATGCTGCTGTTACTTTCAGAACACTCCCATGGGGCAAAGGAGAAGGGAATATACAGGAGGGATAAAAGATGAAGAATGAGAATCACGAGAGTTTTAGTTAAGCAATAGACTTATTACACTCAAGAAAAAACAAACAATGGAAACAATATTAAAAGTAGTTTACAAAGTGAGTATGTGGTCCCATGTCATAGATCTTGCTTTGCAGGATACTCAGATTGGAGCAAATAACAGAACCACAAGTCCTTCCTGCTAGTTAATGTAATTTAGAAATGGTAACATAATAAAGTCATAGGGAATATTTTTATTTTTAATAGAACAAGTTGTCCTTGGAACTTACTTCCAGGAATTTGTTTGATACGGTCTCTGATATTGGCGTTTCCTTATTCACAGTTTTAATGGCCATATGAACCTAGTTTCTGATACATTAATCTGCTATATTGTAAGGGGAGAAATATAATGACCTTGAGGTCTAGGATGAATGAGGTCTAGGTTCCATTTAAGGCAGTGGAAGCTTTGCTATTGCCTTCAATGGGACCAGCATTTTACCCCTAAATTCTAGCCGTAACTCCTTCAACGACTTGAAACAAAAACATCTTCTTAAACATCTTCCTCCTTGACGTTTGAATCCTTCAATTCCTGGAGGATTGCTCTTTCATTCGTTCCTCTAAGTCATTGCTTAGTTTTAGTGTCAGAGACACTTCATTGTCCTTGGCCTTTTTTCCCTTTTTCAATTCTTCAATCAATATCATTTCTGTAATACTGTGTCCTAAATTTTGCCCAGTACTCCAAGATTTGGTCTCTGTAGCCCTTTCTACAGTGGTATAATGTTCTCTTATTAAATGATTTCTATGGCAACATCCTAGTGTTCTGTTTGCTTTCATAGCAACTGCTAGACATTAAGTTCTATTCATTTCTTACCCCAGATCGGTTTCCTGGTTTTCTGTCCTGTAATTTATGACTATTTAGAGCTTTAGTACTCATTACATTGCCCAGTGACCCCTGGCAACCCCCTCCCCCCACTACTTTCTGGCTTGGTGGGTGTTGCAGCAACTCACAGTGTGTTACACTTCACATGACAAGGTGAATGACAGGTCTCCAGCCCAATCAAAAAGCCTAGTCCTGTTTCCAGCATATGACACTACATATCAAGATAGCACTGGAGTGGCCATGCTGTGTAATGTCATGCAGTAAAAGCTGTTTCACAAAAGGAAAAAAGTAAAGCCTGAAGCAGCCCAATCACGAGGGAAGAACAAATACAGATGAAGTAGCATGTTTATTGCCACAAAATTAACCGCTGAATAGAGCTAAAGAGAGATGAGATCTATATTGCATCTAGGTGTTGTTAATGAGAGTGAAAAGTGATTGTCTGTTTTTGATAACAAGGGTTTTGGAACTCATTTCCTCTGTCTACAAAATTTACCAAAATTAAACTGGTGGGAAACCAGAGAACTTCAGTGAAGCTGTCCCCCTATGGCATTTTGGGATCCTGGTCCTCTTTAAGAAGAGAAGTTGCCCTGTCAACTCTATTTGGAAAATATGCAATGTAGGGGGCACACAGTGATTCTAGTCCCTGTCAGCCATAGAAAAGCCTTGCTATTATCTTGGATCCCATATTCATATTAATTGTATTGATGCTCAGTAAGTCCAGGCATCTGAGGTGTTCAGATAACATGGTGATGGGTATGATTGAACTGCATAAATAGATACAGTACAACTTGGTGAGAGTATGTTAAGCAAAATAAACTGAATCTCTTTGTTTGGAATAGCTCTGTATTTTTTGGTATGAATTCTGTGGGAATACCCATTGTAAGTCACATTCATAAATGTTTGCAAAATCGGGCCCTTGCACTCCAGTATAAAAAAGGAACTAAAATGGAGTGGTAACTGTGCAGCTTTTCCCATCATGTTGATTTTGAATGTATATGAATTACATCACAACCCTGGGTTTAGCAGGCCAATGCTCAAACCACTGAGCTATCATGTTTTCTTTGTTTAATGCTTCTGTTAGCTCTTGGTAAAAAATAAATTAGAATGTGTTTCTGCTGAAAATATCACTGTATTTTCTTCTCCACTCCATCCTTTGACCAAAGTGAGGTTTTCATTTAAACTGTTCAAGAGGGGGAAAATGGGGAGAGGTGGGAAGGGAAAAGGGAGGCAGGTACATTTCTAGTTTCCTTTTTGATTGTTTAACTCACCCCCTCCCTTTCTCTTGTTTTCCCCCTATTCTTCCATTAATATTCATTGTGTACATTTGTCCAATTTTATTGAACGTAGAGGATTGACATTAATTTGCTCTTCTAGATTCTCACTTTATGATTATCTTGACATTGTTTTTAGACATGTCAAAGTCTATATATATATATATATATAATAAAACTAAAGAATATCTATCTATTTTGTTCCTGTACTTTTTTCATAAAGCAAGCTTGTAACTTCCAAAACCACCCCAGCATCCTATCATAGATCAAAAGAACCAAACGTTTTATTTCCCTCTTGGTTAAATGTGTTCCCCCAAAAAGTCTTTGCCAGTTACCTTCCTCTAACAGAACTCCTGCTGGTCAGTTCTTGTATCTTGCTATGGCAGCTGTGAACATATATACAACTGATTGAGCGATATACATCTGACTGGAGCATGCCCGCTAATTGGTTTGAGAACTAGATATAGACAATGCTGTCTTATAGCCGCTTGTGCAGATAGGCCCAGTGGTAGGGTTAATTCTGCTTGACAGCACATCAGCCGCATCTTGAGAATAATTACCCAACTTAAGTTTTCCCACAGCTGAACTGAGAGCTTCAAAGGCTTCTGAATTTACAACTATTATTAACCTATATCTGAAACATAATGTTCCCACAAGGGCTAGACTTTTTCTCCTTCTTATTAAATGTACAGGTTATCAGGTTCATTTGCTATGTGCTAAGCTCTTAGAGGACAATACTCCTTGTTAGAGAGTGAAAATCTGTAGTACGTAAGAAGGAGGATAATTGTGCATCTAGCACACATCATTATCTTTGCTAAGACATCAAAATCAGTTCAACTTGTGTTTAAAGAGAACAGAGCTATTTTTTTTCTATTTGCAGAGTGAGGAAATTAAAGACACACACAAAACCCTCATAAGATGTTGCCCAACTACTGATCATTGTATACAATACATATGATATTAATGAAAAGTATCTGGTTCAAAAATAGATTAGAAACGTTCATGAATATATGGAATCCTGTTAATTACTTTTTGAAAACTAAAATGAATGAGAACAATATGTATTTCATAACTACAAGTATGTGCTGTAATACATAGTTACATAACTTAATCCTGGTTTTATATTTATATCCTGTGTTTGGTTTCCCTTGTGTGTTTTTTCTTTCTTTTAAAATTTCTCTTCTTTTTAACTGTACATTGTGCAAATCCAATAAAAGTATTAAACATGAAAAGCAGCATTTGGGATTAAAATCAATTTGCATGCATGAATTATTAAAACACAGAGGTATGCCTACTTCTTAAAAACAGTCGTTTTTTTTCCTCTTGTCAACTAGTTTCCAAGATTAAAAGCAGTTCTTATAATGTAAGTTCTTTCTGTTTCCCTTTGCAGGTCAGAAACAAAGTTTGACTCCAATTCAGGTATGTTTAGATTTACAATGTCATGCTGAATACACTGTATTCATGTTCTACTCATCAGACTAATTTATCAGTTCATCTTCAATTTTAATGAAACTGAGGCAGGCCAATCTTGAAAAGGATCTGAGTTTTCTCACCACCTAAGAATAGCACTGTTATTGCTGATGCCTTTAATTCATTCTCTTCATTGGTTCATATCTTTTTACTTTCTTCTTTTTACCTTGAGATGATCACCAGGAAGCCATTGTTTTGCCGTAAGTTTTAACTGATCCATCTTTAAAAAAAATCATAATAATAAAAAGTAAAGCAAATAGAGGAGAGGTAGAGCTTGTTAATTATCATTACCTTTTCAAAATGAATATTTTTCTTCCTTGTGGACAAAGAAATTTTATGGGAATTTGAATTCTGTGCAGCCTGTATGTCAAGAAGCAAGTGATTTGTCATGAAATTTTCATGACAGATGCATGTACACAATGCATGCCAGACCAGTCTGCAGACTTCTTTCTAGTAGGTTTACCAAAAGGCAATATCTCTCAACTTACCTTTTTAAAGAATTTTAATGTGTTACAGGGGAAAAAAGCGAAGGTCAGTATAACGGATTAATGTGTATCTAACAAGACAAAACACACAAAGCAGCAAACAGAACTGTTTTCTCCAAATGAGGATGGTGAAAGCAGACTGCCACTTGTTAAGCTACTTATACCCGGGTTTTTGTTGAAGTTATAAAATAGTATGCCCTTAAATTGTAAAATAATTTCTTACACTGAGAGCAGCTGAGATGTCTATTATATGAAACAGTTGCTCAAAAATACATATCTTAGTTAAGAGGGAAAATTTTATTTTAAATAGAAAAACAATATTAATATAAGTTCAGAGCAGTCTTGTAATTAAGTTAATGTTACCCCATAAATTTATTTAATGCAGGGTTTTAAATTGTTATACTTCTAAAAATTCTACAATGTTAGTGACCTAGAAGTCTCTCGGAAATGACATACACCTCTACCTCGCTATAACACTGTCCTCGGGAGCCAAAATTTTTTACTGCGTTATAGGTGAAACCACGTTATATTGAACTTGCTTTGATCCACTGGAGTGCGCAGCCCCGCCCCCCTCCCCGAGCACTGCTTTACTGCGTTATATTTGAATTCGTGTCACATCAGGTTGTGTTATATCGAGGTAGCGGTGTATTTCCTTTCTTCCCATTTACAGCAGTGATCTCAATTTGAATTTTGAGGTACCTGTACTATTTTTCCCTTTTTTTTACACTGGACTGTATCTTTGCAGCAGCCAGTATAGAGTGTGAAATCTGCAGAGTGAAGGACTTATGAGATCCAATTCATGATACGTATATAATTGAGTGATATTGTTGTGGTTTTAATTGTTGTGTTTGGGGTTCCTAGTTGCAGGTATTGCTCAAGTAAGGTAAATGCTTATTTTGATGCCCATGGCTTGTGAATATGTAATGGAAAGGCAAGGTAGTTTTAAATGTTTTCTGATGTATTTTTTATAAAACTACTCTAAAGATGGCATGGAACAGAACTACCAACTGTTGCTCTTCCTTGTTGCCTAATTGGAATGAAAATGCTCTTTAAAGAATTCCCCTTTGCAGTGAATATGTTTAAAGTGTGAACAAGGACTCTAGTATTCTGTATGGTTTTCTTCTTCCTCTCCTGATGGGCAATATTTGCCAGGCTTTTTCTTTAGAGTGACTACACTGGGAATAGAAAGAGGGTAGAGGCATAGAAAGCTTAGTGGATACTGAGGCCACCTCGTAGTCATGCCAGAGAGCTGCTTTGAACATTCTGTCAGTCACCATGCTTGGGAAATCCCCTATCTCTGGTATGAATGTGTCTTTAACATGGACAGATATGGTAGCACCCACCTTTAACACCGTGATGTATGTGGCTTCATCCTTCTGATGAAAAGTTGTGTAAAGTTGGTATGTTGCTGGTCAGTGATAGAGAATCCACCATGACCCTTGGTAAATTGTTCCAATGGTTAATTATTCTCCCTGTTAAAAATGTACACCTTATTTCCAGTCTGAATTTGTCGAGCTTCAACTTCCAGGCATTGGATTGTGTTTATACCTTTCTCTGCTAGATTGAAGAGCCCATTATTAAATATTTGTTTCCTAGGTAGGTATTTATAGACTAATCAAGTCATCCATTAACCTTCTGTTTGTTAAACTAAATAGATTGAGCTCCTTGAGTCTATCACTATAAGGCAGGTTTTCTGATCCTTTAATCATTCTTGTGGCTCTTCTTTGAGCTCTCTCTGATTTATTAACATCCTTTACCAACAGGCAGGATGTATGAATTGTAGGAATATTGCTCTGGCTGCCCTGTTCCATCTGTCTTTCTGCACATCTCCATTTCAAAACAGAAAGCTGTACAGCTAGGACTTTGTTATTCCCAAATACTCCATGTATAGACAATGTTATGATGGCAAAATAATGCCTTGTTCCTTTTCAGCTTTGAAAATGGATTAAGCTTTTATTCCAGAATAAGAATGTTCATGCATCGAGTTATTCAGGAATAGCTATTGCACTTTATAAATTCACACCTACCTTAATCCGAATTAACTTTAAAGGGTAGACAAGCCCTTAGTGGTCACTCTCTGTATGTATTTGGTGGGACGGGAAGAATGGAAACTATTCTTGAAGCACAAAAATCTGCTCTAGGGCAAGAGGGGGAGAATTTCCTTCTGTTTCTTTTCTAGCAACATGTGTGAAAATATTGAAAAATAAAAAAAGACATGACTATTTTTTTTTCTGAAGCTGGCACAAAGTCTGGAATGTAGCTTTAAAAAAAAGTCTAATAGATTCACTATAAATTCAGACTTTGGAAACACTATACAACACTGAAATATTAGGCAGACATTGTCAAAGGAAGATTAATTTGAACTTGAACACGGTGCGGCGCTGGGGGGGGGCGGCGCGGGGCTTGGCGCTCGGGGGGGGGTTCGGCGGCGATCGGCGCGGGGGGGGCAGGCTCCGGTGCTCGGCGGGGGACGGCGTGGCGCTCGGCGGGGGGGCTCGGGGGCGGCGCTTTTTTTTTTTTTTTGCTGCTTGGGGCAGCAAAAAAGCTAGAGCTGGCCCTGATTATTAGGGAAGTGCTCAGATATCCTGATCATGGCCAGCGACCCATTGCACTAGGTACCCATTGCAGAAACATAAAAGTAGTCTGTCTCCCCAGGAGCTTACAAATTGTCTAGTGCTCTAAACTTAAGGAAATGCCACATATACAACTGGGAATTTCATTTTTCTTGATCAACTGGCCAATCCTTAACCACTTCATTCTGCTTGTGGCGTTTTTACCCACCTGGTTCTCCTTTGTCCCTGAGCACAAGTGAGCAGAAAGCAGGCAACCTTCCTCGATGAGAACTCATAGGTGATTGGGGGGCCGGCTGAACTGAGTGGGAGTAAAAGGCAGAAGTGCATTCATGTGTTTGTAGGAGGGGCCAATCGTTTCTTCACTTAGGGCATCAGGCATCATTGCTTTACAATGAGTCTATTGCATATAAATTGGATTGTGAGTGAACAGGTGATTAACGGAAAAGAAAGACAGGAATGCGTGTCTGCTGGTATATGGGGAGTTTTAATGTGCTGTATGGAATTGATCGTAAAATATAAGAATTGTGTACATGGTCCTTTTTCACTCTGGATAATGTATATATTTCAGGTGATTGCACACACTTTGTTGGTGGTAGTAGTAAAGTACCCAAAAAACAACCCTAGTGTGATGGTATCACTGAAGAGAACTTCTCTTGTAGAACCTTTAGCTACCACTTAGTTGTTCCTCTGGTTGTTTTTCTGTTGATTTTTCTTTTTCCCCCCATCAGGGAACTTGCCTCCTCCATATGTTCCCCTGGAACTGCAACTCAAAATTCAAGTGTCACATTAGCAGGAACTTCCCTAATTTAATTACAAAAGAGGCGGAATTGCTGACGCAAAATGTCAGTGAGCACTTTCGTCTCTTGTTCATGTAACCCTTCTGCCACGTGTCATTGGCAGCAACAAGGGCTGGGTTCAAATGATAAAACTAACTAGGGTTACCATATTTTGTGCCTCCAAATGGAGGACACTCCACGGCCCCCGGCCCCGCCCCCAGCCCCGCCCACACCCCACCCAACCCCGCCCCCTCCCCAAAGTCTCCGCCCCCTCCCCTGCTTCCCGCGAATATTTGATTCGCGGGAAGCCTGAAGCAGGTAAGGGGGGTGTGGGGGGAGGAGGCGCGGCCCAGGCTGGCCCCCCGGCGTTTCCAGCCTGGGTCAGCTCGGGCCCTGAGGTGCCGGCCCCCGGCGGCTCGGCGCACCCCCCGGCCCCGCGGGCCCGGCTCCCTGCCGGTCCGGCTGACCCGGCTCCCCGCCGGCCGGGGTCCCCGCGGGCCCGGCTGATCCGGCTCCCCGCCGGCCCGGCTGACCCGGCTCCCCGCCGGCCCGGCTGACCTCCCGATTTTCCCGGACATGCCCGGCTTTTGGGGATTTCCCCCCGGACGGGGATTTGAGCCCCCAAAAGCCGGACATGTCCGGGAAAATCCGGACGTATGGTAACCCTAAAACTAACAAACACCACCTGCTAGAGCCCCCACCCAGAAACCTGAGAAAAATGCTAGAGCTTCTCTGGACACCCTTAACAGGCAATACATCCCCACTTACAAGCACGGAGTTTGTATATAAATCAAGGATTTAAGGGGACACGGCATTAACTTGGGAAAATGCAGCTATAACCTATATAAACACTAATAATAAAGTAAAACACCCAGCTCGCGGTATCTCTGGCAGTAGTCCTTTAATTGGATAGACACATCCCCGGAGTCTGGGAGTGCATTCAGGCAGGCCTGTCTCCAGCTTCTAGGGGGAGTGCTGCCTGGTCTGCCTTGAGTCTCCAACACCCAACACATGTATAGTGATTTCAGCTTTACAGGAGGCCTACAATGGAGTTCGCTCAGGGCTGTTGCTGCCTTCTGCAGCTTCAGCAAAGAGCCACCTTGGTTCTTCTTGCCACAAATCCATCTCTGTGCCTGTTGACTCTCACTGTGGAGTCACCTCTGTGTCATCTCTTTGCAAAGTCTTCCGGGTGGGACATTGGATGTAGGACCATATAGCAGAGTCCCTGCCACAATGTAGGAGCACCTTATCTCTCCTTCTTTCTCTGTTCATTCCCACCACCCTACCAGTTCAGAGTTTGTGCACATTTCTGTTCATTCTTCAAGGTGTCTTTGGAGGATTTCTGGGTAAAAAGCTTATGCAAATGAGCTATCTCTGTAGCCATACTCCCCCCTGTTCACCAGCAGATGTTGACAGAGAGCTCTTCTCCTATGGAGCTTCTGTCTGGAGTCCTGAGTAAACAGCTTCAGAAACAGGTTTTGGCCACTCTTTCCCCTGTTCACCAACTTCTGAATTTATGTTGGGGAAACTGCGGTAGGTTTGGACCACAGGGCTTATGTTCAGGGATGGAGCTTTGAAAGGAAACTTTACAAAATTTAGAAGATGCAGTATGTCACTGCTCAGGGACACTGTGTAAGACACAGATGATAGTGAAGGTGAAAGAAGGGGGTAATGGGGAAAAAAGGAAGGAATTAAAAAAAAAAGTGTATAACTTCATTTGTACTCCAGTGGTATAATGTCAAGTAAACATTTTCCTCACTCAGACCAGAGAATGGATGAAGTTAAGAATGTGGAAACCTTATAAAATGAGAAAAGTGCAAATGCTGTGCATCTGAAACAGACATTTGCAGCAGTTGAATACACAAATGCACGCAAGGATGCACACTGTGTTGCATTTAATTTTGTTGCATTTGCTGATGCAAGTTAACCTGACTTGATATGATGTTTGTTCCTCTAAAAATGAAAGTGCTTCTCTTGAGCAAGTGCAACATCTTCAGAGACAGTTTCTCTCCTGTCTCACTTCTTTATTTATGTATCTGTTTAGAAATGCAAAATATACAGTGCCTTTATTAATCTATCACTCCCTTGACAGTTATTTTGAAAAACAATCCCGTTAAAGTCTGCAGCTAACCTACAACAGTCACCAACAAAACTCATCCTCCAACTAAAGAATGTCCCAAGCGAAAACCAAACATCAGTCTTCATTGGACCCTTCCTCCCCCAAAAGCCTAAGATTCAAATGTGGACCAAACAATCAAACATTTTATCAATGCCTACTAAAAAATTTTTAGGAATGTTTAATAGATTTAGACCTCATTTAAAGACAGGAAAGGGATCCTCTGGAGGGTATAGTAAACTCAGATTAATATCTATAATATACTGAGGAATGCTCATGAACCAGGACAAAACATTTTGACACATCTAATTCATAAAGGAATGAAGAGCTAAATATTGCCCTGACTTGTGATAACTAAAATTGATCAGCAGCCTGGTCTATTTTCTCATTGCTACAGAGGAGTAGAAAAGTTGGTCAGATCGTTCAACATACAGTGCAGTATCTGGATTTATGGTAGCTCCTTAGGGCTTGTCTATACTACAAAGTTAAGTCGACTTGATCTAATTCGACCTTAAGCCTCCGAATTAAGTCGATTGTGCGTGGCCACACCATGCTCATTGTCTCGATAGAGTGTGTCCTCACTAGCAGAGCCTGTATCGATGCACAAAGCAGTGCATCATGGGTAGCTATCCCAAAGTGCAACTTGCCATAGTGTGTTTTGGGAAGTTTGTGCAATGCCTCATGGGACCAAAACATTGTTGCAGGGGAGAATGGGAACATTGCGTCAGCATCCCATGATGCACTGTCCTCCCGCACTCATATCAATGGCAAACAACCCAGTGGTTTTTGCGCTTAAATCGGCCGTGCGATTTAATCTGCCATAACCCCAGAAGCATGGAGCCTACTCAGTTGTGCACTCTTGCTGTGAGCATCTCAAACACCTCGTGCCTTCTCCTGCAGTATTTCCAGAGCTGAAGTAGGGTCTGCTGTACATCTCATCCTGCGCTGCACACTCATGCTCTCAGCTCTGTGTCAGCTGTCCCACAGGCGTTCATTATCTTGGTGAACATGTCCTCAGGTGTTCTCTTTCTAATCCCCTTCTAATCGGTGAAAGTCTGCTTTTTGGTGTGGTGACACGCCGAAGGAGACATTTACAGCTGTCAGTCATGAGGAAGAAAGAAAGGGACCATGCATAAAATGTTTCCATAGCAAGGCCATTTTCATTAAAACAAACAAACAAACAAAAAAAACTTATTACACTAGGTGCAAGCCATAACATAATCAGAATCTGTAACGGTTCACTGTGCCATTTTGCTGTTCCAGCGATGGTGAGTAGCACTCCCATGGGAAACCGAATTTTTAATGAAGCTTATGGCAGGCGCATGTCAGGAGCAGAGGTAGCTAGTCAAACAGTCGCCCCTCCCCATAGCACCACGGGGGAAGGAGGGAATGTTTTCACTGCCAAATTACAGAATCTCACATGTGGGGCCCCAGTCCCCTATCAGCTGTTTAAACTACTTGCCGACCCATGCCGAGCACAGTAAAGGCACATTAGCGGCCACGTGGTTTGATGATCTGGAATGGGGGGGGGGAGGGGCTACATGCTCTTTTTTTTTTTCTCTTGTAAGAGCACTTTTAATGAGAACTTCCCCCATTTCCCCGAGGCAACCCTATGTGATATCAGTCTTCTGAGGGTAACAGAGGCAGAAAGGAAGGAGATGCTGCAAGCATCTGGGTATAGACCTGGTCCTTATGCTGGTATGCCGTGTACCACAATGATGACAGCAGAATTAATTCAGGAGTTGTGTGGAAAAGTGTCCTACCCTGGTGGAAGAAATAAGACTGCCCGCCCAGAAACCTGCAAAGGATTGCAGAGTACCTCCATGAAAGTTTCCTAGAGATACCCCAGTCCACATAAACAGTCTTTTCCGGGGGCCACCCTCTGCATAGCTGGAGCAGCCTCTTGTAAACAGAGAACTATAGCACCTCGCTTTTTCTTCACAGTAAACATGCAATACCACCGAATGTGCGTGCCTGCCAAAGTTTAACTGGATTTTGATTGTAACTATATACTCACCAGAGGTGCCTTCCTCGGCATCATGGTCGGCTACTGTGATGTCCTGTGACCAACGGGGCTCCAGGGTTAAAATATTTCCTGGCTCTCAGGGAGAATGGATCCACTGCTCGTCTGTCTCCCATTCTCCTCTTCTTCCTCTTCCTCATCCACCATATCGTCCTCCCTGTTGTCCCTAGACTCAGACACCTGTGAGGTGTCCACGTTGCTTGTGGGGGTGCTGGTAGGGTCACCACCCGAGAATCGCATGTAGCTCGTTGTAGAATCGGCATGTGTGGGGTTCAGCACCAGAATGACTGTTCGCCTCCCTTGCCTTCTGGTATGCTTGGCGAAGTTTTTATTTTCACCCAACACTGCTGTGCGTCCCTCATGTAGCCCTTCTCCCCCATTACACAAGCGATCTTTGCATAGATGTCAGAATTTCTTCTGCTGGATCGGAGGTCTGCCTGCAGAGACTCTTCTCCCCACACAGCAATGAGATCCACCACCTCCTGTGCAGACCAGACTGGAGCGTGTTTGGGGCATGTAGTCTTCATGATCAGCTGTGTTCAAGCTGGCACGCTCCCAATGCTTATCAAACAGGAAATGGGAAATCAAAAATTCCTGGGGCTTTAGCAGGGGAGGGGCTGTTTCTTGTGTACCTGACTGCTGTGCAGCGGAATTGAGAATGATCTCCAGAGCAGTCATAGATGAGTATTGTGGGATACCACCTGGAGGCCAATTAAGTCTAATTACACAACTCTGCATCTGCACTACCTCACAGTCGAGCCATGAAAATTGAATGAAGTGCTGCACCTCTCGCAGACGTGGATTACAGAAATCGACATTAGAGGTGACTCTGGTCGGCGTAAAGGACCCGGTAGTGTAGCCACATACATTAATCTGATATCACATAGTATGACTTAAGGCAGCTTCCTTCGACCTAACTCTGTAGTGTAGACCAGGCCTTAGTCTTTTAGCACAGGCTTTCAGACCTTCTCATTTGTTTAGAATTTTTAAAGAGGTAAATTAGCTGCATTAGAAAGCTCCATTTCTCTCCAGGTTCATTCTGTTGTTGGGTCTGCCATTACAGGAAGTCTCTGAGTTTACCATCTTTATTCTGCTCATACTATTCTGTGACGGGTTGGTCATAGAGACCCCTTTGGGACTGTCACCTGATGTGCTGAGACTACTCTGAGCCCATTTTCTTTACCAGTTTGGGCCTCCAGAACCCTGCCTTGTTGAGCCAGACATGCCAGTCTGCTCCAACACAGACCCAGGGTCTGAACCACGTGCCCCAACACTGCAGACTTAACTGAAAACCACCTAGCAGGTTACCTTATCTCCAGCACCCAGACACCCAGCTCCCAATGAGATCCAAACCCCAAATAAATCTGTTTTACTCTGTATAAAGCTTATACAGGGTAAACTCATAAATTGTCCACCCTCTATAACACTGATAGAGAGAGATGCACAGCTGTTTACTCCCCCAGGTATTATTTACTTACTCTGGGTCAATTAATAAGCAAAAGTGATTTTATTAAATATAAAAAGTAGGATTTAAGTGGTTCCAAGTAATAACAGACAGAACAAAGTAAGTTACCAAGCAAAATAAAACAAAACACGCAAGTCTAAGCCCAATACACTAAGAAACTGATTACAGATGAAATCTCACCCCTAGAGATGTTCCAATAAGCTTCTTTCACAGACTGGACTCCTTCCTAGTCTGGGTACAGCAATCACTTACACCCCCACAGTTACTGTTCTTTGTTCCAGTTTCTTTCAGGCATCTCTTGGGGGTGGCGAGGCCATCTCTTGAGCCAGCTGAAGACAAAATGGAGAGCTTTCCAGGGCCTTTTATATTCTCTCTCTTGTGGGCGGAAACTCCTTTGTTCTTCTGTGCAAAGTCACAACAACTAGATGGAGTTTGTAGCCACCTAGGCAAGTCACACGTCCATAAATGATTCAGCTTTTTGCAGGCCGACGCCATTGTTTACATGTTAGTTTGAATGTTCCCAGGAAATCTCAGATGTGGATTGGCATCTCCCAAAGTCCATTATCAGTTAAGTGTTTCTTGATTGGACACTTCCTGAGAATAGTCCTTTCTCAAGAAGCTGACCAAATGTTTCACTGAGGCTACTTAGAATCAAACACATTGAGATACAAATACATTGCCAATATTCATAACTTCAAATACAGAAATGATACACACATACAGACAGCATAATCATAACCAGCAAACTACAACCTTTCCATAGATGCCCCCACTTGACCCCCTCTGTACAAGACCTGGTGCAACCAGAGGACCCTGGTTGCAACAATGATCTATATGGTCACAGTTCATGTCAATAAAGTCACATATTTATAATGGACCTTGGCTAGGTATATTATTGCCTGCTACCACTTGCATTCCTCTCCTTGGCTTTCTTGGTGTTTATAATAGGATACCTATCAACTGGCATCAGCTAGAACCTTGGATATAGGATCTAGAGTACAGCAGCCTTGAACGGATTTATGACCTTATTGCAATTATCTACACCAATATGGAGTGATCTCTTTTGTATTTTATCTAATGTGGATAAATAACGCTACTCTGGATCAGTGTTTCCTCTAATTTTTCCCACTCATGTGAGGAATGAATTTTGTTATGTGCACCAGTATGGAGGTGATATGTGACAAATCACCTCCATATTGGTGCAAATAAAAAAATTAATGGGGGGGGGGCGAGGGGTTCGGAGTGTGGGAGGGGACTCAGGGCTAGGGCAGAGTGTTGGAGTGTGGGGGGGTGATGGCTCTGGGGTGGGACTGGTGATGAGGGGTTCAGGGTGCAAGAGCGGGTTCAGGGCTAGGGCAGAGGGTTGGTGTGGCGGGGAGGTGTTTGAGGGCTTCAGCTGGGGGTGCAGGCTCTGGGGTGGGGCCAGGGATGAGGAGCTCAGGGCTGGAGTAGAGGGTTGGGGTTCGGGGGGGAGGTGAGCACTCCGGCTTGGGGTGTGCAGGCTCTGGGGTGGGGCCAGGGATGAGGAGCTCAGGGCTGGGGTAGAGGGTTGGGTTGGGGAGGTGAGTGCTCCAGCTGGGGGTGTGCCGGCAGGCTTGGGGCCAGAGGACTTCCCCCCAGCCCTCCCGTCGCCACTAGCAGTGAGCTCTGGGGAGGGGCCCTGCTCTCCCCCTGCTGGCAGCAGCAAGTTCCAGGGTTGGGGCCTATGGCAGCCCTGCACGCCCCAACTAAATTGCTCCTGTCCCCAGTCCCCGCCCACCCACTACCTCTCTTCTCTCCAGACTGCTGCTGCGCAGCCCTGTATAGCCTGCTGTGCGGCCGCGCAGCTTAGAGGGAATTTAGCTCTGGATTATATTCTCAAAGTCTCAAGACATTCCCTTCTTTCTGCCCATTGCATGTGTTTAGTAGTCTAACTCCAAAGTTACCAAGGATCTCACCATCTCAATGAACTAGAAAACTCACTGCATTAGCCACTTTTGTTCTAAGCAATTAAAAAGCACTTTGTTGTGGCATTTAAAAAATGTGTGTGTATTAAAGGGTTTTGCTCGAGGAGCTAAAAATTTAATGTCAGCAAGGATTATTTATTATTTTACTCTCTTCCACTTATTTCAAAAATCACTCCTCCTTCTACAAATCACCTGTCTTACTTAGAGACAGTAGCTTTCAGATATATTTAAGTTGGTCTTGTAATGGAAATATTTCAAGATATAGCTTTTCCAATGTAATAGTATTAATGTAAGCACATCCGTCAACTGTATCTGGAAGCATAATTTGTACTGTTCTAGCTATTATTGGAGGCCCCCTTCTTTCCTTTTTTTACTTTTTAAATTTTTGTGTTCATTTTACACAAATAAAAAAGGTTGCCATTAGAAACAGTTTGGTAGGTAAATGTTGGTTTAGAAGAGGTGAACTAAATCCACACAGACACACTCACACACACAAACACATAAGTTATGAGTTTTTGTGACACGTGGACTTGGAGATCAGGGTGCTCAATTAGATTACAATATAAACTGCAAAATGTAGGTTGGCTCAGGGTTTTGCCTTTTTTTTTTTTTTTGGTCAGAAATGTAATTAAATTCAGATAGCTTGGCCTGTGAGGAAATTACTTTGTCAGACATTAAGTTGCTCTTTCAAGTAAGCATCATTCATCAGCATAACATCTTGAGTGCTGTATTTCTTAAAAACAGAAAAAGCTGTGATAGACTGCTTGGGACTGAAACTCATTGTGCAATTTTATATTGAGTGAAGCACCCTAAATATTCTGCAAAAGCTAGTCTTGCTGCAGTCTTGTTCAGTGAGCAAATCAGAAGAGACTTTTGCTTATGCTCCTGAAATATTGTGTATTTAACAACCTTGTTAGAGTACAGAAACGTTTTATTTCTTGCTTTACTAGTGAGAATGAGTCTGGTTGTCTCATCCTGGTGCCTACAGCGCGAATACATTATCTAAGCTTGGCACAGTTCAGTTTATTTAGCAAGAAAAGCCTCAAGAATGGAATATGCTCAAGAGAAGCCTCAGGAATGGGATAGGTGCAGTGGCCAAGTTGTATGAATAGGCTTTCAGAACACCCACCTACATAGCTCAAGTCAGTATTATTAATCCATCACTTTCTTCAGTACTATACTCACTAAAAATTCAAAATGGGAAGTACAATAAAATTGCCATTCTGTTTGTTTTATTTGGAAACCGAACTATGGTTCTTCGAGTAGTGTCCCTAGGGGCGCTCCACTGTAGGTTTGCCTCCGTCCCTGTGCTGTTGATCAGAGAACTTTTGATGTCCGTTCGGCCTGCACATGGTGGTTAGCCTCGTGCCCCACCATGAGGCTAACCAGCGCACAGGGGTGACGCCCCCTCCGTTCCTTCTCAACCACCCCTGGCTAGGGATAGAGCCATTAGCAGTCCATTTGTGGACTGTTATCTCTTTCTGACTCTCTCTCCTTTAGCATTTCAATAGCTAATTATTCCCCATTTTCTCTTAGTTGTAAATTCTCTTTACTCTTTCCTCCAAAAAAAAAAAAAAAAAAGACTGTGTTCCCCTTTGTCTGCCCCCCACCCCCATGCAGAGCATTCAAGGAGTGCCTCTCATGTAAGGAGGCCCTCCCTGTAGCAGATAAACATTCTTGCTGTATCTGCTGCCTCTGGGAAAGCCACATTCCTCACAAGTGTGGTCTCTGCCAACAACTCAAGCCCAAGTCTTGGAAGGATAGGGAGCTGAGATAAAAACTTATCCCTACAGAGGCAGCTCTTCAGCCTTCCCTGGATCTGAGCCAGGAGTCACTCGGACAGCACAAATCTTCCCCACAGCCCTCGACATCTAGGGACTAAGGGTCTAAGAAAACAGCCGTGGACCCCTCACTTAAGGCTTCTAAAAAGAGAGCTGTGAGCCCTGAGCCAGCCGAAAAAAGATCGCCGGCACACTCGGTATCATCGGTACTGAGACAGTCCAAACATGATACCTGTAGCTCACAAGGGTCAGGAGCAGCAGGTACCATTGATGCTCCTAAAGACTTTATGGGCATAGGCACCGAGCCAATGGTACCAGTAGATAAGGACAAGGACAAAGAGACCATACCACCACTAAGAAGATGCTGCTGGTATGAGCACCATCAACAGTGAGCCACTCTGCCTCAGAGCGCTCTTCACAGCCAAGATTCCTGATTCCTTTCGCACCGATCCCCTGAGAACCACTATTGGCACCACAAGACTTCCAGCACTCAAGAGAACTGACGGTATCTGATATACCAGAGTCTCCCTTGCTCAGTAGCGGGGCACTGGTAATGAATCTTCTCTGGATGTGGGAATCTTCACTGGCACCGTATCACACACCTTCACCCTCTAGTGGTGATTCAGATAGTGAGCCAGAGGAGGTAGTCTCTCACCACTTCTCCCAGGCTCCTTATGGTGCCTACTGTCAACCTGGGGCTTCCCAGTCATACCCTCTGCCTGCTCCTTAGCCGCCATGATATGGCCAGCCATGGACACCACCACCAGGCACTATCCCACCACCCCAGTGGCCCTACTGGGGGTCCCTGGGCAGTATATAGACTTCACACCTCTCAGGCATCCAGCATGAATCACCGTAAGCCCTTGAGACACTCTCCCTCAGCCAAGGCATCCAAAACCTCCAAACCTCCAGAGGAGATCATGGAGGAACAGGAGGGCGGATTCGAGGAGGAAGTCACACCAAGGACCAACATCTCTTCCTCCTCCCCAGACAAGGCAGTAATGCCACCTCCACCATCCTTAGCTGATGATTTCAGGCTATTTCAGGACTTGGCTAAAAGGGTAGCAGACACGCTGCAGATACCCATCATAAGCTCCTGATTATCTTGCACTCTTCCTCATACTCCAGAATAGCCTTCTCCATCAACAATGCCCTTTTGGATGTGCCCAGGATTATATAGCAAACCCCGGCATTGGTCACGCCCACCTGTTATGTGCCAATAAAAAAATATTATGTCCCAGGTAGAGATATGGATTTTTTTTCTCATTCCCTTCCCCACCCCCCCATGCAACCCATTCTGTTGTTGTGGATGCCATAAACATCCGGGACTGCCAACACCAAGTGAGATCCACTTCTGATGATGGGGAGTGGAAACGCCTCGACCACTTCGGGAGAAGGGCCTGTTCCTCTGCCACATAGCTGTTTAGAATTGCAAACTATCAAACTTTAACAGCAAAGTATGACTACAACAGCTACACAAAGCTCAACACTTTTATTGATCAGCTCCCAGATTCGCATCATGATCATTTCCAGGCCATTGGCCATTATGGGGAGGGATAGCTCAGTGGTTCAAGCATTGGCCTGCTAAACCCAGGGTTGTGAGTTCAATCCTTGAGGGGGCCACTTAGGGATCTGGAGCAAAAATCAGTACTTGGTCCTGCTAGTGAAGGCAGGGGGCTGGACTCTATGACCTTTCAAGGTCCCTTCCAGTTCTATAAGATAGGTATATCTCCATATATTGTCAATGAGGGGCAACTAGTGGCTAAGACAGCGCTCCAGTCAGCACTTGGTGCAGCCGACACAGAAGCGTAGTCCATCTCTACAGTGGTGTTGGTCTGTGGCAAGCATCCTGATTGTGCTTCCTTAGGGAAGTCAGACAGGTGCAGACTACTGTAGAAGATCTTCCCTTTGAAGGCATCAAATTGTTTTCTGAGAAGACTGACTAGTCCTCCATACGCTTAAAGACTTCAGGGCCACTCTCTGCTCATTAGGGATTATACTCGTGGACAAAAAAGAAAGTTTAATCCACAATCTCAACATAAATCCTGCACTTTGCATTTTCCAACCCAAAGTTTCTGTGAGCCTCAGAGAAAAAAAAATCCAGGTTTTCTAAACTTGGGCTACAGCCTTCTGTATCACAACCATCTACCTCAAAACATCAATTTTTATGTGGTGGTCGAGGTGTTGACAGACCACTCCCCTCAACACCAACTGCAGTCAACCTGTATTGTGTCCAGTTCTGGGCACCGCATTTCAAGAAAGATGTGGAGAAATTGTAAAGGGTCCAGAGAAGAGCAACCAGAATGATTAAAGGTCTTGAGAACATGACCTATGAAGGAAGGCTGAAAGAATTGGGTTTGTTTAGTTTGGAAAAGAGAAGACTGAGAGGGGACATGATAGCAGTTTTCAGGTATATAAAAGGGTGTCATAAGGAGGAGGGAGAAAACTTGTTCACCTTAGCCTCTAAGGATAGAACAAGAAGCAATGGGCTTAAACTGCAGCAAGGGAGGTCTAGGTTGGACATTAGGAAAAAGTTCCTAACTGTCAGGGTGGTTAAACACTAGAATAAATTGCCTAGGGAGGTTGTGGAATCTCCATCTCTGGAGATATTTAAGAGTAGGTTAGATACATGTCTATCAGGGATGGTCTAGACAGTATTTGGTCCTGCCATGTGGGCAGGGGACTGGACTCGATGACCTCTCGAGGTCCCTTCCAGTCCTAGAATCTATGAATCTATGAATCTCTGACACTAAGCTGTGAGAGAGGTAGATATGCTGGAAGGTAGGAATAGGGTCCAGAGTGACCTAGACAAATTGGAGGATTGGGCCAAAAGAAATCTGATGAGGTTCAACAAGGACAAGTGCAGAGTCCTGCACTTAGGACTGAAGAATCCCATGCACTGCTACAGGTTGGGGACCGACTGGCTAAGGGGCAGTTCTGCAGAAAAGGGGATTACAGTGGATGAGAAGCTGGATGAGAGTCAACAGTGTGCCCTTGTTGCCAAGAAGGCTAACGACATATTGGGCTGCATTAGTAGGAGCATTGCCAGCAGATCGAGGGAGGTGATTATTCCCCTCTATTCGGCACTGATGAGGCCACATCTTGAGTATTGTGTCCAGTTTTGGGCCTCCCACTACAGTAAGGATGTTGACAAACTGGAGAGAGTCCAGCGGAGGGCAATGAAAATGATTAGGGGGCTGGGGCACATGACTTATGAGGAGAGGCTGAAGCAACTGGGCTTATTTAGTCTGCAGAAGAGAAGAGTGAGGGGGGATTTGATAGCAGCCTTCTACTACCTGAAGGGGGGTTCCAAAGAGGATGGAGCTAGGCTGTTTGCAGTGTTGGCAGATGACAGAACAAGGAGCAATGGTCTCAAGTTGCAGTGGGGGAGGTCTAGGTTGGATATTAGGAAAAACTATTTCATTAGGAGAGTGGTGAAGCACTGGAATGGGTAACCTAGGGAGGAGGTGGAATCTCCTTCCTTAGGAGTTTTTAAGGCCCAGTTGACAAAGCCCTGGCTGGGATGATTTAGTTGGGGTTGGTCCTATTTGAGCAGGGGGTTGGACAAGATGACCTCCTGAGGTCCCTTCCAACCCTAATCTTCTATGATTCTATTCCCACAGATGATTCCTCAGATTTATCCTGGACCAGCATCATTACCAATACAGAGTACTCCCCTTTGGCCTCTCATCTTCACAGTGGTGACTTACCTATGTTCTGAGGGGATCATGATCTACTTCCCTATCTGGACAATTGTCTCCTCAGAGCCTGCTCCTTCAGTGAGGCCTGCTGGGTCACCCAAACCTCAGTAGACTTGTTCACGGAGTTGGGTCAACAGATCAACGTTCAAAAATCAACCTTCACCCCGTACAGCACCTAGAGTTCATAGGTGCCTGCCTTGACTTGTTACAGGTGAAGGTGCTCCTGCTGCAACACAGGTTCCACACCTTGGCTATGCTCATAGAGACAGTACAAAACAGCCCTCAAATATCAGTCAGACACTGCCTCCAACTTCTGGGGCATATGGTGGCAGGCGCATCTGTGATACCTCATGCCAGACTTTACATGTGTTGCCTCCCAATGTAGTTCAACTCAGTCTACAGAACAAACAGACAGATTAGACAAACCCCTGTCACTACCCACCAGGGTCAAATGCTCCGCGGATTGGTGGAAAAATCCAGCAGATCTCTGCACAGGGATCCTTTTCTCACCAACTTCCGTTATTACTTCTCACTACTGATGTATCCCTCAGAGGGCGTAGCTCACATCTGAACGACCTTATGATGCAGGGCAAATGGTCATCCACTGAGATGTCTCTTCACATCAACCTCTTTGAACTCAGGGTGGTCAGGAATGCCTGTGTCCATTTCCTCCCACTAATCAAGGGTGTACACACAAGAATCTTAACAGGCAACATAGCATGCATGTACTACATACATTGACAGGGAGGTGCCAGATCGCCCTCCCTCTGTTCAGAAGCACTAAAGTTATGGAACTGGTGCATGTCCCACATCGTGTTAGCAGCAGCCTACTTTCCAGGAGTATAAAACTCTATAATGGACAGTCTCAGTCGCAAGTTCCCTCATGACCATGAATGGGAGATAAGACCAGCAATACTTCATGACCTATTCAGGTGGTGAGGGACACCAACCACAGACCTGTTCGCCATTTACCTGAACAAGAAATGTCCGCTCTACTGGTCCAGGGCAGGGATAGAGCAACACTCCTTGGGGGGATGATCTCCTTTTTCCATGGGACAGGGACCTTCTCTATGCCTTTCCCCCATCAAAAGCCCTATTAAAGATAAAAAGAGAAAGAGCAAACGTCATATGGATTGCTCCCACCTCGTCGAGCAAGACCTGGTACCCTTACCTGTCACAACTGGCGATGTGCCCTCCAATCTCTCTCCAACCCACTCCACATCTATCGCAGAATGAAGAACACTCTCCCTCCTAACTTGCGGATACTCCACCTCAAGCCTGGCTCCTTCATGGTTCCAGCACATAGAAAGATCTTGCTCTGAGGAGGTACAGGAAGTGTTACTACGCAGTAGAAAATCTACCGCACGTCATACTTAATTGCAAAAGTTGTCCAGGTTTCAGGTTTGGTGTAATTCTAGACAAATTTTCCTGTCATCTCCTACTCTCCCAATAGTCCTAGACTATATACTGACTCTCAAAAAATCAGGGCTATCCCTCAGTTCATTCAGAATTCACCTAGCAGCCTTCCATCAACAAGTAGAGGGATACTCCGTGTTCTCACACCCAACCACAAAACAGTTTCTCAGGAGAATAGTAAACCTTTTCCCCCAATCCAGACATCCCACCCCAACATGGGATCTAAACCTGGTACTAAAAAGCCTGACTAGACCTCCCTTTGAACCCATGGCTACTTTTTTGCTCGCATACCTGTCGCTGAAGACCGCCTTCCTGGAGGCAATCACCATGGCGAGGAGAATAGGGGAAGCAGCAGCACTGATGGCACACCCCCTCTATACAATATTCTCTCAGGACAAGCTCACTCTCAGACTGCCCCCGAAGTGACCTCCCCTTTTCACATAGACCGACTGATTCACCTCCCGACCTTTTACCCCAAGCCTCGCCATGATAATGGAGGCTATATTGCATATGCTAGATGTTAGGAGAGCTCTGGCCTTTTACCTGGCTAGGATGAAGGCTTTTAGGAAGTCTCCTAAGCTTTTCCTTTCCATTGCAGAGTGGTCTAAGAGCACGGAGATATCAGCCCAGAGATTCTCCAAATGGGTCTCAAACAGGACCGCCAGATTCGTAACACAACACCTCCATCCGGAGTGTGCACTCCCTGCAGGAGGTCGGTTTCATCCACCGTCGCCTTCCTCAAAAATGTCCCTATCTCAGAAATCTGTAGAGTGGCAACCTGGACGTCTGTGCATACCTTTGCCGAACGTTATACGATTACCAGGGACTCCACTTCTTATGCCATCTTTGGCTCCATGGTATTTTCATCTATAATGGACTCGACTCTGAAGCCTAGCCCTGCAGTGGGGATACTGCTCGAGAGTCACCTACAGTGTAGCACCCATAGGGACACTACTCGAAGAAGAAGGGAAGTTACTCACCTTGTGCAGTAACAATGGTTCTTAGGGATGCGTGTTCCTATGGGTGCTTGTAAGAGGAGCAGACTCACCCCTGCGGCGCCTCCTGCTGGTTGTCCAGGGAATTAGCTCACTAGCCTCTGGAGCGCCCTCTGCAGGCCAGTGATCCAACTCATTCTCTCCTTCTCAGCTCCCATGTCCCTCCCAGGACCCCAGTGCCCTTTGCTCTGGGTGCTGCCCCCTGGCAGAACCCACATGCTAGGTCTCCCCTCCCTGGGGAACCCCCACCCACTATCCCCACCTTACCTCAGAATAAGGCCACTGCCAGTCACCAACTAGCCCCCGCTCCCTGGGGCAGACTGCAGTATAGGCCACTCATCACAGGTAAGATGGGGTTTGGACCTGCTGCCTTGGCCTAGCCCTGGGCTGCCCTCTACAACCCCCAGTACCCATTAGCCTTCTCTTAGGCCGCAGCCTGGGGCTTTCCAAGCCGGAGCTTGCCAGCCTTTCCCCAGCCCTGCTCCACCCAGGTACTCTGTGTCTAGCTCCCTGCAGCCAGGCCCTTCTCTCTCTGAAGGCAGAGAGAGACTACTGAGCTCTTGGCTCCCAGCCTTCTTATACAGGCCAGCTGGGGCCTGATTGGGGTGTGGCCCAGCTGTGGCTACTTCCCCAATCAGCCCAGTAGCTTTTCCCTTTGCCCCAGCCCTCTGCCAGGGCTCTTTTAAACCCCTCAGGCAGGAGCGGGGTAACCACCCTGCTACAGTGCTCCACAACCACCCTCCTCCCATCTACTTCAGAGATCTTGTCAAGGACTCTGTGGTAGAAAAGGAACTGAGGGCGGTTTGCCTACACACGCTGCTTAGCCTTTTGGCGGGGAATGAAGAGGGAACAGCACATGTGAGGGCCGAACAGACACTGCTATCAAAGTTCTCCAATCGGCAGTGCAAGGACGTAGGCACACCTACAGTAGAGCACCCAAAGGAACACACCGTGACACCCTAGTACTCCAATATTCACCACTGTCATGTAGTTAGGATATGTTTTGTACAAAGTATGCCTTGTGAGGTATCTTTCTAAAATCTTGATCTGCTAGACATTAATATCTCATTGGATGGTATGTGCTATCCTCATATGTGAAGTTATGAAGTTTGGTTATGTATGTGTTACTGAAACATGTTGTGAGGTTGAAAACACCCACAATCAGCCTTTCGGGTTTATCCTCCAAAGGGGGTGGTGTGTGTCTTAGCAACTGGGAGGTGCCTGAGCTGTCCCTTCCCATGCAGGGGCTGGTTAAAGAACCTTATCACTGCAGCATAGAGCGAGAGGGAGCCCAAGCTGGTGGGTCAGGCAGGCTCACTGGTACCCCAGTTCCAGGCGGCACCCCATACACACATCTTGAAGAATCATTGTTATTGCACAAGGTGAGTAACTTCTTCTTCATTCCGAAGTGGAATATTACCATACAGTTCCCTGAGTAACTTTCATACATGTTTTTATGGAGTAGAGCTTATGAAGGGAGGCCAAAGCCACCAGAATCTACGTGAGCAGCAGTGTCTGTATGTAGTTAGGGGTTGTGGGTCGCACTTTTGTGTCATAGTTAGTGAACACAGTTATTTGGAACCTTACTGTGTTTGTGTGGTTTCCTCATAATGTTAATGAGGGTAGAGATCAAAGACACAACAGATTGGATCCCAGCTTTGCCACACTGACCTGCTGTGTGACCACGCACAAGCTCTTGCCCTTTTCTGTGTCTCCATTTCCCCTCCTGACCATTGTCTGACTTGTCCATACAGGAAGTTTTTCAGGGCAGGGACTGACTGCCTCTTATTATATGTATGTTCTGTGTCTACCTCTAGCATGAGGAGACTCTGATCTCAGTTGGGGCCTCTAGGCACTACCATAATGCCAATAATGGTAACAAATAATGAAGAATAACAATTGATGGGTTGCCTTTCTGAAGTACATTAGTTTATAGAATCATAGAATCGTAGGATTGGATGTGACTTCAAGAGGGCATCTAGTCCAGTCCACTGAACTCATGGCAGGACTAAATATTATCTAGACCATCCATGACAGGTATTTGTCTAACCTGCTCTTAAAAATCTCCAGTGGTGGAGATTCCACAACCTTCCTGGACAATTTATTCCAGTGCTTAAGCACCCTGACAGTTAGGAAGTTTTTCCTAGTGTCCAACCTAAACTGCCCTTGCTGCAATTTAAGGCCATTGCTTCTTGTCCAATCGTCAGAGGTTAATTTTTCTCCCTCCTCTTTGTAAGAACCTTTTATGTACTTGAAAACTGTTATCATGTCCCCTCTGTCTTCTCTTCTCCAGACTAAACAAACCTAATTTTTTCAATCTTCCCTCACAGGTCATCGTTTCTAGACCTTTAGTCATTTTTGTTGCTCTTCTCTGGACTTTATCCAATTTGTCCACATTTTTCCTGCAATGTGGCGTCCAGAACTGGACACAATACTCTAGCTGAGGCCTAATCATCGCAGAGTAGAATGGAAGAATTATTTCTTGTGTCTTGCTTACAACACTCCTGCTACTACACTCCAGAATGATGTTTGCATTTTTTGCAACAGTGCTTCACTGTTGACTCATATTTAGCTTGTGGTCCTATATGGCCCCCAGATCCCTTTCTGTAGTACTCCTTCCTAGGCAGTCATTTCCCATTTTGTATTTGTGCAACTGATTGTTCCTTCTTAAGTGGAGTACTTTGCATTTGTCCTTATTGAATTTCATCTTAGATTAGATTGAGCAAATGTAGTTTTGGTAGAAAGTCTTTGAAATGTGGTATAGAAGACAGCTTCTTTTATTAGATTAGTAAATGAAATAACTGAATGAACAGTTTTCAGGTCTGCCCTACCCAGTCCCTTCCATGTAGCAAGCTGGTGTGGAGTGGATCTCTGTGCTATGTCAAGGGTGTGCAATCAATGCATGGCAGCTCTTCCCTAGATCGAGCAACCATCTCACAGAGGAGTCATACCTTTTCTGTTGTCAAAGGGTCCTCTGAGGCTATGGACTAAGGGCCTGGATTCATTCATGAATGTGTACAAATATAATGCATAATTACATCTGGTCTTAGATGTAGTTCAAGTAGTCATTGCATATTATAAAGTTAGACTCAAGGCTTAGACGCTCAGAGTAGCAATACTGGTAAATCTTAAACACTTAATAGTCAACTTGACGTGGCTAAGCAAACCTCCCCATTAGTCATACTTGTTCAAGAAAGCTGATCTTCTAATTCTGATCTCATCTAATATTTCATTATTGCATTGACGTTACCTGCCCATTTTATGCCAATCTATGTTATCAATAGCATACATTGAGTGCAGTAGAAAGCATAGGTTTTGCAAACTAAAAGCAAGAGCTCCTATGGCTTGAGCTAAAGGGGCAAGGGCTGTGTAACTGGGGGCTGTAATAACTCATATCCTCTGTGATCATTAGAGAGGGGACCTTGTAACACATGCTCACCAATAGGTTACACTGGGACATCAGGCACAGCAGAGGTTAGCAATGGCTCCTTCCCCAATCTCCCAGGCCTCCGGGGCTGGATCACCGGTTACAGGACCATCCTGAGGAGGGGTGACCCCATATTCCTTATGTTCCCTTTGTGTCCTCGTGTTTCTCATGATGCCAGGCAGCCTGGGCTGGAGGAAAGGAAAGATTGAGCTGTTAGAACAGGGTGGCATGCTGGCTTGTGGCCCTGACTTATGACATGGCACTGTTGGCCAGCAGTTGGTACTGTTCAGATCCTGCTCAGCCTGAGATCTTGCCACCTATTTTAACAGGTAGCAGCTCTAAGCACCCAATTAGCTTATTCAGTACATATATGTTGGTATTTGGAGTGGTCTGATTATAGGCACCGCCAGGCAAAAATGGCCAATAGCCTAGCAGTCCAGACTGGTACTGCTTCTCACACACAATACTCACTGAACATGCCAGTTGCTTCACTTGAGCTCCATGTTGTGAAGAACCTGCATTTTGAGGCAAGGGCCACAAAATAACCATGGTCTGATCCTACCCATGCTGAGGCAGCTTTGTGCTGCTATCGTGGCACAAAGAGGCCGTATAAAGGCAGAGGATCTGGCCCTAGAAAGATTTCCCCTGCCTAGGGGAAAACTTGCACGCTGTAAAGCCATTGTGGCCTCTACTACGCCACCAGCCCACCCGGCTTCTGGCACAGGGGTGTGGCCAAGGGGAATGGGGCAAAGCCATAGCATCCCTAAGCCCCAGCAATCTCTGGTTGCCAATGGCCAGTTGAGCTTCTCTAACATATGCGAAAGAATGGACTGGTCCCCAGCCAAACACCAGGATCTGGGGAGTATTAAGGTGTCTTAAAGGCAACTTTGCCCTGTCCTCTTCAGTCTCATGCTGAACTCAGCTAGGTGGGAGGATCTGAATGTTCACTCTTCTCTCATCAATTTCTTGCTACATAATATGCATTTTTTCCTCTTTTGATTTTAATTGACACATGAGCTTGTTTTCCAAGAGGATGTTGTCCAAACCTTCATGTCTTCTATTTCAACTAGCGTGGTCTGTGAGGTCATAGATCTGAATAACAAAAGGGTAAGAGCTTTGGCCATCTGGTTAAAAAAAAAAAAAGAGAGAGAGAGAGAAGAGGAATTGAGTTATAAAATCTTCTCTGAGCAAGAAGATGAGGATGATATGCAGAATGAGCAGAAATGGGAAAGTTATGCTGTTGTAAAGAATATTAATCTGTTTCATATAACTCAGCTGTACAGTCTGGTAAAAATGTAATGATTAATGGCAAAATTAGATTAAAATATTTTCATTTCATTTTAATGACCATCTTGAATTAGTGCTGTAAATTTATGACTAATAAGAAATTATAGGCGAGATCTGTCATCTTTTAATCCTCTTCAAATAATAGTCTTAATTAACAAACTGAACTTAGTTTTTATAGAAGCAAGAGTAAGAAGAAAAATGCAGCCTGCTTTTAATTAAACTGCAGTGTTCAGTGGTCACCCTTAAAATCTCTACAATAACTATTTGCAAGTAATTTATTATGTTGATCCATATACGAAGTAATGAACATTACAGTTTTCCTTTTGCTGAATTAATTTAATGGCAAAACCACAGAGTTTAAGCATTAATCTTAGACAGGTTTGTATCATAGCATTGTGACTGCCACTGTGGGATTGGCAAATAAACATATCCAGACACCCACATCTGCTTGGGTGAAAGGCAGATGTCACAATTTCATTAAGGTCTAATCCTGAAGGCTGTTGTCAGACAAAACTTGCACTGAATTTTACCTGAGTAATGACTATATGATCAGGCTGGAAACAAGATGACAATGAGTTAATTAAAATGGTCAGAAGCACTGCCATGTAACCTACATTTTTCCAAATCATTCTGCTCTGCAAGGCAAGAATATCACATTAGACCATAAATCTCATTTCCCACCCTGTGTCTGGGTATTATTGCCTCATTATTTTGTATACCTCTATCATCTCCCCTTTACTGGTCTCGTCTTCAAATTAAGCAGTCCCAGTCTTTTTTCATCAGTAACTCCTCATGCTTACGGGTGTCTGGCTGAGCAGGGCTTAGAAAAGGATGTCCACTTCTGAAACAGTCATAAAACTCTGGCAGGCTCCTGGATAGATGCATATTATCCATCCCCTTCTCTGAACAAGGTTTACATGAAAACTGCAGTATTAATATTCTGAATGTATGACTAATCAGAATAAACATTCTATCTGTCTCACCTACCATCTATTTTAGCTTTTTTCTATCACTGTGTTATCTAAGTGCTTTGATTATTTGGGTCATTCTCCAGTTAGCCCTATGCCTGGCCTCTTCACACATTCTATTCCTGTTGAGACAGTGAATAAGTGGGAGCTTCCATAGAGGTCATTGCTGGGTCAGGGAGTGTATATGCAGGTACAGGTGATCAGTGGGTGTAGTCCCCATATTGCATTACACCTTTCCATGGCTCCTGTTGAGGAGGATGGTTAGAACACTACCTCTGTGAAGTTTGATAAACTTCTCAATTCTTCTGCTGGCTGGGTTTTCTGCCATGCATTTGTATACATAGGCAGGAAGAACTTGGCCCATTGTGTGCTGTGCATGTGTACGAGTAATGAATGTAATAGTAACAATTATATCCTGTGCTAATAACTTATATATTTTTTTAATTTTAAGAGGAAATTCTGTTTATCCACTCCCAGTCATTCTCTACTCCCAAAGCGACTCATGTTACAACCCTCTTTTTTCTCCCTTGGAATTATTAGTAAATATTGTCAAATGTGGTAAAGTCCAGAAAGTCCATTTTACCTAATGATACCATTCAACCTGAGCAAACACATTACTCACCGATAAGCATCCACTCTGGGGCTGGAGGGAAATTGTCTGTTTGTGTTTGGATGAGGATGGGGAGGGAAGGGGGAGGTGGAGATGGAATAGAAGTTATGAGAATGAAACTAAAATGTGCTGTAAATGTACAAAAATTAGCTTTTGTCAACCCCCAAACAATAGGCTGGTCTTTGTCAAGTCTTCAGAATTTGTGGGGAAATTGCCAAATATTCTTAATCTTTAGACAGGGATTTTGCTGCATTTACATTGCTATTCATTAACACTTTAGAATTGTTACAAACACTTAGTATATGTTAATCATGGTAACTGAGCTATAGTCATGGGACACAAAGACTTTTTTTTAAAAAAAAAGGTGTATTTAAAATATTATTTGAAATGTTCTATTTGTTTTATAAGGATTTCAAAGCGGTGGTCAAGGGAACAGAACCCCCTGTCTTAATAGTTCAGATACATTTTTTTATTTCCCACTAATAATCCTGTTTTTTGTAAACGGCTCATCTAACAGCTTCTGTATTATTGTCTCCTATTGAGTCAATTGTTGTTTGTTTTGTGCCCTGTTTCTAAGAGGTTTAAAAAGTGACCCAGTCATTTTAATTCGCACTAGACTGGAACTTGGAATGCCAATGATCAGCTCTGATACAGTTTCTGAAAACTGATTTCCAAGAATGATGGAAGAAATATCGTAATGAATAATGTAGCCTGCTGAATAAAACATTGGATTGAGGGTACTAAAAACAAGTTTAAATGTGGCGGAGGGAAGTATAGGGTTTCCTAAAATTACACACACCAATTTTTAAAGGCTCGGCGATGATCTTAGACTGAAACAGGATCGAGGGACTTAGATTTTAAATCAAGCCTTGGAACGTCAGTTTAAATTGTCAGTAGCAAATTGAAGTTACATTGGCCATTGCTCACACAGTTAACTGGGTCCATGGAGGGGAGAATTATAGGAAGTCTCTTCTTTAAACATGTTCCTATTTTCTTAACTTTTTGCATCTTTTAGATTCTTCTCTTGCCTCACAATTGTAGCATGTTTCCAATGGACCTTGATCTTTATCCCTTCATAAATGCTCCTGAGTGGGCTGTATTTTTAGTATTCTAAAGAATAGTGTGCTGTGGAAACCAATGGATCTAGCCGCTTTTGCTCTGTTGAGTCCAGGTATTAGAATACATGTGGTATGAAAGATATCCCACTATTAAAGACCTTGAAAAATAGCTACCACAGAATGCATTGAGAATGGAATTTTAATCTTAACTCATAATTTCTTGCTGTAGTCTCTAAATGTTGCTTTAATGCTATGTTAACATAAGCTCTTGTGCTCCCTGATGCTTCCTCACACAATGGTGAATTTGTGCCCAAGAGTCTAGGCCAGGAAACATGGAACAATGGGGAGTGTCTTTTTACAGCATGTTTCCCACCCCCGCTTTTTCTGAGCCATTTCAGCTGGGAGGGAGAAGGGAAGTGGGTGTATAATGTTAGCTGGGTTCCGCCCTCCTCCCAACCCATAGGGGTAGCCTGTGTGTTAAGTAAGTGCCTTGTGTACAGCATGTTGAGTTTCATAAAGAGCTTGATCCTCTGTAGTTTGGAATCCATGCGCAGCCACAGTCAGAGGAACTCCTGGCAAATGACTCTTCTGGGCCCATATGTAGGAGGTAGTGAGGAGGTCAGTGGCTTCCATTCAAATGCTACTTGCTTTCAGTGGGTTCCCCAAGATCAGCAAAGGGGGCAAAACCTGTGGCTTGTTTTGCAGTGAGAATAACCCCTTTCCCACACTTCCCAAATGGAGGGAATTCCCAGGAAACCCCGGAAGTTGAAATGCATAGAATTATCTTTATCCTGTGCAGGAAAAATCCTGGAAAAAGGAGAATTTAGCTCATAGAATTGTGTGTTCAGCTACAAATGGCATCAACAATTCAGTGCTGAAATCAGTTGCTAGCTTCCTGTATTAGTGATGTTAATGTGTTTCCTTGGCCCTTTGGCTAATGGAGTGTGTGTGTGTGTGTGTGTGTGTGTGTGTGTGTACACACACTTCTCAACTTTTTCATGATTTATACTGGTCATTTCAGGGCTTATTCACAAATTGACATGAGTAGTAACATCCAAAGGTGTATCAGTGAAGTTTTTAATCAAACAATCCTACAATCTGCAATACTGTTCTTTTTAATATATATGTCTCCTTACCCATTTTCTGACATTTTGTAAAATTAACAAAGCGGTAAGGAACCTTATGGAATAATACCAGGGTTTTACTTTGAAAACAAAGTTCACAAAGCTTAATATGAATGTCTTTACTAATGTCAACTGAGAAGCACATTTTGCACTTGGCAGAATGAACCCGCTAAGCAGCAAAAACAAGAGACTTACATTAGCTTAAAGCTGTAGTTCAAAGGAGGCTGTGTGACATTAAAAATCAGTGGTGGCAAGCAAGCAAAGGCCCATGAAAATCCAGAGCTTCACTGATCAACATGACATAAGAAACTTTTTTTCAAGTAACAAAAGCCATCTACAAGCCAAATTCAAACGGCACAACCCTTATGCAATCCCAGGACAGCTTCACCCTTCTTAAGGACAATGTACCCCTCAAGCAGCATTGGAAGGAACATTTTGAGAGTATTGAACCATGAATCTGAAGTCTCAGCTGCCACCAT
This sequence comes from Chrysemys picta bellii, assembly GCF_011386835.1. Classification (NCBI taxonomy): domain Eukaryota; kingdom Metazoa; phylum Chordata; order Testudines; family Emydidae; genus Chrysemys; species Chrysemys picta. The sequence goes on from NC_088791.1 coordinate 63,641,549, forward strand.
CAAGTTCATTCCTCAGCATTCATTAATAGAACCTCTTGCTGACCCCCCCCCCATCTTCTGAGGAAGTTGAGTGCCATCATCAGGCTAAGAACAACAAGGCACCAGGCCTAGATGGCATTCCCATGGAGGTCATCAAAGCTGGTGTAATAGCACTCATGCAAAAACTTCATCAACTTTTTGTTAGAATTTGGATTAATGAGGAAATTCCACCCGACCTAAAGAATGCCAGTATACTGACCATTTTTAAGAAAAGGGACAAGTCAATGTGGGAGAATTATCGAGGTATTGCCCTCCTCTCCATTGCTGTGAAGATCCTTGCTCGCATCTTTTTGAACTATCTCCGCCCTCTTGCTGAAGACGTCCTTCCAGAATCCCAATGTGGTTTCAGACCATCTCAGGGCACCGTCGACATGATTTTTGTTGCACAACAGACCCAAGAGAAATGTAGAGAACAACACCAGCCATTGTTTGTAGCATTTATTGACCTAACTAAGGCCTTTGATCCATAACGCTTCATGATTGATGGAAATATGCTGTCTAGGTTCGGTTGTCTATTGACTTTCATTTGCATTCTCAGGCTACATCATGATGGGATGATTGCCACTGTCCTCTGTAACGGGCTGGAGATGGACCCGTTCGCCATCCGTACTGGTATCAAACAGTTATTGTGTTATTGCCCCAACCCTTTTTCCCATCTATCTTGCTGTGATTTTGATTCTTATTCATGACCACCTTTCTTCTGGAATTGGGATTGTGAGTGCTGCATGGATGGCCAGCTCTTCAACCTGCAGTGTCTTCATTCTAAAACTAAGGTCATCAGGATGGTTATTACTGATCTTCAGCATGTTGATGACCATGCTATTCTCACACACACTGAGGCTGACTTGCAATCCATCCTACATCTTTTCTCAGGCGCCTATCATAGCCTGGGACTTTCCCTCAACATTGGGAAGACCTAAGGTGCTCCATCAGCCTGCCCTAGTACAAGTTGCCCCCATTCTCCCACGAATTGTCATCAGTGGTGAACGCCTGGAAAACGTTGAGTATTTCCCTTATCTTGATAGCCACCTCTACTAGACAGCCAATCTTGATGTGGAGATTGAACATAGGATCTGTTGTGCCAACGCATCCTTCAGAAAGTTGCTCGTCATGTCTTTGACAGAGATCTGCAAATGGAAATTAAGATCCTGGTCTATAATGTAGTAGTCATCCCCCTTCTCCTTTCTGGGTGCGAGACATGGGTAGCATACCAAAGCCATCTTAAGCGTCTGGAGTGGTACCAACAGCACTGCCTTAGGAAGATTCTCTGTATCAGAGGGGAAGACTGTCACACCAATGTCAGTGTTCTATCTGCAGCTAACATCACCAATGTTGAGGTGAAGATTATGAAACATCAACTTCACTGGGCTTGTCATTGTGTGTGGATGGCTGATGCTTTGGAAGACAAGTAAGTCCTCTTTTCTCAACTTAATCATGGTAAGAGGACCAGTGGGGGACACTACAAAGACTCCCTGATAGTATATCTTAAGAAGGGAGGCATTGACCCCATGAATTAGGAAGAGCTGATTGGCAATAGACTACAATGGCATTGCATCATACATCAAGCTGGAACCCATTTTGAAGAGAATCACCTTGCTAAAGAGGCTGAAAAATGGCGGAGGAGGAAGGAAAGTGTACAGCATCCCGGCTTGCAGTTGTGCTGTCTCCACGCAACCACCTGTCACATATGTGGAAAAACCTGTAGAGCACAGATTGGACTCCTCAGCCATCTTAAGTCTCATCAATGACTTTTCCCCTGGCAGACATCATCCTTGTATTAAGAGATAGCTGCCGCTGCCAAATATGGATGATGTTTACAGAAACTTTTTGCCCTTAGCACATTATTTCAGTATTACGGTTTATTTATGTAAGCCTATTGTAAAACTAATGGACAATGGGAGACTAGAGAAATGATAGCACTCATTTTTAAAAGCCTTCAGAAAGTGAGTGGAGACAACAAAAGGACTGGCGCTAATGAGCTGATGCAGTCCTCAGTAAGTGTAAGTCTTTCCTTTGACTTCAGCTGGCTTTGGATCAGGCCCTAATAAAGATTAATGAAGAAAATGCAAAGCCAAGATAAGGGAAATAATGTTGTAAGATGGACAGAGTAAAATAGATGGTTGGCCAAAGCAAGAGCAGAAAGAAGAAGAATGTGTAAATGACATAATTTATCTTGTTAACCAGTCCAAATATTTAAATTAGGTTATTTGCCATGATTGTAACTTTTCTTTATAAAAGCATATAAAATGTTCAAATGGAGATGGCTAAGGTTAAATAAATGCCTTGACTTTTCAGAGAGCGTGATACCCACAGCTCAAAAATCAGGGCATTTTTAATTCGATGCTTAACTGTAGGCACCTGCATTTGAGTATGTTGGTATTAGAATGCCAAATCTCCAGGGTCTCACTGTTTTTGTGTTTGTATGCTGCTTAGCACAAGGGGGCTGCATCTGGGGTTCTTGCCCTAAGGCTAAATGTTGCCTGGATTAACAGAGCTTGCAAGACCCTTGTGTGTTTTCAAAGGACAGAAATAGAGCTGCATGATTTGGGGTCCTCAGAACTTTTTGATCCTTGCCTTTAAACTGGATCCTGCAAGGTGTTTGAGCACCTTCTGTGAGGTACTTTGTATGCTACTGCCTGTGGTGTGGGAACCAAGTCAGCTCTCTGAAACTGATTGTCCTAGTGGTTCGCTTTTTTCCTGCAGAGATTTAGACTGCAGTTTATTCTTTAGTGGTTGTATAGGAAGGAACCCTACTGAGAACACCCGGAGTGCTATACAATTACAGCAGGGGTGTGTGCAAAGCTGTTGGTATGTTCAAGCTTTTCAGAGGGCTGCAAATATTTCAGGGTTGACAGCAAACATCTCAGGGGCAATAGCCACCCTTTAGATTTCTGCAGAGTTTTGAGCTTAAGAAAAGCAGACCCTCTCCATAGGGGATCAGAGTTGACTGCAGCCATAAAGCACATTTTTGCCTGCCAATGTGGGAGGTAACCTGATGAGAAGGGGTAACTCTTAGTCAGTGAATTCTTGCATTCTGGGCCTGCCCATCAACATTACCTCCGTTACTGCAATGGGTCCAAATCCTCTATTCCCACACATAAAGCAATGGACTTGGGGTGGGGTAGGGGTGCTGTGGGGTGGAGACAGAGTGCTCTAGCCAAAGCTCCACCATTGCTACTGCCCCTCCTTTAGTGGTGTCCACTTCTGCTGTGGGAATGTGTGTAGTCACTGACCTATTGGCCATCGCCATGCCACACCCGCAAAGTGGTTGTTGCTAAAGCCCCTGAAGAGCAGCTGGGCTCTCCACACACAGCCTGCTTCCACGGCAGTGAAGAATGCTACTGCACCCCCATCGTGAGACTGTGGTAAGAAACAGCAGGATGGTGCTAAGTGAGCAAAGGGAGTCAGGAGGGGGATGCAGAGAGACAAGAGCTCTGAAAAAGCCTGAGCGAGCCTGCAGAGTATTCTAACGAAGGAGAGGTTTCAGAGTAGCAGCCGTGTTAGACTGTATCCTCAAAAAGAACAGGAGTACTTGTGGCACCTTAGAGACTAATAAATTTATTAGAGCATAAGCTTTCGTGGGCTACAACCCACTTCTTCGGAGTACTTGTGGCACCTTAGAGACTAACAAATTTATTAGAGCATAAGCTTTCGTGGGCTACAACCCACTTCTTCGGATGCATCCGAAGAAGTGGGTTGTAGCCCACGAAAGCTTATGCTCTAATAAATTTGTTAGTCTCTAAGGTGCCACAAGTACTCCTGTTCTTTTTAACGAAGGAGAGACCTTTTTAATTGGACCCTGAAATGAACAGAGAGTCAGCAGAGCTGTTTGAGGACAGGGGTGGTGACGTGGTCACACTTCTTTGTACAGCGTGCCTGGGAATGTGGATAGCAATGTTCGGCTTGTGCGAGAGTCTGAGCAACTTGGACTTGGGGATGTTGCAGAGAAGGGAGCTGTAAGAAATGTGGGCATGGATGAGGATTTTGGGAGAGGCAAGCCAAAGCAGTAAGGTACACAGGCATTATTCCCAACAGGGTGAAGACTTGCAGACAGGCAGATCCAGGAGAGAGGGGAAGGTCAGGATGAAGGATGGTGCAAAGGTTACAAAAAGGGGAAATTGTCTCAAGTGGAATTGAGTCAGAAGTGGAATCCGGCATGAGAGAGTAGGTAGACCTGTATTTAGGGGTGCACCTCTCATCCACAAGAAACGCTTCTTTCTTTGACACAGGTAGCTGAAAGAGTCTGTGGCTTTGGCACAAGTTTTTATATTCCTGATGCACAGAAAGGGTAAATTAATTATCACTACGTAAGTAAATAAATATTTTTTCACTGTGTGAAATTTCCAAACTCATGTAATCCTATTAACTGAAAATGCTCTGGGAGATGATCCGTATTTTGGTAGCAAAAACTTTGCCGGCAGATACCTTATATAGTTACATCTTACATTTGATATACAAATAGCCATGTAGCATTTAAGAGTGTGATTTTATATATATATATATATATATAAATGAATCCAGGTTAAGTGTAGGCTAGTGCTAGGGGTTGAGGTTTGAGGTAGAATCGGAGGCAGAGTTTAGAATTGGCTGTTGTGTGTTTTTATTATTTCCTAGGGACCCAAAATATGCTCAGTGATTTGCAGTCTTGTCATAGTCTTTGTCTTGAGAACCTTACACTCTAGAAACTGCTCACAGACAGAAGATTAGGCCCAGTGGTGGGTGGTAACGTAGGATATGTCTACCCTGCAATAAAAGACCCACGGCATGGCAGTGGCTGCACCAGGTCAGCTGACTCAGGATGGTGGCGATTGGGCTGTGGGGCTAAAAACTGCAGAGTAGATGTTCAGGCTTGGGCTGGAGCCCGGGCTCTGAAACCTCACAAGAGGGGAGGATCTCAAAGCCCAGGCTCCAGCCTGAGCTCGGACATCTACAGCGCAATTTTTAGCCCCACAGCCTGAGTGCCACGAGCCCGAGTCAGTTGACCTGAGACTTGGTGTTGCAGGTTTTTTTATTGCACTGTGGACATACCCTTTGATTTTTGAAATTCTAGACTCAGGTTCTTTTCCTTTTTATGGTGTTGGGATGGTGAGAGCCTTTTAACATGGGTGAAACATGGAACCGCAGAACCAGAACACAGGTTCCTTATGGTCAAACCCAGAACCAAACTATCAGGTTGTGTTTAGATACAAGGATCTGAATCTGAAGGCTCCCAAAATCCAGAAGGTTTGGATATGAGGCTCCAGTTTGGGATCATCTTTAGTTATCAATTCTGATGAATCAAGAAGTAAATTACAATGACACTGGCCGACAGCAATATTTTAGCTGAACACATTCTCCACATGGTTAGCTTCCATCACTGAAATATGTTACAACTTCAGAGACTCAGCAGCAGAGTTGCTGGGAGCAGAAGGCCTGCCTTATCCTAATTTCTCAATTATATCCAGGTATGTCAAGTTAGATCTCCATTTGAGCCAATTGCCTAGTTGCTGCATCTTTGAGGCTGACCTAAAAGGGAAGAGACGTTTAAATGGCAGCTGAGTTGCTTTTGGCTTAGCTGACTGGAAACCCTGACAGTTGTGACCCTGTAAAATGGATTGTAAGTAATTTCAAGAATCTACTGCACCTTCCAAAATGGTTCCAGAGAGTCACTTGGGACAACTCCAGCAGAATAATACTGCCAATATTATACCACTGATGTAAAAGCTAACCTCCAGTTGCTTGCAGTGCTATAAGAGGAAAATAATTCAATCCTGTACCAGCTTAATCAGCCCAATCTTCATGAGCATGTTAGTCTCTAAGGTGCCACAAGTACTCCTGTTCTTTTTGAGCATGTGTTTGTGAGTGCAGAAAAATCTCTACCTGCTATTTCATAGCTTTCAAGATATTTGTGAGGATTCTGAATATCAGGTGGAGATTTTAGCCTAATATTTCTGTAGTTCAGTTAGCCAGTATTTTATATGTAACCCCAATATTGGAATCAATTATAGTCATTGGGCTGGATTGTCTCCTTTGGTGTATGTCTCTGTGAGGATCTCCTTGCAGCATTCCTTCCTTCCATTGGGGCAGGGCTAGAGGTTATTGTCCCCTCACAGAATGAGCCATGGAACTCACCCCCAATGCTAAAGAATTCCCAGTGATTTACTGGGAAATCCTGTACCTTCGGCTCTGTGCTTCCCAGTCTGAAGCACAGACTGCAGTAGGAGAAAGCTGGCCACTCAGAAGACAAGTTCCTTACCTCATTGAATAAAATGGAAGAAGAACAAGGCTGCCGGTAGAGGAAGGAAAGAAGAAGAGGGGGAAATAAGGGGAGTGACTGAAGATTAAAAAGACCTCTAATGACTTGAGGTGTCAAAAAATTCTCTATCTCGTGCCACCATAAACCTTAGCTTTCTTAATTATTGATGGTTGGCAAAGGCATGATTCTGTTGGCAAAGTTTATCTTGCTGTTGACTCTTCTTCCAATCAAACGTATAGTGGAATCATATTCCCAGTTGCTTCTCTCAGAGAGTTTTTTGTCAGAATTTTTGCCAGTGAGGTACCAGACAAGTCATAGTAATGTCTAATATATGAATTAATTTTGTTTCAGTGATTTCCAAACACTTCACAAATGCACTAGGCACTGTTTATGTAGCGTGTCAGCAGAGTTTACTTTAAAATAAATACTAAAGTGAAATGAAGTACAGCACTGTCTTTGAATGCAGTGCATGATTTTACACTTCATTAAGTCTATTTTTTGTACTAGTACATAAGTGGTAATTGTACAGGTAAAAGACGAAATGGAATGAACAAAAAGAGGTGTTCCCCGGTTGAACATGCTAAATAAATGTATCCATTTTTAATGGTGACATTTGCCAAAAGGACCAGTGCTATGACTGTTTGCACAAGTTTTTGAATCTGTTTATTTTGTAGTTGAGTAAAACTATTACTCTGTCTCAGCCACTAAAACAACCTCTTGTACATCTGAAACCTATTATATTCAGAATACCTCAAGGAAGAATAGTTTTTATGAAATGCTCAAACAGACTTCCCCATTATTAGTTAATTGAGGCTTGAATTTTAATAAATCTCTTAAATAAAAATGGCTACCCTTTGTTTTGATATTTTAAAATTCACTTACATTTCTACAATAGACCCCCTCCGCCCCCCCCATCTTCATAAACAAGTAAATAAACCACATAAACCCACATAAACAAGTAAATAAACCACAATAAAAATGGTTACCTTAAACCGCTGAACTCAAGGTTAGTGAAGACTATGGGGTTGCAAAGGCAAAAGTGAGGCATAATTTGGCCTGCAGTAACTTTAGGTACTGGTGGTAATGCCTGAAAAAGAAAAAAATAATAATTATAGCTTGACTTTCATCTCCCAGAAGCTGAGTTATGTCGTCTTGTATCTGGTGCTCTTGTGTAGCCTGGTTTATTGTTAGATTTTTTCATTTATAAGAAAGTAAACTAAACCAGTAATACGAATTTCTCAACAATTAAAAAGTAAATTTAAATTAATAGGTGGCAGCAGAAAAGTGGATATTAACATAAATGTTGTTTAAATTAACATTGTGTATATTACTTGTGACATCAGACGAATATGTTTGTATAATATATAATCTATATATTTAATGTAAAATCTGTTTATTTTAGGCATTTATAAAGTGCCAGTCTACATAGGATGTAGGTACTGGTCACATAGATAACCGTACAAGAGCAATATTATAAATAGTATTTTAATCTTTGTTTCAAGAGTGATGAATACATAAACTAGGACATTATGTACAAACATCTGCCCAGCTGAACCATAAATATGAATCCTTGGATCCATCACAATTTTTGTAACTTCTGTTTTTGTATTATTAATACAAATACAACACAAATTCCATTGGGTCAATTTGACATCTATTTATTGTTCTCTGTTTATCCTGCACAGGCAGTGGTGGAGGGTTGCTTACACTGTTCTGCCAATATGTCGTTCCTTTGATCGAGACGGATCTCCTTCAGAGGTGACAGAGTAGTGTTGATCACCATTCAACCATTTATTCTCTCTCCAGAGATCACAGATGGGACTGCCAAGAATGAGGATGTCTTTTGTCATGTGGATAGCTGATCACTAGGAAATGAACTGAATCACCAAATTATTATGCATAAATCCTTTTAAACAAATATAAATCAACATGTAGGCCATGAAAGGGACATCAGAGGAGAAACTCCATTGAAGACAATGGTAAAACTCCTGTTGACTTCACTGGGGCTAGGATTCAGCCCTTGGTGATTAAATTATCCTGTTATGACAGACATCTTTTTAAAGAGATTAGAATTAAATTCCACAATTGACAAGTGTAAAGGTATGAGTCAAAGTTTATAACATTTACCAAGGAGGGGAAACTGTATCACATCTCTGACATAAACCAACCAACCATTGACAAGAATTAGGAAGAAACATAATGGACATTTCTACACCTCTGAAGGGTCTGGTATTGGCCCGTGCGGTAGATAAAATACTCGATTAAATAGACTACCATTCTGACCCAGTGTGGCAGCACCTATGGAGTCCATATTACTGTTTTATTTTGCTGTGCTAATCCTTTGCACCAGAAAAGGATTTTTTGCATGCAAGAATAAAAATGTAGCTGCTGATATAGGGAATATAGAAGGCTTGAGGCTTGAATCTACAAGGCTGTGAGTGAATTAGACATTCTTCTTCCAGCTGCTGCTGTTCACAACACTTTTGACAGTTAAAATACATCATGCATTCTTTTGTCCAGTTAATGTAAACAATTACTATTTTAAGTGGAGTCCATAATCAAACCAAAATAGAAGGATGCAGACCGACAGTTCAGAGATTAAACTAAGCAGTAGACTAAATGAATGTAAAAGTAGTTTAAATATAAAATAAAATGAAAAAAAAAAATCTAAATCGGAATGTAAGGTTTAGATCGACCCAAAACACAATTTTTTTCAGTTTGGATTCATGGATAATTTCATTTTTTATTTTTGTTTTTGTTCTGTTTGTGAATAGAAGAGATTTCAAACTACTGAAACTTGCAAGAATTCTGGGCAAGCATAATTAAAAAAAATATTTTCATAGTTTGTGTCCTAAAATGCATTCTGCTCATTCAAACAACTAAACATTGCTTATGTGAAGTAATGAAATTGTACTAAGAACTCATCAAAGAAGTCATTGAAAACTCTCCTTGCCCCATATAGAGGAATCCAAAATGGGACACGAATAACCCTCCAGCTCCTTATTTTAAATGCTGTAAGTGATGATGAAATGAAGTGGCCAGTCATGCTGTGTATCCCCAGATAACCATGTTGCCAGCTATTGAGTCTAGGGCTTGATTTGTTGCATTTCTGAATCCAAGTAGAATACTGATAATACTATTAAATAAATTTAAGGCTCAATCCTGCAAAATGCTGAGCATTATAGCCTGATTCAGCAAAGCACTTATGCATATGCTTAACTTTAAGTCTTCACTTTCAGCATGTGAGTAGTTCTGTGGAAGTCAATGGGACTGCTCATATGCGTAAAGGTAAGTATGTGCCCAACTGCTATGCTGAGTGAGACCAGAGTGCTCAGCACCATTCAGGATCAAGCCCACATAGCATTCTTTGTATTCAAAGTACTTAGAGTGTCTGTCCTCACAGTAGCTGTGTGAAGAAGATATTAGGAACACATGCTAGGGATGGGGAAACTGAGGCAAAGATTACATTTTAGATGATAAGCTCTTTGGGTCAGGGACTGTCTTTTATTATATTTCTACACAGTGCTTAACAGGATGGGGTTTTGACCTGATTGGGGCCTCCGGGCCCTACAGTAATATAAATAAATGACTTCCCCATGGCCACAGAGGGGAGATCTTGCCAAATATTTGAGTAGTTTTGAATTGTGCTTTTATCTCAAATGAAACAATCCCATGACAGAGGAGAGTCTGGGGCAATTTGTTTTTGCACCTTTAAAAACCAAAACCAAACAAACAAGGTGTGTGTGGGGGGAGGGAGGTGTGGGGGAAAGGGGAATGCAAGAAGGAAAACAGGTTCAGGTTTCCTGATTTGTTTACATTTGTGGTGCACTACACACACTTTTATCAAACCCCTTTTCTGGTGACAGTACTTCATTAGATTAGTTGGGTTGGGTATTCACGGGGATTTTCATCTTCTGACTCATAAAATTCTTTTATTTCCTAAAGAATTTCCTGTGTCTGACTGGAATTTCATGTCTGTAGGTTTAGCTGGGCTCCTTGAAGCAGTTACTTTCTAAATTACACTGTGCTTCAGATCTCCATGTAATACCTGGAGAGGCAGGTCACAGACTGACTCCTGTTTTTCAAGAAAATTGATCCCCTTCAGTGCCTTACCTGTAGTCATTTTATTCAGAAATGTTTAAAATCTTTTTGGCATCTTCCTTTCATGACAACAATGTTTTTCACTTGCTGCCTCTGCAGTTTCCCCATGTCTGCTTATGAATATTTGTGTCTAATTCTGAGCATGCACCCCAGTGATTTAATGTTAGTATGTAGCTTGCCGGCCTTTCCCATCAGGTTTTCATCACTCACATGATGTAAAGGAGAGTTACGAGTATATTGGACCATTTAGCAATTGATGAGAAATGCCTGTGTATGTCCTTTTTCCTTCTTGTTTTAGTCTTTTACTTCTTTTGAAGGGGGTGAAAGTCAGGTTAGGTTGGAATACCAGAAACCTTGTGTGTTCTTGTTTTGAAAGGTTCAGTGTATTGAAGATGATACTTTTTGACATGTGAGTTCCAGAAATGTTTAGAGTGATTGTAGTGTGAGCGAGTCCTACTTATACAAGGAGTTTCATCTGTGTGTTTCTACGTGTAAAATGACAATGCTTAGCTGCCATTTGTTGTTAGAGTTATGGGATATATTTGAATGTCCTTAAGCTGAGAAAACTGAAGTGTAAGCCTGGATGCTATTTAGAAATGAATTCAATTTCATTTGTCAAGATGACAGTTGTAAAGGATCCTTAGATCCTTGTACTTTGGAAGATACATATAGCATAACATGTTTCAAAACAGCAAAGAAAGTGGTCTTTTGAGACAATCAGCAAATTTCTGAGCTAAATATTATGCGTGTAACTGTTTAGACCCGGATATAAATTTGTGACAGTAATTCTTGGTTTAGTGAAGACTGTAGCTATAAACAAAAACTCTCTAAGAACAGACTCATTGCTTGTGTAATTATTTCATTTTTAAAAAGTCACAAATATATTAACAGTACAATTTTATTTATCAAATTGTATGGTCTTAATCCTCCACTCTTACAGCAGTTTTACTGCAGTATAAATTGTTACTCTGTTGTACCAATGGAGAATCTAGTTTCACATTTGTTTATAGTAGTTAAAAATCAGTAATATAGCAGAACAGTTTTAATCAGCATCAAATTAAATAAAGGACCAAAATTTCTGAAATTAAAAATTGATATAGCAAATCACAGGCGCTGACTTTGTCCTTTCCTCCGGGGTGCTCGGCTCCCACTCCACCCCAGGCCCTGCCCCCAACCTACGCCTCCTCTTCCCGGCCCCCCAGCCTCTTCCCTCCCCCTACTCCGAGCATGCCCCACCGTTGCTCCTCCCCCTTCTCTTCCTCCTCCCCAGCGCATCCTGCACACCACTAAACAGCTGATCCATAGCGAGTGGGAGGCAGGGGGAGGCACTGATTGGCGGGTCCTACCAATGGGCAGGAGGCGCTGAGGGGGGAAGCTGATGGGGGGGGGGGGAGCTGCCGGGGGGGTGCTGAGCACCCACCATTTTTTTTCCCGTGGGTGCTCCAGCCCTGGAGTACCCACAGAATCAGCAGCTATGTAGCAAATACTTTTTTGTGATATTTACTTTGAAAACCAAATGTATAAATGAATTGCCATATACATGTATACAACAATTTTAAATGGCTGAATATAGCACATATGCTAGCATTGCATAATCTATATCCATATGTTAAAATGTTAGAAACTGGGAAAGTTTTAGGGTAAAATTATTCTTGTCTTAAGGAAGATTAGTGAAAAAAACAGTTAAGAAAACATTCATTTATAATTTATGCCATTGTCACAATCCACTCATTCCCCCCCGCCACCTCCAAATTTTGGTGTTAGAACTGTACGATTAGCTATATATGTGCTTTAACAAACACAATTTTAGAACAATCATCTTACATTTCTATGTATGCCTTTCTACAAGTCCTGTATTAGCCTGGGCAAGTGGGTTTACTTTCCCTATCAGCAGGTGGAGACAGGAACAAAACATTAGATGTCACTCTTTCTGTAGCATGCTTGCTGGATCTCATTCACCAGTTGTTTACTGTCACCACCAGGGGGAAGCAGCTCTGTGCTATTTAGTGATTTTCTTAAGTGAGTCAGGCTTCTGACCTATTCTAGACAATCTTGTTCATGTTGCTAGTAGTGTCCAATTTTAGGTGAGCCCCTTCAGCTTCTGGTTCTACACTGTGAAAGCTCAATAGGCCTGGGTGTAGCATTGCAGGTCATTCTCAAATAGCATCCTCACATGTCAAGTTGGCAACTCAGCAGATACTGCTTTCTTTGTTCTTCTCCTTCACTGTTTAAAGAGGGGGAACAGCTAGGATCTTATTAAGGGGCAACAATTCCCTATGCTTGCCTCATGTTCAGTGGTTGAAAAGGCCAGGGAAGGCGACTCTTCGTTCCTGTCACTGTGGAAGATGTGCTTGTATGACTCAGCGTGCTGAGAATGTTTAATCCAGATTGTGTAGAGACAAATACCCCTTGCAATAAGAGACTTTTGAAGGCAGTGCACCAGGCAGCTTCCAGATTGTTCGTGCCAACTATTCATTTGTCTTCTGATTATGGAAATCTGGAAGAAGTATTATAACTTGCTGCCTAGACCCTACCACAATTCATTCACTCCAGAACTGTGACCTGGAGTTGGTTAAATATTTAAAAAGGACTTTTCAGAGCTGAGGGCAACAGTCTCAGCTCCACTCAGAAAGAAAGAAAGAAAGCTACGTGAGATCTTCACTCTAGATGTTAACATGCACTTTTCTCCCTCAAGAGGAGTGGTCTTGAGGGCAGTTGCCTTTCCTTTGTTTTTTCCTTCCTTTGAATTCTCCCCCCTCTGCCCAAATAATGGCATATCACTTCATTTTAATTTAGATGAACATGTTGTTCACCTTTTTTTCTTGATAGAGAATGAAAGAGGTGTTTGTGCTGCTTGATACGTTCCTTTCAGAATCGGACTACCTTCTTGTTTTGGTGTGAGCAAGTTAAAATGGATCCATAACCTCTTAGAACTGGTGGGTGTTTAGCACCTCAGAGGCCTGCTAAGCCGGCAACTTCTAGTTCTCTCAAGCATATAAGAGAGAGAGTGCCCCCTGAGCAAGGAAATGGAACTTGTTCTGGAGAGATCTGTGGAACAGCCATGTTAATATTCATTCATTCTTTAGCCAAATTCCACAGGGTAGGTGGTTTTCCTTCTGCTGTGACTACTTTGGATTATGGGATCCTCAGAGCAATGGCTCCTCATTTTTCACTCATATCCTCTTGGGCTTTGTGAATTTATTTGTCCCAGAGGAGTGCAGTTTTCTTGGTAGATCGTGGGTGGAAATTGTCATCAGTTGACTTCCTAAGTTTTGTCCCAAATCATGAAAAAATGTCCTTGATGAGTAAGAATATTTTGTTCCTTTTAAATTAATTGTGATGTAAGTATCACATAAATTCTCTTTCAAAGACATCACATTTAATAGCTAAAGTAAACAGAAGGAAGGGAGCCTTACTTTTTTATCATTACGCATAACTCTTTCCCTTGTTTAATAACCTTGTCTTCGTACTGAGATCCATGTTTGTTCAACTGTAGGTGGGAGTATGTTTGTGTGGATGACATGTTGCTCAGTAACAAGGCACATTTTGATTGAGTGTCTCTAATCTGGTGATATCCTACCAACTACTAGGGGGTCAAAACAATTTTCTTATCAGAATTCCATCACCATGATTCTAGTTTTTCTCTCTAACCGAACTGTGATTTTTTTAAAAAAAAGTGTTAAAATATTTTGGCTTGTAATATTCTGTAGATCTACGGAATTTATTTTAAAAAGAACAATTATAGATATTCTGTTCTTGAAATACTCCAAAGCAAAGTTGCCGCAAACTCAGGCCTCTCAAAGGATGAAAACATGCTTGAATTCCGATGAAGTAGGCTCTGTGCACAGTTATGTTTGAGTAAACATAGAAATCAGAGGATTACATACTTGATTGCCGCTGGTAAAAAGGGACTTTGTTATACAAGCTCATCAATAATTGCGTCTGATGAATTGTGCTGTTTGATACTTGGTTCTGTAGTACAGGTGCTAGCTTGGAACTCAGGAGACCTGGGTTCAAGTCCCCGTTCAGACACAGGTGCCCTGAGTGACTTTGGGCAAGTCACTGTCTACCCGTGCCTCCATTTCCCATCTGTAAAATGGGGATAATAGTGCAGGGATATTGTGAGAATAAATATATGAAAAATTGTGAGGTGTTCAGATACTATATGGTAATGGGGTCATCTAAGTACCTAAGGGCTGGTCTACACTCAGGGGGTGGGGGAGGATCGATCTAAGATACGCAACATCAGCTAGGCGAATAGCGTAGCTGAAGTCGAAGTATCTAAGATCGAATTACCTGGGGTCCACACAGCGCGGGATCGACGGCCGTGGCTCCCCCGTCGACTGCACTACCGCCGCTCGCTCTGGTGGAGTTCCGGAGTCGACGGTGAGCGCGAGTTAATGAGACGCGATATATCGATCCCGGATAAATCGATTGCTACCCGCCGATACGGCAGGTAGTGAAGACGTACCCTAAGATTGATATGTTGTACCAAATTGGTGTAAACGAGGAGAGAATCAGGCCCATGAAGTTTGGAAACCCTCAAATTATTTTTCCCTTGCCACCTCATGCAAAATGCTTTTTAAACGCAGTAACAAATTATGAAATATTGCCCAATTGATGTGGCATTTTGCAATGTCTCTTATAAATGGATTTTTTTTTTAAATTTTGTTTTAATATGATGGCCAGGAAGATAAGAGGTGAAAGATACTTGCCTACCTTTGTCGATTGCTTTGAGATCTGTAGATGAAAAGTGATATATAAGAGCTAGGTGGTGGTGGTGGTGGTAAAATATTAATACTACTCAGGAAAAATCTTCGTGATTTTAGTGGGAGCTTTTCTTGAGTAAATCTTGAAGGACTGGGCTGTATAAAAGAAAGATCTTGCCCCAAAGAGCTTAGATCCTATCTTTTTGGTCTGAGTTTGTACAGCACCTAACACAGTTAGGGTCCTGGTCTCTGATTAGGGATCCTACGTGCTACCACAACATAAATAATAGTTTCATTTCTAGTCGGATTATGTTGATAACTGGGCTGTATTTATTTATTTGATTCTCCCCATTAATATATCAGGTTGCTGTCAAGGCTAACTCACTTAAATAACTATACAACTTGCAGTCACAATTTAATACTGACTTATTTATACTAGATGAAAATTGTGATTGATTTAGTGAATTATGGTGCTAATACATAATTATGCAAATCACAAGCCTCTTGCAAGACGTACATTTGCTTTACTGTTCGGGCTCTTATAAGGAAAATAAATCCATTATCCAAAACTGAATGCTTTTGGATTGAGGTTACCAGGTCAACAGTAAATTTTAAAAACGATTTGAGACATTTCTTAATGACATTTTAAAATTATAGTTACACTGCTACACATGATATTATTCAGATCCTTTGCTGCTGCAGATCTACAACTGACTTATGTGTAAGATATATATTTAAAAACATTAACCATGATTTAAAGTAACAAGAGACACTGTTCAGATGAGGGGAGGAAAAAAACTTTTGGATGAAGTGCGTTAGGTTCAGTAGTTTTATTGAAGCTCAACCAAAAAGAAATCATTTGTAGCTGAATCTATGTAAGAAAACTGGGGGAAAGATCAGTGCTCCTGCCTACCTGTTGCATTTTAGTAAAGTCCAAGGTTGGAGATGTCTGATGTAGTTTAGAGGAAATGCAGCCCATTCCCAGTATGTATATTCACTAACCCTTCCGCACTATTCTAAAACACCTCTCTCTCTTCCTATATATATATATGATATTTTTTAGAATATTGCGGAAGGGTTAATGAAGCAGGCATAGCAATAGTTGTATGCTAATATTGTTATTATTTTCTAAAGCGAACAGATGCAGTATGTTTTCATTGACCCAGGAATATCTGGGTTGCTCTTGTCAATACAATTGTTCTGAGTTATTCAAATGTCAAACAAGATTGTAGATGTGAAGTTTCAGACTTCTCTCAACAATCATTTTAAACAGATTTATCATGCTAAAACTAAGCAAAAGAAATAAATCCAGATTGGATACATTGTTTTGTAAAGACCTGTTTTGACATTCAGAGAGCAGCGATAGAAAGAAAAAAAATCAGTCTTTATTTATGACTTCCAATCCTTTACTTCCCAAATGAGAGACAGAATAGCAAGATGATGATCCTCTCATATCAACAATTATTTTGTAAAATTTCCTTCAGACACAATTCCTAAGGGTGATATTTCCTTGTTGTAGTGGCGCAACTCTGCTGATCAGAGAGTTTGTTAGAGCTCACCCACTTCTCTTTCCAAACTCCAGGCCCTACTTTTTCCTTATGCTCCCTCACATTAAGAGCCTTGCTCCCAGCC
The DNA here is from genome assembly GCF_011386835.1 of Chrysemys picta bellii. Lineage (NCBI taxonomy): Eukaryota > Metazoa > Chordata > Testudines > Emydidae > Chrysemys > Chrysemys picta. Next base: position 63,658,265 of record NC_088791.1, read on the forward strand.
CAGCTCCCTACCTGTCCCTTCCTAACAATATGGTCTCATGGTCCTGCTGAAAGCCTTATGCCTTAGGAATGGGACAATTGGGATTGTTTCCTTTCCAGTGGGATGTATATAACACTTGATTATAATCCTGGAGGCTCACAAGATTTCTGTGCTTGATTCTGCTTATAGATATGCTAGTGTAAATTGGGAGTAACGCCATTGAAATTAATTTTCCTTCACTGTAAAATGTGCATAAATGAAACCATAATCAGGCCTACTCTATCCAATACCATCCTAGCAAGTAGTATTTTGAATCAAGGACAGTATTTCAAATCTGGTACCACTTCTTTACTGAAGCGTAAGCAAGATATATTGTAAGAAATATTTCTTATTTCCTGTAACTGTTCGCTGCATATTCATCATCCAGAAAATGCTGTGAAAATAAATGTGTAAAGCTAGCCAAATTACCCAAAGCACATCTTGTATTTGCAAAGGCATTATATTATATATAACAAAATTACAGCAATTGTACAGTTTTTACATCTAGGTTGTGTGTGTGAAGATAGAGGCTGGTATATGGATCTGTCAGACTCAGTCTTAGTATAAATATGTATGGGGGGGAGAGAGAGAGAGTGAGTGAAGTAACTTAAAGACCTACAACTGTTTTAAAGTGGAAGATTTATTACTGTATTTAAACCTTGTATGCTTCGTGTTTTTACAAAGATGTAGTTTCTCAGTGGAATAAGACAAACTATGAGACTCCACATTAAATACTGCGGTTTTCAATAACAAAAATTGTGTTTAAAAAGCATATGAGTTCCAAAACCCAACCCATCAGAGAAACCAGGCATTTTTCAGGTCAAGGCCCTTTTCCCTCCTGCCCTGCCTCCCACCAGCTGGTGCCATTTTGCAGCCCTAGCATATGCCATCACTCCCTACCTTTCCACCTGCAAACAGCTTTCTGAAGGAAATGCTTGGAATAATTTAGCAAAAAAATGATGAAGTGCAGCCTACCCTTTACTGTCTCTGGAATCTAAAATGGAAAACATAACTGTAAAAATCACTGCTATTGAAGACAGAGAGGAGATCTCCAATTCACGGGTATATGAGGGGGGCACTAATGCAAAAACATAAAATGGTTTGTGATTGCAATTGCGCTGTTCAGGACATTATCAAAAGGAATATTCTGGAAAAAAAATGCTAACTGGGCCTGATTTTTCTAAAGCAGCCTGCAGTTTTGCTTCTGCAAATAATTATAGGCTCACATTTTAGCAGTTAAACCTCTAACTTCCTAATTCGTGGACGCAGGCAGTTAGATGTCTAAGTGATACAAAATGTGCCCCAACTCACAAAATTGGAAGCAGGATTGAGACTTTCCTTGAAAGATAAATAACAAAATCCAGGGGTAGACTGTTTTGAAAATATTTATCATGTGTTACAGTTATGCTGTAATTTGATGGCTTAAGTAGGAAATATGTTGTGTACTCTATAGGACTCTTCTCAGAGGTCAGTATCACCTTATGAAAATATGCCCTGGGAGTGCATATGCCAAAGGTTTTCTAGAATTGTCATCTTCATGGAGAATAAGCTTCCTTCTGTCTTTTAACCTTAATGTGATAGAGATCATATGCCGTACACTGCAACCCTTGCTGGAACAAGTTTTGATTTCTCTGTCTCTCACACACAAGACTATGAGTAGATTTTGTGGGTTGCACAAACAACATCAGACATACTGTATGAGCAGAAACATTTTTATTCCTTCCTGCTCTTAACCTGGCTGCCCAGGGCAGTCATCAGGTGTTCTCTGTTCTGGAGAAAGCATTCTCTGATGAAGGAGTATGAGCCTTCATCTTCTCTTCAGCAAATTAAGGGTCAGCAGTAAAAACAAATTATCCCAATTTTAGGGCAAAAGCCATGCAGCTTTTACAAAATATTTGGGAGAAATCTCAGATGGAGGAGGTGGAGAGAAGTGTAGCAAATGACTGATTAAATATGTTAAATCTACTGGTTTAAGAGTCTTTGTTGTTCAGGGCCACGTGGAAATTACCTGTCTCTAATGTACCGTTTATACACAGTTTTTAGTGAGGTAATGGATAGAATAACGTTCCATTGTTTTGTATGTTTGCATTTTTGGCTCAGAAAGGATGTTCACTATATCTAAATAATTAAATCTGGCATGTAATATATCAGAAACCCACAGAACCAAGGATAAATGGGCCTGATTCTCATTTACTCTAAGGCCTCAGGGCCTTTTAGTGGGTGCATATGTATAATATATTCCTGTTTTAAAGCACCTTTCCACTGTCAGAGTGGTGTAAAATGGCCAAAGTGAAGATAAGAATTAGACCCATTTTAAATGTCTATAATCCAATACAAATTGCTAACAAACAAGGCTGTGTGTAACATTTGCACCAGTCCCTCTCAAAACTGAATCTTGAGTTCAGGGATCAATGTATTCACAAACCTTGGCCCCTATTCACAAAAATTTGCAAACTTTGGTTGAAGTTGTTCACTTAGCTGGGAAATCCAAAACTCCCTGTCCCCAGCTTGTCTCCTGCAATTACCCTTCTTCCCCTCCCCACAGCTGCTGTCCTGTTCTACCCACCAAGCTTACTGTTCTTCAAGGGAAAACACTCCTGCTATTGCTGCCAGCTCGATCTGCTGAGCTCAAGCTGATAAACGTCCAATAATCATTAGTGTGCTACCCTTCTAAAGAAACCACGCATGAACATTAATGAGGTGTCTCTTCCCGGGGACAGTCCTTACCATGCAAAGGATTACAGTTCCTCTCAGCTCCAACTCAGTAGAACCAGCTGAGAGCAGAAGTGGGAGGGCTTTTTCTCCCCCATTTCTATTTCCCTTTTGGAAGTATCCAACCCCAAAATGCCATTTGAAAAACTGAATGAAGCATGAGTCAGTAGCTTGCAGCCACCTGAAAACCATGCTACAGCAGCCACTCTGCACCACTTACGGACCTTGGGAGGGAGGAGGAGGTGGCAGGGCTTAGGTCGCTGGAGGGGGGAGAAGTGGTGGGAGATTACAACATCTGAGGGCTGATCTTCACTACGAGGATATCCACACTGCTGCAATCGATGCAGCAGGGGTCGATTTAGTGGGTCTAGTGAAGATCCGCTAAATTGACAGCAGAGCACTCTCTGGTCGACCCCAGTACTCCAGCTCTCTGAGACGAGTAAGGGAAGTTGGAGAGCGTCTCCCATCAACGCAGTGCAGTGAAAACACCTAAGTCGACCTAAGCTACATTGACTCCAGCTACGTTATTCACATAGCTGGAGTAGCGTAACTTAGGTCGACTTACCCCCGTGGTGAAGACAAGTCTAAGGGTATATCCACGCAGCAAAGGAAGAGTAGGTGTACCCATCCTAGCTTTATTCTAGCTAGTGTGGGTAACAATGGTAATGAAGACATGGCAGCATGGGCTTGCAACCAGAGTACATATCCAATAAACAGCATCCCAGACAGACATTTACTGTGGCAGCTAGCCTGCAATGAAGCCTATGCTGACACATCTTGACTCCTATTGTTCCCTGTGCTAGCTAGATTAAAACTAGCACACGTAGCCTACTTGAGCTACAGTTACACCTTAAGTTGTAGTGTAGATGTACCCTAAAGCAAGAAGAGATCTTCTGGAGGTTCCTGGGAAAGAAGGAGAAACAAGAAGACCCTATTGTGTCTTTTTCTAGTTACACAATACAGACAATATAAAGAAGCCATATGGGTACGACTGGGTGCCAGATAAGTGTGTTTATTAAATATACACAAACATGCCAGGTCTAGCTAGTTACATGCAGCTCTGACTGGTTTCTGGCTGCTTTTGAAACATAGTACACAATGAGCACTACTAGAAGGCTCACAAACTATCCAAAGGATACCCTTCTATTCCTATATGCTACATTTCCCACAAGAGGGAGTGAGAGAGGTGAGGGTGAAGGGTACTGGGTCACCTTGTAAGTTTGCCCAATGAATTCAAACTTTCCACCAAACATGCAGCAGTTAGTTTGGTTCCATCTCCAGGCCAACCACATGATGGTGCCCTTCATGAACTGTACCCTGCAGGTTTCACACAGCTGTACTGTCAACCCTCTTAATGTTATTAGTTCATCACAGTAATACTGTAAGAGACACAAAGAGGCGACCAGATGGAGGAGATGTCATTGAGGTGGAAATGCAACAATTTAGCATTAAGTGGTTGAAAATCTTAGGAACCATCGCTTGGATTTTCTAACTGTGTTGTAGTCACTACTTTGGGGGCGCAGATGCCTCACTGGCAGAATCTATAGAACAAGGGACATTCTGAAAAAAGTGTGTGCACTGGAAATTAATAAACTAAATTCTAGTCACTCCAGTTGGGTACAAAGGCTGCTTTAAGGGAGCTCAACTCTGTTTGTACAGGTTTTCAGCTGACTTCACTTTTAAAAAGTGCATGGAATGCATCCAAAACAAATAATTTTTTGTGCTAGATGGGAAGACCAAAAGGAAAAGTCTGGAGAGAGGAGGATGGATGATCTTCCTTTAATGTCAAAACTGACATAAACATATCCCCCCAACCCCTTTGCACAAGATAATTTTCTCAGCAAGACACAGATTGCTTCAATCTCTGCATAGCAGCCTTTGAAGCTTTCTCCTTATTGTTGTGTGTAGGGGGAGGGAGGGTTCCCTTTGAGGATTTCTACAGCAGTGAAGAGTTCCTCCTTCAAATACTTTCACATTATGAGGAAAATGCTCTCTTCTTTGGGGCTTCTCTTCGTTAAGACTTAGGGCTGGCCAGAAAACAAGAATTCTGCTTCGCAAAACATTTCATTTTTGACAGAAAACGTTCTGTTGAAAATTATTCAGCCAGGTCTGCTTAAGACCTCACTCATCATTAGGTGGAGTTCCAACTCAGGAGATAATTTGCATTGCTGGAGAGGATCCACCAACTGGAAGATAAGAATTTTTGAAGGGTTCCCATTCTGCAGAACTTTGTAATAGGCTGCTTCTTTGTTTGTTTTTTTGTGTGAAGCTATGTGCATTGTTTGGCAGGGATGGTTTACAGTATGGAGTAATTTATAAAGACGTTTGTTACTTCGTAACAATTCTTTTTAAAGATTGACATTACTAAAGGGATTCAGAGGTGGGTTTCTCTCTTGCAGAGTGTTTGCCTTGTTCGGGGTATTTGATCTTCAGCTTTACTGCTGTCCATTTTTTCCTGTCGGTCACACTTGGACAACACTTTTAGACACTGATCCCACAATGAACTTTGTGGGGGTAGGCCCCATGGACTTCATTGGGGGTCCTGGTGGGCTCCTACTTGGAACTCATTGCAGGATTGGGGCTTTAATTAAGATGATACGGTATTTATCCACGTTTTCCCCAAAGGGTGAGAAATGAACCATCTTGGGGAGGGGCTGTTTTTCCCCTTTAATTTCACTCTTACATGGTTTCTTCCTCAAAAGTTTTCCTCCACATTTAACTGTGTAAGGTGTAACTAAAGCTGTGCACTATTGTTCCGTATTGACATGCTTTCTCTGAACATATTGAGGCCATTTGATAGCTTCCACACCTCCCTTTACTAAAAATCTTGTGGGAAATTCTGTACATCCTGTATTCATCTGTGCGAAGTGATTTGTAGTTGCAGCCTACATTCTTTAATGACTTACTGCAAGGCATTTTATGAAACCATTAGTAACAAATGTTTAACAGATATTAGGAGAAAGAACAAGGAACTCTGGTATGTGTGAGCATATATACAGAGTGTGTGTGTGTGTGTGTGTGTGTGTGTGTGTGTGTGTGTGTGTGTGTGTGTGTGTGTGGGTGAGTGACTTTAGGGGATTGCAGGAGAGGGGCAGGTATCTGGTGGTGATGAGGTGGGTATGGAATGGATTTTTAAGTGACCTTTAAAATCTTTCAAGTAGATTCTCATGTGGAAGCCAAGCTGTAGGCAATACAGCCCTTCGATTGCTTTTTAGGTGAACTAATCAGGCTGTGTGAGGGGAATCTGCTGGGACGCTGTAGTTGCAGGGGCTTGGGTTCTCCAGTCCCTGTGTTGGTAGATAGGGGGAGACTAGGGAGCGAATAGTTATTCTTCAGATGGTGATGTGCAGCCATGGATTGTAAATAAGGGTCACAATATATTGTACCTGAGGCTGCTATGGAAGGCTCGGATAGCAGCTGTGTTGAAGAGCACGTGTTTCCATCGGTGCATGGCAAAGTGAAGTGAGGTCTTTTGTTTTGGATGCAGGCCTTATGCTTATCCATGCCTTTGTCGCTCTGAGATTACACCACCTTAATGCTTTCTACTTGAGGCTGCACCTGAGACCATGCGGAAGCTGAGCTATTCCAGAATTCCGGAGCCCTTTAGTAAGTGGGGCTTTCCACTGGGAGCACGTAACACGTGCATCCCATGAGCTAGTGTGGTTGCCTTTGGTAGGTGGGTGGAACTCAAAGTATTTTTTTACTGATCTTCAAAGCCTTACATGGTTGGAATCTGTGTCTGGGTTACCAGAGCACCCATCTCTTTACCTGGGCTAGACTGCCGCAGTTGCTGTCAGTGGCGGTGCATGCCAGGGAGCTCTGCAGATGCAGAAGAAAGGCAGCTGCTGGCAGCTTGTTCTCTGAGAGGGCCTAAATGTGAATAATTTATTATAATTGTACATGGTGTTTTTGAAAATGGGACTTAGGCTCCTAAGTCACGTAGGTGCTTTTGACAGCGTTCCCCATAGTCTATAATTTGTTGGTAACGAGATCTGACACAAAGATACTGCAACTCTTGATTTCTCTTATTCCTCTTTTCCAGGTTGGCCTTCATTCTATGATGTGATCAGTCCTGATGCAATTATGTTCACCGATGACTTCTCTTATGGGATGCACAGGATTGAAACAGGCTGCAGTCAGGTCAGTGTACAGCACACCCAGACCATTCTGATTGTAAAGGCTGCAAATATTGTTACAGCACCTTACCCTCTCACTGTGATTTACAAAGCTTTTCGTTCATTAAATACTAATAATCTTAATATCGCATGGTGGATTGCAAGTGACAGACAAATGGTCCGAGTGAAAGTACAAAGTGCTAATGAGAGTGTTCTTAAGCACTGTTTAACAGAGCATACATAAATGGCTTGAATCAGTGGTGCCAAGTATACAGAAATTGTCTTGTTGAAAGGAATCCCTTCAATGCTCATCCCTGAGCCCCGCTTTTCTACCTCCATGTGTGAATGGTTTTGATAGAGATTGGAAGCGTTGTAGCGACTATTTGTGTGCTGATACCATCACTGTGCATTACTGAAGAGCAGCACTAACTGAAATCCAAGCCCCATTCCCAGGTCAGTCTTAATGACCAAATCAAGTAATCCCATCTGCCATAATAATGAACTCAATAATAATGCCAGATGCTCCCAACTTTCCATTATCTGTCTTGTTCTACTTGCTTTCATCCATTATGATGCCCAGCTTTCTGTGAAGTGAATGGCATAATCATTATCTAGAAGGGAGGGGAACTGCTGACTTGACATGTTACAAAAACACCCAGCAACTCTCAACCATCCAGTTCTAAATCCTCAAATTCCTTCTGGTGAGACTGCAACAGCTTCATCCATGCTGTATAAATCTGCCTTTTTGTTTCCAGACAGGACCAAGGCTGGGATAACCGATTTCAGCATTGCTGAAATATATCCTGATTATTCTGTGCTCATACAGGAATGCTTAGAGCATGTTAAGAAAGAGGCTCTCTGAAATGGTGTTGTGTTCTTCTGGGGCCATTTCTGCTCCCACTGAAGTCAATGGCAAAATTTCAGTTAACTTCAGTGTGTGCAGTATGGGGCCCAACATGCCAGTGCCTGAATCAGTCTGAAGGGAAATATCTACTAATATAATTGGAGAAATGGTATTATTCTTATCTAGGTAACATGCTGCAAGAAAACCATTTAACACATTTTTGGTAGCTGTGCTGTACGTGTTTTAGGAATCTCAGAAGCTCTACTATGACCTCTGATTACAAAAGAATTTTAACACCTTGCAGGAAAATTTACTGCATAAAAAGATATTGCTCAATATTAAAGGAACTCGGGCTGTGTTGTTTTTATTTCATAATAAACTGAGGAACCTTATGAGCTTATAATCTTCACTTTACTGAATTGCTTTGTGGAACTAAATGATAAATATAAATAGACTTGGAAGGATTTTATTTTTTATCAGTAAATGTTGGTAAAAGTTGATTTCCTTCTATACACACAAAGCAATGAAAAAATATTTCCATCAATAATTGAAATTTACAGATAGCCAAAGTGGGGGGAAAAAGTGTGCATGAGAACTTAGAGTTTGATTTAAGGATATTTAGTTTGCATATTTTGAAATGTGATGTTGACAATTTGTATTTTAAAACCCATGTGGGGTACTGGATTGTGCCAAATATGCCAGGATTCAAAATTTGGCTTCCTGCCCTTGCTCGTTTTCGCTCAGCGACAAGCACCAGTGCTGTCTGTACTGCTTGGGGGAAGCCTGTGCCGCATCCAGGTGAAGTATCTGCCTCTAACTTCCTTGCCCATACATGGGAAGACCAAGCCCTCTGTCTTAAGAAGCAGCTCGTGGACATTGCCAGGGGGCCTCAGTCAGATCCTGGCTGGGTAACCCCCATTCCCCCCCCCACAATCCAAGAGTGCCTCCTACCTCGGAGCCTCAGTCCGGCTCTGCCAGTACCAGTGCTATAGACCCCATGCTGGGGCCTAGCCATGAGTCTCGGAAGCATGCACATAAGCATGGCAGTAAGTCTTCCTTTAGATCCAAGAAAGATGTCACACCATCCATGAGTTCCGGCCACAGAGGAATGCCGCCTTCCAAGGCCCACAAGAGCGACAAGAAGTTGGATCGCTCATCGAATCTGCCGGTCCCGGTTCCAGCACCACATGCTCCTCCTGCATTGGCCCAGCTGACATCTCGTGATTCGTGGGTCATGAGACAACTCCCCTTACGAGCCCCAGTTCCATCCATAGACTGCCGGCTATTGACTCTGGGGAGACTCGGAATTGCTCCTTGGCCTCATGAACTGTTCCAAGTTTGCTCCAGAATGCCCTTTCTTCTGTCCTCGCCGTGCAAGACAATCATAACAGACACATCGCTCAATGGCTGGGGTGCCCACGTGGGAGATCATGTGACCCAAGGCACTTGGACCTCTCAGGAAGTCAGGATTCATATTGCTATCCTGGAACTTCGGGCAGTATGCAAGGCATGCCACGCGTTTTTACCAGCTATCCATTCTTGTCATGTCGGACAACATCATACACAAGCAAGGAGGTACAAAGTCCCCAGTGCTGCGTGCGCAAGCAGTATACTTTCGGAAATGTTGCATTGCACATCGTATCCATTTGTCGGCAGCCTGCCTGCCAGGAACCCAGAATGTGATTGCCGATGCTCTCAGCAGGAACTTTGCAGCTGACCATAAATGGGAGTTGCATGACATGGTAATCGTGGACATTTTTGGGCACTGGGGAATTCTGATCAGGGACCTCTTTGCATCTCATGCCAACATCAAGTACATTCAGTACTGCTCAAGGGGAGCACTCATTTCCCTGTGAATGAGTCATCGACTGGTTGGACCAGATCAACCACTCCTTTCCTCCCCACTCTTGCTGTGCATCCTTCACAGACTCCAATGGGAGATGGTGATTGTCATCCTGATTGCTCCATTCTGGCCTCGCTAGTTCTGGTTTCCTATTTTTCTCTGCATATCAAAGCATCCTCCACTCCTGCTCCTGATGTTTCTGGAACTGTTCACACAACACAATGGCAGACTCAGGCACCCTGATCCACAGATGCTTCACCTGAGAGCTTGGTTTTTGGATGGACACCTCCGCTAGCATGGGAGTGTTTGTTGGCAGTAGAGGATGTCCTTTCCAGTAGCAGTAAGGACTCCACAAGATGATCCTACCAAGCCAAATGGGTGCATTTCGCTTCCTGGGCCCAAGAGCAAGGTCTTTCCCCCAAAGCTGTGGACATCCCAAAGCTCTTAGACTATTTCCTCTATCTGAAGGCCTCAGGTCTTGCTCTCAACTCCATCCGGGTGCACGCAGTGGCTATTAGCGCTTTCCACCCTCCCGTTGAGGAGCATTCAGTTTTTACCCCTCCTTTGACTACCCAATTCTGGAAGAGCCTTGTAAATAAATACCTGCCCATTCAGCCTAACTCTCCCCAATGGGACCTCAATCTAGTGCTTATGTCATTAATGAACTCTCCCTTTGAACCTCTGGCCTTCTGCTCCCTTTCTCTTCTTTCCATGAAGGTCGCTTTCCTGGTTACTATTACATCTGCAAGGAGGGTTGGCAAACTGGGGGCCATGAAGGCAAACCTTCGTTTCACCGCATTCCATAAGGACAAAGTTTCACTGCACCTGCATCCCAAATTTCTACCAAAAGTGGTTTCTCGCTTCCACCTCTTCCAACCCTACATTTGCCCACTTTCTTTCCCAAACTGCACACCACCATATCAACTGAGAAATGTCAGCTTCACTCCCTCAATGTACGTAGGGCCCTGGCATTTTATCTACAAAGAATGAAGCCATTCTGGAAGTCTCCCAGATTATTTGTTGTTTTAGCAGAGAAAAAGGGCAGGCCATTTCCACCCTGAGAATCTCGAAGTGGGTCTGAGGGTGCATTATGCTCTGCTATCAGTTATTGAGATGGTCCCCACCAAGTGGGATACGGGCCCATTCCAAGAGAGCGCAAGCATCAAATTCCGCCGCACTCCACAACGTACCACTTGTGGACATATGTAAGGCAGCCACATGGAGTTTGGTACACGCCTTTTCTTCTCATTATGCTCTAGTGCATGGTTCTGCAAGGGACACCTTGTTTGTTGCAGTGGTCCTTCGTTCCCAGTTCCAGCATCTTCCTCGCACCTAGCTAGGTACTGCTTGTTACTCACCTTCAGTTGAATACAATAGGGACTATCACTCGAAGAAGAAGGGGAGGTTACTTACCTGTAACTGGAGGTTCTTCGAGATGTGTGGTCCCTGGCTGTGTTCCAATCCCACACTCCTTCCCCTCTGCTGCAGATCTGGTAGATTCGTGGTAGAAAAGATCCGAAGACGTGGTCAGTCCACCCCATCCTTCATTGCCTCGGGAAAAACCATAAGGCAGTGCAAGGGTGCATGCATGGCCCGCCGGACATTTCTACTTTGAAAAGTTCCAGCTCTGGGCGCAGGGCACATGCTCATCACCCTTAGTGGAATATAGATAGGGACCACACATCTTGAAGAACCTCCAGTTACAGGTAAGTAATCTCCCCTTCCATGCATGCTGGGCAATGTGTGGAGGGAACAAGGACTAGTTCTTCCCTGGCAGAGTTTAGGACAGTGCTGCTCTTTGAAGTACTAGAAGTATTGAGAATACTTTGTGTCACAATCTGTGCTTAGGACCCTGTCCAGCTGGTAACTGGTGCTATTTAACAATGATTTAACAGTTCCATAATACAATGGCAGATACCTCACATTTTTTCAGTTGAATATTAACGTGTGCTTTGGAAGGAACGATTTTAACAAGGCTTGTCTACACGGCAGAGCAAAGCATGCCAGAGGGTTGCAATTTGTAAAGTGCAATAACATGCTCTCCAACTGCCCTGTGTATACCTTGTTCTAAAAGTCTGAAACAGGACTATATCAACGCGAACCAGGTACCTGAAAGAGTGTCCCAGCTGGGTCTACAGGGGCAGTTAGTGCATAACATGTTAGAACACTGTACAAATCACAACTCTCTAGGGAGCTTTGCTGGCGCCATGTAGACAAGTCCCTACTCATACACATTCATGGGTTCTAAATTAACTGAAACCACTCAGGAAAAAGACGTGGACTTTATTGTGGACAGCTCAGTGAAAAGATTTGATCAATGGATTTTGGTGGTTAGAAAAGCAACCGAGATGTTAGAGAGTATTCAGGTATAAAGAATAATACTGCAAACATTATAATGCCATTCTATAAATCACAGATATGGCCTCACATAGAACACTGTTCATGTTGGGTCATGCTGTCTCGAAAAGGATGTAGTACAAATAGAAAAAATCCATGGAAAAGCAATGAAATTAAATTAAAGGCATGGAAAAATTTCCAGATGAGGAGACACTAAAAATTATTAGGGTTGTGTTTACCAGCCCCTAATATCTGAATATCTTTGTTATCTGAAATTCATATCTGGCCATGTATCTAATGTTCATATCAAAATAGTAACTGTTCTTTTTCAAGCATTCCTCTGAGATCTTCATCTTATCAGAGCTTACTTGTATTAGTATAGAGAAAAAATAAGAGGTGACATAGTGGAGATATGTCAAATAATGAATAGTAAAGAGAGTAATGTCTACTTCTCTCATAATACAAACACAGGGCTGCAAATTGAAAGCAGGATCAAATAAAATACTTTCACGTGATGCATAACTCACCTGTGTCCCTCCTAGAGATCTAATTGCCCTCTTCTGGATCTACAAAAATCTTCCTTTGTATCATCGTTCCATCTGTTCTGTTTCTCTTAGCAGAAAATGAGGAGGAAAGCCAGCGTCATCTGAGCAGGCAGCTCTCTGTGAGCCACTAGCAAGGTCTCTGTGGGACCAGAATTTGGGAATCTCTCCTTTATTCAGTGATTACTTGAAAATGCAGCTTACTCAGTACCAGCTGGCAGGATGTGAGCACTGTCAAATGAAGCCTGTGGCCAACATATGGGTTGGAGTATGACAACTCCCTTCCAGAGAACCCAAAGTTTTTGCTTTGGGCTCCATTCAGATGAATTCAGTGTGTGGTTGGGGTGGAGGAATCTGAGAACATTGTTTACCTGGCTTCAGAGAAACTAGAACTAGCAGACTTCACAGAATGGCATTAGCAAGGCACACACCAATTTAAAACACACCAAAACCCGAATAAATAGTGTAGGAAAATATGAGGCTAAACCCCACAGCAAAGTCCAACGGCAGCTTCCCATCAGTGGCTTCCCACCAGTGGAACCCGTGTTCTTGGCCCAGCAGGTGGGGCAGATCACACAGGATGATAGCCTGGGGGTGGGGAACAATTTGCAGCCGCTCTAAGGGACAATTAACACCCCCATATAGTGTACCCATAACGCAGCCATTTCCTCCCCTCCCCTGGATCCTAAGAATGTGAATCATGTTTCCAGCAGCAAAAAAGACCACAATTTTACTGCAGTGCAGTTCTTGGTAAACACTCCCCATCCCCCATGCTCCAAACTGTATTAATCTCTTGCAGATGAAAAAGTAAGTTGATTTTTCTGTAAATGTCCCTCCATCTGTTTGCTCCTGTGTAAAAGCCTCTCTCTTTAAAATGTTCTTCAATTTAGAGATCAAACACTGCGGGGGGGGGGGGGGGGGTAGGGTCAGCTTAATATAAAACAAAAGCATCCCTGGGATTATCTGAGAAACAATTTTTACAGTTCTGTTAGAAACACTTCATCCTGGAAATACGTATAATGTCAGATACTTGTGACAGGTAAACGTTAATTGCAGGCCCATTTAGGGAATAATATTAAATTGGTTGCACATTCTGTCTCCTTTCTTTTCCTTTCCTGTGCAGGGGGTCCTTCCCCCTAGGGTCTCTCTAGCTATTATGTTGTACCTGTAAAAACCAATAAAATTCTTTAATCTCAGAAAGATTGGTTGCACATTGATATGCTCTGAATAAATCATTAGCAGCCGATTGCACAGGGCTTTCTTCAGATCATGGCAACCAATGAGAACCAGGAGCCCAGAGAGACCCAACCATGCTGACACTTGGCTGTGGTCAGCTATGGTCCCAATCTGCCAAAGACATGAGTTACACTTGGTATTCTATCATCTTGCCACGTTCTGCCCAATATATGAACCAGCATAGGATGATTTTCATGGAGAGGCTTTACCAACTTCAACAGTCACCAAAGAAAAATAGTCCGCACCCTTGATGGGTGAAATGTTGTATGTCGTGTAGGGACAGCACGTCTTTCATACTCTCAAATGACAACCAGAACAATTCCTTTCTGGTGCAAACAATTGAATTTGAGTTATTTTCATTGCACATGAGTATTAGCACATGTGTACATGGAATCTATATGTAAATTTTAGGGAGAGACAATGTCACAAAATATAACAGATTTCTCAGTAATCCAATCCTGGTGTGACTCTGCTACCACAGAAAAATATAATGAAACCGCCTCTAACCATGTTGAGGCTTTAGAATTCCTTGCCAAGGAGTTCTGTTGTGATCGGTTGACTTGGTAGTCCATAAATTTGTGTGCCAGTGTTTCCTGAAATCTGCTCCTCTGTGTAATTTCTCTTCCTCTGTTCCTTTACATTGGAGAATGAGTGATTTATAAATAATCTTTTGGTAAATGTTAATGTGGAAAAGACTTTGCTATTGAGCCATGAGGTTTGAAAACTTTCTCAGTCAAGAAGATTAATTGCCATATTTTGGATTTGTACAAATACTTTGGGAAACTAAATTATGATGATTTATTCTTTGTATTATGGTAATGTCCAATGGCCCCAATCAGAACAAGATCCTCATTATGCTAGCCCACATGCTGTAATAAACAATAAGATGAGGACAATCCCTGCTTCAAAAAACTTACAAACTCAAAGGACAAAAGGGATCAGGGCTAGGAAAGAGGGATACAAGCAAGTGATCAGTCATGAATGACATCAGACTTGTTAGTTGTATTATTTTAAAGCATCATCTTTGTTTATATTATGCTTTTATTTTTTCATTTAACCCTCATTACCTCCTTTGTTTTTCCCCCTCCTGAAAAAAAATTGTAGGTAGTTGTATTGTCCCCAGCCTTACCAATGCTGTTAACCACTTCCTTAACCACCTACCCAAAAGTCATTCCTGCGCTTTCCCAACACTCATTTGCATAATAGCAGCTACTGAGAGCACTTCCTGATGATGTCACAGGGTGGAAGCAGTCTCATTGGCTAATGGTGTGTTTCCACTGAGCTACCACTGCCATTTCCGCTGTCTTTCCAGGGCAGAAGGGCTTTATCATGTAGCTGCCCTCATGAACCTGGTGTGGTTTTCAGTGATTGCTCAATGCGTGTTTGCAAGAGCTCTGCATTTTTCTGTGGTTGATTCCAACTGGCTGTACATAACAACAAGAGTTTCACAGAGCCCTTCCAAAACTGTCTGGGACCTTAATGGTGCCATCCCCAATACCACAGCTGGAGCCTGCCACTCTCAGCGATCCACCCACACAGATCTGATTGCAGGATTGGAGTCTTAAACTTTAAACTCTTCATGGTAAGGACTGTCTTTATCCAGCACTGGGTTATGCACATGCATAGGACCCCTGCTCCTATAGTCTTGTGTTGATCAGAATTCGAGCAGCTGGGGAATTTTTCAATAAAACTTTTTTGTCAAACATGTTTGTGAATATGTTTGAGATTTGGACTTTTTGTCCCAATTTGAGGTGCTAATTTTTTTTTTTTTTCAAAATCTGGAAAATATTTAAGGGGTGGATGGGAAAGCAGTTTCCTGCCCAGCTCTAGTAAGAATTTCAGTTTTTGTTTTTTTGGGGGGAGGGGGAGTTTTTTCTAGCTCTCACGATTGTGAAATACCCCTTGAAAGCATGAAGAGAGTATAACCTGCAGCAGTGATCTCTGCCTGCTCTTACCGACGCCCAAGTGCATGCTTAAGTGCTTTGGTGAATCAAGGACTATAACATGAGGAGGACACTGCAATAAAATGGACCAAAGAGAGAAAAAAATTATCCCCATTATGCTGAGCTGCTAGGAACTTAGCCAACATGAATAAATATTCACAGTGAGGAATACTCAGTATTGCTGGTATGTGCTTTGGATACTGTGCTAGAAATGAATTAAGTGTAAAGAATAATTCTTTGCCTTAATTTCTGTTATCTGGATGTCTGGCTAGGTGACTGTCTGTCAGACTGCTAGCCCACTAAGGGATAGATTCTGAACTGTGACACCGCTGTAACTCCACTGATTTCAACTCATGTTGGAATCAACCATTTACTTTAATGGGAGATGCATTGGGCCCTAGCAAAGCAGCATGACTCCCCATTGAAAGTGAATATTTCTACAGTTCAGGGTTTTATTTTTTATTCCTCATGACATGCTAGAGAAATAAGAAAGAATCAGAGTGGCTAATTACAGCATGCTGTTGGTTTCAAGATGTTTGTTAACCTAATTCTCCTCCCATCATGCGCCTCTACAGCAGTCCTAGTTCTTCAGTAATGGCTCAATGGATCAGCTTCTTCAAATGTTATGTTCTCTATGTCAAGGAAAGTGAATGTTACCTCTGTTATAGTCAGCAACATGGCTTTTACCATGCAATCATACATATCTGAAATCCACTCATCCAAAACAATACTTCTCTCTGTGGTGACAGCACATATACTTTCACATTCCTTGCAAGTAACAAATTCCTTGCAAGTAAGCATCAATCCAATTTATAAATTATTCCTGGCTTCAATTATTTAGCCAAAATCTGAACATATCTGAAATATGATTGTTTCTGAATGATTTCGGATATGTACAGTTCTGCTATTCTGTGTTCCCTCATATGCACAGTACAGCCCACAAAGACATCGACTAGGGGTTAGGCTAATGAAAGGTATCTAAGATATTGTTCAATCTCGTTTCCTGTTGTAAACATTGTCCCACTATAGAGTAACCTTAAGACATTAGTATTAATAGCATTGCCGTGCCATGTAGTTGTATAGAAATACAATGATACTCTGTTGTTTTATTTCAGTGTGGTGCTCACCTGGGGCATATCTTTGACGATGGGCCTCGTCCAACTGGCAAAAGATATTGCATAAACTCTGCTTCATTATCGTTCGAGCCTGTAGATAAGAACAATGCTGGAGAAGGCAGCAGTAGCACCAGTCCTGCCCAAACAGACAAAACAGAGCTGTAGGACAAAGGGCGGTCTGCAGAAAACTCACGGCGTATGAAGAATGTTTTTTCTAACTTGCCTGCTATATTATATCATATTTTTAAATGTATAAAGGCATTCTGCACCATTAGTTTTTTTTTTTCTTTGTTGAAATTGAGGCCTTGCCTGCCAATGTATTTTACTATATAATAGGTTCTAAATATTTGTGGACTGACTCTCCTGGTTTTGTTTTTGGAGATTGCTTTGGGGAAGCCTTAAAACAAGAGACTTTAGCCCCATTAGTTATTAATTTCTTCTTCTTGCTTTGTTACTATAGATTTGAATATTTTTCTTTTTCTTTTTTTGTGTGTGTGAAGAAAAGGGGATTGTGGTTATCTTCAGACAACAGAAAACTCTTGAGTGTAATAAAATTCTTGAGACCCAGCACATCTGTGGTTGTTTTGATTTGTGAGGCATGTGGCCTTTGGTCATGTGTATTCAACCATCTCACTGTATCAACCACACCCTGCAAAAACTTGGATTTAGGCAATTCCCTTCCAACTAAAAGTGATGGATGAGATGTAAAGCCCTTCCTTTGGCTAAATTATTGCCAAAATACAAAGGGTGTAGTTGCAGGGACATATATGTTGCATTATAATCAATTTTTCCCCTTGTTGGATGTTGGAATGGAGTATTAAATCAAGCTCAAAACCATTGAGCTTCACTTGTTCAAGGTTCACTGAATATCCTTTGCTTTTTCGTGAGGCCCTGTCTTCTGCAGCTACAACTATTAAAGGGGATTATTTATTTGGGCAGGAACAGGTAGAACTTGTAGAGAATTGAAGTGGATGTGGGTTGACATAGGTGGGCTGTTTGCCCTACCCAAGGCAAGCAATCACTACAAGGCATCAGCAGGCTCTGAGGAACCGTGGCACTGCATAATGAAAAGTAATGCCCTTCTGAAATACTCCATTTTTAATTTAAGCTGGCCTGGGCCCATATAGCTTTGAAGGGCCAGGTCTTTTATTATATGTAGTGTGACAGACCCAGACCAATGGGGTACAGGAGTCTGGTAGAGGGCAAATATACTGGTCACTAGATAAGTAGTTTTCTGTTCCCTGAGTGACCAGAGCAGGGGCTGCACTAGAGTAATCAGGAACCTGCTAGAACCAGTTAAGGCAGGCAGGCTAATTAGGACACCTGGAGCCAATTAAGAAGAAGCTGCTAGAATCAATTAAGGCAGGCTAATCAGGGCACCTGGGTTTTAAAAGGAGCTCACTTCAGTTTGTCGTGCGAGTGTGAGGAGCTGGGAGCAAGAGGCGCAAGGAGCTGAGAGTGAGAGGGTGTGCTGCTGGAGGACCGAGGAGCACAAGTGTTATCAGACACCAGGAGGAAGGTCCTGTGGTGAGAATAAGGAAGGTGTTTGGAGGAGGCCATGGGGAAGTAGCCCAGGGAGTTGTAGCTGTCATGCAACTGTTACAGAAGGCACTATAGACAGCTGCAGTCCACAGGGCCCTGGGCTGGAACCCGGAGTAGAGGGCGGGCCCGGGTTCCCCCCAAACCTCCCAACTGACCTGGACTGTGGGTTCTTCCAGAGGGGAAGGTCTCTGGGCTGTTCCCCAACCCACATGGTGAATCTCTGAGGCAAGAAAATCCGCCAATAAGCGCAGGACCCACCAAGATAGAGGAGGAACTTTGTCACACTGGTGTCAGGAGAGGGAAGAAGGTGATTTAAAAAACAAACAAACTAATAAAAAGGTTTATTTTTTTCCCAACAATGGATGACGTAGTGCGGGCACTGATACAAGCTACGGCGGCCCAGCAGGAGGCTACCCGTGTCCAGGCAGCCTCCCAACAGGAGGCAGTGCGGCTGCAGCAAGAGACTAATCGCCTGCTGATGGACCAGGCTGCTCAAGACTGAGCTATGCTGCGGGAACCGGTAAAGCAGGTAAAGTCCCTTACAGAGCTGAATCGCGGCCAGGATGGGACGCGGCTCATACGGGCCAGCCATTGGCTGCAGAAAATGACACGGGAGGATGATGTAGAGGCATATCTTCTGGCCTTTAAGAGGACAGCCCTACGGGAGGCCTGGCCTCGAGATCAGTGATCTGGCATCCTTGCCCCATTCCTGTATGGGGAGGCCCAGAAGGCCTACCATGATCTGCCTGAAGAGGCTGCGGCAGACTACCCCCAGCTGAAAGCAGAGATCCTGGCCAGATCTGGGGTAACGACAGCAGTGCGGGCCCAGCAGTATCACGGTTGGAGGTACCAGGAAGACAAAACCCCGCGGTCCCAATTGTATGACCTCATCCATCTCGCACGAAAGTGGTTGCAGAGTCCCGGAGTCCGGAAGAGATACTAGCGGTTCTGGTCATCGACCGATACATGAGGAGACTACCACCAGACCTTCGTGCCTGGGTAAGCCAGAACAAACCCTCCACCTATGACTAGGTTGTCGCCCTGGTAGAGAGGCGAAGGACAGCGAGGGAGCTGACCCAACCAGTTAAGGAAGAGGCACCCCGGGTTAAACTAGCAACACCAAGCCCTAAAGTTCGGGTGACTGGGCCACCAGGAGGGCCCAGGTGGAAAAAGAGAGAGGCTGAAGGCCCATCAGAGGCCACAAAGAGTCGGAGCACTGAGGGAGAAGAGGATTGTGATGTTAGACTGCCCAAACCAAGAGACCGGGGAACGCCTAGGGCTCCATACAGATGTTATGACTGCGGGGAGTGGGGACACGTAGCTGCACAGTGTCCCAATGCTGAGGAGCCTATGCAGTGTAACCTGGGGAACTGGGCAGATCCATGCTCCCTAATCCACCTTGTGCGGGTCTCACTATCCCCACATATGTATACCAGACCAGTGAAACTAAATGGGGTAGGGACCACGGCACTGCTTGATTCGGGGAGTGCTATCATGCTTATCTCAGGGAAGTTCGTGAAGCGTAGTCAGCTGCTGCAGACTAAACGTACGGGGATAACATGTGTCCATGGGACAGTTAGTTACTACCCCACCATCCCAGTAAAAATCGAGATCCAAGGGAACACTATTGAGGTAGCAGCAGGTGTAGTCCCTAAACTCCCATACCCGGTGCTCATAGGGAGGGACTTCCCAGGGTTTGGAAACTTACTCCCAGTAGGGGGATTGGAGAAAGATGGGGACCCTAAAATTGGTGAGGCATCCACAGCAGACTGTCAACCCCCAATCGTCTCTGAAATATCCCCAGATTTGTTCTCCACTCCCAGACAGGGTAGAAAGATAAAAAGGGAAAGAAGGGCAGCTAAGGCCTTGGGAACCCGAATACTGACCCAAAGCCAGAGGGTCGCTCTTGTAGGTAGCCGGACCCACGCAGCTGAAAAGGAGGCCACGCAGGAGGGAGAAGCACCTGAGTCTGATCCCCACCCTAATGCTTCTGAACCAGTAGAGGCAACAGAGACTGGGCCCCTAGATCTTGGGCAAATTAGCCCCGGGAGAGGAAATTTTGGACGGGACCAGGCAGAATACCCAAGGTATGACAACATTAGGAAAGCGGTGACTGAAATAGATGGGGGTCCCCGTGGAAGGAAAAACCCAGGGACCAGGACCCTACTTCATAATGAAGAAGGATCTCTTATACCGGGTTGCACCAGAACAGGGGCAGAAGGTACAGTAGATCCTAGTACCTCAAAAACACCAGAACGCTGTATTAAGTCTTGCTTATAGTCATCTTTTTGGGGGGGCATTTGGGGCTAGAGAAGACCCTGGCACGATTCCTACGACGGTGCTTCTGGCCCGGAGTACATGAAGAATTGCGGAGCTACTGTGCTTCCTGCCCGGAGTGTCAGCTGCACAGTCCCCGCCCCCACTTGAGGGCACCTTTAGTACCCCTTCCTATCATAGAGGTCCCCTTCGAGCAAATAGCCATGGACCTAGTGGGACCCCTGGAGAAGATGGCTCGGGGCCACCAATATATACTTGTTGTTTTGGACTATGCTACTCGCTACCCAGAAGCCGCCCCCCTGCGGAACATGGCCTCTGAAACTATAGTCAAAGAGCTGGTGGGGATCTTTGCCCGAATGTGGCTACTGAAGGAGATATTAACTGACCAAGGAACCCCATTTATGTTGAAGCTAATGAAGGACCTCGGTACGCTGCTCCATATACATACCCTGAGAACTTCCGCACACTGATGGGTTGGTAGAAAGGTTTAACTGAACCCTCAAGGCTATGATAAGGAAGATGGTAAGTCAGGATGGGAAGGATTGGGACACCCTACTACCGTACCTTATGTTCGCTATCCGAGAGGTACCACAGGCCTCAACTGGGTTTTCCCCCTTCGAGTTATTATATGGGCGTCACCCCTGTGGCATACTAGATATCGCCAAAGAGATCTGGGAAGAGGAACCCATTGAGGGGAGAAATATAATAGAGCATGTAATGCAAATGCGAGACCGGATAGCCCGGGTTACCCCTATTGTACGGGAACATTTGGAGAAGGCACAGGAGGCCCAGCGAACCCATTACAATCGCCAGGCAAAAGTGCGACAGTTCCAACCAGGGGATCGGGTTATGGTGTTGGTACACACGGCAGAAAGCAAGCTTCTGGCCCAATGGCAGGGGCCCTATGAGGTGGTTGAACCCGTGGGGGAAGTAACCTACAAGATGCGGCAGCCAGGACGCAGAAAACAAGAACAGATTTATCACGTTAACCTTCTGAAACCCTGGCATGCACAAGAGGCATGCGCAACAGTCCAAAAAGACCTAACCCAGGAAAACAAGCCTTCCAAACAGGTGAGAGTGTCTCCTGATTTAACACCAGACCGGAACCAAGATGTGTTCTCGACAAAACCGGGTTGAACAACCGAGACATATCACCACATTGTCATGAACCCTGGGGCCAGAGTAACAATGAGGCCCTATTGGGTGCCAGCAGCAAAAAGGGAGGAAATAAAAGCAGAAGTAAAAAAAATGCTGGAGTTGGGGATCATTGAAGAATCCCAGTCAGTGGTCTGAGAGGCGCAAGGAGCTGAGAGTGAGAGGGTGTGCTGCTGGAGGACTGAAGAGCACAAGCGTTATCAGACACCAGGAGGAAGGTCCTGTGGTGAGAATAAGGAAGGTGTTTGGAGGAGGCCATGGGGAAGTAGCCCAGGGAGTTGTAGCTGTCATGCAGCTGTTACAGGAGGCACTATAGACAGCTGCAGTCCACAGGGCCCTGGGCTGGAACCCGGAGTAGAGGGCAGGCCCGGGTTCCCCCCAAACCTTCCAATTGATTTGGACTGTTCCCCAACCCACATGATGAATCTCTGAGGCAAGAAAATCCGCCAATAAGTGCAGGACCTACCAAGATAGAGGAGGAACTTTGTCACAGTAGCTATGGTGAGGGATGTGGGTGGGGAGGTGGATGTAACAAATGAGCATGAAAAAGCCTGGCAAAAAGCCAGACTATTCACTTATTGAGAAAAGTTGCTGGTTTCACCTGGCAAGAAGTTTTCCACAACTGCTCTTAGCATTTAGTTTAGTAGCATATGGATATAATTGCGAGTAATAAGGTTTTCTAAGCTTTAGTGATACAGTATTATCTAATATCACTTTGCCTTGAAATGTTCAGTGACCAATCAGATCAAGTAATCCCTTTGTGAGTATCCTGTTATGATTGACATTGGGTCCAATCCTATTCCCACTGGGAACAAAATTCCCCTTGATTTTAGTGGAAGCACGATTGAGCCTATTATATCAGTAAAACCGAACATACCACCTGAAATGTAGAGGATGGCTGCACTTTGAGCTTGGGTGGCTCCCAGCTCCATGAGACGTACACGCAATAGCTCTGTTTGCTTGCTAAAAAGAGACTTAGCGCCTCGTCCGGGTTCATACTCAGGGCTTGCATTGCAGTGGCTGCGCTCTATTTTTAGCATGCTAGCTCAATACCAATGGGAATCACACCCCCAGCTTGAAGTGTAGACACAGTCGCCCTTTATTTTAAAAGCAGCCTCTGTAAAAGCGTATGAAAAGATGAGAATTGCCCTGATAGCTCTACTACAAAAGTAGGGAGGCAGCATAAAATGCTTTAAAGTAAAATTAATACACCTATACCTCGATATAACGCTGTCCTCAGGAGCCAAAAAATCTTACCGCGTTATAGGTGAAACCGTGTTATATTGAACTTGCTTTGATCCACTGGAGTGCTAGGCCTGCCCCCCGAGAGCACTGCTTTACCGCGTTCTATCCGAATTCGTGTTCTATCGGATCGCGTTATATCGGGGTAGAGGTGTACAAATAAAGATGCTAAATATTTAGGGTTAGATTGTTCAATCCTAACATTACCGAGCCGCTACTCGAGAGTAGTCCCACTGATGTAGTGTAAACAATTACTCACTGAAGTAGGGAAAGGTTACACAGGCTAGGCCTTAGTGTATAAAGGCAGTCAAGCTTTCCGGGGTCCCATTATTCTTTAACAATTTCTTACAGAAGGGCTGTTTTTATTCCTTACCTTCGTTTGAAGAGAAGTAAGTTTTCTCCTACCACATTTTCTGACATAAACGTAAAAAATGCAACATCTATAAAAATGTGGTGCATACATGTGGTTTAATTTCAGATTGCTGTTGGATTTGTTATCAAATTTCAGTGTATTTCTGTCTTATGTTAGAGAAATATATTACTAAATCTTCAGTGAGCAATAATGTCAGCTGTCCTACAGTAGATTTATTTTTGCAGGATATGGAATGCAATGAACTGAATCAATATGGTGAGGTGTATGTGATCTGTGGGAATTACACCGTTTAACATAGGAAATTCATTGTTCTCTCTCTGCACCACAGCACAGTGCAACGTAAGTGCTATTAGAAGATGCCAGCATTGGCTGGTATTAAAAAATCCAAATTTAGGTCAGTCTGTCTGTGGTCATGACAAAAGGATCTTGGGAGTTGAGCACAATGTCTAATGTAACAAGTGAGCATTTCTATCTGGTTAAGCTTTGCACTGTCTCGATGCTTATATGTACTGAAAGCAAATGATGCTGAAATAGAAAGCTATCTTTTATAATATCCTCTCTATATTGCAACTTGGATGTTTGAATAGAATAACTTTTTTAAAGTTACGTAAAAGGTACGCATACATATTATAGATATCCAATGATCATTTCACCCATCGGTACCTTTTAATAACTAAAACCTTTTCTCAGAACAATTCAATACTTTTAAGAAATCATATATACATTTTTCAATGAAAATGTCTTTTCATATATTTATCATATATGAATATACAATAAAATTACTTTCTGAATAAACACTGTTCTGTTTTCTTTCCTAAGTGTGTCTGTTTTTACCATGGGTTCATCTGCTCTCAACTGCAGCCAATCCTAAGGTGCTTCCTTTATCCCGGTCCCCTTACTGACAGTCTGTATTTTGTGTATTCTATATATATCCAACTTTTTATCACAAGCAGCTTTCTGTAGTAGGGGCCTAGGCAGTATAGTGTACTCTGATTCCCTTCATGCAACAGTCCCTGGGAAAGTATTTGAGAGATCCAGATATAATTGAGGGGAGAGAAACATTTACATAAGTGCTCAATCTTCACCTTAGCAAAAATCTTCAGCCACTTTCATATGTTTTCATGTGTAGTGTCGGACTGTGGGGAGTTCTATGCGGATAGCACTTTGCAAATTATAAGAGTTATACCATGCCAGTGCATAGACTGCAGCTGAACAATTTGGCTGAAAACTTGCATTTTGTTAAGGATTCGTCTCTAGGGAAACAGGTTTGGAATGCCTCATTGTTCACAGATTAACTCAGTTTGATAAATCAACTCTACAAAAAGTTTTACAAAAATGGGCGGGGGGGGGGAGAGAAAAGCTTTCATGTTGTTTTCAGTCCTGCTTTCATGTTTACATTCCTGGGAACCTAAGTGGTATTGGTGCAGTAATTCAGTTGTTAATTGTTCTCAAGTATTGCAGGGCATCTAAGGACAATCTGTGTGACAATCAATTAGAATGTCAGGTGACATTCTGAGGACTCATTTTGCCACATTAGTATACTCTATCCCCTCCCCATTCTGTCTCCTTTCATAACTGAGATCATTTGATGCTTCTGGGACTGATAATACTGACTAAAATGTGACATGGGGCCAGCTTCTCTCTCATGTTCTGATTGTTTTGTACTGCACTGCTGCTATAATCTGACCCTAACACCAGTGTATCCCAGTCAGTGCAAGGAAGATCCTCTAGTCTAGTGGCTTAGAGCTGGTGTAGAGACTCTTACACCCTTCCCTGCTGATGGCATAGCAGAGGAAAGGGGGAATGACGAGGGTACACCAGCATTTCATATCAATCCCTAGCTACAGTTTTGGCTCCTTGGGGGCCATTAGACTGCTCTAACTTGACCCAGAGGGATGGACCCCACATGCTGGACCCATGGAGGGTAGAGATGATCTTGAGTCCCCTTGCACCCCCAGTCACAAGGTTGCACTGTTTGCAGTTTGGTTGTAGATGAGGTTGTGACTGATAACATGGGCAGGCTTGGCGCAAACTTCCCCTTGTAACTCTGCCAATAAACATCAGTCAGGACCTGCAATATTCCTGTTGTTCTGGTCCTTGGCCTCTCATGCGTCAGCTATCAAACTATGCCCAATTGTGTCATAGTTTTGTAATAACAAAAATTATCCACAAGGGAAGGGAACGAGACTCACATTAATTTTTTTACTAGAACTGGACCCAGATCTCCAGAGATATTGCTAATGGATGTGCTTCTGTTCCCACTGCAGTCTACGAGAGTTTTCTATTGACCATTAACCTGAGGTTGTAATAGTGCCTTCCACCCAGAAAACTCCACATGCTATTAACAGATATTACATAACGAAGGGCTAAGTGGTGCTCTGGGTTAGTGAGCTAGACTTTTATCTCTAGTTTCAGTGAGATGTAGTATTCTTTACTCCCTGTTCAAAAATGGTATTCCTGAACTGTTAGCTGCCAGGTTTCAATATAGAGGTTAGCTCCGTTTTTGTAGTGGGGAAAGGGAGTCATTGATCTCACATTTATGACTTTCATGACTCCCAAAGCTCTTTTCAAATATGAGAATCTGATTTTATTTTATATTTATATATATTATTTAAAATGTAGGATCAGATGCGTAAAGTGTGTGAGAAATCACTTACAATGGGGGGCCTTAATATAGCAAGTAAACTATGCATTCAAGAAACTATTCAGTAGATGTAGCATTGTTATCTATATTTCCATAGCAGAGTCATTTAAAAGAAAGCAACAGAGGGTCCTGGGGCACCTTTGAGACTAACAGAAGTATTGGGAGCATAAGCTTTCGTGGGTAAGAACCTCACTTCTTCAGATGCAAGAAGTGAGGTTCTTACCCAAGAAAGCTTATGCTCCCAATACTTCTGTTAGTCTCAAAGGTGCCACAGGACCCTCTGTTGCTTTTTACAGATTCAGACTAACACGGCTACCCCTCTGATATTTAAAAGAAAGAGAGAGTGAGGTGATGCGGGTGAATAAACTGAACTTGCAGCTGCATATGTAAAATGATCTGTTAGTGATGTTTTCATAGAAGCTTTGTGATCCATCAGGATAAAGGGCAATATATAAAAGTAAGGCCCTACTCCCATTGACTTAATATAATACCATGATAATAATAATAAGATTCACTTTATCTGCACCTGAAATGCAGCCACCAGTCAGGTGACTTGGGGAAGCTATTTGATAAGGTCCAACAAGATTCCTTGCTGCTTTAGGACAGGGAGTGAGGAATATAATGCCCATCTCAAACTATAGCTAAAAGTCTAGCTTGCTATCCCATGGCACCAGCAAGCATCTGTCTCTCTTTTCACCAAATGATGGTTTTTTGCTGCATAAATTTTTAACATGTATATTGCAGTAGCACCTGAAGGATACGCCTGTTATGCTAAGTGCTGTACCATAGACATAGTCTGACTTCTGTATTGGGGAGGGGGAGCAAATTCTGCAGCTGCCTGAAGCTTGCAGTTTGGGGGGCAGCCTATGCCCATGTGCTGTACAAACATAAATGTGGATGCTGATGCTATATCTCCTTGTGACTGCTGGAGGCCTCGCGGTTGTACCACACTCCACCCCAGGAAAGGAGCAGTGAAGGTGGATCCTCCAGACTTGCCTAGAAAGGCTGCAAGGAAGCAGCCAGTTAGAGCACAGCATAAAAAGAGCTGCAGGGGCTGAGTAGAGCAGTTGCTGGCTGGGACCAGGAAGGGCTGGAAGATGGTGAAACTCTCCAGGCAAAGAGGCTGGGGGGAGACCCTGGTCAAGCAGGGGTAGGATAGAGAAACTCACCAGTCAAGGAGACTTGGGAGAGATCCTGCTCAAACAGGGAACAGACTGGGAGAACCCAGGGACTGTAACCCTTAGGTAACGTCTGAAGGTGATGGGACCAAGTGGGAAGCACCCCGGGAATGCAGCAGCAGCAGCAACTATTAAAGGGAAGGAGCAGGTGGCTGCTGTTTATAGGGTCCATGGATTGGGATCTGGACTAATGAGTGGGCCCAGGTCCACCCACCAACCACTGGGGAAGTGACCTACGCCCTGAGAAGGGGATAAAACTCTATACTAAAAGCCTGAGAAAGGGGCTGGAATTTAAACAGGCCCGGAGATGGCGCTGAAGACCTTGAAGAGGGCCAACCCTATGTTACCCGGGAAGGGGTTCACCCATTGTGGCCTCTGTGACTTAGCTGGAGGAGTGAGCCATTGAAGACCCACCTGATGAGGTCAACACCCTACAGGGGGTGCCAGGAGAAAAAGAAAATTGCAGCACCACTCCCAGCCAATAGGAGGCATTCACCAGAGTTCAGTACACCCCTTCACACTGCTTAATAGTTATTTACTTACTGTATGATAGAGCCTCTTTCTTAATTCACTGGATCTAGTTCTATAGAGCTTCCACTCTTGGTGCACCCATTGGCTTCAACAAGACTTTGGCATGCAGAGCAGCCATGAGCTCAGGTCCCAGCTGCCCTTTCCTTGTGTAACATAAATGTTCTTTACATTCATTTTATTTTTCCAATTTGTAATAAAATGCCTGCAATAAAAGTTAAAAATCAATTCTAGTCTCCTTTAGCTAATAAAGATAATGAAATAGTGCCCTCTCACATCCCATTCTAAAGCAATGTTTTCCATAAACATAAGAATGAAAATAAAGCTAGTATCCGTTTCTTCAAAAACAACGTCAATATGATCCAGATCATTGTGTGATAAGATTGGCACCATGAGCGAATGCACAGGCTTCCCAATGCACTACAACAAGGTTGAAATGCTGCTTAGGTCAGTGGGGAAGTTGAATTAATATTTGTTAAGTTTATTTACTATTAAAATGATGTCTTCTACAGAGCTCACAATAAACCTGCAAAATATCTGACTCAGCATTTTGTGTCGCTGAGTGGGAATGATGTGTGTTACATTTTGACCTTGTTTTCCCCTGTTATAATAAAATAGATCTATAGGCATGTTCAGTAAGTCTTGTCCGATCAAGTATCTGGTAATAAGTGACTATGGTATTATTTTCATAATACATTTTTAAAATAAATGAAAGTAATATTTCTACCCAAGATGTTTCACTGTCAATGAAATTGTGAAAGACAGAAAACTTACAGACAGTGCAGACTTAAGTCTTTCTGTAGTCCTTATAGCGGCAACCAATCCAGTAAAAAGTATTGAACTCCCTAAGCAATAAGGCCCCCATCATGTGAAGGCTTACACTTGTGTATGTGTTTTCAGGCTCAGGACCCAACCGTTCAAATTGAGCAGAAATAATATATTCGGGTGTGGCTAATTGCAAACCTGAATTTTTCTGTGGAAAATCCACAGAATTTCTAGCATTTCTGGTTCAAACTTTTCAGACTTTCTTTTGCTTAACCAACACAGGCCAATAGTAAAAGAAAAGTTGTTCCACAAATGAAAAAAAAAAAAAGCCTTCTAGTTTCAAAAGTCCTTGTTTCTATTCTTCTTGGACAGCTTTCAAACACTTGGAAAAATTTCAGTCTGAAGATATCTCAGACATGGCTTTTGGATTTGGTGTTTTTTTTAATGCTTCACTGAGAATGACACTAGCAATCTAATCTCTTGTCTTCAGCCAAAAAGAATTGCTTGGGTAATACAACAGATCTGTTTTCTTCTACTTCCATTTTCAGCTACTGGCATGGTTTTTTTTTTCTTTCTTTCCTTTTTTTTTGTTTGTTTGGTTGGTTTTGGACTGATAGCATTTAAGTCAATGCAGCTCCAATGTGAAGGATTTTTCTCTCTCACTTAAGTATGAAAACTAGAGTTGCCAACCCTCCAGGATTGTACTGGAGTCTCAAGGCATTAAAGATTAATCTTTAATTAAAGATTATGTCATGCGATGATACCTCCAGGTATACATCCAACCGAAATTGGCAATCCTTTGAAAACTGTGGTTTCATGTTACATCCCACGGACAGAACTACACACATCCTGCCTGCCCAGGTGAGGAAAAATACCTGTTCCCAAAAATATAAGTGATCAAAATATTGTACCCTGTCTGTCTTAAATGTTCCTAAAAGAGCAATTCCAGATTTTACAGACCCACTTGCCTAGAGCAAGTAGCTGTCATGACAAACAAGTGAGAGATGTCTTTCATTATTACTGTAAAAGTGGACAAGTAGATTTTGTGCCTGGGCTAGTACATTTTTAGAATGTTTTTTCCAGGCTGTTTTTCATGTAGCCCTCTTCTTGTAGTCTGGGCATTCTCATCCAGTTAACAACTTCATTATTGTACATTTTGTACATACATGAACATCTGGAGAACATCGTCAGGTGTAACTCTTGGGCAGTGTGGAAAATATCTGTAATTATCTGAAACAAGTTTTGCTTTCCATGAAAGTATGCCCCTGGGGGCTGGATAATTGAGAAGGTATGTATTGGATAGAGACACTTTCGCCTCTAGAACACCACTTCAATTTTGGCCTGTGTCTGTAATAGCCAAAATCCACAATGATTTCATAGCTGTTCATTGGCCTTTGTGAAATGAGTTGGTCTTGGCACCACTTTACAAATCCACCACCCCAATAACCCCGCTTATTGGCAGCCTCAGCCAATAATCCAAGAACTGAATGAGCACAGAGACGGAACAACCTCCTTTGCTCTAGCAGTGGTTCTTTTGTGTTCAGGGGCAGGTGTAGCAGAGAGGGGAAATTTGCATTCGCACTGTTCAACCTGTACCTGTTTTGTGGCTAAAGAAAGGCCTTACACTCTAAAAGGATTTCCAACCTGGCTGCTACTATGAGCTCTAAAATCACTCAAACATAAAACAATATAAGCCTCTGAAATAATTTACAAAAATACAAGTCTTGGTTTTTCCACTCCATTGCATCAGTTTTATGCCAGGAAGTTAAGCTCCTGTAAACCTGGTACAATAGAATGGAGAGTCAGGCCCATTGATTGAGATTTTCAAAAGCACCTAAGAGAAAATCTTTTGAATGTTCATTGAAAACTTTCAATGGGAGTTGGCTGCCTTAATTGCTTTTGAAAATCCCACCCATAGCATATGTGCCCAGCACCTCAGAGATCTAGCCAGTGTATGAGCTATGGGGCATAGCCATTCTAAAAATAGTGGACCAAGTTCTTAACAAATTCTTGTGCCATACAAAATGCATGCATCCCTCTTTATTCATGAAATCCTGAATTTTTCTAAGCAAAAAACTGCCTGAGCAGTCTTTTTGCAGGTACTGTTACCCCATTTGCACACGCGTGCCCCTTTGTATGTCAGTACAGGCTTTCACAGTTACAGTAGGTTCCCACATGTTTTGCAGACTCAAATGTTGCACAGGACTCAAATCTAAGGAATTTCTACTCATCTGTCTCCAGGTCATTGAATATAGTTTTGTGGGCTAGCAGTGACCTGAGTGGTCACAAGTTGCAGAATGAATTCAGTGTCCTCTCTGTTCATCAGCTAGTTTTTCTCTGCCATTGTGTCCTTTTGGGGTTTTGCCAGTTCAAAGCCATTGTTCAATAAATTGTTACTTGGAGTGTATGTGCAAGAACAGGTCTGTCCATACATAGTAAATATCACCCAACAGAATGAGTCACAAAGGATAGCTGAGAATTTACTGACTGAGAGACTCATCCTGCTGCAGTTTGAAATCAGTGGGAGTTTTGCCATTGACCCCAGTGGGAGCACAATTGCCCCCCCAAGATAGCTAAGATTAGTGGGTGGTGGGAAGGCACCAAAGGTCCTATTCTCCCCTTTAGAGCCCCAGGGTCTGAGTAGCTTCCACTGAAGTGGGTGGACAATGCTTGCGTCCTGCAGGGGGAGGGCAGTCATTCCCCAGAAGATGCAGGTCGAAGCAGAGAGCCCTTTCGTTTAAAATAACAGTGTTTGTGTTTTTCAAGGGCAGACTCTTGTGGCTGTTTAGGTCACAAGACGCCGGCGCCTGTTTGCATTGAAAAATGGGGGCAAAGGTGGTGGGAGGTGCCTGAATTGCTACACCAAACCTAACATTCTAAACCGAACACTGACCTGGCCAAAGGGCGGCTTCATTCATCCCTAGTGACACCGTGACATGAAGGGAGCGAGTCCAACAGCTGAATGACGTCCGTCCAAGGGGAATAATATTTGGTATTCTCCCTCCATGAACATCAAATACTTCAATCCATGCAGGGTCCTGCAGGAGTTATCCTCAAGTGAGTTGGGTAAATATTATGTATTGACTACAGCTGACATTTCAGTGGAAAGAGATTCCAAAGGGTGAAGCCGTGCCCAGTAGTGGGATACAATGCCTGTGTCTGAAAGCATATTGGTCACAAAGGGGCCATCTTTTTCCCTCCACCTAAAACTCAAAACTAACCAGTAGGTTTTGTTACACCCTAGACATGGGTGAAATAAAATGCAAAGATTTTTTTCAAAATGGCTTTCTTTCTCGGTTGTGAATTTTGTTGTGCCGCTGAAGAAGCAAATTGTTAAAATGTTGCTATATCATGACCATCACTATTAGATGACCGGGGCACTTTCACACAAAGGTTTTCATTCTTATTTCATGTTTCGAGCCAGGTTGCCAGATTGAGGTTAGTCAGGTGAGTCACATGGCATTGGTTCTGGGTTACCAACTGGCTGAGTCAGGAATTGCCATAATGGAACACTGCTAGAGTAGGAAGGACAGGCTCCGGTACCGATGCCTATGCCACTTCTTGATGCAGAGTTGCCGAGCATACATCTCTAGCTAATTCCATCCGCAGGTGTGAGTATTAATGCAGTAAAAAGCTGTGTGTGACTTTCTGTGTTTTTATTCCTCCATGTCTTCAGTCCAGAAGCCAAAATAGCCATAGATGACGACAATAAAAGTATTTGTCCTCTATTGCTATTTAATTAGCAGATTACGCCTCACTAAACGGAGCCTGGATATTTGAACATTGCTCATAAGAACGGCCACACTGGGTCAGACCAAAGGTCCATCCAGCCCAGTATCCTGTCTACTGACAGTGGCCAATGCCAGGCGCCCCAGAGGGAGTGAACCTAACAGGTAATGATCAAGTGATCTCTCTCCTGCTGTCCATCAGCACCCTATGACAAACAGAGGCGAGGGACACCATTCCTTACCCATCCTGGCTAATAGCCATTAATGGACTTAACCGCCATGAATTTATCCAATTCTCTTTTAAACCCTGTTATAGTCCTCGCCTTCACAACCTCCTCAGGCAAGGAGATCCACAATGCTCATCACCTCTCTTGTCATATGAAAGAAAAAGAAGAATCAGCTGATAAATGTTTATGACCAGTGCAGTCATGCAAAATGGTTTTAGGTGACCCAATCCTTTCTTAGCTAATCAGCTTGGCCTGTGACTCATAGGGTGAGCAGTTCTGTTACTATTCAGTAGGGGTAAGTGATACACACTACTAGTGGACTATTGGTTTATATTTGAAAATATATATTTATATCAACAGTGCATCAAATAAATATATTTTTTTTGTCCAGGTGATGAAATTATGTTAAAACTATCAAACTTTCTTACTATGCAGTTAAGGGACTCATCCATTTCTCATTTACATTACTTTTATACTGACATAACCCACTTGATTTCTATGGCCTTACTTCTGATTTGCACCCATGTGAGTGAGAGTAGAAGCCCACCTTCAACAAAGTGCATCATTCCAAGTGGTGCAAGTGGCTTCCCGTCAACATGAACAAAAGGCAATGTCAGCAACTGAAAGCACCATATAGTCTGCAAAACTGCTGCTCAGCCATCTTGATCGCTAGCATACTGGATACATTTCTAAATGAATTAACAAAAACTTTACATAGCCATTTCTGAAAAAGAAATATAAAACCTGGCCTCTTGTTTGAGAATAGGACCCCAGAAATAAGGGATAAACCATGGAGTGGTAGAACTAAACCGTCCATCTGAGGGAATCTCACGTAAATGTACTCCTCCCCTCCCCCTTCCCCCCCCCAAGCTGCTGTTTCAGGCAAAGCCCAAAGGTAAGTCTCAGACATTTGCTTACCAAATGCACATAGTGCCCTGTGTATACTGGGTAATGTATAATCACAATGTGTTTAGCATTATGCAAAGGTAAATCTGAACTCTATTCCACTCAATCCAGGAATCAAACAGCTTGTTCTTATCAGGGTCAGTGGACCAAGCAGTCAGCTGTATGAGGCCGGGAAAAGAGTAAATTTGGGATTGTTCACAAGGTAATACTTACAGAGCCCCTTGGAATCAGCTAAGAAAATCGCTGTCTTAAAAAATGCTTGACATTAGCTAAGAATATTTATACTTTCTGAGTAACGGGATAACTTGGGCTATATATTTACTTCCCAACTCACAAATTATTTTCACATCTGAGTTTACGTTACAGTGCAGAAACTTCTGAGGAAAATCTCTAGGTTTGTTTGAAGATACACATGACAACTTATATGGTGAAACATGGTGGGGTTGGGAAGCTAATTCAAAACAACTGCAATGTCAGCCATAAAGATGTACAACATTTTTCAGAAAGTCTTGTCCACTCTGAACAAATGTTTTCATAAAAAAAAAAATAGCCTATCCTTTGTAATCGCTGTTATTGAAAAGACACCCCAAGGTTGCCATATGGAAATATGTTAAATATGTTCTGAAAAGCAATCTAATTTCAACATTAGAGCTCATTCATAATTCTGTATTAAAAGCCTATGCAATTTTCATGAAATATGTCTGTCTGCGTAATCATGAATGCCGAATATTGTCATGGCTTTCCAGGAATTTTCAACCTCAGTGCAGAGGAAAGAAAATCCTTCTTAACCCACCAAGCAGAAATAACAATAACAACTCTAAATTTAAAATAAACATTTCTGGAAAAATAGTGTTTTTTAAAAGAGGCCATAGTCTGACAGTAATACTACTCGTAATATGATACAGAGGCTTTGATTGTGCATATAATTACAAACTCTTGCTTTGGAGGGGACTCAGGACAAACAGGCCCATTAGTAAAGGATCTGCTTACTAACACCCAGATTTGGAAAATTATCCCTTCAGATGGATCTAGCCTGGGCCACATCAATATTTTTTTCTCCAAATCACCAGCTTTGTAAATGTTACTCTAATTATCTAATTGCAGCATGCTGCTATTTGCTAATTTGTCTTTAGTGCTAAATTCTCTCTGTAGCCTACCACTACACATCTACTCTATATTTGAGAGGCTGAAAGGTAAATAGGGACTTCTGAGGCCCATCTTCATATGAATGTTGGCTTCACTGCCATGATTTCTTGGGATTCTTTCTACACAGCAATTAAACATCTGTGGCCAGCCTGGATCAGCTGACTTGGGCTGCGGGGCTGTACAATTGCTGTGTAGACATTCAGGATGGTACTGGAACTGGTGGCCTGAGGAGGGTCCCAAAGCCTGGGCTCCAGTCTGATCCCGAACATCTACACAGCAATTTTACAGTCCCACAGCCTGAGCCCAAGTCAACAGGTGTTTAACTGCTGTGTAGACATACCCATATAGGCCTAGGTAATTGAAATAGTACAGCTGGTGTTTGTCATGCATTTCTTTTTTATTTATTGTTTAGTTCTTAACAAAGTGCTACTCAAAAAAAAAAGTTTTGGTTTTGTTCTTTTATATTCTTATTAATGGCTCTTTGAATTTATTATAGGCAAACTTCTATTAGCAGAATATTGCTGATTCTGTGGCATGAGTTTAAAATGTTAGGAAAATTATGCAAGCGGGGTGTGAGCTTTTTCAGCACAGCTATTCTAATCCTGTTATTTCACCCAGTACAGGGCAATAGACAACTTATTTCCAGTTATAATACAATTCACACTACGTTCGTCATATCCTGAATGCCTGCTTTTCCATTTGCCAAAGATATGAAAGTTTGTGATTCAAAGAGTTCCATTCAGACTACCCTGCATGTGGACAATTAAACAGTGTCCGCTATGTAGTATCTAAGGGCAAGTCTACACGACCGCACTACATCGGGGCAGCTGCACCGATGCAGCTGTAGCACGTCTGATGAAGATGCGCTATGCTGAGGTGAAAGCACTCTCCTGTCAGCTAAATTACTTAACCTCCGTGAGAGGCAGCAGCTATGTCAGCAAGAGAGTGTCGCCCGGCAACATAGCGCTGGTCTGGAAAGTGCTTAGGTGGATGTAACTTGTGTCACTCCACTACATTGACTTAAGTGGTAGTGTGGACTAGCCCTACGTTTGATTTCCTTATCTTAGGGCAGCTGGGAGCTTCTGTGGAGATACTTCACTGTAAAGGTTCCCACCAGCTGATGATTTATAGGAATAGGTTCTTAGCTGAAGTCTTATCCATTTGTATTAATAATACTGAATAGCACATGTGTTGCTAAGTGGGCAACTTCATTTGGAAGAAGGATCCCTTTTTATTGCCTAAGGTTCGCAGAGAGGGCGCTTTACTACAGAGTATAACACCTACTCCAGAGAAGAGCACCACTGAAGTCACTGGTTACTCATGGCAAAAAGGCCTATGTTTAGTAGTAGGATTTGGCCCTAAATTGCGAAGGGACAGTGAAACTTAAAGAGTAGCCAAAGGATTGAGGCTAATTTACATCAGAAATGCATTTTGTATGACCCAGCCACCAATACGGATAGCAAGGATGCGTTCCTGTCCAGCTTGTAGAAGGCAGAGCTTTTTGGCATCTTTCGTCCTGTCTTTCTTCCAACATATGGTGTCGAGTCCAAGATACAGTTTCCCTTTCACGATCTGGCAGAAAAGATATGTGCCTGCTGGATATATGCTCAGCCAAGCGGGGTCTGCCCCAAATTTGTAATAATCAACAGGGGTAGAAACTGTTTTTGATATTTATCTAGCTTCAACCGCTTGTACCCAAATGGTAAAGTGTGTGTCCAACAAACATTGCAGCTCTAAGTACATTAGCAACAAAAGGAGGGGATGAGGGGCACCACCCTGAAAGCTGGAGACCGCGGTAGAGCTGAATGATGCAAAAAGTCGTCTTTCAAAATCCCATTGGTGTGCAACTGCATGCAAATCAACAGCTGTATTGTCAGCCATACCATTGCTGACTCCTCTGCTGGCCTAACTTTCTTCCAGCCTAGATGCACACATAACTCTTTGAATATAGGACTCCCCTCACCTCGCTCCCAATCAATCTTGTACTTGTAGGAAAGTAACATTCTGCTTCATGATGGGTTTCAGAGTAGCAGCCGTGTTAGTCTGTATCCGCAAAAAGAACAGGACTACTTGTGGCACCTTAGCGACTAACAAATTTGTTTGAGCATAAGCTTTCGTGGGCTACAGCCCACTTCTTTGGATGCATGCATCCGAAGAAGTGGGCTGTAGCCCAGGAAAGCTTATGCTCAAAGAAATTTGTTAGTCTCTAAGGTGCCACAAGTACTCCTGTTCTATTCTGCTTCGTGTCTGAGCAAAGGTCTTTGAAAATTTGTCCCACTGAATTTACACCCATTTTTTAAGCTAATCAGAGTTAATGGATCACAATACTACAACTTTAGAAGTCAGACGAGAAATAAAGTTGCCCACTCCAAATTGATTCCGACTGACCGGTAGCTGTCTGGCGTTGCAAGCTTCCACAGGGCTATCGCCACTCGCTTCTCAACTGTGAGGGCTGCGCTCATCCTGGTATTCTGGCGCTTCAGGGCAGGGGAAAGCAAGTCACAAAGTTCCATGAAAGTGCCCTTACGCATGCGAAAGTTTCGCAGCCACTGGGAATCGTCCCACACCTGCAACACAATGCGGTCCCACCAGTCTGTGCTTGTTTCCCGGGCCCAGAATTGGTGTTCCACGCCATGAACCTGCGCCAGTAACACCATGATTTGCACATTGCTGGGGCCCGTACTTTGTGAGAGGTTTATGTCCATGTCAATTTCCTCATCACTCTCGTCGCCGCGCTGCAATCGCCTCCTCGGCTGGTCCTGGTTTTGCTTTGGCATGTCCTGGCTCTGCATATACTCCAGGACAATGCGCGTGGTGTTCATAGTGCTCATAATTGCCGCGGTGATCTGAGCGGGCTCCATGATCCCGGTGCTATGGCGTCTGGTCTGAAAAAAGGCGCGAAACTGACGGAGGGAGGGAGGGGCGACTGATGACATGGCGTACAGGTACAAGGAATTAAAATCAACAGATGTGGCTGTGCATCAGGGAGAAACACAAACAACTGTCACACAGAATGGCCCCCCCAAAGATTGAACTCAAAACCCTGAGTTTAGCAGGCCGTTGATTTCACAGAGGGAGGGGGAAGCAAATGAATACATCTATTTTTTACATCTTAAGCTGTCAGCAGACGGTGCAGCATGACTGATAGCCCTCGGCATCTTCTGGGTGCTTGGCAGAAGATGCTGTACTACGACTGCTAGCCATCATCGTCAAGACGGTTCAATAGGACTGCCGGCAGGACTGAGTCTCCAGGAGACAAAGCAAGTCTGCCCAGGTGCCTCTGATTGAACTGGAATACGACGATGACGGATACCAGTCGTAATACACCATCTACTGCCAAAAGGCAATTAGCTGCTGCTGTGTAGCAATGCAGTACCATGTCTGCCGGCACCCAGATGACATATGGTGATGGTGAGCTGAGCTGAGCTGAGCGGGCTCCATGCTTGCCGTGGTATGTTGTCTGCTCAGGTAGCCCAGGTAAAAAGGTGCAAATTGATTGTCTGCCGTTGCTCTGACAGAGGGGGAGGGGCCTGATGACATGTACCCAGAACCCCCCACGACACTATTTTGCATCGTCAGGCATTGGGATCTCAACCCAGAATTCCAATGGGCGGCAGAGACTGCGGGAACTGTGGGATAGCTACCCACAGTGCAACGCTTTGGAAGTCAATGCTAGCCTCGGTACTGTGGATGCGGTCCGCCGACTTCATGCACTTAGAGCATTTTATGTGGGGTCACACACAACCGACTGTATAAAACCGATATCTATAAAACTGGCTTCTATAAATTCGACCTAATTTCGTAGTGGAGACATACCCTAAGAAACAGCTAAAGAGCCTGATTCACCATTGCCTTTCACCTTATGCAGTGCAAAGTGAGTGGAAAATGTTACCAAATAGGAATGGTACAAACTCAGCACAGACATCTTTTTACATTCACTTTGTAAATGACTATACAAAATGCAGCAGGGCAATGGTGAATTGGGCCCAAGGATTTCAAGAGATTATATAGATGCAGATGTTCTTTCACGGTTCTGGGGTGGGACCTGAGAAGTATGGTGGCATAGGTTTTTTCTGCGCCTGATCCTGCAAGACGCTGAGAACCACTTTTGGGATGCTGTGCACCCTTGGCTCCCTCTGACTCCTGTTAAGCTCGTTTTGAGATCAGATTTATGCAGGCCTAGCTGCATAGAACTCTACTATACTTTTGTAAACTTTTCTAAGCAAGACTATTAATCACCAAATGTCATACCAATGCCAGCACTGTAGTCACTTTACAGCTCTGGAATCTGGGCTTCATTTTTTTTTTTTTAAGTAATAGCTGGCTTGTGCTTGAGAATCAAAGAACCAAAACACATTGCACTGTGTTGGAACTGTTTTTATCAGTTAATATATTTATTCCAGATGGCAGATGTTTAAGCTAATCCAACTGTACAATACCTTGCAAAGGTGTATGAGGGCCCTAGCCAGCAGCACTGAAGTAGAGCTATCAATAATAATGCAGAAAAGGCAGACATGTTCAATAAATACTTCTGTATTTGGGGGAAAAAACAGACGCTATAGTCTCATATGGTGACAGCACTCTTTCCATGCCATTAGTGTCTCAGGAAGATGATAAACAGCAGCAACTAAAATTAGACATTTTTAAATCAGCAGATTCAGATAACTTGCATCCAAGAGTTTTAAAAGAGCTGGCTGAGGAGCCGGCTGGACCAGTAATGTTTATTTTCAATAAGTCTTAGAATACTGGTTCCAGAAGACTGGAAGAAAGCTAATGTTGTGCCAATATTTTAAAAGGGTAAATGGGATGACCCAGATAATTATAGGCCTGACATCAATCATGGGCCAAATAATGGAGAGGATAATATGGGACTCAATTAAATAAAGAATTAAAGGATGGTAATATAATTAATATCAATCAACATGAGTTTTTGGAAATTGATCCTGTCACACGACCTTGATAACTTTTTTGATGAGATTACAACTTTGGTTGATAAAGGTAATGGTGTTGATGCAAGATGCTTAGACTTCCATAAGGCATTTAACATGACATTTTCATTGAAAAAACTAGAACGCTATAAAATTAACATGGTACACATTAAATGAATTAAAAGCTTATTAACTAATAAGTCTCCAACTGTAACTGTAGACAAGGAATCATCATTGAGTGGGTGTGTTTCTACTGGGGTCTTGCAGGGATCAATTCTTAGCCCTACACTATTAAACATTTTTACAAATGACCTGGAAGAAAACATAAAACCACCACGGATAACATTTGCAAATGACACAAAAATTGAGGGAGTGGTAAATAATGAACAAGACAGGTCACTTTCAGGGAGCCAGCTGGATATCTTGGTAAACTGGGCACAAGCAAACAATATGCATTTTAATACAGCTAAATGTAAAGGATATATCTATGAACAACGAGTGTAGGCCATGCTTACATGGTGGAGGACTCTATCTGCCATGACCTCCAAATCTTTTTCTGGGACACTGCTTCCCTGGATAATCAGCTGAATATGAGCTCCTAATGTGGTGCTGTGGCGAACAGGGCGAAAGGAATCCTTGGATGCATAAAGGGGAATCTTGATTAGGAGTAGAAAGGTTATTTTACATCTGTATTTGGCACTGGGATGACCACTCCTGGAATACTGAGTCCGGTTCTGGTGCCCACAATTCAAGAAGGATGTTGATAAATTGGAGCGGATTGAGAGAAGAGCCATGAGACTGTTTAGTCTTATAATGATAGACTCAAGGTGCTCTACGTATTTAGCTTAATAAAGAGAAGTGTAAGGTGAGACTTGATTACAGTCTAAAAATATCTACGTGGAGAACAAATATTTGATAGTGGGCTCTTCAGTCTAGGAGAGAAAGGTATAACACAATCCAATGGCTGGAAGCTGAAGTTAGACAAATTCAGACTGGAAATAAGGTGTAAATTTTTAACAGTGAGGGTAATTAACTGTTGGAACTATTTACCAACAGGTGTGGTAGATTTTCCAGCACTGACCATTTAAGATCAAGATTGGATGTTCTAAAAGAGATGCTCTAGGACAGTGGTCCCCAAACTTTTGAGGGGTCACATCTCCCCTTCCCCTTGTCTGCACCCTGCTCTCCCAGAGCCAGAGCAAAGAGTGGGGCTGCAGCTCCTGGGGAGGAGGCACGGACGAGGTAAGGGGGCCTCATCTCGGGGTGGGGTTTGGGTCTGGGTCTGGAGCTGTGGCCAGGGGCTGAGGCTGGGGTGCAGCCGGGGGTGGAGTCGCAGCCAAGCCACAGCAGGGGCTACCGCTGGCCCCCCAGCCAGGTGCGGAGCCGTGCCAAGGCTGGGGACAGGGTCAGGCATGGAGCTGGGAGCCAGGGCTGGAGCAGAGCTGAGAGTGGAGCAGGGCTGGGTGGCGCTCTCTCCCCACGCCACTGGGGACCTGGCCTGGCCCATTGCGCTCCCCTGAATGTTCCTCTGTGCCCTCTTCCTCCACCCCCCAAATTTTGGGACTTATGCTCTCGGAATTATGTGGGGAAGTTTTATAGCCTGTGTTATGCAGGAGGTCAGACTAGATGATCACAATGCTCCCTTCTGGCCGTGGAATCTATGACTCAATGAAGTCAGTGGGAGTTTTGCCATTATTTTCAATGGGAGTAAGATCACAGTCTTTATTACTTAACTTGAGGTTAGAGCCCTGCACAGATACAATTTTATATCCCCAAGGTCAGTTAAACAGTCAATCAATGAAAAAAGAATCCAGAATCCCTGACTCCCCGCTCTTTGCTCTGATCACCAGAGTAGCTCCACAACATGCCTATTCAGGTGTGCCATATAATAATCACCCTTCAGGATTTCAGTCACTCTGTGACATCATAAAGGCTATTTATAAAAATGTTACATATGCTAGATCATAAATGAATAAAATGTGATCTCTTTGGGCCCGGTCCTGCAAACACATAAGAAGTAATGTTACCCCTACATTCCGTGGGATTATTCATGGGAATAAAGTTAAGGCCTTAAATGTCTGCGGCACTGTGTCCTTAGTCATCATCTCTCCTGTGCTTTTTGGCTGGCTGGTTTGTTTTGCCTGCCTGTTTAGTGGTGTTTCAGAAACCAAGCAAATGAGAACAATCCAAAGGGTACGTTGTGCAGCTGCCCTTTCTGTGAAGGGCTAGATGGAATGTTTCCTGAAGGGCACCATCATCGCCAGACAGCTTTTACAATTAACAAAGGTATTTAGTGACAAGAAATCTATAGGGTTTGGGTTTTTTTTTTTTATGTGAATGCATTCACTGTGGGTGGCTTAAATTAACAAGGGCTGCAGGGAGGGGGCTATCAAGTATCATTGCTACCAGTATATCACAGGCTGTGGGTTAACAGCGTTTAAATTCCTGCTTTGTCTACTGCAGCTCCCAGCCAGTCCCTCTTGGAACGAAAAGGCCCTGTTTCTTATCAAAATGTATTGAAAGCTCAGCACTCAGTCATAACCAAAACATGGTGAGGGATGTCTTTACACCTTGTTGTCTGTAACCTTTCCTTGGACTGTTTCCCTCCCTTTGCATTGCCTGCCTGCCTTACCCATTTGACATCAACTGTCTCCAGGGCACATTAGGAGGCCACTTGAGTACTAAGTCCATAGGGAGATTGTCACGATACATAGGGAGATTGTTACGATACATTCTTTGAGTCCAGAAGTCATGTGGGTCTTGTTTCCATTACCCAGATGTGTAAATATGTGCCTTTAAAGTACCTCTGATATAGGGGAAAGGGGTACGGAAAAGGAGGGGGTGGTGGGAAAGTAGTAATATTGGAAACACCTCATAAATCCATGGAGACAGTGACTCTGAAAACTGCAGGCTTAAGGACTTTGGAAAACGCACAAGGGTCAGCTGTAAAGCGGGCACTATTGTTGAGTACCAAGCACTTTTTGTTTTGTTTTGTTTAAATCCTTGCATGCAAATATGGTCCAAAACATATTCAAGAAGTTAACTAGATGGGCCATTATAGTGCTGATTTCACATGAGTTTAGTATTTCATGTTAATAGGTTTGACATTTCCAGACATCAGCTAATACCAGTTACCATTCTATAAATGAGACCATGCCTTTCCCCACACATTAAAGACAAATCCACCAAAGCCTGCTCCCAACTGTTGCTTGGATTTTCCCAGTAACTGTTTCTTTCAAGTGAAAGACTGATGTTGTTCTAATCACAAGGGCCACAGTCTCTACTTTCAATGCTGGTTTAGACAGATCCTGAGCTGAAGAATGTAGAGCTTCCTGAATCTGAAAACAAAGGGAATAAAAAAAAGAAGAAAAAGTAGCTATTGATTGAGGAAAAATCGTTCTCGGGGGAAAAAATCCCCAT
This sequence comes from Chrysemys picta bellii, assembly GCF_011386835.1. Lineage (NCBI taxonomy): Eukaryota > Metazoa > Chordata > Testudines > Emydidae > Chrysemys > Chrysemys picta. Next base: position 63,701,029 of record NC_088791.1, read on the forward strand.
GTATCCCAACCCTCCTGTGCATCCTTCAGACATGCAAGGGCTGCACTATATTCCACAGTGTTATTTAAATGGGCGAGAAAGAAATGAACCTCCACAGGAGAGATAAAGAGGATTTTTAGAAATATTTTCCACTTTAGGTCCCTGAATTGCCTTGTACAGCCCAAATATGAAGCAACAGTATGCCTGTATTTGTGCACTACAACTGGGTTTTAAAAGAGCAGAAATGTCTTGGCCCTATAATTAATGACTGTTGGGAAATATTGATGGACCACCAGCCTCTGGGAGTTGTTTGATCTATGTGACCCAAGGACTTCTTGATGCCAACTGGCAGAGGGCACTGGGCTGTGTAAGGGCTATTGGGGTCCCCTGCATGTGGTCTAGTTCACCAAAGTGTGTCATGGAAGGTTTCTACTGAACGCCTGTGTCACACTTGTCATCATAATCTTTGAGAAAAGTGTGTGGATAATATGGGAAGAGATTTGGATATATATTGGAAATTACGTGCCTAAGGCCATTTTGTTAAAGATAGGTCACCCAGTGGTAGTGTGCCTTAAGGCAGGTCCCACTAGGCAGGAGGCAGGAGACACTTACCTTCCTAGCTGACTATTGTGTATTGTATGTCATACACTGGAAGTCAATTTGCATACTGAGTCAAATGCTAATGAAGAGATTGCAGGGTGCTTCCAGAGAAGAAATTAACAGGAAGAGGTGAACAGCGGGGGGAGGGAGCCCTGTTTACAGGTAAAGAAAAAAGGACTGCTTTAATATAGCTAGGGGTGCAGAAGGATGCCCTGGCATCCTTCTTCTGAGGCAGACAAGCTGCCTGTGGGCTTGCTCTCATAAAAGGCGGGTCCTACTCCCAGCCATCGTGGCTGAAAAATGCTGTGAGAAGGACTGTGGGTAAATAGAACCATATTATACAAGAGGGCATCTTGTTAGTCAAGTTTAAGCTCTAGCATGTGTGTTATGGTTTTATTTTATATTGAGCCCTTTGTTCCCAACATTTCTGTTTGCTAGCATTTTAATCTCTCTTCTTTGGTTAACAAACTTATTTTCATTTTTATTACAAACACATCTAAGTGCTGTATGTTAAGCGGAGCTGGGGGGCTAAGGTGTAACTAGCAAGCTGTGGTGTACAATTCCTTTAGGAACAGCAGGTCTGGTAATTCTGTGAGTATCCAATGGATACGGAGCTGAACTCTCCAGGTCGCTGCTTGGAGGTTAGAGTCCTGTCACTAGCATGTATGAGGGACAGCAGAGCCCCATGTGGGAGGAAGCTTATGTTGCCCCTGAAAGGTACAGATAAGGCTTCCTCATGCTAAGAGCACTGCTGGGCTTTAACCTCCATCACCTGCAAAGCTAGTGAATGCATCTAATTAGTCATGCTTTGCATCTGGGGAGGTGAGTAGCTAATTGGCTCTTGGCCAGGGGATGGAGCTAAGCCATAATAAGTAGACTGGAGAGGAACTAGGTCTCTGTGACTGAGAGAAGCCTAGGCCTAGAGTAAAAGAGACAATGGGGATAGTGCACTGCAGGACAATGTCAGCACCTGCAAGGGAAGCCCTGAGATAGTTTGTAAGAGAAGCCTTTGTAGCCTAAGGGAGCAGAAGAATTGTTCAATTTCATTTGGACTTATTTATGATGCCCTGGCTGGGGTCTGAACTTAAGTGACTTGGCTGAAGGGCAGAGCCCCACATGGTCTGGCACCAGAGGTAGGTGGCCTACAGCAGCTGCTGGATCTGAAGATAGTGGCAACATGCTGCACCAATGCAAGGGGGCACTGTAAGGGTGAGTAAGCCCCACCACAGGCAGGTCATAGCAAAGTACCTAACAATGGTGGGTACCTCTGCTGGGGTTGTTGGAAATTATTGTTGATCACCAGCTCTAGCGAGCAGGTTGATCTCCAGCAGTCTGATTTACTTGCATTCGACCATAACTCACCATTCACTGGACTCAGAAGTTCCAAAATGGAGACCAGGGCTCTGTACTTTTAGGGAAGGGCTTGTGCATTAGCGTCACTAAAGGGAGAGTGTTCATACTGTGTAACCAGCTGTAAACATAATTAAAACAATGTTCTTACAATGGCTTATGAGCTGGGAAAGCCCATCCTGTGAGGCTGTCAATATTCAACTTGTCAGCTTATGTCCTCATCGTACTTCTTGGCCACAATGTGTAGTAATGGGGTCACACATACCAGTAATTATGGTCACAGATGGTTGCAGTATGGTTGAGTTTGCATTGCTAATGCTACCACAATGTACAGATACTAGGTATGCACAATATTCTTCCAGACCAAAAGATTATGCCATTGGGACTTAAGGAATGGAGAGCTTGTTCCACCCTGAAATTCCTTCCTTGACCTAGCAACCAGACAAACACTCTATACTCCACTCGTCTGTCTACTTCCCATGTTATTCTCTGCTCTCCCCCTAGCAGCAAAGCAACATTTTATTAAATTGTAGGATTGTGGAAGTACTGGCCCAGACTGCTTCAGAGACTGAGATTCTAGACACTTTAGCTTACCTGCTAATTCATACATAGTGCATTAGTGGTGTGAAATGCAGGAAATGGAGGGGAAGGGAATAGAGATGGAGCATAAGGATAAGAGAACAGCAGAGAGAGCATGGAGGAGGACTCACTTGCCCTTTTGAACCAGCCTTACCATAGCTTCTTTTTGTATGACAGCCCTGCTTCCACCATTGTTCTTTAGCACCTTGTTGAGCTCCACAAGCAGTTTGGCTGACAGCTTTGCAAAGTTTTTCTGCACTTACCTCATATTCATTTTTGAGGAATTAGCTTGTTAACTTCTGTGCATTAAAAATAAGAGCACATTGCTCACTAGACTATCATGATCTTACATAGCAAGATAGGATGCCTTTCTAAAAGATAGGTTTTTAGCTCAACCAAAAGTGATGGTCTTGATGCAGGAACCATTTGGTGAAAGTCTATGGCCTACATGCTGCAGGTCAGACTAGATGATCATAGTGGTCCCTTCTGGCTTCAATCTACATGTAACTTTCATCTAAATGGATCTCAAAGTGCTTTGCAAATAGGTGGAATGCAACTGCCCAAGTTAGAATGTGCAAGGACACTGAGGGTCACACACCTACTGTTATAAAAAGTGCCAGGGTATTTTAAATGACTACAAGTCAGCAGGATCTTAATTTTAAGTTTCATTTGAGAGATGGAACCTCCAGCAGCACACTGACCCCTAACACCAGCCTGGGGCACTGGATCAGTGGTCACTCAGAGAGGACCTTGATATCTACTGAATCGTCATCACGATGTCATGCAGCACCTATGTTTTCCCTAGAGATCACTTACCCAAGTAGCGAACCCAATGTGCTCTAATAAGAGAAGCACTTTTATTAGATCGAATTGGCTCCAGTAAGAAGAAGATTAGGTCTAATGAGATAATGCCTTGAGATGGTCTGGCTGCAAACTGAAACTATTAAAAAGGAGGGTGCACCATGTGCTGTGCCTTCATAGTCTATCTAATCCATCTAACTAGTTAAGGGAATTTTATCCCTGTTTAATGCTACTGCCTATCTTAGGCCTGCTCCAAATGCCCATTGAAGTAATTAGGAGTCTTTTCATTGGCTTCAGCGACCTTGGATCAGGCTCTTAGTTTGTGATTCACTTTTGTATGATGTTCTTTCTGAAACGGAACTTGCTGCATTAATTTTCAAGCCAAGAGCTTTAGCTGATGGAAATGTCCGATTCCAAGATTCCTGAAGTACCAATGATTTACCATAAATTAAGTCATTTTAGTGGTGAATTACTGTCATCCCCCGGATATTTAGCTACTCCCTCCCTTATTAGATACACAGGCTTCCCATCCCACTCTTTCTTGGTTTCTAGTCTCCTGGAATACACCTTTTTTACCATTCTTAGATGAATTCAGATTCATTACTGTGACTTCTCACCCATGATTGTTTCAAAGTAATTTTACAAGCTGATCTTTCAAGGTAGATAGCAAAGCAACATTGTCATTAGGGAAGGTTACTATTACAGCAACTTGCTGACAAAAATGTGTATCTTAAAACTGAAATTTATGTAAAGAAAAAAGTAAGAAGGCACTACTTCATACTCGTCTACTACTAATGTGACATACTGGGGCACAAGGCAGAGTAGTTGGAGACTGTGTCACCCGCGCCCTGCAACCTTGGGTGCCCTTTACAATACCTTGCTGTAGTAGCTCCCACCTGAGCCACTCTCAAACAGCCTTTCAGCTTGCAAGCCACATCCTGAGTGTCTGTGTGTAACTGCAGCCTGCCAGCTACACCCTGTCTCTCATCAGCCTTGGTTATACTGCAGCATAACCCCTAACACACTCCGAGTCCTGGATCTTCCCCCAGAAATGTATGTCCTGTACTACCCAGCCCTCTCCTGGACAGTACAAATATTTCAAGTCTGTGATTCCTTAAGGGAATAATATAGCAGCTTATTTTCTTAAATAGTTACCCAGACACTTCAATTTAAACACACTAGATTAGATCAAACAAGTTTATTAACTACAAAGAGAGATTTTAAATAAGTATAAATAATGAGGCATAAAAGTCAGAAATGGTTACAAGAAAAATAAAGCTAAAATGCTTACTAGTGCCTAGCTTAACAAACTATATAAATCTTCTACCATAACATGCTCTTTAGTGCATTGATGACTTATACATAACCTTGTTTTTCTAACTTTTATTACGTACTTTGGGAAATAAGTCTACTTCTCTTCACTTGTAAATCCCAGAGCTAGAAGGCTTAGAGGAACTCTGCTTCTGCTATAGGGGAAATGGAGGCAGGCCAGCTCTGGCCAGCCTCTTTGCATGAATTATAATATTGCTTACTTACAGTTCCACAGCTGTTTTGCTGCTTTATTTGGTGTTTGTCTGTGTTGTGATTGTATAAAGGGATTGCTACTGTGACTGTACTCATGAGAGGGCATAGGAGTTATGCAAGATATACCCTGGAGAAAGTGGGTCACCCTGAGTTTACAAGCAATGGACTCTGGTTTGGGAATGGGATTCAGGCTCAACAAAAGAGGTCCCTGTTCTAGAGACCAGCTGTGCTATCCCAGGGAACAGGACCTCTGTCCAAGGCTCCTAACTTGCTCTGGGTGCCCCGCTTTTAGATTCTGAATGCTATATGGAGTGATTTTGCAGGACTGGAATGGACCAGATCAGTGACAATGGTGGAGCAGAGCTGAACTCACAGTGAGGGCCAGTTGAACCAGCCATGTAACTGGAATAGGTAGCTGCAAATTAGAGTAGAACCTGTTGTGATGTTGTGCCGTCTATCTGGTTTTATAAAAACATGATAATTGAATATAATGTAACTGGGATAGTTTTAGAAAAATATGGTAAAAAGTGAACATAACGTAACTGGGATATGCTTCATGCAAAAGGTCTCTTGTAAGGTATCATTACAAAGCTCATAATCTGAGTGTGATCATCCTATTTGTAGAAATGTACCGCTCTTGTATCTAAATATAAAACATAACTCTGAGGGCCTATTGTAATTATGTAAAGTGTGGGCCATTAAGGATCATTTGGAATCTTGATGACTCCCATTGTCTGCAGATGGCTGTATTTACCTGTAAGTCTTCCTGTATGTGTGTGCTGGCAAGTGAGTAATGAAGTCTTGCAGTGACATGTGATCATGTCATCTGAACTGGAATCCATCTTTAACCTGGTGCTTTTCCAGTGAGGGGGGTGGAAACCCAGAGGGACAAAGGGTTCCCGCCTTATGCAAAAGATATATAAAGGGGTGGAAGAGAACAAGGGGAGAGAGGAGCCATCATGAAGAATCCCCTAGCTATCACCTGAGCTACAACAAGAGCTGTACCAGGGGAAATAATTGTGCCCAGGCCTGGAAGGTGTCCAGTCTGAGAGAAAACTTACCAAAGCATCTCTGAGGGTGAGATTATCTGTATTCAGTTTGATTAGGCATAGATTTGCGCATTTTATTTTATTTTGCTTCGTGACTTACTTTGTTCTGTCTGTTACTACTTGGAACCACTTAAATCCTACTGTCTGTATTTAATAAAATCACTTTTTATTTAGTAATTTACTCAGAGTATGTATTAATACCTGGGGGAGCAAACAACTGTGCATATCTCTCTATCAGTGTTATAGAGGGCGAACAATTTATGAGTTTGCCCTGCATAAGCTTTATGTAGGGTAAAATGGATTTATCTGGGTTTAGACCCCATTGGGAGTTGGGCATCTGAGTGCTAAAGACAAGCACACTACTGTGAGCTGTTTTCAGGTAAACTTGCAGCTTTGCGACAAGTGATTCAGACCCTGGGTCTGTGTCTGGAGCCAGATGGGAGTGTCTGGCTCAGCAAGACAGGGTGCTGGAGTCCTGAGCTGGCAGGGAAAACAGAAGCAAGGGTAGTCTTTGCACATCGGGTGGCAGCTCCCAAGCGGGTTTCTGTGATCCAACCCGTCACACCTGTGGCTCTGGCCTTCACAGAACTGCAGCAAACAGGCAGAGGAGAGCCAACCCCGACATTCCAGAGTATAATTGTACATGTGGGTGAGGATTGGTTTGTGACTAAGAGCTCTGAACCTCAACAAACCAGGCAATTAATACTTGGCTCTGTGTTGTTGGCCATACTCCCAATGCACTGATTGGGTTTTGCTTACTTTATCATATGTAAATATACATTGTTGATTGTGCTTCTTTGTTTGTTTTTCCCTTCGTCTCCCAAATAAAAGGGCATTTGCGGTTCCATATGCCCAAGAACAACTAGTATGGGCTCAAAAAAGAGGAGGCATCCGGATGCCCCCTACGTCACACAGTCATCTACACTTACCCTCTTTTAGAGGAACAATGTGAGGTTTAAGTGATGAGGAAGGCCTTGCATGAGCCTTCAGAATTTGAGTGAATTTCACCTGTGACAGTTACTAGTGACCCCCCTTAATAGAACAGAGAACTAAGCAGCATACTGTGCTCAAGACCTTGCTAAGGTACCAAAATTCAAGGTAAGCAAAGATACTTTGACTGCAGAGCTCGAGAGTGAGGGTGAAGGGGCCAGGGACACAGGTGGTGGTCTCATCCATCCTGCCATTTGAAGGTAAGGGCCCACGCAGGGACAGAAGCATGACTGTGCAGATGGTGTCAACAGGAGGGCTTTGGCTTCCTCAACCATGGGATGCTGCTTCATGAATGATAACTCCCAGGAAGAGATGGGGTCCAGATGATGAAGATAGGGAAGAGCTTCTTCAGACCCAACTCACCAACATAGTGAGAAGGACTTTAAATTAGGTTCAAAGGAGATACCTGTAGGCTTTTGTCACCCAAATATAAAAACAGGTGAACTTGAGAGAGAGCAGAAAGCCGATGAGGGAGGGAATGGAAAATTACAATATTTAAGTTGATAGGAACAACAAGAAGGAAAACAGCGGGGGGATCTGTGCACAAATGCAAGGAGTATGGGGATTAAACTGGAAGAAATGGAAGTCTTAGTACACAAGCAAAATTATAATGCAACTGCAATCACAGAGACTTGGTGGGATAAATTTCATGACTGGAATATTGCTAGAGAGAGGTATAGCTTGTTCTGGAAGCACAGGCAAGGAAAAAAATAGTAGGTGTCGCACAGAACATCAAGGTTGTATACACTTATTCTGAGGTCCAGAAGGAGGTGAGAGACCAGTTGAAAGTCTTCTGGTGAAGATAAAAAGGGGTGATGCCATAGAATGGGGTCTACTACAGACCACCAAATCAGGAGGCAGAGGTGGATGAGGCATTTCTAGAATAACAAATATCCAAACCACAAGACCTGGTAGAATGGGGGGACTTTAACTGCCTAGATATCTGTTGGAAAAATATGGCAAAACACAAAAAGTCCAATAAGTTGTTGGAATGTGTTGGGGAGAACTTCTTGTTTTAGATGGTAGAGGAAGTAACCAAAGTGGCAGCCATTTTAGACTTGATTCTGGCTAACAGAGAGGAGTTAGCGTAGCTGTAAATCTAAAAGTGGAAGGCAACTTGGGTGATCATGAAATGATGTCATGATTCTAAGGAAAGAGAGAAATGAGAGCAACAGAATAAGGACAATGAACTTTAAAACACTAGACTTTAACAAACTCAGAGACCTGGTAAGTCAGGGTCCCATGTGAAGAAAATCTAACAGAAAGGAGTTCAGAAGAGCTGGCAGTTTCACAAAGAAACAGTGTTGAAGGCACAACATCAAATTCTTCTGATGCAAGGAAAGACAGGAAGAATAGGAAGAGGCCGATATGGTTGCTTCAGGAGCTCTTTAATGACCCAAAAAATCAAAAAAGAAAGCTACTAAAAGTGGAAACACGGACAAATTGCTAAGGATGAGTACAAAAGAATAGTACGAGCATGTAGGGATAAAATCAGAGAGGCTAAGGCACAGAATGATTTAGACATAGTAAGGGACATAAAAGGCAATAAAAGTTCAATAAATAATTAGGAGCAAGAGAAAGAGGAAGGAAAGTGTAGGTCCGCTACTTAGAGGGGAAGAAGGGCTAACAGATGACACCAAGAAGGCTGAGGTTTAATGTCTATTGTGCTTCATCCTTTTAAAAAAAAAAATTAATTGTGACTGGATGCTTAACACAATATATATTAATAGCAATGGGAAAAGAACATAAGCCCAAATAGGGGAAAAAACAGGTTAAAGCATATTTAGGTAAAATTAGATGTATTCGGATCAGCAAGGCCTTAAAAAATTCACCCTAAATTGGATACTTAAGGAACTAGCTGCCTTTTAGTGATTATCTTTGAGAACTCATGGAGGACAGGCGAGGTCCCAGAAGACTGGAAAAGGGCAAACAAAGTACCTACCTTTAAAAAGGGGAACAAAGAGGATTCAGGGAATTGTAGACCAGTCAGCCTAACTTCCATACTTGGAAAGATACTGGAACAAATTATTAAACAATCTATTTGTAAGCTAATAAGGTGATAAGTAATAGCCAACATTGGTTTTGTCAAGAACAAATCATGTCAAACCCACCTAATTTCCTCCTTTGACAGGATTACTGGCCTAGTGGATAGGAGGAAAGTGGTATCTGTGATTTATCTTGATTTTACTAAGACTTTTGATACAGTCCCACGTGACAGTCTCATAAGAAAACTAGGAAATGTGGTCTAGACAAAATTACTATAAAGTGAGTGCACAACTGGTTGAAAAACGGTGCTCAAAGAGTAGTTATCAATAGTTCACTGTCAAACTGGGGGAACATATCTAGATGGGATCCCACAGCGGTTTGTTGTTGGGCTGATACTATTCAGTATTTTCACTAGTGACTTGAATAATGGAATGGAGCGTATACTTATAAATTTTGCAAAAAAGACTCGTGTCATTCTGGGGTGTATTAAAAGAAGTGGTGTATGTAAGACATAGGACATACTTTTTCCACTCTACTGAGCTATGATGAGAACTCAGCTAGAATGTTGTGTCCAGTTTTGGGCATCACATTTTAGGAAAGATGGCCATATCTACTACAAAAGTCACCTGAAAATGTGTACATTCTAGTCTGGGCCAGATACATGCAAAACATTTTAACATACCATGTAACCTGACAGAAATATACAACATTTGGGTGAGCGGGGATGTGCTGCTGAATACAAAGAACTTGGTGTAGGGGACATGAAGAACTGTAGCCTCTACTCCAGTTGAGCAGCAGCTGCAGAGAGGCTCTCCCCTGCAATCCCATGGGGTTGGGTGTGTGTTTGTGGATTCCACACCCCAGCCCCTTGGCATAAAGCCCAGTTATTAGAAACATAAACCAAAGAAGCATAAACAGATGATTACATGAAAAGTATATCATGATTAGCCAGATAGATCCCAAATGTTTATTCTTTAAACTGCAATAGGCAACCATTGCAGCAGCACCGGTGTTCTTTGCAGCTGTAGTTTCTCATCTTATTTGTGTAAGTTTGTCATTAAGCTTAGAAACAGGCAAAAATATCTTCCTTCATTTCTTGGTTCACACTTAAGTAACTGCTTTAAGACTATATTATGCCAATATTCAATCCAGCCCTTTTGCAACTATTTTTATGCTGTAGATCAGCTCTGACCTAATAAGAAATCTTCACACATTTTTCTTCTGTGCTACTTCCTTTTCTTGCTGCAGCTGTTTAAGTGGCTTGTTTTGTGAATGAGTGCTGGCTGCCTTTAGCACGATGACATTCACATTGACCTCTGATTGTGTATTGAATTCCTGCCCAGCAGGGAGACTAGGTCTGAGGAAAAAGTTAGTTCACTGATGGTCAGAGCCTGCTGGGCTAAGGCCTGTTAACCTGCCTGGGAAGTGAAAGGCTTAGAAGGCTTTTTCCCATCCTTGAATTATGCCAGAAAAGCCATCCTCTGTGTAGTTTTATCCATCATCTGGAAAGATGGATTTATCTCAGCTTGATACTGATTTTTATTTTTTAAATATTGTATATAAAATTATGTTCTCTAAGTTTAGGAACAAAATAAATTTTAGCTTCCCTACTGCTACTGTAGGTATCAGGAAGGGGCTCTGTGCTCACCATACAGAAAGCTACCAACGACAATACCAAAAAAGCCAACCCAAATGCTAACCTCCCATAGAAATGTTGGAGCCTTATGCTCTTTGAGGCCTACAGCTGTGACATACATATCCTATGAATGGAGTTAATCTGTAAACAGAATCTTTGCAAAGTTGATTGGCAATAGTGTCCTGCTCTCAAGACCACCAACCAATGAGATAATGGTTGTAATTTACAATGATGTTACGCTCTGAAAAGGTGACATTGTAAAAAATGGCACCTTCTTACTCAACAGCACAGCAGGGTTACATTCAATGTTATCTGCTGCTGTTAGTGACTCAAATCATGGCCTGCTTTTCAGAGATTATATGCACCCAAAGCTCCAGTTAAATTTACTAGAAGCTGCAGCACATCTAAAAATCAGGCCCTTAAATTTAGTCCTTTGTATTCCTGTTAGCCCATTAGAGCCAACAGAGCTATGGGAGAATGAGAGAGATTCTGTTCTGGTTTCTTGCATTCAATAGCTAATTTCCAAAAGCTAGTTGCAGAATCTTTACTGCTGGTGATATGTGAGCTACTGTAGAAAAAAGCCCAGCAAAGCCTTCAGATTCCAAGTGGAATTTGCAGCTCTGGCAGTTAAAAACAGAGCACCTGACTCTGATCTATTACACTGGTGTAAATCAGCAATAAAGCCACTGAAGTCAGTGCAGTTACCTCAGGGAAAACTGATTTCAGTGAGATCAGAATTAGATTCCACTTTTTTTTACTTCTAAAATGAGTAGATGGAAATCACTGAGACATATGGAACCCCACAATGTCCTATTCAGTCACTCTTCAGCATAAAGCCACACTTTATTATCCTTGCTAGTTTGTATAGGTGGAGAGTTTGTGAGAACTGGGTTGAACTGCTCTCATCAGCTAAGAGAACACCGCTTCTCTTCTAGCTGTGTACTTTGAATTAAGCTTCTTAATGCAGTTGTTTCTTTTCTAACCCTTTCAAATTACTTTACACAAATAGTAGGCCCAATCCCTCGTCCACGGAAGCCAGTGAGAGTCTTCATTCACTTCAGTTGAAGTTGGCCCAGTAAGAACAAAACAACTAGATAAATTCGTGAAGGATAGGTCCATCAATGGCTATTAGCTAGGATGGGAAGGGATGCAAAACCATGCTCTGAAGTGTCCCATACTACACTTGTGTAGTATAAGTGGCCTTATATTACACTCCTTGCTTAATGACAAATTTCCCATCAAGTTCAGTGGGGCAGAATTGGGCCCATCAAACTAAGTGAAGGCATATTTGCTTCATTCCATACCCCAAACTTATAAGGTAACTAAATGTACCCTTTAGCACATTGCTCAAGGTTAGTCACTGTATCAGCCTTCCTCTTCCTGACTCCTGTTAGCAGAGATACAGAAATATTCTCAGAGGTAGCACATTTCAAAAGGCACATGTCTAAGGAAGGGGATGTTCAATGCAAAAAGAAACATGCTTAAGATTCATTCATAGGGGTGTATCCATATGAACCCTATAAAAATTGTCTATCAATATTAGAGGATGAACAAACAGGGAGCAGCTGACCTGTCAACCCCACTACCTCTGGAGCACATCAAGGTGGCAGAGAGCGGCTGTTAGAAGCACGTTACTCATACTATGCCTGGGATCTGGTTGGAATGGTGGTAATTCAGATGTTCCAACCATCTGTGACGATAAGTATGATGTCACACACACATGGACAATGTAGCCATCAATGAGGGCAAGAGGAAAGAGACTATTTATTTCCCATGTGAACTGTCACTTAGCTTTTGGTGTTTTGTAGACCTTTATTTTTTAAATGTGGAAATCTAAGAATTATTCATGAGCTCATGGATGCGAAAATGCTTCCAGCGGATTAGACTTAATTTGTCTTTTGGTGCTTTATGCTTGGAGCTTTAAATAAATAAATAAAAACAGAAAGGTAGGTAGGTTTGGGGTATGAGCAGCAGGAACCATTGGAGAGGGAGAAAATGAAAAAACACCATAATACTCTTCTTGCTGGAAGATTCTGCACAGCCTATAAAAACATGTAAATCTAGCTGATGGCAAAGTCAAGGCTAGAGTTTGTCTCTGGGAAAGATCCAGTGACTACATGCATTAGTCACTCCCCTCCTTTTAATCGCCCATCTTTCTGCACAAGTACTTCTTCTCCTACCTCATTCAATCACACCCCTCCTGCTTATTTGCCACCTTTGACTCCCCCAATCAGTACACCATTCTCTTTTGGTGTGGAACACTCCCTAGTTTCTTTTACCTGCCTGTCTGCAAACTCAGGAAGGCAGCACTCCTTCAGTTCACATTCAGAAGGAAATCAGAGCAACCAAAAAGGTGAAGGTTAAAACACTTAACAGCAGTTTAATATATTAATCTAACAGTTTAAAATGCCTAGTGCACACAGAAGAGAAAGGAGTCACAACGGTATGACTATAGATCTTTGCTAGCCAAACAGGGTAGTGAAGATGTTACATGTTCAACAAAGGGAGGCCAAATCTCTTAATAAAATTGGTACAACCAGCAAGAGAGTTCACTTCTCTCATTGAGACAGCATAGTTGTTGTGGCACTCGTTTATAAAAGGTGTAAAGGGCATTTTTCTAATTATTGCATATCAAGCTGCCAGTAGGAACAGCTTCTGTAGGGTATGTATTAGTTTTTGCTGCTATGCAGTGTTGTGTAGCTACCAGTGTTTTCCCCTGGAATTAAAATTAGGGGGCGGGGGTGTTTGAATTTACAGGGGCGTGGGTCAGGGTTGATGAGGGGTGAGACTGAGAGGGTGAAGGTGGGCTGTATAGCACCACAGTAAAAACTGAAAAATGTTTCATGACCATTTTATTAGATTTAACTCCTGTTTTAAAATCATCACACAAATTAAAGTTGGCTACTCAAGCCTTCTATGAAGCACTACATCGTTCTTGGTTTCTTGTTATAATTTTGCACAACTCTGTTAATGAACTTCTTGAATGCAGTGCGTTCATCTTTGGTGGCTTCTTATGTGTCCAGTACTTCCCTTCCTTCAATTGACATGCTCATTAGTTCATTCACATGATCAGGCAGAAGGTGTCTTCTTTCAGAACACAATTCTATTCAATGATGAAAAAGAATGCTCAACTGTAGCTGTTGTGACTGGGAGTAGCAAGAGATGAATTCAGAGTTCTTTCATCCCAGGAAACATAGCACGAATATCGGGTCGAGCTACTAGTGATAAAGAAGTTGAAGTCAAATCTTAATTCATTCGTCGTATGATATTCCACTCTGTGTTCAAATTTTCTGTTCTGTCCTGAGCACATGGCAGCCCCATTGCTGGTAGTGCCTCACTCCACTCAACTGTTGGTGTTTTATAGGACAGGGATCTGTAAAAGCTATGTAGAGGTTGAGTAGAATCTAGAAGTTGCTGTTGTAGACTTTTAAGAATCAAGTCTGTGTACATTTTCAATTGTGTTAACAAACACTGCTTGTCCTCTTCACTTAACAATCAATATAAATGCCTTCATTAGTCAACTTCTGGACTGAAGTCTTTGCTTCTTCCAGTACTTTTTCAATGGATAGCTCTCTGATCCAAATGTAGCTTCTATTGCTGGACATAGATCTACTACTGTTGAAGCAGATGCCTGGATGGCATTGTTTAATGACCCAAGTGGTTTCAACAGGAGACTTACAAGAGAGAATAGCAATAGTCTTCTCCAGACATAGTAGCAAAAGTAATCCACTAGCCTCACTACCAGGGCCGGCTCCAGCATTTTTGCCACCCCAAGCGGTGGAAAAAAAAAAAAAGGCAAAAAAAACAACAACCCGCATTTGTGATCGGCGGCAATTTGGTGGCAGGTCCTTCCCTCCGAGAGGGACTGAGGGACCCGCTGCTGAATTGCCGCCAAAGAGCCGGACGTGCCACCCCTTTCCATTGGCCGCCCCAAGCACCTGCTTGCTGCGCTGGTGCCTGGAGCCGGCCCTGCTCACTACTTAGATCCATCCCATCTTGGTAGATGCTTTCCAAAGCCAGTAATAACGGCAGGAGTAATTATAAGACAACAGCCAAGGATTGCTCATAAGAAAGCCAGTGGGTTTTCCCATGTTGGATTAATTTGAATTTCAGTCCCAGTGTATCTTCTATATTTTCCAAGATAGTCTTTTTGGACTCTTGCTGAAAAAAGAATATAATGAAGACATTAAATTTATAGCTTTTTTTTAAATGTCTTTTGAAGAGTCTGCAGCTTGTACTAGCGCTAGTTGGAGTAGATAGCCTCTGCAGTGTGTATAGGAGAGATTAGGGTTACACTTTTCTCTGAGCAAAGCCTGTACTCCGCCATGTCTTCCAGAGAAGTTTGCAGCTCCATCAAATGCACAAGCAGCCATCTGTTTGGGGTCCAATTGACAAGGATTTAACTCTAAGATGTGGGTTGTCACAGATGCAGCCAATGTGTCTTCTATAACTTGAAGATCTAGAAATGCATCTACAAGCCTTCTACTGACATCAAGATAACGTACACAATGACTTAATACTTGATGCCCCTTTGCATCGGTGCATTCAGCCATATATGCAAATTTTTTGAATATGGTGAGAGAGTTCTTCACTTTTCAACTGTTGAGTCTTTCACTGTTGTACCACATGCTTCTAGCCAGTCAGTTGAGTTTCTTGCAGAAAGATAGTGAGCATTTGCTGGTCTTGTTCGGAACCAGTGTTCAACTTCAGGATGAACAAGTGACAGTGCACTTAACATTGGCCTCCAGTTTTTACTGTGTGGTATCTCTTGCTTAAACAGAAAGTATGATGCCACAGCCATGTTTGTTTGCATGGACTGTGTTGTGTCTCCAGCATTCTTAACAGCCTCATTAAGTACTTCTAAAATTGGCTTTGAAAGTGGGTTTATAAGGCTTTCTGCATCTTGATGCACTCCAGAGGCATGGTGTTTTGCAGCCTTTTCACAGTGTGGCTTTGGCTTTGCTGATCGGTCTGACAAACCAAACTCCTCCACTTTTACCAATTATAGCACTGGGAAGCTTTCCTTAAGTTTTTTTGTGAGAAGTGCACCAGTAGCCATCTTTTGTCACTTCAATAAATGGGAACACTTTAACCGAAAAACATCGGGAACTGCCTTTAGGTTTTGGAGACACTGTTTCTTCAGTAGGTAGCTGTATTTGTGCTTTGGGATGGTCGGATGTAGGTACACCACTTGAACCTTCAGATGCATATTGATATATTCTTGGTTCTTGATGTGTTCTTCACCTTGGCTGTTTCTGAGTGGAAAAATTGTTGCATTGTTTTGTCTTTTCATTTTCACTTTGACCTACAACACATAAAAGATATGAATAAATTAAATGTTGTGTTAGGATAATGCAAATTTTGCACAAGGATAATGCAAATTACACCAAAACACATAACAGTTCTAGATTTCTAAAACAAATAATTTGTTTTTAAAAAAAATTAAATTGACTTTTTAAAAGTCAAAGCCATCATGGGATACGAGGGAAGTCCTCTCATGGATCAGTAACTGGTTAAAAGATGGGAAACAGAGGATAGGACTAAATTATCAGTTTTCAGAATGGAGAGAGATAAATAGTGAGGGGTCGGTACTGGGACCATTATTGTTCAACATATTCATAAATGATCTGGAAAAACAGGTAAACAGTGAGGTGGCAAAATTTGCAGATGATACAAAACTATTCAAGATAGTTAAGTCCAAAGCAGACTGTGAAAAGTTACAAAAGGATCTCACAAAACTGGGTGACTGGGCAACAAAATGGCAGATGAAATTCAATGTTGATAAATGCAAAGTAATGCACATTAGAAAATCTCACTATACATATAAAATGATGGGGTCTAAATTATCTGTTAACACTCAAGAAAGAGATCTTGGAATCATTGTGGATGGTTCTCTGAAAATATCCACTCAATGTGCAGCGTCAGTCAAAAAAAGCAAACAGAATGTTGGGAATCATTAAGAAAGGGATAGATAATAAGACAGAAAATATCATAGTGCCTCTATATAAATCCATGGTATGCGCACACCTTGAATACTGTGAGCAGTTCTGGTCACCCCATCCCAAAAAAGATATATTGGAATTGGAAGAGATACAGAGATGGGCAACTAAAATGATTAGGGGTATTAAACAGGAGGAGAGATTAAAATGACTGGGACTTTTCAGCTTAGAAAAGAGACAACTAAGGGGGGAATATGATAAAGGTCTATAAAATCTTGATGGGTGTGAAGAAAGTGAATAAAATGTTATTTAATCCTTCACATAACACAAGAACTAGTAGTCACCTAATGAAATTAATAGGCATCAGGTTTAAAAAACAAAGAACAAACAAAAGGAAGTACTTCACACAACACAAAGTCAACCCATGGAACTCTTTGCCAAGGGATGCTGTGAAGACCAAAACTATAACAGGATTAAAAAAAGAACTAGATAAGTTTCTGGAGAATAGGTCCATCGGTGGCTATTAGCCAGGATGGGGAGGGATGCAACACCATGCTCTGAGTTGCCCTAGCCTGTTTACCAGAAGCTGGGAATGGGCGACAGGGGATGGATCACTTGATTGCCTGTTCTGTTCATTCCCTCTGAAGCACCTGCCCTTGACCACTGTCAGAAGACAGGATACTGGGCTATATGGACAATTGGTCTGACCCAGTATGGCCATTCTTATGTAAAAATTAATTCTAATAATAATGTTTAGTACAGAAACTCCCCCACCATAATGACCTCTCAAGATAGCAACGATGTGAGATAACAACCTTGGCAAATAATGCATTTTAAAAATCTTGGCCTACTAGGAAACATGTATAAGTTTCCTTTCCCAGTCACAAATCTAGCATTCTGGAGCCAAGTCACTAAACTATAGTCCAACAAACAAATGTTTATTTAACATACCCCTCACTGGTAGCTACTAAGAAGGTTGGTTTCCTTTAGACCAGAAGATGCTGCAGTTTCTGATCTATCGTATGTGGTTACATATTTCTGCATTTGCATATTCTGGGACAACTACATTGTTTAGTTTAATGAAGTGCTAAGGCCATATCTACTACAAAAGTCTCTGGAGTCCCGGTCTGAAAATGTGTACATCCTAGTCTGGGCCAAATACATCCAAAATGTTGTATATTTCTATTAGGTTGCATGGTATGTTAAAAATCAGTGTGTTCTTCCAGTCTGTCTGCCAGACTGCTGCTCAAATCCTTTCCCTATTTAATTGTAAAGGAATGCTGTTCAAAAGATTTGAAATCCTAAATGCTCAATAAAGGAATCCAGATACAGCCCTAATGAGTGCAAATAAAACAGCATTTATTTTAAGTTCTTAGTCCTCGTGGGAGATTACTTTTAGTGCAAGCAGAATTGCTCAGTTGCAAGTATTGGGAGGCTGGGAATTCAGGCCCGTTGAATGAGTTCTTATAGATGTGCTACTATTTTTCAACCACTGACTAGTAAGCAAAATGAACCTCTTTCATTTTAATACCTTATTTGCTGAGTCAAGAAGAAATAAATATGTTGACACCTCAGTGGCTATCCAGTATATTTGATTTATTTGGGTTCATATACATGATTGTCGCAGTCTCTAGTTGTGGTAACAGTCCACCAAAAATATTATCGCCTCAGAAAAGGAACTACTACATCATTTTGAAGAAAGAGGGTGCAGGATCAGGCCCTCCATCTATGACAAATGGCAACACTCTCATGGACTTCAAAGGGTGTAGGATTGAGCCCTTAATTATTCAAGAGCCTGATCCTGTGAAGTGCGGGACATCCTCATCTTCCCCTGAAGTCAACACAAATTGAGGGCTCTTCACATCTTGATAGACAGGGCACTAAGATGCCTGAGAAGTATTCAAGGAGAAAGGATTTAGTGTGTGAATAAAACAAGATCGTGTAATCCGTTACGGCTTTTACAATACGCCTTTTTATCCTCTTCACTGTGCTATGTGGTGGTTTTCAATAATACCAAGAAATCTTAACTCCTCAAATAAGTCTGTGTCATACACACAAAAGCCACACAACCCCCAGTCATCCCTAATTCTTTTCCATTCCTCCTCCAGAGAGACCAAAAAGCCCAATTCTTCACTGCTCTGCACCTTGTGCAGCCATTTACATCTGCGCCCAGTGGGTACAAAATGCTGCCACTCTGGTTAGTTAGCATTTTGCTCCCACTTTACACCAGTGTAAGTCACTGTAGAGCTGGAAGGGACCTTGGTGAGATCACCTAGTCCCTCCCGTCACACTGAGGCAGGACCAAGAGGCCTAGGCCATCCCTGCCAGGTCTGTCCCCAGGTTGAACAACAAGGGCTAGGGTAACCCTACTTCTTTCAGAATGGGCAAGACAGATTTTGACTCATCTCTTCCATCAAATATTATTGGAAGAGGTATAGCTCACAGCCTTGAATTGCTCTGGAAAAAAAAAAAAAAAAAAGAACCACCCCTTGTGGCCTTTTCTCTTGCTGTTTGCACATTTGTCACATGTTGCTTATTACAATTTACATTTCATTCTGTTTTAAACAGATATACTTACATTTTATTTCCTGTGAAAATTCCACAGCTGGCTAGAAATACCAGACAGCACAGCAGTGTAACTCCCACTAACTAGGAAAAGCCTTCCAGGTAAAGGGTGTGAGTGCAGAAAAATAATGCCTGACCCTCTAAAACACACCAGACATAGAACAAAGGCTTTGAAAGTTCAAGTTTCACAAAAATTCAATAACCCCTGCAGAATGATACCTGCCTGGAACAGAACTGAATGAGAAAACAGTGCAATAGGACTTACATGCTGGCTTGGTGGTTAACAATGAGTACTATAAAAACCTGGGAGTATTAAGTTATGCAGGAGACCATGCTCAGGAGCAAGCCTGCTCTGATTCCTCTGGTCAGCAGGATAGTGAAGCACTATAGAAGAGAGTGGCTCAGGCAGTCAGTGGAGGATGCACTTCAAAAGATCTAGGGTGAAATTTTGGCCTCTAACTTACTGAGAAAATTCCCATTGATTTCAACAGGGCCAGGATTTTACTCCTAATTTCACAAGGCCTACCAATTGAATGTACTGTTTGAATAGCTAAAAATAACATAGCGTACTGAAAATTTTAGCTTCTGTCTTTCTTAATCTTTCCTGGTGAAGCAGTGTCACTTAGTATAACCAATTAAATATTCAGTGGGCCAGAGAGAGCGACTCTCTAGCCCAGCAGTTAGGGCACTCAAGAGATGGGAGTGCTAGGTTCAAGGCCATGCTCCACCTCGGGGGGGGGGGGGGAAGAGGGACGGGACAGAACACGATCTCCTGCACCCCAGGTGAATTGGGCCTTTTTTTATTTTAAACACAAGAGAAAGGGCTGACCTGGCTAAGATGCCTAACTCCTGGAGAAGGATTGATTAAAGGCAGGAATCCTGCCCAGAGATAGGGCTGGAGGGAGGCACCTTCAGTCAAGTGCCTAAGGCCCAGATTTTTAAAGATATTTAGGCATTGCTGCGCTCAGCATTGCAATGCCAAACTGATTTAACAGTCAAAAAACAAAACAAATAAACCCTCATTTTCTGAAGTGATTTAGGCACTTTGAGTATAAATCCCATTGACTATTGAGACTATGGATTTGCTTAGGCAGCAGGGCATTGCAATGCCTAAGTCCCTTTGCGGCTCTAGCCCTTAGGAGCCTAAATGCTATTCACTTGACCTTCAATGAGACTTGGTGCACCATCACAGAGCCTTTCATCTCTCTTGAGCACTTCCTGTCGGTTGGGTGCAAACCTGCACTCTCTCTGCTCACGGCACCCCATCAGCTGTTAACCTTCTCAGGTGGGTCTTCAGTGACCTACACTTTCAGCTAAGTCACACTGTCTAAACCAGTGGTGGGCAACCTGCAGCCAGTGTAATCCGCTGGTGGGCCGCGAGACAGTTTGTTTACATTGACCTTCCACAGGCACAGCGATCTGCAGCTCCCAGTGGCCGCAGTTTGCTGTTCCCAGCCAATGGGAGCTGCGGGAAGTGGCAGCCAGCACATCCCTGTGGCCCACGCTGCTTTCTGCAGCCACCCGAAGCTACAGGCAGTCATGCCTGTGGACGGTCAATATAAACAAACTGTCTCGTGGCCTGCTAGCAGATTATTCTGATGGGCCATGTGCAGCCCGCAGGCTACCCACCACTGGTCTAAACCAAGGGTAGTTTATTTTTTGTCAAGATCCAAATTTCTTGGTCAAGGTATAGACAAGGTCCAGACTCCAGAGAAACATTTTTCACACTGCAAATACCCCTGTTCAAACACATACCATTCTGTATAATAAACCTAGGGCCTGATGCTTTTCTTTTTAGTGCATTCAATGAAAAATAATCAAACCACTGTATAACCTAAAAATAACCTCCAAGAAAGTGGTAATAAGTTTCATCTGAGACTTTGAGGAAGTACATAGATAAAATGTCAAATAGATGCAAATATTAGCATCAAAACACTTTCAGATAACTCTTAAATGTTTTTCATTTGCTTTTACAAAGAGTATTAACTTTGGTTTTGTCAAATAAAATTGTAGTCATCTTGCAACCCTAAGCTGGGGGGGATATTTCAAAAGAGGAGACTGCCACTGGGGCAGAGGAGGGGAGTACTGGGGGAGGGTACAGTTGATGGGTGCTGGAGGGGTACCTATAGCCTCACTCTTGAGGTAGGGCAGTGCTGTTCCCTGTCACAGTGGCAGGGCAGCTGGCACAGGCCTGGGACACAGTGCCACCCTGTCAGTTAGCACCTCCCTGCAGGCCTCTTCTCTCCCCCCCCCCCCCCCCCCCCCGGCTCCCATCCCAGGGTGGGGAGCCAAGGCCTGACCCTGTCACCCTTCCTGGCCGGGCTCTGAAGCCCCACAGCAGGGCAGGTGGCCCGGCCAAGAGGTGATTGGCAGCTCCACTTACCTGGGGGGGCCAGGCAGTCCAGCTTCCCCAAGCCCCCCAATCACCCACCAGCTCCCCACCCAGAGAGGCTCCCGCTGCCCCATTCACTGACCCCGGACACCAGCATGTGCTCATTTGCTCACATGGCCCACTTGCCTCATCCCTGTGCTGCTGCCAGCTGAGGACAGAGCTGGTGGTTGTGCAGCCACCTGGGGACAAACTGCACCCCACAGCCTGGCCCAGCCATCCACCCACTGCTGAGGGGGGGCCCTGCACTGTGGAGCAGGGATGGCTCCACATAGCTACAGGCTGTTTGACCTTTGTGGTCCACTTAAAAGTGTCTGGCAGTCCAGATTTGGCAGTTTGCTGATTGACAACCCCTGATCTAAATACATGAAGGAACCCCTTTCAGGGTTAGAAGTTCAACAGGGCCTGTCCCTGTGCCCTTGTTACCATCTTTAGCCCCGTTTCTCTGGGCTCAGTCCTCAGCCCTATCTAGGCTAGCTTTAAGTCTGTGTCTGCCCTGGTATAGAGCAGTGCCCCCAGGGCTTTCTCTTTTGGAGACTCTTTAAGTCCTTCCCTCCACTTGGGCCTTTAAACAAGCCTTATCCCCTTCTCAGGGCTTAGGTCACCCTGCCAGTGAGGGGACCCAACCCACAGAGTGGGACCCTATAAACAGCAGTCACATGCTGCTTCCTGTAGTAAACGCTGCTGCTATTATTCCCTGGGCCACTTCCCACTCGGTCCCTTCACCTTTATCCATTACCTGAGGTTACAGGTCCATGGGTTCTATTTGTCTTATTCCCTGTTTGCTCAGGGTCCCCCCAGACCTCCTTGCCTGGAAAGTCTCTCTCTGTCTTTTCCCTTCTGGTCCCAGCCAGGAACTGACACACTTAACTCCTGCAGCTGCTTTTAACTGAACCTGCTGGGCTGTGGTTGGCTGCTTCTCTGCAGCCTGTTTAGGAAGGCTTGGAGGACCCACCTTTACTGCTCCTTTTCTGCAGTGGGGTGTGGTAGGACTACATAGCCTCCAGAGCCCAGTACACCCTGTCACAGGCTCCTAAGTCCCTTTTGAAAATGAGTTTTATGTTCCTAAGTCCCCTAGGTGCATTCGAAAATTTTGTCTACGCTAAATAGTTTCCCTCCAAAATTTACTTCTATGTTTACTCATTCTCTGTTTAAGAATCCATGCTATTA
Organism: Chrysemys picta bellii; assembly: GCF_011386835.1. Taxonomy (NCBI): domain Eukaryota; kingdom Metazoa; phylum Chordata; order Testudines; family Emydidae; genus Chrysemys; species Chrysemys picta. Next base: position 63,723,586 of record NC_088791.1, read on the forward strand.
CTCCCACATATACCAATTCTCAAGGAGAATACATCATGACTGGATTATAGATCTATGAAGAAGTGATTTTTTTATAGGATCTACTTAAATGTGAATGAGGAATTGTTGTATATACATGTTCCACATGTTGCTCACAGGGTTCTCACCTGTAAGTGGAAGGGAAAAGCCAAAATATGTAGGATCAACAGAGGATCCCGTGAGATTACACGAATTATCCATATGAATAGCACAAGAATGCATCATGATTCATGTTATTACAATGACTACCCAAGAAAGTAATAAAGATTTGGCACTTGTTATAAAGTGTTGGCAAGCAAGTTCTTAGATTCCTACCTCTTGTGCCTGGGATTTTTTTTTTCTTGTTATCTATTGAGGAGTTACTCATAAAGCTTTAATAGATGGTTGCCAAATAGGCATTGTTTTCTCTGAAAAGGGGTTTTATTATAAGATAAGATTTTTCTCTGCATGTGTTGATGCCAGCTCAATATTGGAAGATGAAACACATACCTAGGGGATTACAGATCCAGAAAGCACCTTTTCCAGGAAAGCTGGCTGAGTGAATCATTTCAGTAAAAAATGTGTTGAAATGTTAAACAAGTGCTCGTTCTCTTGATTTAATGCTGTTGTTAATTATAGAAAAGGCTCCATGAGAAAGGAAACAAGTCAGGACAGAGATTGTTACTATAGAGCACACATTTAAAAAGGAAACAATAGAATCGGACAAGTTCATTGACCCCAAACTAATGTGAAAAGGGCGTGGAAAATTCATCAGGAACATTTGGTTCTGTGTTATTTTTCATGTGACTAAAGGGACAGTAAGAGGATTTTTGTAGCTGTAAGGTCTTTGCTAATGGAGTTGCTTGGAAAGACCTGTCTTAGTGGAGCTCCTTCTTGGTGAATTGCTTTCAAATTTCTAGGTAGCACAAGCAGGGGAGAGGCCCTGAATGACAGGGTAGAGTATTTGCGGGGGAGGCAGAAGACAAGATCGGGTAAAACCTCTTGCTAAGCTACATTTGACTATGGAACTTATGGAGATATGCAGGGATTTCTCTACACTTCCACTGTGGGGTGTACACCCCTCCCCCCGAATTTGTCTATCACCCCTAGTAGTCAACTAGTTACATGCAGTGTTGCCAATTTAGTTGTTGGTTGGAAATTTGAATGAAATGGAAACATTAATAAATATTTTAAAAGCATATACAGTATATGATAAAATACTTGTATCTGAAAAAGCATAATAGGTTTGAAAAGTATTGACAAAGACTGTGTTCTCACACAGCTGTTGTTTTTTATGACAATGTTGGCACATTCGTTTCGGTGATGTTGGCCAACCTTATAATTTCAAATTATGATCTGTAAACAAGGTCTGAATGAGCTCTCCCGTGACAGCTAGTGATGAGCCGGGGTGAGAGGAAGCCGGGGATACTGGTTCTGAGCAAGACCGGCAAATGCTCACTATCTTTCTGCAAGAAACTCAACTGACTGGCTAGAAGCATGCAGTGCAACAGTGAAAGATTCAGAAGTTGAAAAAGTGAAGAACTCTCTCACCACATTCAGAAAATTTGCATACATGGCTGATGAATGCACTGATCCAAATGGGCATCAAGTCTTAAGTCACTGTGTACATTATCTTGATGTCAGTGATAGGCCAATAGATGCATTTCTAGATATTCCCGTTACAGAAGACACATTGGCTTCATCTGTGACAACCCACAGTTTTGAAAAGTTAAAGGCTTGTAAATTGAACCCCAAAGAGATGGCTGCTTGTGCATTTGATGGAACTACGAACTTCTCTGGAAGACTCCCTCCCTCCATCGCTCGCTCTCCCCCACCCTCACTCACTTTCACTAGGCTGGGGCAGGGGAGTTGGGTGAGGGAGGGGGTGTGGGGTGGGGGCTCTGGGAGGGAGTTTGGGTGCGGGCTCTAGGCTGGGGCAGGGGGTTGGGGTGCAGGAGTGGATCAGTGTGTCAGCGCTTACTTCAGGCAGCTCCCAAAGGCGACTGGCACATCCCTCTGGCAGTGGCTCCTAGGCAGGAGGCCCAGGGGGGTCTCCGTGTGCTACTGCCCGCAGGCACCATCCCCGCAGCTCCCATTGGCCGCAGTTCCTGGCCAATGGGAGCTGCAGAGTCGGAGTTGGTGCTCGGGCCGGGGGCAGCGCATGGAGACCCCCTCCCCAGGGCCACAGAATTTTGTGTTCTGAAAGAAGTCACCTTCTGCATGATCATGAGCCTATCATGAAGGACTGGAAGTACTGGACACACAAGAAGCCACCAAAGATGAACGCACTGCATTCGAGAAGTTCATTAACAGAGTTGTGCAAAATTACAAGAAACCAAGAAGGATGTAGATGTAATGCTTCATAGTAGGCTTGAGTATTTGTGTGATGATTTTAAAACATGAGTTAAACATTTTTCAGTTTTTACTATGGTGCCATACAGCCCACCTTCACCCTAATGGTCTCACCCCTTCCCCATAATTTTAATCCCTGAGGAAAACACTCACTACAACTTTGAAGTGAAATTCACTCTAGTGCAGAGAGGTCACACAAGGCCCTATGCAGCACGGAAACCCTTAACAAAGGGCTTGTCTTCATATACAGTGCTAGAGCAGTGCAGCTTCATAGTGCAACTGCACTGCTGTAGTGCTTTCGTGAAGATGCTTCTACACAATTTTTGAGAGCTTCTCCCTTCGACATATCGCTGCCCAAATGGGGGGGGGGAGATTAAGTCGGTATAATTACGTCATTCGGAGGTGTGGATTTTGTGAGCGACATATAGTTATACCGCTATAGGTCTGTAGTGTAGACATGGCCTTAGAGCATAAAGTGGGTTTAAAAGATACATAGGCCCTTGTGTGTGTCCTCTCCATTATGTTTTATTATTATGGTTATTATATCCTAGATGGTTGCACACTTGTTGCTTCTGCATGCTGAGCTCATTGCCCGCACCATGGGCTCCTTGCATTCCTGCACTCTCCCTCCCACACACTTCCTGTGTGCCACCCTCCCATCCTCCTCTATTTCAGGGACTCACTACATCCCCTCTTACACCCCTCCCTCATGCCATGGATTCTGTGTACTCCTCATTTTCCCCCCTCCTTCACGCCAGGGTCCCCCATTTTCCCCTCCATACCAGGGGCTCTGTGTGCCCCTGCTCCCACCATACTGTGGTCCCCCATTCTCTCCTCACACACTCTCCTCCCATGCCAGGATCTCTTTGTGCCCTCCCATTTCTCCTCCCACTATGCCAGTACCCCCGTTCTCCCTGCCTGGGGCTGTGTGTGCCCCAATGCTCTGCTTCCCCCATGCCTCACTTTTCCCTGTGACAGAGTGTTAGTCACCTAAGGATGACTCACCAGTCTGTGCACTTGGCAAGATTTTGGCATGGAACAAATTGAGGAGCTAATTGGTTAAGGACTGGATGTTTAACCAGTTAACAAGGTGATTCAGCTCATTAGCTGAGGACAGATAAGAGAGACAGCAGGAAGAATGAGGGGAAGGTTAGGAAGAAGGGTTAGAGAAGCCCAAGATCTCAGGAAGGTGAGTTTCCCTACCCCTGCCTAGGGAGAAGATAAAAGCTTTGCGTTGTGCGGGGACAAGGACTTGTACAACACATTGGAACTAAAGCACTTGGTGTTGAACTTGCCATTGGTGTGTTAGGACTGTTTGCAGAGAGGAGTTCATGGTGAGGGAACTCTGCCCTATGACGCTGCCCCCATGCCAGGGACTCTGGTGTCTACCCTGCCCCTTACGAAAAGGGCAGTGTGCTTCCATTCCCCTTTCTCTCCATTCCTCCCAAGCATTTTTATTCTCCTTCTTTCTTTCTCTTTGGTTTCCTTTGGGAGTGTCATTCCCTAAAAATTTTGGAGCTGATTGGATGTGGGGTTCAAATGACACTGCACTACATCCCATCAGAGAATTGCCATTGAGTTGAGTGTTATGCCTTCCAAGCATAGCCAACTATTTTATTAGTTGTTATTCATTATCTCATGTACTTGTGTTTTGGTAGCATGTAGAGGCCTGGCCCCATTATACTTGGTACAATACAAATGTATGACGAAAAGATGATCCCTGCTCAAATTTCACCTATGGAGCCAGGCTTGTCTGACGGGTCAGACATCAGAGTACGTCTGTATAAAGAAACTCATTGTTAAATCATGTAAGGAAATCATGTTAAATCATCGCTAAAATCATGTAAGGAAAATGTGGTTTGGAAGGGGTATAAGACAGTGAGAAAGAGGTTCCAATGAATATATATGGCTTACTTACAGCTTTTTAACAAAGAAAAGTAAGCCAAATAGTGTCTTGTGTACATTATGATACTAAATCCAGGGCCCACATTTGATTTTTTTTTTTCTTTAACTATGCTGTGCTGAGTTAGTGCAAACTGATTCACTTCACTGGCTGTCTTGACAGCTAGGCAAAAAACTGAGTGGATATACAGCCTGAATTATCCTCTCACTCCTCAAGGTGGTCATTCGAAGTCAGGATTAAGGCAAACTGATGCAGTGCCACAGGTTTGTTAGTTGGTTTGTTTTTACACCATCTTGTGTGGGTATAAAGGCATTGTCTACACTAGGGAAGTTATTCAGAGATTTCCCACTGGTCCATGTTGGCAACGGTGGGAGCCACAATGTAAATGACAGTCTTGCTGCTGCCAGCATTTTAAACACCTCCAAGTTCCATTAACAAATAATTCTGCTCAAAGGAGATCTAATCAAGAATGTCCCAGAAGATGTTAATTTCCAAGGCTATTTGCCTGGCACCTTTAATCAATACTAAACTCTTTTCTAAAGGGGGGGGGGGGGAAAGGCATGTATGTAAACTTCCTTACCCTGCGGTGCATATGTGTATAATGAGACCACTATTACACCCAGAGAAACATTGATCCAATTTACTTCAAAACAAAAACCAGGGCAGAATATGAATTTGGAATGGCATTTTGCTGAATAGCCTGTGAATCATTGGCTGTCTCCCTTAGCACCACTTGAAGGGCATATCTCTTCTGCCACCTGGATCAAGGCAAAGTCAGTTCAAAACCATTCAGTCAGCACAGCACGGCTCTGATTTCAAATTCTGCATGAGTAACAGCTGTCAGCTCTGCAAACCAATTAGAAAGTCTGTAAATGCCACCAGTTACAAGGAAGTTTTTTGCAGACTGCACTGCTTGGCAATGATTTGTATGGGCTCAAAGCCCAGTCTTTTCCTCTTTGATTTCAATTACAGGGCCTTCAAACGGTCTTGTGTTTTTGGTTGTTATTGTCACCACTCAGATACAGCATGCGCTATGGCACAATGAGCTAGCACAGCTGGGTTCCCATACACAAACAAAAGATATTTACAGTACAGGCCAATACAGTTAGGCCCCACAGCCTGCCAACAGCCTAATGTGTTGGGCTATCACTTCTACAGTGGGATCAAAGAGCATATTTAAATGTATCTAATTCAACACAAAAAATAGCTATTCAGTGTCATGGAGAATTGGGCGGCAGCAGGGGTAGCAAGAGAAAATAACTACCAGAAAAAAGTGTGCGTGCGGGGGCGGGAATTTGACTGTCTTGTGCAAGTTATGCGGTTGCCTGCTGTAGCTGGGGACTGGTCTCAATGACCCATGAAGTCCCTTCTACTCCTGTTCCTAAGTGTGCTAGGTGGGAAGGAGTGTCTCCCCACAGGGAAGGATATGGACCTAGCACTTCCTTGTGCACAAGACTGGATATGATAGGCTGACAATATCCTGGACAAACCTTATGGAATTAAGATAAACTGAATTGAATTAAATTAAACCTTATTGGATTAGGTTTATACCCAGGGCCAGCTCCAGGGTTTTTGCCGCCCCAAGCGGCGAAAAAAAGAAAAAAAAGCCGCGATCCGCGGCAGCTCCACCGCGCCACTTTCTTCTTCGGCGGCAATTTGGCGGCAGGTCCTTCCCTCCGAGAGGGACCGAGGGACCCTCCGCTGAATTGCTGCCGAAGAGCCCAACATGCCACCCCTTCCCCTTGGCCACCCCAAGCACCTGCTTGCTCAGCTGGTGCCTGGAGCCGGCCCTGTTTATACCTTTGGGGTTGATTATATTAAAAATGCAACTGTACATGCATTGTATGTGCCTTCTCTGGTGGTGGTGGTTGGGGATGCTAATGTAATTTCTCCCAGCAAATGGACAGGAACCTGGTCCATGGAGGGCCCCAATCTTTAGAGAAGGGTTGGAAGGACTGGGCCTACTGAGGCCCATAACACTGGATGCTTCTTCTGAGCTGAAGTTGTGATGAACTTGTGACCCAAAGAGGTTGGGGCTTGGAAGGATTGCTCCTGCCAGAGCTCATATTAGAGTTGGGGTGGGGTCTGGTAAGCTTATTACCATGGTGTAAGGTTTTATTGTTAATATGTTTTCTCTGTAGTGTTTTTACCTTAAGAATAAAATAGACTTGCATAAAAAAGAGCTGTGTTGCATCTATAAGCATAGGCAGTCTCTGAAGAGAAGGCAAGTATGCTTGAACAGCCTGTCTCTACTGGGATAACACAGTGAAGGCAGGGGACTGTGCAGCCTGGAAATTCCCCAGTCAGAAAGGAGTGAGATGTGGGTCTCCCCACCCCCACCCCCAAGAAAGGCAACAGTTGGAGAGCTGGAAGTCTGAGAGTAGGTGCCCTGGCTGGAGCACTGAGGGGAAATACTGGTGCAGTCACCCTGAACTGTGATACTGGGAACCAGATTAACAAACCTGGAAGTGTTTCTTTATTCTAATCAGTTTGGCTAGCCAGCTTGGGGCATGTTGCCAAGCTCTGGGTACGTGCGCTTATGGGAGGGGATTGGTCAAAGACAGTAGGAGGGAAGCCCTGTGGGATATAAGGCAGAGTTCATATTGCTCCTTTTTGGAGCAGCAGTAAGAAGTGCAGCTGAGCTTGTTATCACACCCCACAAATCTACCCTTCTCTGTGCACGGGCTGGATGATTTCGGTTCCTTCTGCTCCATCTACTGCTCCTGCACTTAGCACCACCACCTCCAGGAGGGCAAAGTTTTGTCCATGCTTTCTATCTTTTCAGTGAACAGCAGGAGTCTCTCTCTGTAACCCGTGTTTTTAAAAAAAACAAAAACAAAACCCGCCCACAAAATGAAGGTCCCGATGAGAGGTCACTGAACATTTTTCAACACAAGAGTTTTGTGTCAAAAACTGCAGTTTTGTCAAAAACAAAACATTTCCCAAGCCTGTCAATTTAGATTACCTTTTTGACAGGAAAATTTATAAGTGAATTGTTTTGACTCTTGTTTCAATAAAATTGAAATGTATCGTTTGGTAAGGTAAAAAGATTTCATTTAGACTCTATCATTTTGATTTTAGGCTTTTCTATTCAAATTAATTTTAATATATGTATATTTTTAATAGAAAAGTCTAAACAAAATAAATACAAATAAGGTAAAAATGTTTCATTTTGACTTGATTGAAATGACACATTTTGAGGATCCCAAACACAATTTTTTTGGAAATTTCATGTCATGGACAATTGTAGACTTGTGTTCTGATTCAGAATGAATTATTTTAAAATGTTGGTGTTTCCTGCAGAATGAAAATTTCTGTTCCTGATCAGCTCAAGTTCTGATTCCTTTCAGAGTAAGGGCAGAGAGACTGTCTCCAACTCACAGCACTGTGCTACCCACCCACTCCCATTCTCAGTGTCAGTGTATTATTTCTAGAGTAGTGGCTCTCAACCTTTCAAGAGCGATTTGTCTTGCGTACCTCAAATTTCACCTCACTTAAAAACTACTTGCTTACAGAATCAGATATAAAAATACAAAAGTGTCACAGCACACTATTACTGAAAAATTACTCACTTTCTCATTTTTACCATATCATCATAAAATAAATCAACTGGAATATAAATATTGACTTACATTTCAGTGTATAGTATATAGAGCAGTATAAACAAGTCATTGTCTATATGAAATTTTAGTTTGTACTGACTTCACTAGTGCTTTTTATGTAGCCTGTTGTAAAACTAGGCAAATATCTAGATGAGTTGATGTACCTCTTGGAAGACCTCTACATACCCCCAGGGGTACATGTACCCCTAGTTGAGAATCACTATTCTAGGGTATGTAGATGGTATTCTACAGACAAAAAACATTGGCAAGTAAATGTTCAATAGAGGCTAGAGCCCAATCCTACAGTTCTTACTCATGTGAGCCAATGTTGTAAGAGTGGCAGAATTGGACCCAATATAGACCATAAACAAAACGTGGGGTGGATAATATGGCTAGATGAGGATCATAACAGTGAGAAAGAATGTTAGTGCTTAGTGTTACCTACTGTAAATCTCTTATCAACAAACGAACAAAGCAGAGTTGTTTTTAAAAGAATTTAATATATTAGCATAGTGTGAGTTAAGAACACACTATCTGCCCTCACTTTGGTTTTTCTTGGCTTTGGTTGGCTTGTGTCATAACAATCATGTTACTGAAAACATTTTTTCTTTGTTTGTGAATACATATAGTAGCAAGTTAGCCTCAGCTCTGGATTTTCCTTTTTTTCTTAAATACGCTTTGTTTTAAAAATGTATCTTTCTTTTTCCAGGGTGAAAATAAAAAAAAACCTGGTCTGGTATTAACCCTGTTTCCAGGTAATAATGCAGAACAATGGACGGTAGTAAGGCATAATTCTTTCCATACATGAATTATTGTCCAATTTCCTTACTGCTAGGAAATATAGGACTCTAGCAGTTCTCCTACCTTTAACCACTGCTCTGCAATTTGTGAATTTTCTCAGATCTAGGTACTGTATGTGTAAATAGAAAGTAATAGCTACCCATAGTACTTGCCTGTTGGAATTCTGGTGAACAAGTCACACCAGAGCTCGTATATACTGCCTCTTTAAAAACATGTGACTTTAGTTCTCCTGGAATTGGGCTGCCTTCAATCTCTCCATAGACTAGATTATAGTATTAGTTAATGGCAGTGCAAACTTCCTCATTTAGACCTGCCGATGTGCCTCTACCCTGAACTGCAGACATCACATCCAGAGGGAGAGGGTAGCTCATTCCAAATGCCCATTGATCTTCCCCCCCCTTTGTTTGAGGCTGCAATCAAAGATGCAGTTTGGTGTGTGTGTGTGTGTGTGTGTGTGTGTGTGTGTGTGTGTGTGTGTGTGTGTGTGAGAGAGATGTGGATGCCAGCTCACTAGAAACTGGACTTAAACAACCAAAGAGCCATTAGATTTTTAGTAACTGTCAGTCACTGCTTGCTGGGATTTAAACCAGTAAAATACTCTCTGCCCCAAAAAGTTTACAATCTACATAGACAAGACAGACAAAGTGTGGAAGAATGGATCTATTACTTATCCCCATTTTACAGATGGGGAACAGAATGACTGAGATATTAAGTAACTTGCCAAAAGTCACACAGGAAATCTGTGGCAAAGCTAGGAACTGAACCCAGACTGACTGAGTTCCGGTCCAGTACCTTGATCACAAGCCTAACATTTGTGTCTAGATATTTTATCCCATTACCAATCCCTACGCTATCCAGGTCTTTCTTCCCCTACTTTTAAGCGAACAGGAGCAGCTACATTAGCTAGGATAAAATGTTTGGGCCAAATTTTCAATAGAGTCTCAACTCAGCCCTTAAATTTGCACCCATGATTTTATTTTGCAGATTAAAAATTTGTATTTGTGTATACAGTATTTGCATATACAAATTGGTAGTTTGACATCCGAACAGGGCTTGATGCATCCATACATTACTCCAGCTTTACATACGTAACTCCTTTGAAATAGATTGGGTTACACGGGTGTAAAATTGGAGTAACACAGTGATGACTCAGGCTCTTGGTATGTACATGCAAATACCTTTTGCTTATGAAAATGCAGGGTTTAGGGCATGCAAGATTGTGGCTGCCAATTTAGAGATGGCTTTTAAGGATTTGGCTTTCAATGATTATCAGTTTTATACTTCGGGACATCAGTTGGGGTCAGAAAATTACAGTAACTCCTCGCTTAACATTGTAGTTATGTTCCTGAAAAATGTGACTTTAAGCCAAACGATGTTAAGCTAATCCAATTTCCCCATAAGAATTAATGTAAATGGGGGTGGGGGGTTAGGTTCCAGGGAAATATTTTTCACCAGACAAAAAACTATATATTATATAGATATACACACAGTATACGTTTTAAACAAACAATTTACTACTGTTCACAGCTATGATGATTGTGAAGCTTGGTTGAGGTGGTGAAGTCAGAGGGTGGGATATTTCCCAAGGAAAGCCTTGCTGCTAAATGATGAACTAGCACTCGGCTGAGCCCTCAAGGGTTAACACATTGTTGTTAATGTAGCCACTCACACAAGGCAGCATGAACACGAGGGAGGGGAGACAGCATAGCAGACAGACACACACCTTGTGTGTGGGAGAGAGAGAGAGAGATGCACACTACCTCTTTAAGTAAGCTGACCCCACTCTTAAATGCATTGTCTTTTTAAGTGGATCAGGAAGTTGAGACAGCAGCTGCTGCCCCAAGCTCTCTCTGTGTCCATCTGTGTCCCCTCCCTGCTCTTTATGGAGAAGGGGTAAGTGGGGTGCAGGAGCAGGGGGGAGGGGGACACCCTGACATTAGCTCCCCCCCTTTCTCCCCCTGCATAGCAAGCAGGAGTCTCTGGGAGCAGCTCCAAGGCAGAGGGCAGGAGCAGCACATGGTGGTGGGGGGAGGGACAGCTGAACTGCCGATTGATAGCCTGCTGGGCGGCTGCAGCATAGGGAACTTAAGGGAGTGGGGAACTGATGGGGGGGCTGCCGGTCCACCCTAGTTACAAGCCCCCACCAGCTGCTGCTCTTCCTGCAAGCAGTGGACAAAACAGGCAGCTGCCAAACGGTTAGAAGGGAGCATTGCACAACTTTAACTGAGCATGTTCCCTAATTGATCTGCAACATAACAACGAAACAACATTAACCGGGACGACTTTAAGTGAGGAGTTACTGTACATACATTAAGAAAGGACTAAGAAAGGACTAAACTTTCTTCAGAAGTATAGGACACTGGTCACCGCTGCAGATAGGCAGGGCTGGCTCCAGGCACCAGCTTGCCAAGCAGGTGCTTGGGGTGGCCACTCCAGAGAGGGGCGGCACGTCCAGCTATTCGGCGGCCATTCAGCGGATGGTCCTTCACTCCCGCTCGGAGCGAAGGACCTCCTGCTGAATTGCCGCTGCAGATCGCGATCATGGCTTTTTTTTTTTTTCTTTCCGCTTGGGGCGGCAAAAACCCTGGAGCCGGCCCTGCAGATAGGATACTAGACTAAATGGCCCAATGAGCAATTCCAGTATATAAGAGCTTACAATGTTATGTGCTGATCAAAGGAGTCAAAACTGGCTTGCAAGAAATGCTAAGATCTTTTAAGAGTGCTTATTATTTCCTTTTTATTTATTCTGTCTGTGAAGTGGAAAAAAAATATGCTCATGCTTTTCTCCAGCTGGTTCTTTTGGCCACATGGAACATGCAGTCCTGCTTTCCTAACCAGTAGGATTATCATGAAGAGTGTTCCTGCTTCTCTTTCTAGTGTCTTAATGATGCCCAACTGGTCAACAGTTGCATTTTGGGGGGGGGGGGGTGACTTTGGCTAGTAAACTGGCAGTAAAACCAGCTGCAGTTAAACAACTCAGGCCTTATCTTAACAGCAGTGATAGATAAAGCTTGTCACACTTCATTAACAATGGTTGATTGATTAGACAAAAATAATTAGCTTACTTTGCCTTGCTGTAGTCTCTTGCCATATCAAGAAGACAATATGCAGAGGAACTAAGGGTGGTTCATCTCTTGATCATTTGTTTTCTCTTACTGGTGATGAAAAAAGTTCTGATAATTCACAAGAAAGGAAGCCATAGAAACAGGTTTTAGGTTGGCTTTACCACGAATCAGCAAGAAAGATCTCTCCAGGCACCCTGAAGTGGTTTCTGTTTGTGCCAGAATATGTGAAGTGTGTTTTTGTATTCATAGATTGGCTTCATTCTCTGAAGGATAAACAGAGTATTTTATTTCTATTAAACCCCTCTCCACAATTATAAGATTACCAAACTTAATCAAATAACTTTTAAAAAGTGACAGACTTCAAAGAGAACTATAAAGTGTATGATTTTAATATTGGTGTATGTGTGAATGTATATAAAAATAGTGTACATATGCAGGGATTGTTCTCTTTGTATAGCACTAGGGTCCTGGTCTATCACTGGCACTAGAATAATACAAATAATAACAATACACAAACACACCCATGCACATACATTGGGATGGCTAGGGAGGAGTCACGGCCAGAGTGCTGTTGAGCTCTGATCTGGTGATCTTTGGCTGGCATAACTATATTGTAGTTCACTATAACAATATTCCAGAAACATTGCTACTATTTGCTTTCTCTTTTGATCTTTCCATTGGTCCTGATTCATGGATTACTGTGTAGTGTGTTTCTAAAGAGTTGTTTTCCCAAAGACACAAGTATTAAAACGACTGTAACTTACTAATATTCAGTAAGGATCAACCCAGAGCGGAGCTCCATTGTTCCAGGCACTGTACAAACACAGAATAGCAGCCAGTACCTGCCCTGAAGAGCTTACCATCTAAATAGTCAAGAGAGGGTAAGGGAAGGGGTAGAATACACAAACAGAGTGAACAATGTGAGGGCAGGGAATGTCATGTGAGTTCTATACTTTTATTTTATGTATTTATTTGATGGGTTTGGTTAGGAGGAGATCAGCTAAATAGAAAGAAAAGGGAAGGGGAGAAGGCTGAGGGGGACAGGACAGGAGAGAAGAGGGTAAGGTGTGAAGCTGAGGTGAGGGAGTGGGAGGGTTGGTGGAGCAAACAGCCAATCAGCACAGGATAGAGACAGTCCCATCAAACTGTAGGAACTTCTCTGAATGTCCAGAGGTTCCGACTTTGCTGCTTCTACTCCGAACAGCTGGAGTCTCTGGCTGGCTCCTCCCTGCAGTTTTCCCCCAACATCACATGGCAGGGGGAGGAGAGGCATCAACTGGGTATAGCTTTGGTATTCAAGGTAAGCATCATTTAAGAGTCAATAAATGGCTTATCTGTGCCTTACCCTAAAAGTAAATACAACAACTTTAGTTAGAAACATGCTAAAAATATATTGATTTACTAGTTAACTACATGGTCACCAAATGCCTGAATCAAAAACCTTACAGATATGAGTCTTGAGAAGAGCTGGGATACATCACTAACACTTGATTGACAATATTTCCTGCATCAGTTCACTAACTGCCAGGATGTCCATGGTATACAATACATCTCATTCTTTGTGGGAATATGAGTGCAGTCATTCATTGGCAGGATATTGGGGGGAAAACAGCAATGAAATAAAAGCCTTCGCTCACTCCACTGAGGTTGTGGAATGTTATGAAACTCAATGAACAGCTGAATATGTTGCAGCATAGCAGATGATCCAGAAGCTGACTAAGGCATTGGGATACAGAAGGCCGACTCATCCATGTGAAACCCCACACTACCGTCTGGAAAGACCCCCTGTGTCATATGGTAAGGGCACGTTTGATAAGAGAAAATACATGCATTCTTGCCAAAGCTACAGTCACCCTTGCCTTCATTACAATATAACTTGGGGGTGGGGGGGTGGGGGGGAATCAAGCAAATCCCAGTGGGAAGCAACCTTCTTGCCAATCCAGCACAACCTGGATCAATCTCTACCTAGGTCATTAATGTGGTCTAGCTGGGTATTCATCTATGTCCATCTTATCAAGCCACAGAAGCTTTTGGTACCCATGTGATCATAGGTTGCATAGCAGCATTTCTTGGTGTAAACACTCTATAATTTGTTGGTCTTCCATTCTAATACTGTACTGTACCAAGAAAACTGCTGAAACAGGACTAGCACTGGTGAAGGTGGCTGCTGGGCTCAGCTACAACTATCCTCATAGCTGATCTTGTCCTGCCACTTAATATGGAGCAGCTGATGAAGATGACAAGAATTGAAAACATGAATCCCACTGCTCTTCATCTTCCTCATTGCCCAGATCTTCAGCTTCAGGGTAAACCTGTTGTCACCATGTGTCTACAGAGGCCACTGAAGGGCCCAGAATGTGGTGGCAGCTGCTACTATACAAACATCAACATCTTTTGAGCATCCTCCAACACTATCTATGACACTTTCCAAGTATTTGACAGTTGCCATCTGTTTGGTGCCCCATCTGGATAGGTTAATACCAAGTGGATTGTAATGCAGACTTGGAGAATGCTTGATGGTAATTGCCAAGGACTTAGTTTTGTCTAGATTAATAACCAGACCAATGTGTGCTGTTTCTTGCCTGACCACATCGCTCATCACCTGCAGTGATTCACCAGACTGAGCCAACAGGATAATGTCATGGGGGTATTTGAGATATTGAAGCAAAATCGTGGTCAGCTTGACCCCACTGGCAATTTTCTCCTCCATCTTATCCATCAAGCAATAAACACTGATATTGAACAGTGGTTACAGGACACAGCATTGCTGAACTCCCACAGAAATGTGTGTGTGTGTGTGGGGGGGGGGGGGAGATAATGTAGTCAAATAAATTCACACTTAAAATACGCAAGGGTAGAGCACGTTGATGGGCTTGTCTACACTTGAAACGCAACAACTGCACTGCTGCAACTGCACCATTGTAGTGCTTCAGTGTAGACACTACCTACGCTGATGGGAGGGGTTCTCCTGACAGCGCAGGTAATCCACCTCCCTAAGGCCATGTCTACACTAGCGAGGAGTACTGATGCAGCTGCGCTGCTGTAAGATTGCTCATGTAACTGCTCTATGTTGATGGGAGAGAGCTCTCCCGTCAACATAATAAAACAACCTCAACAAGCAGCGGTAGCAATGTCAGCAGAAGCGCTCCTGCTGACATAGTGCTGTGCACACTACCACTTATGCCAATGAAACTATGATGCTTGGGGGCATTTTTTCACACCCCTGAGCAACATAGGTTTTGCTGACATAAGTGTTGGTGTAGACATGGCCTAAGAGGAGGCTAACAGAAGAATTCTTCTTTCAACCTAGCACTGTCTACACAGTCTTCACAGGATTTAGGTCGGGTTAACTATGCTGCTCAGGGTTGTGGATTTTTCACACCTCTGAGTAATGTCGTTAAGCCGACTTAACTTTCTACTGTAGACCAGCCCATAGTGTGCTACTGAATGTTCCCTTTCAACTGCAGAGTTGAAAAATCTTAGGTAAGAGGTACAATAATATCAATGGGAGAGAGCATTGTGCCTCCCAGAATCACGGCAGTCTCAACAGGCCAGAATTGGTCCATGTGCACTTTGGCATATTCAAGAACTGTGGCTAGCAATAGGAATGCTATAACTGCACAGATCGACACATAGTGTTTCCCTAAAAATGGCTGTTCAGTAGGTGTAAAACACAGCTGGGAGTTAGGCAAACTGGGTTCTGTGCTCAGCTCTGACTTTGACCTATCGTGTGAGATCGAGTAAGCCACTTCACAGCTGTGCCTCAGTTTCCTTCTCTATGAAATGGGAATAATAATGCTTTGTGAACATACATTGAGATCAATGGATGAAAACTGCTCTAAAAAGACTGGTATTAATCAGGCCTGTGGGGATTAGGCTGTAACCTCATGAAGCTGTAGTTGTCAAAAGTACTGGTGTCCTTGCTTCAAAATTGCCACCAGCTCACTGAGAATATTAAAAAGGATGATGACTTAGCTACTACTTCTGAACATAGTTTATATGCCCACTGGAAATGCACTATTGCATTACAGGTGCATTCAGACTAATATAGCAAAAAAATATTCATTACTTATCAGGGCATGACACAATAAAAGGCTTGAAAACAATTCTTCTTAGCGTATCTTCAGATAAATGGCTCGTTGATTACCTGCTTATAAAAAAAACAGAAACCAAGAACAGGATACCAAAAATGTATCTGCAGTTGTGTGCATAATTTGAGCATGCAGTAACCACAGAGGTCCATACACATCAGATATTTGAATGCACATGTTAGTCATGCAGTTGCATAGGTAGTTTTGCATGCAGCCTTAGGCTTTGGGTGCTTTGAAAACCAGGTCTTCAGTGTGCTTTCCTACCAAGGGGGGATGAAATCCTGACCCTATTGAAGTCAATAGGAGATTTGCCATTCACTTAAGTGGAACCAAGATTTCATGCAGTGTATGTATATGGCTGTATGTGGAGTACATTGTCCAAATATCATAAAAGATAAACCTCAACAAACACACTAGAACTTTGAGACATGCATGCTATTGAAAAATATTTATCTCTAAACATTGTAGCCTACTTAGAAAGTGGACTTTTATTGTTTGTTATTGCAGGTAGGCCCTAATCAGCGCTCCTTCCTTTTGGTTATTACTCTTGTTACTTTATTCATGCAACTCTATTCCTTGCATAAACCTTCTTAATCTATTTCAGGCAATCAGTAGGTAATGGCACCCTATCCAAACGTTTAGTTGCACCAGTTCCTTAGGATTACAAATGAGGGCCATCTGTAGTCCCAACTATTTGTGGAGATGAAAAGGAGGCTTAACTTAATGTACTTTGGCAGAGTAATAGGAAAACATCAATCACGCAGTGACATGTTAGTTCATATGCACCGATAGGCTCATGTTTGTAGCTGAGCACATTAAGTGGATCTGTTCCTTTACAGACGAGTCCATCACTTAAAGACATGCATTCAAATCTCAAGCATACAGGACACTTTTAAGAGATACTTGATAAAGAGCTTGAAAATGTGAGTAGTGACATGAGCTAAACTCCATCTCATTTTCTTCAGATTCCCTATTAATATAAGCCTCAAAGTTGAAATTGGGGTCACTTGGACAGTTATTTTAGCTAAAACAGATGGAGTTTCAGTGGTTGCTTCTAAAAAAGCAATTTTTACCAAAAGTTAATACACTGTTGTCTCTGAGATAACAGAACATTTCCCTGTACTGTGCTCTCTCAAGGCTGGGGTGTAACTGTTGGTAGAAGCTGACTTTTTAAAAGATGTGTGCAGTATTTTTGTTTTGTTTTTATTTTCACTATTGGGGAAATTCATTGTACAAAGGAAATGTGTATACTTTCCCAAGAATGCTAGAAACTAGAAAGCAAACAATGTTTCTTTTATTTTATTTTTAACAAAATAATGTAACGATTGAGCATCCCCTGAATTACTGTTTTTCTCATGTAACAAAATATCGTCATGAAGTAAAATTATTAGACCCCTGAACTTCCCTAGGGTGTAGAGTACAGCTGTGTGAGCAATTCACAATGAATAATTTATTGGATGAAGCTGAGATCTTTCTACTTGTGAATTATTCATGAGCAGATCATGACTTTCTTGTAACTGTTTGTTCTTCAAAATGAGTCCCAAATTTCCTCAGTAATTGTAGTCTTCAGATCACTCATGAAAAATTCATTGCAAATATGTAAAATTCAAAATCCACTGTTAGATCAGTTACAGACATCACATAGTATAATTGCTCTTCCCTGATTGGATGACTTATTATGTAATATTGTACATACATTCCTGTTTCCTGATGTTAGAAAGACAATTTCTTTAAAAAAAAAAAAAGGTAATTTTTGTTGAACATAATGGTTTATATACTTGACATATAGAAAGAACATATTACCTAAAGAGCAAGTTATTCCTCTTTTCTTCTCTAAACACTAAGTATTTCATGAACATGTCAAGTTAACTTAACTATGTATTTAAATGTTGCCTGTGTTTTATACTTATGAAAGGGGAGGGATGAAAAGCTCGGATTCATGCCAGAAATGGTGTGGGCAGGTGCTGAGGGACATGCCTCACACAGCCTTTGCTAATGCATCTCCATTCTGACTAGAAAACCCCTACTATCATTCTTGCCACTTCTTGGGCAAGGTATGCTATCAGTACTGAATTGTGTAAAGGTTTGTGTTGAGGAGGAGAAGATGTAGATTAGACTTGAAAACTTATGTTCACTTTTGACTTAAGCCAAATTTGCTATTGGTGTAAAGGGACAAAACTCAGTTGACTTCAGTGGGTTGGACCAGTGAATTTGGCCCCAAGTCCGCAGGGTAAAAGTTTAGACCTAGCTAGCCACTGATCTGCATTAGCTATTTGAAAGGTAAGTTGAGCCTTTATTATCTATTCAGATATGCCATTGTCAATTGAGAAATCATTCTTCATTACAGTAGGTTTATGACACTGTGGATATCAAACCAACAACGAAAGCTTGTGGAAGCAGTTTATTAATTCCTCTTTGGAGTTTAAAAATTAATGTACTATATTAACATTCATATAATAGTTTTTTCATTGAGACGGTGGAAAGGGGGTGGAGACTGAATGCAAACCCATATGTGGGTATACTACTGGTAGGAGATGGTGGTTCATTCTGGCAGCCCTGGAAAGCCAGATAACCCTTTGGGGACCATTGACAGCTGGTATAAGGTAGAACAGTCCCCATGCTGATCTAACCTGTGTCCAGGTCAGGGGTTGGGCAGAGAATCAAACAGACATAACTCACTTCTTGACCCCCACCCTGCCTGCTCCCCATTCCCACAGACTGAGCTCCATAGAGGCTAGACATGGGAGAGTTTTTTGCCCTTGGTGGCCTAATGAGGGTTGGGGTAGACATCAGAAATAGAAAGCTACCTAAAAGAAGTGAGCTTTGAGAGATTTGAAGGAGGAGAAACATCTCTGTTGGAGGTTTCTTTATAAAGTAGAAGATCTGGATCATTTTAAACTAACTGAAAAGCACTATTTGATGAATGAGTTTAGACCTTTAATGCTGAAAATTATATCTGGAGATTTATAGCTACAGAGTATGTTCTGAGTGCTGAAACTTGTTACAGTCAAATATACTCAAGAATGTCTAGCATGCAACATCGAAGAAGCTGCTGTAGGTCTTAATACACCACAATAATAAAATTATAGAGGTAGAAAGTGCCTTCTAATGGCCCATCAAAACATTAACATTCCTGTCTCTTTTATTGTTTCTGGAGAAAATCCGGAAGCAGTCTATAAGTTGGGCTGAGTTTTAATAATGTAAGTAATTTGGATTGTTTGAGCTGTCTCAGGACCTAAATGTCAAAGTGAAGTAGCTCTGCTGTACTATCAGGTTCCCTACTCTGTATTCTGTGTTCTCAGAACAACGTACAGCCACGATTATGAGAAGCTGCTGGTTATCCAGAATAAAATGTATCTGACTTCTCTGAAGTAACAAAACAAAAATAAAGGATTATCTGATTGCTGTATGTGTCTGGAACCACTCACAATTCACTTTCAAACTATCTGATACAAATAAAACCTGTCCTCTTTCAAGTGCCAGTGTGACGAGATTGTCATCGATTAACGTTGCAGTAATCAAGGGAATTTGGTATTACCCAGGATCAGGTAACAGAGTCTATATTTTCAAACATGGGATTCCTTTTGGTGTGTGAGAGACTTGAGCAAGTACATAGGTCTCCCTGCCTTAGCAACATCTGTATAAAAGCTAACCTCAGCCATATGCATCCGCACACTCATGGAAGAGACATCACCTCCCCACCTCTGGAAGTTATTCAAAAGTGGTGAAATTCCCTCCTGGGCAGGGGGCCAGCTCAAGGCCTACGTTTATCTGACATCCTACTTAGTCCATACTTTGAGGATTTAAGTGGGATTAAAATAGTAAATAGGTCCTGTGTTGGCCTTCTCCACAGGAGTGAATTTCACCCTAGTACAGTAGGGAACTAACTCAGGGTATGTCTACAGTAGAGCTAGTAATTTCTAGCTCAGGTGGACCTATCCCCATTAGTGCTGTGGAGCTAGTGTGCTAAAAATAGTCATTAGCCACAGTGGCACCAGTTGCGGAATGGACTAGCTGTCCCCAGCACAATACTGTCTGAAACCATAGCTACTCATTTGGATGGCTGTCCAAACCAGTTGCTTGCGCCGTCACTGCTACACTTTGATTTTTAGCATGCTAGCTTGCTCAGAGCAAGCGCGGGTATGTCGACCCAAGTTGGAAATTACACCTCCAGCTCCAGTGTAGATGGACCCTTAGGCTACGTCTACACAGCAACTAGACACCTGCGGCTGACCTGCTTGGCTGTGGGGCTGTTCATTGCTGTGTAGACTTCTGGGCTTGGGATGGAGCCCAGGCTCTAAGACCCTGAGAGGTGCGAAGGTCCCAGAGCTCAGGCTGTAGCCTGAGCCTGGAAGTCCACACAGCAATGAAATAGCCCTGCAGCCCAAGACTGTGAGCCTGAGTCAGCTGGCATGGGCCAGCCCTGGGTGTCTAATTGTTGTGTGGATAGGGTGACCAGATGTCCCATTTTTAAAGGGACAGTCCCATTTTTGGGGACTTTTTCTTATATAGGCACCTATTATTCCCCACCCCCTGTTCCGTTTTTTCACAGTTGCTTTCTGGTAACCCTATGTGTAGATGTACCCTTAGGCTTCAAAAGGTAGGGAGGTGGATGGTGGACATTAGCCTTTCTGGAACTAGAACAGGCTCCCCTCTCATCTCTCTCATTCAATAAACCTTTTTTAAAATATTGTTATGACCAGCATCACCAGGTGGTGCAGTTACACACATCCTAAGAAAAAGGACTTGTCTATATTGCAGCCTCACGTATGATTTGCACCTCCACATATGTGGATCTGTGCTAGCTGTACTCTAGCTAGCTCACTACAAAGTAGAAGTGAAGATACCACAGCGCAGGCTTTAGGCCTGGCTGCACAAACAAGTCCATACCCAGAGGGGTAAGGCAGGCTTGTACAGCTGCACTGAAGTCTGCATCATGGTGTCCTCACTTCTATTTTTAGCAAGCTAAATATTGCACTGCTAGCACAGCTATGGCTACCTGAGCTGCCTTTCACTGCCCTGGCTGTAATGTAGACATAGCCGTGGAAGAGCAGATGTTCAATGGTGGGAAGCCATGCTGAGATGGTGGTAGTTGTTTTATTATGAAAGGTTCCAGGTAGAGGCAGTGGTCCCTGGAGATGCAGCTGTGGCAGCAGCAGGACAGTTTGCTCCTTGGGAACCAGACATTGGTGTTTGGCTGAGATTGCTGAAGGATGGACCCACTCTGTTCCAGGACTGGTATATATGAGTAAATAAACCAAGTTGCACCTAAGAGTATTATCCACACTCTGCAGCACTGGTTTCTCCTTCATGAGGAAGCCAACCTTCAAGGCCCCCAATATCTGCTTCTGCTTGGTAGAGGGAGGACACTGATGTCAGTATCATCCCACATCTGCTGGGCCCAGGTGCTGTGGATCAGCACTTCCACAACCAGTGCTGCCTATGACAGGAGGTGTTCTTTACAGTGCCTCTTTAGATGGCAGCCTAGCAAAAGGAGGAGACTGATCAGAGCTACAATTTTAGATTGGCTGGAGGCATGTTAGCTAACCCACCTCCCCATATTTCCATGTCAGCTGCTTTTTTCTGGGAAGCTTATGCTCACATTTGCATTAGCTCTATTTTCAAACACAAAATTGAATAGGACATTCAGTGTGGTAAGAACAATCAAAGCCCAGCTCAGGCAACTCTTTCTTGTGAATACCTGTTGTAGCATGTCATCAGAATAAATGAGGCCAGGAAGTATTGGTGGGGGTTCAACCTCCAAAGGCCATACTGTCAGGAACGTTGCAGCTTTATGTAATAAAGATCATCTGTCAAACATATAAAACAAAGGAAGAGTACTTTTAAACTACTCTCTGCAAAAAGTGCTTTGTGGCTACAAATGCTGCCTTCATCTGCCTAATAAGCTGGGACATGGGCTATGCTTAACGGAAAAAGGCTGTTATGTATAGAACTCTTAACTTGCACTGAAGCTAGTGATGCTCAAAAAAAGTAGAAAATCGTTCATGAAAATTTTCATGAACATATTTTTCATCAAAATTTCAATAAAAAGTTGACTGCCTAATAAGCTAGGGAAAAGATAAGGGGGGAAAAAAAACCTACGAAAAATTCTTTGCAAAATTTTTTAAAAACTTTCTACAAAGTCCTTGGAAGTCAATGGGAGGCCTCTCATCAACTGTCATATTTGCTGATAGAAGACCACACTCTCATGTTGCTCCTTATCTAGAAATTATCTCCTGTCACCTCAATCCATATCTCTCCCTTCTTTACTTGAGGTTATTGAAGATGTATGTCTTTCACTGACGGAGCCTTTCAACTTCAGGGCCTGACCTGGCATGGCTTATTCTGGCCAATCTGCCATGAACTTCAGTGGGAAGTTCAGAAAAAGGTTGAGGAAAAAGGTGTGCAGGACTGAACCATGAAGTAGCAAACGGCCTTATTTTCCGGGTTACTCAGGACCCACAACTGCAAGTTAATGGGAGAAATGGGTGTTCAACATCTCTTAAAATCAGGCCCCAAATATCCATGCTACCTATATCCGTCACTCACATACACAAAAATGTTCAGGGCCATATCCTCAGATGGTATCATGGAGTCAGTACAGTGCTTCACACCAACTGAGGCATTTTGAGGAGAGGAGAGGGGGAAGAAGAAAAAGAGAATAGAAGGGAGAATAAGAATGAAAGGAGACTATAAAGTGAGAAGGAGAAAACCAGGAAGAGGAAAGGGGCAGAAGTAGCTTCCTGAGTGGGGAATTGTTCTCTACAGCACAAAACATCAAAATTTGTGCCTGTCTATGCTTGTTCAATGCTTATTACAAGATTAAAATGCAAAGACTCAAAGAGGTCTATTGATTTGTTGGTGCAGTTTTCAAACAAATATTTTATTTATAAAGGATGCACCCAACAGAATCCCTCTGAGTTCCTAATTAGATTTTAAATACTATGCAAAGGCATTCTGCGTCACTTGAACAGTCTGTCTTAATCGCCTACCTTAAAAATAAGGGGATGCCAATGTACTCTGTAGAAAAACTGAATAACAAAGGAATTTTTTGTTGCTGACCCTAAGATGGTATGTCCTTTAATTTATCTGCTGCTCTGTTTGTGTTTCTAACTCAATACCACATCAGTTGCAGAGAAAAGGAAGCTCAGGAAGGCACAAAGCATATACTCCAAATTTGCGTCAATATATGAAATATCATGTGATTTATTTATTGTTGTGACTTTGAGATGCCCTCATAATTTACAAGGGGCAAAATTTCCTACAGATTCTATCAGATTTTGTCCTTCTGATCTCCCTATATTTCCCCCCTGTTCTGAAGTATATGACTTAGCAGGATTTCCCCTATACTCCCTAGGCTGAGTTTCAGGGGTGTGGCACATGACTGATCCCTCAGACCAGAAGGGAATAGTCTAGATGATCCTCCCCTCACTATCCTTTCCAGAGCCCTCTGCAAAGTCTCCTGCCTTCCTCCACGTCTCCTATGGAGCAGTTCCACTGTATGCAGGGCTCGCTCTGCCCAGGGAGGATAGTGGGGACAGGGCTTACCTCTGGCAAACAAAGATGTTATTCTTTTGAGTGACTACTAGTGACATCCACACAGGCAAAATAAAGTCAATGGGCTACCTTCAGACCCAGTGGTAGTGGGTGCAACTCCACTGAAATCAATAGCGTTGCATCTGCTTACACCAGGTCTGAATTCGGCTTGATTGATTTGGATATTTTATACCAAGGTTTGGGAAAAAAGAGGAGGGGATGTTCACATTTGTGGTATAAATAGAACATAAAAGGCAAGCCATATACCCTTAAAACTAATGTTTTATAATAAAGGAACGGATATTCACATCTTAACCCTTTGACTCTGGAAGTTCTGAAGTTTTGATGTGCACATACAGTAGGCGTTTCATGCCAGAGGCAGGAAAAATGAATATAAGATTAAGGTATGTAAATAGATATTATGTTAAAAATATCAGCTGTTACTCTGGATATTTGGAAAGTTTTGAATCTATCAAGTTGGGGAAGCACTCTGCCTGTATTCTGTAATGATTTCCTCCCCTCCTTTTCCATCTCTTGCTTCCCCCAAAAATTGCATTTAAAAACAAATTGCAGACTACAAAGAAGGAGAGCATGGAAACTAAGATTTCCTTTTCATCATTTTCTCGGTGTAGGAAAGAAGATTGCAGCTTGTAGCCACTAGGAAAAAGCAGACCTGTCAAACTGATCTCATTTATGGGGAAAGACTCTGAAACTATTTTAAGGGATCAAATGGGGAACACTTGGAAAAGCAGAGCTTGATTAAAGACAACTAACATCAATTCAGGAATGTGGGATCTTGCTTAACTAATTTTGTTGGAATTATTTGAGGAAATTACTGCTATGGTTGATAAGCAAGGAGGGAAGGATATTATAGCCTTAGTTTTTCAGAAAGCACTTGACAAAATTCTCCACTGTTGGTTAAAATGTCTAAAGTCTGAAGTCATGGAATAGTAGGACAATGGGCATATTGGACTGAAAACTGGAAAAAGAGGAGGAAAGAAAGGGTAGCTATGAATGGAAGCCTTTCACTTTAGAGAGTGGATGTAAGAAGGATCAGAGAAGAAACCACATTTTGAATTTGGAAATAGGATTTTCAAGGTTACTGAAGACTTTACTGCACCTTGGAAAGTACAGTTAATAATGAGGACCATAGCAGATGGATAGAAAAAGGACTGCTTTGTGATAATACTGTATCTTGAAGAGTAGAGAGCAGGAGGGGAAATGACTTCTGTGATGTGCTCTTCACTCCAGAGCACCCTGCTAAAATGGATCAGTCTCGTTTTGGAATGATAATACAATTTACATCCCAAAGACATGAAGGGGAATCCATACAAGAACATTTCACGCTTCAAAAACTGAGGTTGGCCCACTCTCAATTTTTCATGCTAATTATTAACTTTATGTACCTAAGCCATCTTCCTACAGAATGATCTTATCTCACCCACACACAAATGTTCTTACTTGGGGTCCTCTTGCTAGAGAATGGTCTCACCATAGGTTAGTCTTGTTATTAGCTCTTTAAATACTATCCATAGCAAAAGTAGGTCTGTTTTGAATCCCCATATTTTGGCACGGGCCCATGAACACACACAAACTTGATATTCTTTGCTGCTTCACACTAAGGACGTGTCTATATAGGAAAGTCAAGGTGTAAATTTAAAGCAATATAGTTACACTGATACAACTCCCCATGTGGACACTCCCTATGCTGGAATAAGCATGTCTTTTTTCAATTCAATTTATATCATTTTGGAATAGGGCTTAAAGTGAAAAAGTCATGCTTATTCTGGAATGTGTGTCTCTATGGGGAATTCCACTAGTATAACTATACTGGTATAATCATACTGGTATAACTGGTAAAATTTTCCCATGTAGCCCAACCCTAAGTAAGGCTGCACCTTACTCAAGATGTCTTAAGAAAGACTCCTTAGGCTCAGAATCAAAGCCCCAGTATCCCCTTTCTCTGTGGCTGTCTTACCCATGAATGTAGCAGTAGCACCTTCCCTTGGTGGGGCACTCAGGCCAGGTCCAAGCTCATCGTTTTGCCAGCATAGCTATGTCGGCTAGGAGAATGGAAAAAAAATCACACCCCTGACCAGCATATCTGTGCTGGTAAAAGCCCAAGTGTAGCTGCAGCTATACTGGCAAGAGTCCTTCTATCAGCATAGTTTATGTTGTTCTGGAGGTGGATTAACTATGGTGCCAAAAGAACTCCTTGTGTTGATATAAACTGTGTCTACACTAGGGGG
The DNA here is from genome assembly GCF_011386835.1 of Chrysemys picta bellii. Classification (NCBI taxonomy): domain Eukaryota; kingdom Metazoa; phylum Chordata; order Testudines; family Emydidae; genus Chrysemys; species Chrysemys picta. The sequence continues at coordinate 63,749,182 of NC_088791.1, forward strand.
CTCTGCCAGCATAGTCCTACTGGTATAGCTATGCCAGCAAAGCCTTTCTAATGTAGACAAGCCCTCTTTCTTATGCAGAGCATCACACCATGCATGCTGATATCTTTATATGATTTCTATTTATATCTCCTTAAGCCTATCTTCCACTGCTCATTTGAAAATATCCCCTTACATTAACATGATCTATATTGTTAGGATTTTCTACACAGAAACACTCCACTCTCCTGATTATACCATTCTTGGAAGGGAAGCAATCATTTAAGTCTTGTGATTACAAGAATGACTATGATGGGGTTTAATGTACGTGGGAGCTAAGGCAAGTAACCCTCTATCAGTGAGGGTGTTAAACCAGGAAGTTTTATCATTGACTGAGAATATGCTTCAGTAAAACAGCCTCATAATCCTCTAATTTTTCCACACTAGATGATTTAAAGTTTGTCCTCAGAACTGACATGTTTTTGCCCTGTTGCCTTTCTTTTCACTTTTCAAGTACAAAGAGGCATTTGTTTTTTTAATTGACCAAGATGGAACAGGATACACAGCAAGTGACGTCTTACCAGGGAAATGCATAACTTCATTAGTATTTCTTAATGCTTGGCTTCTCAAGTAGGTCTTGTAATTCCTCTGATCTGTTGGCTTTTCTTGATTGTGTCTTTCTAAAGATGTCTGCACATCTCTAGAAAGGAATTTACCATAATCTGAAGGACTTTTAATAGTTCTCTCTCTCCCTCCTCCCCTCTGTTTATAACTTTTTATCATTTTCATTCCGTTGTTCAGCCCCCTTGATTCTCTATCCCTATTAGAGTTCCTGGATGCTACATCTTTTAAATTTTCTGTTTGCTCATTGTTCTACACTCCTTCCTCTCACTCCCCTAATTTGAGTCATAAATAATTGCACCAAGTTTAAAGCTGGCCCTTCTGTCTGGTTCATTGGTACAGAACATCTGCCTGAATCAATGAAACAGAACGGAAGTAGCACAAGTCTGAGACATGCCCCTGTTGGACCCCATCTAGTAAAACACAGCTCTGAAAAACGGTGGCTATCAAGATGTTAAATCTGTTTAATAATTGAGACAGAGAGTGATACTGTATATAATTTAGACAACAAACTATTACATATACCTCAGTAACCTCTGCTGGAATAGGAAAGCTTCAGACATTATTATAACTCAAAATCTTCTGCTCCAAAGGCCAAAGATGGACTAAGGGGATTGTGAGCATTGTGCCTCTACCCTTTGGATCACCCATCTCTTCTCAGCCTTTCCTTCATGAAGGAATGAAATTTTGGCAGACATTACAGTATTTTTCCCCCAGATGATATTTCAATTTAAAGTGTCTGGGGGGAGGGGACTTGTTATAAAATACCTCTAATCTGTTCTAAGCAGATTTCCCCAAACTATTCCATATTAATTAGTTTCTAGTTGTGGAGAGGTCTTTTATTCACACTCTTGGGATGATCATTAATAGACAGCAGCATGATAACAAATGTATAATCCTACCCTCATTATTTTTTTTCTTTTTTAGGCAGGGGAAAGGGTTTGTGTTTTTGAATCTTAACTGCATCCCCTGTTCTTATCAGGTTAATTGGGCTGTAGTAATGTCTGGCTGGATAGCCTGCTTAGAGGGTGATTTAAAAACGGCAAATGTCATGTTTTTTTTTTCATTCACTTAATGCTGGAATGTCAGCCCGTTTGTATAAATCAGAACAGTTGCTTCCATCTCAGTGACATAGGTATTTCTTTAGCGTGTATTAATGAGCAAGCTGCTATTGAGAACAAGGAAAATGTGATTTAATAAAAAATAAAAAAGTCCTCTATGAGCGTTATCGCTCTGGCACTGTATAAGCCCATTGGTAGCAGGCCAGGTCTTAGGATGTCACCATCATGCTTGGTACTTCCACTTAGCTTTGCAGAATTCTCCCTGGCACCTTTTCAAAACAAATCTTGGAAAGCGCACAGAGAAATGCATTCTTTCTGGAACCCTCTGAGTCCTTTTAACTACACAGTGGCTGCCAACTGTGGCTAACAGGACTTTCGCTCTCCTTTTTTGAGGTATCAGCATCCTAAATATGCATGCCTCCTCCAGCAGTGCCTTGGGGAGACAGAGGGTGGCACTGTGCAAGAGGAGGACCCGTGACACCCGATTGTGCAAAGTGGCAGCAGACACAGTTCCCACGGCTCAGAGATTTCTGCAAGGGTTAGCACCTAACGTGCTGACAACTAGTAAAACTAGAAGTCCTTGAGCTGAGTGAAATGATAAGCATTGAACTCTGCAAGACAAAATAAGGAGGAAAAAAAGAGTGGTGATTAAAGAGGTGGAAAGGCCTCTACTGTAATTAAGATGTTACTAGGAAGGAACAAGACTTTAGTCTGGGAGAGGTCACCTCTCTGCTCCTGAGAGAGGAGATAGTAAAGGGACTGGCTATTATGTCAGCATGGTGGCTTTGAAAAGCAGGAGCTGTACAATCTGGAACATGACAGGACATGGCAACGATAATTGATTCTTTCAATTGTGATTGGTCAAGAGTAGAAGCCTTCAAGTAGAGTTGTGAGTGGTTTGTTGGTTGAACTCAGCAACACTTCAGCTTTGTTGACAAGCATCTACTGGCCTATCAGGTGCTCACCTGTTTTGGTATTAGAGGGATTTCTCACTGTTAATGTGCTGTAGATTCCTGAGCCACGGGTTTATTGTCTCTTCTAAAGGCTACTGCTAAATGACTTGACGGATTGTAATTTCAATTAACTGAAAAGCATTTTGTCTTCATAATCATATAAAACAATGATTTCCTATAATCCTATGTTTAAAAAAATGTATAATCCTTTTTGCTTTCCATATCCTTTAAATACAGAAAGTGACTTGTATTCCTGAATGGGGGCTTGCACCTCTGACGAATCTACTCTTGTGCGGGATCCTAGAGCAGAAAGTCAGCTGGGAGAAGAGGCTGAAGTGACTCAAAGGGCTTTAACTCAGTTGCCTTATTTATAGTGAGACAGTAAGAGATGAACACATCCCAAAAAGTGGGTTGTGTTGGTTGGAGGGCCGTGTCCAGGGTGTCTGGAGAATGTAATCATACAATGCATCCTCTCAATAGCCCATGCTATCTCAGCACTTGGCCCACAGGCTAAATCAATTCTTTTACTTGCATTCAGGAAATCTTAAATCTGGTCCTACTGACTTCAGTGGGACTTGCTTCAGATATAGATATAAAATATATCCCATCAGAAAATCTCAGAGCACTTTAATGTTTTTATGAATTAAACCTCTTGAATTAATAATCCTGAATTATACTTGTAGGAGAGAGTGCTGAGGATATTTCCCATAAATTGAGGAGTAGAAAGGTGGGTTCACCTTTCTCTGAAGCATCAGATACATGCTAGGATTAGGATAATGGATTGAATACCCAATGGTCTGAAATAGTATGACTGCTACATTGTTCCTGTGTATACAAATGACTTCTTAACTCTTGAGTGGGTCTCAGTAGCAGCCATACTGTGGTACTAACTCAATACAGAAGGATGGGTAGACACAAAACATACTTCAGAACACTAGAAGGGGCTTGGAGAAGGAATCTGGAGGGAGGAGACTAACAAGATGGGGGGAACTGTGAGTAGACTTTTGTGAGTTGACTTTAATAATCCACTTTAATTCTACTGGCCTCTTGCTTGCTTCATTCAACACATTTTCTTTAAAAAAAGGTTTTATGTAGCCTAGCCAAGTTTTTGGTGGAGTACAGACCCCAGACATCCATAATTCATGGGTTGAGGGAGGCTGTGGGTTTTTTGTGGTAAACAGAACCCTGAGTGAACTAGACCATTTTCATTTGCTGATTATGCCCCATGTCAATATGCTTTTAGGAAATCGTACGAACATAATGGTATGGATCTAGCAAAATCAAACTCATGATTCAAAAACTGAAAGGAAATTTAAGATAACCTGATAATTAATAAAAATACTAATATTAGGATAACCAGGACATGTAGATACTTAAATTTTCAAAATTGAACACACTTAACTATTTTGTCTAATATATCAATGATGTATCCAATACCTGTTAAACAACATTATGTCACTTACTTGCAAAATTCTTATACTTTTCATTGTATTCTGGCAGACCTGCAACTGTTAATAATGTTTAACAGTGTTTGAAGTTAATAAGAATGTTTGTTTTTATTCTAGAAATTAAGGTAAATGAATCTCAAGTTTCTTGCCAACTCATTGTGACTTTTATAGAACAGTTTAAGTGAGTGAAAAAGGGTAGGTATCCATTTATCTTAATCATGTTCCATTTTTTGCTGGCTCTCTGGCAGTAAACAGCCTAGTCCAAAAATATTGGTCACTTCTCCCCTACCCCCCAAAATAATCTTGACTGTAAGAATAACAACACAGTATGGTCATATCATTTAAAAGAGATTGGGTTTTCTGGTGGACAAAGAGATGCTAAATTCATTTTCACAAAAAATAAAAGCTTTCTTTTGTTTCTATAGAATAATTTTTTCTGCATTTCTGATGCAGTAATGATTCCAATGCCATTTATTTTTATATTGCAGATGTCACAGCCGATATAGGATTGTCCAACCTTTTCATTGCTGTGAGCCAGATGCTAAATTTGAGGCACCTCTGTGGGCCACATACAGAAATATAATTCCAGATTCTAGAATCAAATCCTTTTTTAGGATTTAGGAGGATTTAGCCATTAAGGCATTAATGGAGTTAAGCAGCAATAAAATAAAATTAAATAAGAGAATAGCTCACATCTTAGTGAGAACCCTGAGGAAAAGGTTTTTCTCGCCTTAGAGTCCCAATGTCAACATCAATATTTGTAGTGGCAAGTCGGAGATGGCAGCCAAATGTGTCACTTGCAAGGACATGAAGGATTGTGACTGTCCATCACTTTCAATGAACAAGTAATCTTCTTCCCACTTAGTATAAAATGCTCTATTCTCCGCATCAACTTTTCTTACTTGCAGCCATTGCAGTTACTCACATCCTTGCTCTTAGATTACTGCTGCATCACCAGGGCCAGCTCTAGGGTTTTGGCTGCCCCAAGCAGCCAAAACAAACAAACAAACAAACCCGCGATCGTGATGGCGATCTGCGGCGGCAATTCAGTGGGAGGTCCTTCGCTCCCAGGAGGAGTGAAGGACTGTCCGCCAAATTGCCGCCGAATACCTGGATGTGCTGCTCCTCTCCGGAGCGGCCGCCCCAAGCACCTGCTTGACAAGCTGGTGCTTGGACCGGCCCTGTGCATCACGTTTTAATGCACCATGGTTAAAATCCACAAAGCACACACTATAATAAATGGATTCAAAAGCAACTACCCCCCCCCCGATTCGGGGAGGAGACTCTGCCAGTGGCCTCACAGCATGCCACCACTATGGGGAGCAGGGATGCCTATGGGACTGCACACAGCTGAATATCTCTCAGGGACCAGACTGAATTGTCCCTCCAGCTGCCAGTTGGACCATTAACCTCTCTGTAGCTTCAGTATAGCAAACTTAACAGGCTGAAACAGTATTTTATTGGCCATTACGATACTGTAAACAGAATATTTTATTTATTTGTATTAATGTAGCCCCAGTCATGGAATAGGACCCCATTGTGCTAGGCACTGTACAAACACAGAACAAAAAGACAGACCTCAAAGATGTGCCTCAAAGATTTTGCAATCTAAGTATAAGTCAAGAGACAATAGATGCAAACAGATAGGTGGGAGAATACAAGGAATCAGTGAGAAAATATTGTCTAAATAGTCAAGACAGACACAGGGCGGGGGAGGAGGGGTAGAACACACAAGCCGAGTTAACAATGGGATGGTAGCGAACATCATGTTAGTTCCACGATTTATTTACTTATTTATTTGGGGAAGGCGGCAGTTAGTTGTCTGATCTAATATTCAAAATTGATTGAAAAACAATTTCATGAAAATTTTTAAAATTTCATAGTTTCAGTTTGGCAGTTTGGAATGGCCCTGTTTTCTGTTTTTATTCTGCATCTTCTGTGCATTTTTTACTGAAATTTTTATCAAAATCATTTTTTCAAAAATTTTAATTTACCAAGAAACAATTTTCAGTAAGAAAATGTGATAATTTTGTTTTAAAATACTGTGGAAAAGTTTTTGCAAAAACCAGAAAATTTCTATAATGCTATCAATTTTTCACAAAAAGTTTTGTTTTGGGGAAAAGACCATAGTAGCTATATATAACCTGCTCTGTGATATCCCTACAATAGTGGTATTGAGAACTCTACCCTAAATTTATACTGGAGAGGTTGCAGTACTACTTGAGATTAACAGAGGGTCATTAACCATTGAAATACTGTGAGAGAGGGAGTTTGTCGATTGTGTCTTGTTTCAGGATCTGGTCTACGGGGGAGAGCACTTCATTCTTTCTAATCTCATGGTGAAATTGTAACATACTGTGCTTCTGCCAAATATTGGCTTCAGCTGGGGATTAAGTATAGAAAAGGAAGACTCCCAAATAGAATGAAGGCAGACAATGCTGCAGTAAATTTCAACTGCTTTAATATTCTTGTCCAAAGAATGGCTGAGGGGTGAGTAAGTTGGTGGCCTGTCTTGGTAAAAGGGAAATATTCCTGCAATATGAGAGTATAATGTATAGATATGGTTGAAATTCCCCTTTGAACATTTTTTTCATTAAAAAGTTTAATGAGATACAGAGCATTTCCTTGTGTGCCCTCAAGTCCCATTGAAGTTAATGGGGAATGCTGGGTACTTATCTCTTTTAAAAATCAGGCCATTTATTTAGGTACCATGGTATTAGAAGCCTAAGGCTTGGTCTACACTACCCCCCCTAATTCGAACTAAGGTACGCAACTTCAGCTACGTGAATAACGTAGCTGAAGTTCGAAGTACCTTATTTCGAATTAGTTGAAACTTACCTTGGTCCACACTCGGCAGGCAGGCTCCCCCGTCGACTCCGCGGTACTCCTCTCGGCGAGCTGGAGTACCGCAGTCGACGGCGAGCACTTCCGGGTTCGACTTATCGCGTCCAGACTAGACGCGATAAGTCGAACCCAGAAGTTCGATTTCCAGCCGTCGAACTTGCCGGTAAGTGTAGCCAAGGCCTAACTTTCGGTCCCCACTTTTGAAAATCTTGGCTGTAATCTCTGGATCCTGGGCAGACACTATTCTAAATACCTGCCAGTCCCAGGGTAGATGTGGCCTTTTAATACATCTAGGAGATAAAGGAAGTGAGCATGACCTGCACACTTATCAGTCTGAATCTATGTCCTCAATTATGTTGAAATCACTTTCCCAAGAACACAATTTTCTAAGTCAAGTAAGGGATATGTGGTATACAAGATATGGGAGCAGCCTCTGCCCCAAAACCCCTCCCTTTATGGCTACTGGTGTAAATAAGATAAATAAATACACACTGACAAAAGGGATTAAAAACATAAAAAGAAACAACTGGATGAGAATGAAATTGGGCTGTATTCCTATGTAACCATATCATAAATTGTATCACAGTAGCACGCACAAGAGTCTAGGCACTTTCAGGACACTATTATTATTTATTTATTATTTGCATTACAATAGCACCTAAAGGCCTCAACTGAGATCAAGGATCCATTGTGTTAGACATTGTGCGCGCGCACACACACACACACACTGTGCACATACACACACACTTGCAAGCACACAAGGCATTGTGGATGTCCATCACTTTCAATGAACAAGTAATCTTCCTCCCACTTAGTATGAAATGCTCTATTCTCCTCATCAACTTTTCTAGTGAGATTTGGTGCCTGCTCCAAAAAGCTTAGCAGCTAAATAGATAATACAGACAAAGGGTAGGTGGGGAAAGGGAGATGTTGCTTCCCAAGAGCACACATCATGTAGGTCAGTGGTCCCCAACCTTCTTGTGGCCAATAGCACATTCATGTTTTCAAAAGAGTGTGGCAGGCGCCAACAATTTTTCAAGGCTTATTTTGTATTTGTACATTAAATAATACGAAAAACATCATATTTAATATTACATAATATATGAATCCATAAGGTAAAAAAGGTAATTTCACACGTAAAAGGTATTAATTAAATTATTCGGCAATTACTCTTTCATCTTACCATGGGAATTTGCTCTTTTTTATCTATCTGTAAGAAAAATTAAGGAGTTTTTACAAAATAAATATCATAAACAGTTTTCATCTTATTTATTTTAAAAAAGTAAAACATTGTTGAACTGCTGGTCCAAATATATTTATTATTCTTACTTTAACATAGATAGCCAGTTATGGTTAATTAAAAAATATTCTTTGTATTGTTACTTGTATCTGGATTTCAATAAACAAACAAACAAATATGAAAAAAAGTTAAACACAAGTTAATCATACACGCTCATCAGCACTTAATGGAAAATAGGTATCATTAATTCACGCGGTTTTTCTAATAAAGTCAGTGTGATTTTTGGCACTGCATTTCTTCAGCCAATTTTTCGTAGTTGGGAGAGTAGGATGATCCCGTTCGTAAGCAATCGTCAAGATGGGCATCTGTAAGCCGAGATCTGTATTTTGATTTTATGATGTTCATTGTTGAAAACAGAACTTTTCATAGATAAGTGGAACCGAAATAAGATTTTATTTTGTATGCTACATTTTTTTTAAGGCAGGAAACTTTTTTCAGTCAACCAGATTCCAAAAGTTTTCATCTGTTGCGCAGGATTTTTGAACAATATCATTTTGAAGGTCCAAAATCTCCAGTTCTACGTCTTCTGTTCTTACTTGAATGAGACTCGCAATTGATGTAGCCATTTCTGTTACCTCTATTTGGCAAGTAAAAGGATTCACAAGAAAGGCAACTACAGGCTCAATGATGGTGAACTGTTGAAATCTCTTTTCAAATTGTTCCAGAAGTGTTTGAATGTGGATAACAAATGGTGATGGGTTAAAATCACTGTCACATATCATTTTCTTCATACTTGGGAAATGTACGAGAGACTTCGTCTTCATATGTGACATCCACAAGATCAGTTTTGCTTTGAATGATTTTACAGAACCTATCATTTGAGCCACATGTCTTTTCCCTGGAGCTCAAGATTTAAAATGTTCAATTTGTCAGTGATGTCAGCAAGAAAAGCCAAGTCCATTAACCAGCTGGAATCTTCTAGTTGCTCGAAGTTCTGATTAGTGGACTTCAGAAATTCTTTGATCTCTTCAATTAGGCTTAAAAAATGTGCAAGAACTTTACCTTTGCTCAGCCATCATACTTCTGTGTGCAAGATAAGATCAGATTGTTTATCATCAATATCTTCCAACAGGGCCTTAAAAAGTCGGTGTTGCAAAGATTTCGCTCAAATAGAGTTAATTATTTTAATAACGACATTCATGATGTTTTGAAAAGAAAAAACTTTGACGCACAAAGCTGCTTGATGGATAATGCAATGATAAGACAGAAAGTTCAGAAAGGATTCATTCTTCTTGCAGAGTGCAATGAATCCATTGGCGCTGCCCATCATTGATGGTGCCCCATCAGTGGTGATCGCAGACAGCTTGTGTAGTGGCATACGGAGATGGGGCAGAGCGGCCCCGCACTGGTACCGCAGGAGTTAACCTTTCCTTCCTATCAGAGGAAGCCACGCCCCGAAAGCTCTGCTGGGCATGCTCCAACTGGAGAACAGGTATAAAAGCCTGCAGATCAGCTCAGTCGGAGCTGACCACTGGAGGAGGAGGACGCACGCTGCCAGCTCTTGAAGAGGGAGAGCCCGCTAGGCCGCGCTACCCCGCTCGTAAGGAGGGGGTTTATGGACTCTGGCCACTAGGCCGCGCTACCCCGCTCATAAGGAGGGGGTGTATGGACTCTGGCCACTAGGCCGCTCTACCCCGCTCATGAAGGGGGTTTGTATAAACTTGGGCCGCTAGGCCGCGCTACCCTGCTCATGAGGGTGGGGGGGTTGTATGGACTCTGGCTGCTAGGCCGCGCTACCCCGCCAGACAGAGGCAATAGTGGGGAAGAAGGCCGAGAGGCCGTAACCGGCCGCCTACAGGGAGGCGGACCCAAGGACTGGAGAGTGGTGAGGTGCTGACACCCTATCCCACCCCTGCCACAAAGGGGCACTGCGGTGCCAGGCCCGCCACACATACTAATTGATGTTGCGTATGATTTGAATAAATTATAGATGTCCTCACCCTTTGTTCGCCCTTTCATAGGCAATGCTTTTAGTAACTCTTCTTTTACGGTGAATACCATTGTAACCATAACTGCCAACTGCGCTGTATCCGATATATCTGTCGACTCATCGAACTGCAGTGAAAACCAGTCACATATTTCTAAGTCATCCTTTAGCTGAGTTTGCATGTCACTTGAAATTGCATAGGGTTACCATACGTCCGGATTTTCCCGGACATGTCCGGCTTTTTGGGACTCAAATCCCCGTCCGGGGGAAAATCCCAAAAAGCCGAACATGTCCGGGAAAATCCGGCGCCGCTGGGCCGGGGCCAGGGGCCGGTGGTGCTGGGCGGCCGGGGCCACCAGGGGCCGGTGGTGTTGGGCGGCTGGGGGGGTGCGCCGGGCCACCGGGGGGTGCGCCGGGCCGCCGGGGGCCACCAGGGGCCGGCGGTGTTGGGCGGCCAGGGGGTGCGCCGGGCCGCCGGGGACCGGCGGTGTTGGGCGGCCGGGGGGTGCGCCGGGCCGCTGGGGGGTGTGCTGGGCCGCCGGGGGCCACCAGGGGCCGGCGGTGTTGGGTGGCCGGGGGGTGCGCTGGGCTGCCGGGGGGTGCGCCGGGCCGCTGGGGGCCGGCGGTGCTCGGCCGGGGGCCGGGGACCGGCGGTGCTCGGCCGGGGGCCGGGGACCGGCGGTGCTCGGCCGGGGGCCGGGGACCGGCGGTGCTCGGCCGGGGGCCGGGGGTGCTGGGCCGGGCCCGGCACCCCAGGGCCCGAGCCGACCCAGGCTGGAAACGCCGGGGGGGCCAGCCTGGGCTGCGCCTCCTCCCCCCACACCCCCCTTACCTGCTTCAGGCTTCCCGCGAATCAAATGTTCGCGGGAAGCAGGGGAGGGGGCGGAGACTTTGGGGAAGGGGCGGAGTTGGGTGGGGGGCGTGGGCGGGGCTGGGGGAGGGGCCGGGGCCCGTGGAGTGTCCTCCTTTTGGAGGCACAAAATATGGTAACCCTAAATTGCATGTATCCTCCTCGTAACTGTGTTGTCTGATAACTGCAAGCCTTGTATTGCTGACAAAATCTCACGCTTGTTAGGAAATCCTTGAAACAGGCAATCAGCACCAATCAAAAATGCTTCCTTCAACAATTCACCATCTTGAAAGGGTTTTTTCTTCTTTGCGAGCAGATGAGCAATTTTAAAGGAAGCAATAGTAGCACTTTTAGACTTTACCACTTGAAAACAGATTGCTGGGCAGATAGGTTTGATTTGAGTTGATTAATTTTCTTCTTTTTCAACTCAGATTTAAGTGGATGGCTAATGTCAAAAGAGCCATGATTAGTTTGGAAATGGCGTTCGACATTATGTTTTTTCGGCACTGCGACAGTACCACCACACAATAAGCAAATACATTTCCCTTTATTTTCAATAAAACAATAGGATTCTTCCCACTCTGCGTTGAAATAATACGTACGTTGTCTTTTATTTGAACTACTCATTTTGGGGCAAAATGTTAAAAAAATAAAAAATCGCAAAGCACAAGAAAACAGCAGTATCAGTGCAGCAGAAGAATACTCACATACAGGGCCGGTTCCAGGCACCAGCGGAGCAAGCATGTGCCTGGGGCGGCATATGCTAAGGGGCGGCATTCCGTCCATTCTTGGGGCGACAGAGTCCGAGCGGGGTTTTTTTTTTTTGGCAGTTTGGCCGGTGGCAGTCCGAGCCGCCTTTTTTTCCCCCGGCAGTTCTGGGCAGCGCGGAGAGAAGCCGGAGAGAAGCCGCAGCCCTGCCCCTGCCGGGGACAGAGAACACTGGCGCCGGCAGCCCCGGAGTTCTCTGTCCCCAGCAGACACAGAGCCGTGGCTTCTCTCCCCTGCTGGGCATTACTTTTCATACCGTGTCGCTAGGCGGGCACACATAAATGCCCCGGCGGGCGCCGCGTTGGAGACCACTGATGTAGGTGGTAGTGTTGGGCTTAGAACTCAGGAATGATCCTCAGTCCATTGCTCTGTCCTCTAAATCACTGTCCGTATTCAATGAAATAAAATTATTAGTATTTTATATGTATTACCACAGCATCCAGAAGCTCCAGTCGTGATCCAGAACCCTATTGTGCTAGGTGCTGTACAAACACAGAACGAAAAGAAGGGTCCCTGCCCCAAGGAGTTTATAATCTAAGTATAAGACAAGACAGCAGATGGCTATAGTAAGGCACGTTCTCATAATCTAAGATGATAGAGTCTTTTTTTTGTGAGCTGAAGTCTTCTTTTCCTTTTCAGTGGTAATGTGTCTGGCTGAGCAATAAGAGTTACCTAAATGCAGAGAATTAGAATACTTATAATATTAAAGAATAACACATTTACAATGGATCCCTCCCTGAAATAGCCTTTTAGAGATACATATGCAAAAAGAATTAAACAAAGGCAAACGGTGGGGGGTTTGAAAGGCAGCTCATTCATACAATAGGTATTAGGAGCGCCATGGCAGAGAGTTAAGAAGATTACATCCACATGAGAAGGCTAACATATTCCTGTAAGGGGCAGGAGCCTTTCTATTCACAAAGAATTAAAAAAATTAGCTTCAATTCTCTTCAATTTTAGCCCATTGTATTACCAGAGAACACTGAAACGGAGATATTAAAATGATACAGAAGAAAGCAAAAAAAGACTCCGCAAACTATATGCAGCAGTATGTGCTGAGCAGAGGCAAAAAGGATGTTTAAAGCAAGATATGATATTAAATGCCTGTGGTGCACTATTACACTTTGGCAAACTGGTGAAAGTGTGGAGCAGGCTGTTGCATTTCGGGGCCCAGTCCAGACCAGTGAAAGGTTCTGTCTGCCTGTCCAGTAACCCTGGGTGCCTCACAATGCTTTGCTGTTGTAGCTCTCAACCTGGTGCCTCTCACAAACAGCCTCACAGCATGCAGTGTCTGTGTTTAGCTACACACCCTGAGCATCTGTGTACAGCTACAGCCCTTCTCCCACAACTCTGATCCCAGCCTCCTGTCAGCAACACACCAATCACACTCCTCAAAGTCAAAGGGATGGTTCCTTTGTCTTCCTAGGTGAAAGAGAGAGAGAGAGGCAGCTTGTTGTGTTTCTGCCCCTCACTTTTATAGTCCAGTCAGCCTTTGAAATGTGTTTTCCTGAGGGTTACCCCTAGATAAAGTTCCTTCCAGCTGTGAGGACATAGACATGGAGTCTCGTGGTGAAAGAGATCCCATGTTGTTGTTTGCTAAAATGCAGCTTGATCTGTTCCTGCCCCTCCTTCCTTGCCAAAGAACAGCCACTCGACAGGTGATTGCCAAGCAATTTTGATGAGACCTGGTTAGAGGCATTGGCTTGTTCTTTGTCTTTGAGAACCATGGTTACCCCCACCCCTCCCCCAGATTTGTCTGGTAACAGGGGCAATGGATTCTGCCTAAAAGTGGGGGGGGAACATGTGGCCCCGCCCCTGCCCCTCCTTTTCCCCCAGAGGTCCTGCCCCCAGCCAAGCCGGAAGCTGGAGCTTGGACCCTTCCATTTGCCCAGGCTGGGCAGGGGGGCCTGAGAGCAACCCCAGCCAGTGTCCCTGCCCCCTGGGCCTCCTGCCCACGGCAGGTGGAGGGTCCATGGCTCCCCACAGCTGCCCGCGTGGCTCTTACCCCAGCCTGGCTCCAGCTTCTGGCCTGGCCTGGGGGCAGGGCCAGAGCCGCAGCGGATCCATAGTAAGAACTGTGTGGGCAGCTTTGGGGAGCCATGGACCCTCCACTTCCCCTGGATGGGGAGCCTAGGAAGTGGGGACACGGGGCGGAGGCTCCTTTTGAGACCCCCACCCCAGGCAGCTGGAGGGTTCGCGGCTCCCCACAGCTGCCCAGGCTCCACAAGCTGCTCTTACCTGGGCTGTGTTCCAGCTTCCAGCCTGGCCAGGGCGTGGCCTTGGGGGAAGAGGAGGAGCAGGGGGCCAGGCGGGGCAAAAAGTGGACGGGCCAGGCCAGCCACTTTCAGAAAGTGGGAGGGCTACAGCCCCTCGGCCCCTCCTGTTCCAGCACCCCATCTGGTAAACAGTCATAATTTCAGCTTGTGTTCATAACTCTTAACATGCATTTTGTACATACATTGCATAAGATTATCGATAACCACTGTGGTGATAGTTTTTAAATGATATCTCACAAGCCATATTTTGCACAGAGATTATTATGATAATGTGTAGGGTATAACTACAGGGGTGCTTTTGGTCACACCCAGACAGAGCTAAGGTGTTTGGTTCAGTAGGAACTGTAGTTTCCCAGCTAGGAAAATAGGAAATATTCAGCATTAAGGCTGAATGCTTATCACTTGGGACCATACAGCCTGTTTTAAGCCCTGGAACTTGAGGCATTTAAAACTCTTGTAGACTGGGCACTGGACACTATATGAAAGGGACAAATCTTCAATTGGCAGGAAGTGGACAAGAAACCTGGATGGGCTGAATTCTCATCATGTAGCAACCTAGATTGTACCTGCAAAATATGTGCACGTTGACCAGGGGCTGAACTGGTTCCTGACCTAACTTAGAGCAGCCTAAAGGTCTCTGGTGCGGTGTCCTCGCACATCCACACCACCCAGGGGCACCCCTATGCTGTGGAGAACAAGTGGCAGAGAGCTGGCTGTAAGCACAGAGAGGCTGGAAGTTGGGGCCAGAATCTGGCTATGTGTTTTGCTGACTTACCTCAATATGTCTTCTCCATCTCTGATTGTTATGGACCAAGTCCTTGGGGTCCTCACTCCTTTCCTTAGGCAAAGTCCCAGTGAAGGCAATGGGAGTTGTGACTGAGGAAGGACTGAGGGACAGATTGAGCTTGGGCCTTGTGAAGGGAGCACTAGGATGGGGAGGAGGTAGGATGCAAAGAGCACTGATGGATTGCTCCCCCCCCGACTCTGTGCCCTTTGAGAAAGGGCTGGAGATAATCATTGTTCCTGCACTCCTGTGAATACAGGGACTGATCCATCCTAGTGTTCTTAGGGCTGCAAACTGCCCTGAGGAGGCCAAGGTGTGCCCCACACTTCCCTCCACACTGGCCAGCAGAGCTGGCTGGGTACACAGGTGTTTGTCATCACCCTAAGGTACAGTGCAGTGTACGCCCTCACACTGCACATGGGGGAACTCTCAGGCACTGTGGCTCCAAAGGCACAATCAATCCCAGCACTCCTGGTGGTGCATCCCTTCACTTCCCTCAGCAGGGAGCAGTGAACGCCGGGGCTAGAGCAAGGACTTCCGAGTATGTCCCCCTGTTGTTACAATTCTGTGACTATGCCATCCTTAAAATGACAGAGCTGGCTTAGGAGCAGAGTAGGCAGTGTGGCTTATGGAGAAGTGAGGTGGAGGAGTGTAGAAAAGCACTGTCTTTCATGAACAACTGAGTATAATCCAGTCGACTGAGAGCACACTTTTAAAAAGGGGCAGTCGGAAAAGCAAAGACAACCTCTCTTCGATAGCAGAAACGCTGCTGACTAACTAACTAAAATATCTGACTGAATCACCACAAAGCTGCCCTGCCTGGAGCCAGGTACAACAAGAGCTTTGTGCACTCAAATGAGACTTGCATTTGGGCAAGTCAAAGACATCAACATTTACGGTATCGTGGCAACCAGTGTATCGCTTGCATCAGCTTGTACAGTGCTCTGCTGGGCCCCAATACGCAAACTTCCCACAAACATTTCAACCTGTTCTGAGCCAAATTCCTGTCAATACCTGAAGTAATTTTACCTCAGCTTTTAGCCAACAGAAAAGAAAACATCTCTAAAACTTCTTTTCAGATGTTGAAAATAGCAGTTTTGTACTAATCTAGTGAAAGCAGAAAGGAGCAAGAAAGAAGCAAGAACACATATTTTTAGTGTTTGTGGGCCACCTGGGGCTGCCTTTCCTTTTTGCACATGCAAGCTTAGCGCTCAAGGAATGGATTATGAGTGGAAATCTGAGTATTTTTCCCTCCAAGCCCCCAATTTGTGCCACACCTTGTTCATGGGCACACATACATTTCCTCCTCTTAAAGAGAGGCCACTCTTCTGAAAACAGACCTTTTTATTCTTCAGAGGAGGAGCTAAGCCAGGTGCTGGATAGCTACACAAGGCAAGGGAGGAACCTATTTCCCAGGCTGCAGAATGGCAATAGAACTGCTCTGCAGAGACTACTGCAGTGTGATGGCTGGAGCATCCTCCACAGCTCCCTCAGAGTTGGGTAGGAATATCTACATAACACAGAAGCAGATTCTTCTGCCCTGCCCATGTCCCTGCCCCCCCAGAACAGAGCTTTGTGTCATGCAGTGAGTGTACAGCCCCCTAGAATCCTGTTGCACAGAGAGAGAGACTGGATTTGAGCCACAATACACAGTGGGGGATACCAAAACACATAACTTCATGTGGTAAATACCACTGGGGAATATGATGTTGGTTTATGTGCAATAAATTTCCTGCAGGAAGATTACACACTTTGGCAGCCTCCTTTGGGAGGCCACTTTTGATGTTGCACTTTCTTGCTCTATTCTGCTTTCACTTACTGAATGTGACATGTGCTGTGGATTTTCATATAGTGTCGTTCTGTAGTCGTGTAGCACCAGATGCAGTCCATGGGCCCGTCACATCTGGAAAAGTTATCTAGGAGAGATCTGTGGGGCCGGCTATATAACAGATGCACTCAAACTCTTTCAGAGTGTGGAAGCATTCTTAAGAACAAGATGGTCTTCTAAGCTGCTTCTTGATTCCATCTGGGATCGTATACCTACCATATGGCCTCTGCAGTGCTTGCTCACAGGGTGAAATGATACGAGGACAGTATTTGTCTTCTTATGACTGTTTTTAATGTGATGGGTGTGGTCTGTGATCTTGGGGGGGTTGTAAGTATTCAGGTCAACAATCAAAATCAAATTTTTCCTCTTTTATGAATTTTATTGATGTAACCGTAAGAAATTAAAACCACCAGGCTTCCTTCTTTCTGTGTATTCTCTGTCCCACTCTCTGCCAGATTCTGGCTCCACGGCTTTGCTTCTCCCTGCCCCCTGCCTTGGCATGTGACTGTGAGCAAGTCACTGAAACGTCTGTGTCAGTTTCCTTGTCTGTAAAATGTGTGTGGGGGGTGATGATATTTAGACTAATGCACTGAGCGATAGTGAGGATTCATTAGTTAACATTTGTAAAGCACTTGGTAGATGTCCCATCAATCACACTATATGTTTTAAGTTTGATCATTATTCTTTTTTATTTGCACAAATACAACTGGGGGAAAGGGAAGTCACTTTTTTAAAATGGGGGCCATGGTCTGGATGTCATGTTACAAAAGCAAGTGGTTTAATAGGAAACTTATCTTGTAGTGGAACTTAACATGTAGTTCCTGCTATGGAATATCTGAACTTCTCTCAAGATACTGGGTGTTGCTTTTCTGTTCACACCACCAGGAGTAACAATGGCAAACAAAAGAGTCAAAGCACAGGACATGAGCTCTGGATGTTTGAAGCCTTTGCTAGAGCCCTAGTCATGTGTTTGTGGGACTCAGCTGGAGTTATCTGCTTGATCTTCAGTGCTGTGACAACAAACATCAGTCAAGAGCTATTATGCTCAGAAAAATGAGGATATAAAAATTTCACCTTCTTACATTGGGAGCAGAGCTATTAAGTATCTTCCAAGTCAGATGTACTTAGTTTACTGGGGGGGGGGAAATATTGTTAGTACTGCAGAACCAACACAGCCATGAGAATCCCTGGATTCTGTTTGACCATGTGCACGCACCATCAATAAAATTGTCAACAGAATCTTTACTGCTCGTGACAATGTAAAAAGTAGAAATAACACAGCTTGCTTTTCAGATCCCAGACTGAGTTTAGCATTTCAAACATTATTATTTTTTATTTCCAACCGGAGATAATTTGATAAGTGAATCACTGAGAGAAAATAAATATGGAACCCTATGATGCCATTTTACAAAGTCATATTTCTTGTTATAACTAAACTGTAAAAGCATAATATTTTAATAATGTCAACCTATTCGCAAAAAGGCAAGATGTAATGTTAGATACAGGATAATGTGTGATTTTCTAATAGTGTAGTTTCACATTATGTAGCACTGTTTGTGCCAGTAAGAAAGATTTGTTTACATTCATAAAGTTTTAATTATGGCACAAAAAATAAAAAATCTGAACGTACTCTATATGTATTTACATGGCCCCCATTGTTGTAGTTTCCAAACACCTTACACACATTATTTAGGCAGGGAAGTGTTACTATTCCTATTATAAAGATGGAAAGATGCAGTAACTTGCCACAGGATGTCTGTGTCGGAGCTTGAAACTGAACCAAAATCTTTTGAATCCCAGTCCAGTGCCTTATACATAAAACTATTCTTCTTCTATATGAAAGTGAGGTACCACTGTAAATGTACTATTTTTAATTCTAAATAGTATGGCTTTTCTTGACTCCAAATTCTCAGTGCCAAGTCATTGTGTTCTTCAAGGAATAGAAATGAGAAGCAGACTCCCCATCATCCACTTTTAGGCATCTGTTAAGTTGTGTGAGTGGGACTTTAATTAGTTAATGTGTAATTAAGCCATATTTCTCTCTCCACTGTAATCTTCTCCTTTCTAGTCAGTCTATGTAAAGCACCATACCATATTATGCTACTATGTAAATGTTGAATAAATTTAATCATCCTAATTAATAATAGACATGTTTATTTCTGGGTTTGATTGCTGGTGATGTTGTGGGTAGAAGTGATTTTGAGGTGCATAATTGTTGTCTGTGATTAAAAGTCTAATTTTAGTGGCTAGAAGGTTACTGTTAATGTTTTGAGATGTATAGGATGGGACCAGTGCATGAGGCATGCAAGAATTCCTTTTCAAGTGTTTTTTGTATTGCATCACTAAGGCTGCTGAGTGCATGCATTTTATTCTGCAGTTTGCATGCAAGAGAATATGTGGAGTAGGGGCTAGATCAAAGAAAGTACAAATTGTCTAATTCACTTCACAGCACAGAATATTCCTCAACGAAGAGGATGAATTTGCTCATGTGCCTGCTCTTTTACTTTAGGTCTCGATGTTTGAAAGAACAGTTTTCACACATCTCATAAGCATTGGTGATTGCTTGCTTCTAATGAAAAGAGACTGGATTGAGAAGTGAATGCTACAAGTGTTATTCTGAGCATTTCATTGTGATAATGATGTTTTCTTTCCTCTTCATTGGCAGTATATGCCTTATTCATTTTCTTTCTAAATAATTTTATTATTTTTGTTGTTTGTTTGTTTTGTTTATTAGTGGGCAGGTTCGTGAAGTCTGTATTTAGTTTGTACTTTGTCATTTCTTAGGCAAAACTCCTGAGGAAAGATATCAAGATTTGACCCAATAGAAATTTTGCTTGAGTGAGAACTGATAGAAACTCAGTGAGAGCTTCAAGATTTGTCCCTTTAACCTTCCATCTTTGAACATTAAATAGACTTTTGCAAAGGTGCTAGGAAGACCATGCTCTTTACTCTGTGAGTCATTATTCTATCAAACATTCACTACCCAGCTGGGAGGTCAGAGGAAGGGAGCCTACCAGAATTGTGAGAATTCCCAATCAGTCTCTGGAAACCAGAGCCTCCCTCAGATGAATTACCTAACACAGGCTTTGAACTCAAATAGGAAATGAATCTTTTGCAAAAGAAAGAAGACAACTTTTATACATTTTCTGAAGCTACATATGGAAGAAAAATCCTCTCTATATTAAGAGACCTTCCATCTCTCTCCTGTTGCAGAACAAAGACCCAGCTTCAACCCTTCCAGTAGCTCAAGAATAGTATTTCCTGTCTCACAAGACAGGACTCGGATCTCAGGCTAGGTCTACACTACCCGCCTGAATTGGCGGGTAGAAATCGATCTCTCGGGGATCGAATTATCATGTCTCGTCGGGACGTGACAATTGATCGCCGAATCAACGCTCTTACTCCACCAGTGGAGGTGGGAGTAAGTGCCGTCGATGGGGAGCCACGGAGGTTGATTTTGCCGCCGTCCTCACAGCAGGGTAAGTCGGCTCCGATAGGTCGAATTCAGCTATTCGCTATTCGCGTAGCTGAATTTGCGTATCTTAAATCGACCCCCCCCTGTAGTGAAGACCTGCCCTCAGACAGCAATGGGGAGATTCTGGAGAGTTTTCCTCTCTCCCTTCTCTTCAGTCCTTTCTGATTCCAGTACCGCCCCTGGATAATGGCAAAGATCCTCTTCCAGCTCTTTTCTGCTGAAGAGGCGCACTTTGGCTAAATTTTGTCTCACTCCCTAACTCTTCCCAAATGTGCCCTGCAGTAAGCTACCAATTCCCTTTCACGCTCTCTCTTCCTGCCAGGAGTTTCACACTAGACTTACTACCTTGCAACCTTTTTAGTTACACCATAGTGACTGAGGTACCTTTTGTGATGAATTTAGGTTCTGAGGAATTTGGAGGCAATGCTTCTTTCTGTTAGGCCATTCTTTCCTTCCACCAGGAAGTTCTTGGTGTCTCAGCGAGGTCAAGGTTTTTGTGGTTTGCTTTCTTCTCCTGACCTGCTTCCATTTGGCTTTGTCATAGAGCCTCAAACTTCCTTTTATCCCCCACAATGACTAGCCTTGCTCTTCATCCTGCCCCAGCTCCAGAGTCTTTGCTGCTACTCATCTGCTCTGCGGGAATCTTTGAACTCTTTCTCAAATTCCTCTCTCCTCTGCAGGCTGAATTACTAGGAGAGGAAATCTCTGTCTCCTTACACTCATCCCAAACCCATTGAAGTCAGTGAAAAGATTTCAACGGGCTTTGGAACAGGCCTTTAATTAATATGCACTATTTTCTCCTACTTATTCCAGAGGCTCCATCTAATAGTTAAACAGGCGAAAAGCACCATTTTTTCAAATTAAACATCAGCATCACAGCACAATGAAGTTCATCATAGACGTTTCTCTCAAGTTTATGAAAGGATACAAGACCCCCTTACACAGGGTTGCCAACCCTCCAGGATTGTCCTTGAGTCTCCAGGAATTAAAGATTCATCTTTAATTAAAGATTAAAGGTGATGAAACCTCAAGGAGCACATCCAACCAAAATTGTCAACCCTAACCCTACAGGATACAGGGGTGGCTCCAGGCACCAGCGCAGCAAGCATGTGCCTGGGGTGGCAAGCCGCGGGGAGCAGCCTGCTGGTTGCTGTGGGGGCGGTAGTCGGGGAGCCTTCGGCGGCATGCCTGCAGGAGGTCTGCCGGTCCCGTGGCTTCGGCAGCAATTCGGTGGCGGGTACGCCGAAGCCTCAGGACCGGTGGACCTCCCGCAGGCACGCTGCCAAAAGCCACCTGACTGCCATGCTTGGGGCGGCAAAATACATAGAGCCGCACCTGACAGGATAGCAGCAAATTTTGTTGTGACTCCCTTGAAAACTGGTCTGTTATATGTAATAATATGTGGGTAGCCCATACGTCTTCTTATGCAACCACTTAGTGCAAATCTAATTTTACTGGGTGTGCAAGTAATAGGGGGGCAGATCCTCCTGCGGTATAAACTGGCATCACTCCTCTAAAAGCACTGGAGCTATGTTGATTTACACCAACTGAGGCTCTGACTCAGGGTGCCTTTCTTCTGGAGAAACTGCACATGTCAAACTGGAGGAGTGTGTTTCCTTTTGGTTTTGGTTCATATCTAGAGATAAAATCCCACTCACATGAACAAATAAACCAGAGCTCATTATTTTCTTTAATCAGACATTTAAGTCTCCATTTAAAGTTCTGCAAAGATAATTGGAACTCGTCATCAAATGCAATACAAATAGTACAGCAGATCTGAGCCAGTTGCTCTCAAACTGAACTCTGCTGGACTAAGATGCTTTTTTTTTGCGTGTGCTTGCAGTAATTGTTATTCCAGCATTAAAGGGATAATGGGAGGGGGTGCTCTGTTTTACAAGGCAATAATCTGGTTTGTGAGGGAATAAACCATGAGACCGAAGGCTGAGCCATGGATCTCAATGGGGGAAGTGAATTATTCACTGAGGAAAATGAAGCACTCCACCTATTATACTAGAAGGGAAACTATAACATTTATAGTATCAATAAAAATAAAGTTTCTCTGTCATCCCTTAGTAACATGCATATCTCTGGCTTTAACCTCCACAAAATGTCTTTGTTCCTGAATAAAAACAAGAATTTCTCTCCAGCAGTCTCCCCCAATCCCTTCCTTAATCTATACTCCTTTCCATGGCTGATTTAGCAAAATGTTAGATAGAATAAATCTAACCTTCCCTTTCTTCTCCTGTTGTGCCTGTTGCTATCTAAAGCTGAGTTCAGCTGTCAACTTCAGGGTTGAGCGGATCAGACCACCCACGTTATCAGGGAGTGCTCTGAGCCACTCCAGACTGAGGCGAACCATTGCAATTGGTGCAAAGGGCGATAGAGACATTGGGAGAGGCAAAGAAAGAGTTAGATGGAAGGGATTCAACATTTTTATAAATCAAGGCTGAACATGAGGAAAGCCTGACTGAGTTGGGAGGGTGTGGCGTGAAACTAGATTTTCTGAAGTAAAACAGAGAGAGGTGTCATTTGGAACATGGATTGGGGGCACAGCCCTTATAGAAATACAACAGTTATTCAAAACACTGCAGTAACATTGTAGTACATGGCAGCGTTTTGGATATTACACTAGAATTCTGTAGAGATTTTGGAAGTTTGTTGTTGTTTTAAATCAATAGCTTTCCTGAGTAAAAACTAAGGACTTAAGGATTTGGCTTTCATTTTGTGTTAACTCCAGCCAATATTTGGGGCTCAATTCTCCACTACTTTGCACCTGAGTCATTGACAGCAGTGCAAGGCAAGTGTACAAAGCAACCATTCTGATTCGGTCAAGTTTTCCGCCCACTTTGCACTGATTTAAATTACTACAAAGGGTTCAGAGCAATGGAGATTCAGGCCTTTGGAGTTTATAACAGGATTGTGGGGGAAAGGCAAGAAAGAAAGGGGTGATACAAACTTTTATTCAAGATGGCAAGCATTTCTTTGCAAACTAACCTGATTGGCTTTTTTCCCCTTGTGGCTGAAAGTATAGAAAGTAGGGCTGTCAAGCAATTAAAGAAATTCATTGTGATTAATCGCGCTGTTCATAATAGAGTACCATTAATTTAAATATTTTTGGATGTTTTCTACATTTCAAATATATTGATTTCAATTACAGCACAGAATACAAAGTGCACAGTGCTCACTTTGTATTAATTTTTTATTACAAATATTTGCACTGTAAAAAACAGAAGAAATAGTATTTTTCAATTCACCTAATACAAGTACTGTAATGCAACCTCTTTATCATGAAAGTTGAACTTACAAGTTAGAATTATGTACAAAAAAATAACTGCATTCAAAAATAAAACAATGTAAAATTTTACAGCCTACAAGTCTACTCAGTCCTACTTCAGCCAATCACTCAGACAAATAAGTCTGGTTACAATTTGCAGGAGATAATGCTGCCCGCTTCTTGTTTACAATGTCACCTGAAAGTGAGAACGGGCATTCACATGGCACTTTTTGTAGCATCCGAAAATATTTAATAAATTTCAATTGGTATTCTATTGTTTAACGGTGTGATTAACTGACATTAATTTTTTAATTGCAATTAATTTTTTTGAGTTAATAGTGTGAGTTAACTGAGATTAGTCAACTGCCTTATTAGAAAGAGATGTGGACATTCAGTAACTATGACTCAAATAATGCTGACAGGGAAGGAATCACTTCAGGAAGAGCAAAGTGGAAAGGTAAAAAGATCTTGATTTTGATAACATGTGAACCCCTCAGGGATATATTGTAGGTGAATTAAACTGTGCTGCACACTGTTATATATCCCATTTGCCTCAAAGCTCTCTTTGTTTATATTTCACAAAAAACTATGTTAAAAGAACATTATTAAGGGTTGCAAAGTCAAACACTCAAAAGTTATGAAATATCAGTATTAGGGTTGCCTAGGCAACCCTAATTCATCCTTCTTGTGCACATGCATTATGATAGTATTTAATTACATAATCACATATTATTTTCTCTATTTCCTGCCTCATTGAGTGTTCAGGCTGGATAGAGCTCACTTAATGAGCAACTACTCAATATTTTGTTTTCTCCTCATTGTTCAATGTATGGTCCCTTCCTTTATTTGCTGCACAGTATTCAAACCCTGAGCTGAGGACAGAATTATTAATTTCCTTGTGGACTTTCCCATGGTGCCCCTCACTACGGAATCTGAGCACTTCATGGACATTAATTCATTTGTCTTCACAACACCTCTGTGAGGTGAGGGGGGTAGTATTATCCCCATTTTATTGATGGGAAACCGAGGCACAGAAAGATTAAAGTCAAAAGTATCCACTAATTGCCCAATTTGAGATACCGAGGAGCTGATTTTTCAGAGTTTAGCATTCTATAGTACTTTATATATTCAAAGCACAGCTCCTACCACCTTTAGCTCTGAATGTTCTGAATGTTCATCACTTCTGCAAAACAGACTCCAGCGTCTCAAGTCAGGCACTCAGAAAATAAGGGGCATGCAATTAGTGACCTCTTGTGAAAAGTTTTTGGTTTAAGTCATTTGCTTAGCATCACATAGGAACTCTGTGGCAGAGGTAGGGATAGAAGCCAGTTCTCCTCATTTACTACACACCTTTCAACTTCTGCAACAAATGAGGCAGAGGTCCGAGAGACTACTGTCTCCTTCAGTAGACAAACCTGATTCATTCCCAGAGCAGAGCAGAAAAAATAGCAACTGATTTGAGTGTTTTACTTTGCAACCTTAATAATGTGGTTTTAACGTAGATTTGTTGTGTGTCATTTCCTAGGTTTTTAAAAAAGCAAAGTGAAAACAACAGAAATGTCATCATGTGGCGGCATATTGACACCCACATGGGTCATCAGCCGGGTTGAAACCTTTACAGCCAACCCACAACCCTCAATCCTCTGCCATTTGAGCTAATGGAGTAACGGATAGCAAAGATATGTCGTTTTTTCATCCTCTATGTGGACCAGAACTAGAGGGCGATGGGCCACTTTGCTAGTGGGTTGTTCAGATATTTGCTGACCTCAGAGGAATGGTGAGACTCGGGGAATCTTGGGTTCCATTGCAGGGTCTGGAGGAGAGTGTGCTCGTGTGTGCACAAACTCTTCCTACCATTCCCTCTAGGTTTGACCTTGTTCGCCCACTCCCTTCCAATTTGTTCCTGACCTAGTCTTTTTTCTACCAACCACTGGCTCTTTGTCCCAGTCTCAGTCTTCTCACCTAGCCATTCCCAGTGTCTTCTGATCCCAGTCCCAGTCTTCTTGCTCACTAAGTCCTCCTCTCACCCCCCACAGTCTCCCCATCTCAGTATTCCCCACTCCCCCTCCCAGTCTGCCCCCCCTCCTTCTAGTCTCCTTGCCCAGCCATACAGATTCATCCCCTCTTGCCCTTCCCCCGGCTCCTTAAGAACATAAGAACGGCCACACTGGGCCAGTCCAAAGGTCCATCTAACCCAGTATCCTATTTTCCAATAGTGGCCAATGCCAGGTGCTTCAGAGGGAGTGAATGGAACAGGGCAATTTACCTTGTGATCCATTTCCTGCCATCCAATTCCAGCTTCTGGTAGTTAAAGGTTTAGGGACAACCAGGGCATGGAGTTGTGTCCCTGACCATCTTGGCTAATAGCCATTGATGGACCTATCCTCCATGAACTTATCTAATTTTTTTTTTACCCCAGTTATACTTTTGGCCTTCACAACATCACCTGACAATGAGTTCCACAGGTTGATGTTTGTGTGACATCTCCTTGTTTGTCTCTTTACCCAGACAGCCCTTGTTCTTCCCCCGTCCCCAGCTCTTTGTCATATCTGTCTCATCTCCCCCCACCTCCTTTCCCCTACCTGATTGGCTCCCACTCTCTTCTTGCCCTGCCAATTCCACTTTAATGGCTTCTCATCTAATCATATTTCCTCCTGACCTAGTCTCCATGCACAACTAGTCCCAGTCTCTTCCCCCTGCCAGCCTCCAGTCCAAGTCTCTGCTCCCCAGGCTCCTTGTCCCATTCTACTACCTTGACACTCCCCTTCACTGCCGTAGGTCTGGCTTGTGTCCCCTGTGCATTTGAGTCAGACAGCTTGTTCCTCCACACCGCCTGGGTGCCAGACAGGGGGTCATTGAACGCTCAGGAGTGATGGACTCCCTGCTCTTAGTTCTGGTGCCCAGCCCCATCCTAGCTTGGAGCAACAGAGAGCAGCAATCACAGGAAAAGTTCAGTTGTACCCCGGTAGCCCAGGGCGGGAGCATGCTCAGTTGCTCTGTGGCCATGGTGCATGTGCAGTTTGCTCAGCACTAGGATATGTGAGAGGCTCGAGCACACTTAGTACATGTGGAGATTTTACCTGGTAAAGTCTAAGAAGTCTCTACTGAGCATGTGCAAACTGAGATTTTCTAAAAGATTATAACTTGGCCAAATTTGGGTGGATTTCCACAGGAACATGTGATATGGCCCTGATATAAAGGCCACCTTCTTGCCAAATTTCACAACCCTGCTCCAAAGCAAGGGGGTGCTAGAGCTTTCCAAAGAAAAAGTCACTAGAATTTTTTGGAAAACAACACATTTCCCCCTAATCTCACTCTAGGAAACAGCTGTACTCTTTTGGCTAAAATTTTCCCAAAAGATTCAGCCTAAGGCAGACGCAGCATGGAAAATTTCAGCCTGAGCAGGTGAAGTTTGGCAAAGTTATAAGCAATTGAAAGCATGGTCTTAAAATGGGAAATATAGGGCTACTTTAACTATAGGCAATGCTATGTAATAGACCCAATGCTAATAATAGACCCAAAGCCTGAGCAGTGCACATGTCCCTCGCTCCTGCACAGGGGAGCTAAGCACTGTCCAAATCCTGGTGGGATAGTAGAAAGAGATGCTTCTTCTCTACACCAGAGTCTGGGCCCATGCAGCGCAGAGGAAAGGTGGGGAACCTATGCAATGTGTTTCTTACCCCCTCCAGCAGCTTCTCATAGAGCCCTCTGCAAAGCAGCCTTCAGTGGTGAGGCAGGCAGACCCAAGTATGGGGCAGCTCAGTCCAAGCTCCTGAAAATTGTTAGCTAATGGGGATGATGGTGGGGAGGCTTGGCTGTGCCCTCTGGGAGGGCAGTGTCTTTCACCCAGAGCTGCCTGTCAGTTAGCTTTGGCATTGTCAGCCATTTCCCTCTCTCCTGCATTGGGACATTGGGACAGGCATCACGTCTCATTGATATTTCTTCAGTGTCCCCACTGTCAGATGTGGGAGCGGGAGTCATGCACACTGCCCTTGGGGACATAGTGGGCAGGACAGATGCAGAGTAACTCCACACGCTCTGCTGTAGCTACTCGTCCCATACCTGGCTCTAACTCATGCTGTGCAGTGGTGGTGGAGCCTGGTTGGAATCTGAAACTCTGCGTAGGCTCTGCAGCTGCTCACTGCCTGGGTCATGATTTGGGCCATATGGTTTTTATGTATTTTTCACATATCAGCATAATGCAAAATAATAATAATAATAATTAATAATAATTTCAGCTACAGCAAACACAGATGAAATGGGAAGCTCAAAACCACAGGCCTGTTTGTGTGCATAGAAATGTTTGAAAACTGTATCCTACTAGATAAAAATCAGTCGCACTAAAGTGCGAGGAGAAATATTTAGGGAGTACTAGAAAGAGATGCCTTTTGCCTGAAAGTAGTCCTCATAAATGTGGCTTGAACCCTAGCATTGAGTTCATATCTCAGTGTCTCCCTTATGACTCCTGCTTTGTTATTATCTTTCAACACCAGCACACTCACAGGCTGCAAAGAGAAGATAGATTAGGGGTAAAATGAAGGGCAGATGAAATGTCCATGATAAAAATGCACTCTTAATTTGAGGCTCCAGGGCTCCAGAAATGACTGTCATGCCAGAATGTGTGATTTTACAACTATGCAGTGGGGTTGTGAGATTTTTTTTTTTTTTTAAAGATCTTGTCTGTGCATCTTCTTTCCTGTTTAGGAAAGGAGCCTTCCCAATCCTACAAGCTCTTATTCACTAAGGTAAGCCCACAGAGTTCAGGATCAGGCCCTGTGTTTTTATTTTCTCTATATATGGTTCCCATCACTGAGGAGGTCGGTATCTTTTATAGTGATAACACACTGATTGACCATTTTAATTCTATAGATAAGGGATGGAAAGGACATTGTGTTCCAATTTACAGTAATATGGAATGTTTACACCAATAAAACATCATATTTTAGTGAGTTTTCCAACATAACCTATAGTATACACTGTATGTATACACAGTGTACCTAGCACAATTTCATTAAGGCTAGTCCAAAGCTTTGAACAAAAATTGAATGTATTTATTTATTCTTCAGATCTATAACAAGAGATGCCTATATAACACAGACTTTAAAAGAAAATAAGTCAAAGAAAAGACCAAAAATCTCCTTGTATAGAAAAGTTGTAACCAAGTAACACATAAATAAGCCAATTCCCCATTTCTCTATAAATCTCACCCCTGCAATAGGCCCTCTTCAGCAGTTCTTCTAAGAAGATGAACCTTGCAGTGTGCCTTGAAGGTCAGCACATTCACGCTATTTTGGACTGGAGGGAGTGAATTCCAAAGAAAAGGGACTTCACAGAGAAATCTCTGTCCCCTCTCTTTTATACCAAAACCAGCTTGAGGGCCACATATGTAGGGCTGGGGCAGGAGGTGGGGTGTGGGAGGGGGTACAGTGTGCAGGAAGGGGCTCAGGGCAAGGGGTTGGGGCGCAGGAGGGGTGCGGGGTGTACAAGGGGGCTCAGGGCAGAGGGTTGGAGCGCAGGAGGGGTGCAGGGTGTACAAGGGTGCTCAGGGCAGGGGGTTGGGGTGCAGGAGGGGTGCAGCAGGGGATTGGGGTGCAGGGTGCAGGAGGGGTTCAGGGTGCGGGCTCCGGGGTGGCAGCGGCACGCAGTGGGGCTAAGACAGGCTCCCTGCCTGTCTTGACCCTGTGCTGTGCCGCTCCTGGAAGTGGCCGGCGCCACGTCCCTGTGGCCCCTGGAATAAGGGGGGCAGAGGGCTCCCTTCACTGCCCTCGCCTGCAGGTACCTCCCCCGAAGCTCCCATTGGCCATGGTTCCCCATCCGCTGCCTCCTCCTCCACCCTCTTCCCCCCCCCCCAGCGGTCGCAGGGACGTAGTGCCGGCTGCTTCCAGGAGCTGCGCGGGGGCTGGGGTGCCATGGGGGTGGCAATCCCGCAGGCCGGATCCAAAGCCTTGACGAGCCATAGTTTGCCACCCCTGATCTAGAGCCTCAACTGCAGCAGCATATGACAGGGAAAGAAGTAGACAGTGGAATCGAAAAGGCCACTAAAATTGTACCTGGAATCTTTTGTGTGCTTATGTTTTTGCACATATAATCCATCATACCTAACTTTTTGCACGTGCAAAAACTGAGATTTACATGTGCAAACTACACTGGTATATATAAATGACATGGGTCGTCTGAATAATAGGGCTTTGCTCAAGGAGCCAAGGAGGGAGCAGAGTGGGTGGAATCCTGCTCTGTGTGGCAAAGCAAGTTTTGAGGCATTTGTATGGCTAGCCTGCATCCAGATACTGCTAAGTATAGAGGGAGGAATAGTGGACTCAGTTTACTGCTCAGTTCCTACACAAGTTTTTGGACGTTCAGATTCCTGCTTGCTCAGACCTATTCATCACAGTGAAGAGCCACTACAGAGATCTTCTTGGCATGCATGAAGGTGTAACCTTCCGGCAGGCAGGATTGCAGCTCCTTTTGTCCCCCATGTAGCAGATAAATAGCTATTAAGCTAAGTTTGGCCTCTGCATTTGGCACCTACAGGATTGGGCCCTTTGATGTAGCAACAGCTTCCTTAATAAACAACTGCTCCCTCTCGCCTCTCTGTAGCGTATCATTCTTATAGGGCAGGGATCGGCAAACTTTGGCACGCGGCCCGCCAGGGTAAGCACCCTGGAGGGCCGAGCCTGTTTGTTTACCTGCCACGTCCGCAAGTCCGGCCGATCGCGGCTCCCACTGGCCGTGGTTCGCCGTCCCAGGTCAATGGGGGCTGCAGTCCTAAAGCAACCATTTTGCATTTAACTGCTGATGATTCTCCATCTCTTCCAGCCAGCTGATAAGTGTTCTTAATTCCAGTTAGGATTTCTCCTCCTTCCCGCTCTCTTTCTCCTGAGGAGATGGCACTTTCTCACAGGCTCTGTGATTCAAGGACACGCAGTGGTTCCTGGAGCACCCTGATTACACTAGTGGGGCAGCAGCTAGCTAGAACCTTCTGAAAGATGCCACATAATCCCCTCAGCTTGGCTGGCCAGTGGACGGGGGAGCCAAGCTATGCTCTACCTTGCCCTGCCCCCCATCCATCCTGCTCCCTTTGCTGTGAGCTGCTACCCACAGGGAGCAACTCAGTAGGAGACCCTGTGTTCCCTCAAACGTGTAGGCTACAATTCTGGGTAGTCTGTGTTTGAGCTGTGCAGGAGGGAGTGAAGCGTCCTTACTCCCATCCTGTGCTGTTGCATAAGGGCTAGGTACAATCTAGAGCCGAATGTTAAGGAGTAGGGAGGTGGAAAAAACAATGTTAGGGCCAGTTTGTGGCTGCTCATGCACAGTCACACAGGAGGCAACCAGAATGCCGGTGCTAGGACCCCCTAAGTGGGGAGAGAAAGGAGAGGGGCTAGTATAGTTTGAGGCATGCCACACCCCAATGGGCATGGCCAGGGCCCCAGGGCCTTTTCAGCAGTCACATAACTGAAGGCTGATACTGAGGAGAGGACACACTGAACTCATTCGACAGGTATTTGCTGCTTCTGAGCACATTCCCCCATTGTCCCTGGAGCAATGCTTAACTTGTGTTGGTGCTTGTCAGGGCAGAGCCCTGGCACCTCTAGGCTTGGCAGTTCATAGCCCTGGCACCTCTAGGCTTGGCAGTTCGTAACCGTGGGCGTGGGCTTGGCAGTTCATAGCCCTGGCACCTCTAAGCTTGGCAGTTCATAACCGTGGGCCTGGGCTTGGCAGTTCATAGCCCTGGCACCTCTAGGCTTGGCAGTTCATAACCGTGGGCCTGGGCTTGGCAGTTCATAGCTCTGGCGCCCCTGGGCTGGTCACTTCAGTTATGAAAGTAAAAAAATTGCTTGAGCCCCAGCACCTCTTTCATTACAAATTAATCACTGTCCTGGCAACATTTTGCCTGCATCTACACTCCGTCAGCATAGAGCATTCAGCAATTACCTCCACCATTTCCCCCCGCCTTCACTGGCCAAAATCACCATTGTTCAAAAACCCACAACCTGTCCTGTCCCCCCTTTGAGAGAATCCTGTGAGCAGCAGCAGCATTGAAGATGTAATGGGAGATCATTCATTACCTATCCATCCAAATGAAGGGAGAGATTTACAGGTGGCCTAACTGGCAGGCGAGTCCAACCTGCAAAATAAAACTATAATACTTCGAACTTTAGACATGAAATTTCCAGACAGTCTAAACACTGCCATGGAAGAATGGACCTCTCAGAAGCAGATGCTCCTGTGTATGTACGAGGCCTAGCAAACATGGAGACTGCAAAATAAAGTGCTGATCCTGCAGTCTGATCCATATGGATTGATCACTGCACTGGTGTTGAGCCCTATTGACTTAGAGGCTATGCAAGTGCATAAATGTCCAGCAAGGTGCATCAGATTACAAATTCGGGGCCTAAAATTATTCTTTTCCTCTGGAGGTGGAATTGAGTGCTAACTAGAACCACTGAAGACATAAGCTTCTGCTTGCTGACATTACTGAGATAGGATGCAGTGAAATTTGGTCTGCATAATCACATAATCTATATTACTTTTCATATAGAGAAAGAATTATTACTGGTGGCATTTTTGCCTAAGGGAGAAAAAGACCCTCCCCTGCTGCCTCTGTAACTACATAAAGTGATTCTCTGTATGTGAAACCCTATAAATGTTAAACAATATTTTAAAAGTTAACCTGTGGAAATTGGAGTTTCAGTCCCAGCTAAACATAGCTGGCCAAAATCTACCCTCCATGGCACTTATGTAACCCCAATAAGAAGAGTGGGGTTAAGCAGGTTCTTCAGAAGGCAGAACTGAGTCCTGGACTGCTTGATGAGAACTGACCTACAAATGCATCATGGTTGTCCTTTGCTATCAATTAGGGATGGCTCAGCCAATCAGCAACCAAGAATAACCACCACTTGATTTACACCATGTTACCTTTTGCAACAAAGCCTGAAACAAAGGCACTCCAGGCCTGACTCTAATTTCAGTTATACTAGTGTAAATCAGGAGTAATTCCACTGACATCAGTGGAGTTATGCCAGTGTAAAACAAGTGTGAGATTCAGACATGAGGAATCTAGAAATTACCTAAGTGCAATATGTGTACATAAGTCCAAAGCTTTGAAGACAGTCTCTGAAGCTGCACCATGATCATACAGTTTAAATCTATATTTTAATGTCCAGAAATCAGAGTCCCTCATCATGTTAGTGTATACTATATTTTTTTTACTCATTTTTCCAGCAAGGGTGTATGTACACCAGGACTAGCAACAGTTTAAGCACTAGTGAAGACAGGATTCAGGCATTTTATCCTGAAAACCTGCTATAAACACATCTGAGCTCTGCCTACACAAGCCTCAGGGCAGTGTCTGCCATTGTTGAAAAATGGGTACTGTTCACAGCTCCATGTAAAGAACTTCACAGAGAAAGCAATTTGAAGTGCACACGTTTCATTGGTCCTACAAAACTCAGAAGCTATACTGCATTTTCTTGAGCACTATCCAATGGCACTTATCTATCAAACACCTATCTACATATGTACAGTCATCTCATTTATAGAGCACTCCTGTAACAGGTACAACATTTTTCTGGTGTAGGACTACCCATGAAAGCCTAAAGACAGGTGTGAATTTTAAATATCGGTGGACCTGACCCTGCAAGGAACTGAGGACCAAATTTTCAAAGATGTTTAAGCACCTAAACCTTAACTTTCTTAGGCACTGGTGCAAATATCACTAGGCACCTACCTGCATCTGTAAGCGCCTAAATACCTCAGTCCCATTGTCCCAAATCCTGACTCTGTGGCACCACTTTCCTGGATTCCTATTGTGGGATACCTCTGTTGTCCGGGATCCACAGATGAGGCAGATGGAGGCATTGACTCCCCCCACCCCCCAAATCTTGCACAGAATCCATGCAGAAGCTACCCAGCACCAGCGGGACTGTGCTAAAAGGGTGGGACAGGTGACCCTGTAGCCAATATGCAGGCCTGGGACTTCTGGCAGATCCCTAAGTTCCATGTCAACCTTGGGGTTCTTTGGGGGTTCCAGGCTTCCTGCTTCTTCAGTAGAAGGGAGGAAATTTTAGGAAACCATCTGTGGAGGAACTTCATAAAGTTTTCTTCTCTCCAGGGCCTCCCCCTTCCCTTCCTGTAACCATCTTGAGAAGTGCTGAACACCTGCTGTTCTCATTAACTTTAGGGGGTGCTGCAGGTGCTCAGCATCTCTCAGAATGTGATTCATGGAGCTCAATAAGAGTTAAAGACACTCAGCACCTCACAGCTGGTGCTTAGGCCCCGGGAGAGCTGCACATAAAATCTGGGGCAAACACTGTGTGCATGCATCATGTACTTATGTAAAAGAAACCAACATTGGGCTTTTCTAAAAAAATATTCCAGGGATGCTGGAGTATCACCGAGCAAGTATCACCCTCCTTCTGGTGTAAAAAACATCTCCTACGTATGAATGTGAAGAGAGTTGACTGTGTTCTTCAGAAGGAGGAAACACACAGTACTACAAATAAACATATAGGTACGAGAGATTATGTTCATAAAGCTTTATGCACTATCTATGGAGAGTGCCAAAAGTTGCTCTTTCTGAGTTTGGAAAGGGTATGTGTTTTTTCTGCTGTCTTAACTTGCTTTCCCCTTGTTACGCTCAAAAAACCTCAGGAGCACAAAAAAAGAGAGAGCGAGAGAGAGAGAGAGAAAATTAGAAGGGCGAGTGAAATTCAACCCAAAAAATAATAATAAAAGTCATTCATGGTTCAAGTGCTCAGCCTAAGCTATATTTATCATAAAACAGTTGACATTTTTTCCAAAAAGGCCAAATGTGTCAATTAATCTGCACAAGGGCAGGCCTGAATTATACCCTGGCCATTTACAGTATGCAGGCTTTTATGAGACTTTTTACTCTCTTGGTCAATAAAACAATAAGTAGTTATACAGCAGCCAAAGGAGATGATGATTCATATGCTTCCAAGGGATGCCAAGTACCGTCTTAAGGAAATACAATCATTGATATGTAATGCGAACCTTTTGTGCTTTCTGTGGTATTTCAAAGATTAATAGAATTTCCAAAGACAAGAGATGAATGAGATACAATAGCAAATGCTGCTGATGCTGGATTTGGCCCAGTGGTGACCATATGCAACCCTGTACTTCTAAAGCTTTATTACAAGTGATTCCTCATGCAGTGGTAAATGAAATCAAATGCCACCTGTTACGTTATCAGTTACGTTATCAGTTGGCTGCAACATGAAAAAGGGAGTTGGTTGCAGCTACTAAATTCTGTAGGAATAAAAGCACATGAATCGACTAGTGTACATTTAGCCCAGTGTTGAGTAGGGAAGGGGCACCTGTATTTTGGGTTGAAATCAGGAGTGGTCCTGGGCAATTGGGTTTTAAGTGGCTCCTTGTGTCTGAAGGTAGCTAGTAAATAAATGGGAGGGGGAAGAGTATCCCAGCCAA
This sequence comes from Chrysemys picta bellii, assembly GCF_011386835.1. Taxonomy (NCBI): domain Eukaryota; kingdom Metazoa; phylum Chordata; order Testudines; family Emydidae; genus Chrysemys; species Chrysemys picta. Next base: position 63,784,015 of record NC_088791.1, read on the forward strand.
GTTTTCTGCCCCAGTTGACTAGATTAACAGCATGGTAGCTGTTAGGAAATCAGGCAAACTGTGTATCCGTAGAGACCCAGGGGACTATGACTAAAGTCAGGAAAATTCCAGAATATTCTTGGGGCTTGATACAACGATGGCTGTCAAATCTGAAGAGTTTCTGAACGTTACCAAAATATTTCCTCTGACAAATAATGGCTTCTGGTATTCAAGCTGCAGCTGAGGACATCCCCAGTATTATGCAGCTGGGGGGGACTTGCAGGGATAAACATTACAGCAAATAACAGTCCTTAATTTATTAACTGGGAGAGGCTGTGGAAAAATAAAATAGGGCTCATGACAAAAATGGCATCTGTTCATTTTAAAGAGCAAGAAAAGTAAACCTGAAGTTAAACAATACAACAAACAAAACAGAATGAAAAATTATAGCTCAACACTGTGCAAGATATTGTATATATTGAGTTGGCTTTATTTTTAATATATATAACAAAAAAGATTTTATCCCAAGTTCTAGGCGATACAATCATCTGAAAATGAAAACCAGCAGCTTTTTCTATCCTAAAACCTGAAAGTAACCAACTAGGGACAAACCAACACCATGCCAGACACAGACAGCAGTCCTGATTATGTCCCTCCCTCCCCAGAGCTTGGGTAACTAGATTAAGTATTTTACACCCAGGGAGACTGACACTCAGGGCTGGTCCACACTAACCCCCCACTTCAAACTAAAATACGCAACTTCAGCTACGTGAATAACGTAGCTGAAGTCGAAGCACCTTAGTTCGAACTTACTGCGGGTCCAGACGTGGCAGGCAGGCTCCCCCATCAACTCCGCGTACTCCTCTCGCCGAGCAGGAGTACTGGCGTCAACGGCGAGCACTGCCGGGATCGATCCGGGATCGATTTATCGCATCTAGACAAGACGCAATAAATCGATCCCAGAAGATCGATTGCTTACCGCCGGACCCGAAGGTAAGTATAGACCCTCAGGGGTGAAGGGATAGACTAGTACAGGGGTAGGCAACCTATGGCACACGTACCAAAGGCGGCACGCGAGCTGATTTTCAGTGGCACTCACACTGCCCAGGTCCTGGCCACTGGTCCGGGGGGCTCTGCATTTTAATTTAATTTTAAATGAAGCTTCTTAACCATTTTTAAAACCTTGTTTACTTTATATACAACAATAGTTGAGTTATATATTATAGACTTATAGAAAGAGACTTTCTAAAAACCTTAAAATTTATTACGGGCATGCAAAACCTTAAATGAGAGTGAATAAATGAAGACTCGGCACACCACTTCTGAAAGGTTGCCGACCCCTGCACTAGTACCTTGCAATCTGCCCTGACTAATGGGCAATGAGTAGCTGTGCTGCCTCAAGAGCAGGATAGGGACCAAACTGCGACTCAGATTCACAATTCGGTCCTTATTCCCCCCTCTGTACTGGCTCAACTGTGTTGGCTAGTGCATTGGAGGAGCAAGAAGGGGAGAAGGAGCCCAGTGGCAAATGCTTTCTTGCAGCATGTATCTGTGCAGAGGAATAAGGAGGCATCCTATACCCACTTACGCAGGAATATTCAGGAGCTCTCAGTTGAGGCCTATGTGGTTTGCCCAAATCCACAGAAGGCATCGTCAGTGTCAGAGACAGAGTTAAGAACTCAGGAGTTCCTGGCTCTGAGTCCTGTGTTCAAGCCATGAGAGCATGCCTCTTTCTGCTGACCTTTTAGAAGCACTCATGCCAGCTGGAATGAGCTCAAATGCCCAGAGCTATGAACTCTTTAACATGTGTAGATTCCATATGTTTCCAAGTAGAGCTACAAAATACCCACTTTTGTGAGAGCTGACCAAACAGGAAACTGAGTAACAAAAACAAAAGAACAACCCCCAGAGAGATTCAGAGATTCCAAGGCCAAAAGGGACCACTGTAATATCTAGTCCAGGGTTGGGCAAACTATGGCCTGTGGGCCAGATACGGCCCGCGAGCCGTTTTAAACTGGCCCATGAGCCGCACCACACGGCTCGGCCCTGCTCCGGCGCACCAGCTGGGGTGCAAGGTTGGAAGCCACAAAACACAGCTCCCAGAAGCTGCGGCATGGCCCCACTCTGGCTCCTACGCGCTCCAATGGGAGCTGCAGGGGCAGTGCCTGCGGATGGGGCAGCGTGCAGAACCACCTGTCCATGCCTCCATGTAGGAGCCGGAGAAGGGACATGCCACTGCTTCAGGGAGCTGCTTGAGGTAAGCGCCGCTCAGAGCCTGCACCCCTCAGCCTCTCCCCACACCCCAATTCCCTACCCCAGCTCTGATCCCACTCCCGCCCTCTGAACCCCCTCGGTCCCAGCCCAGAGCACCCTCCTACACCCCAAACTCCTCATCCCCGGCTCCACCCCAGAGCCCACACCCCCTCCCACACTCCAACCCCAATTTTGTGAGCATTCATGGCCCACCATACAATTTCTATTCCCCGATGTGGCCCTTGGGCCAAAAAGTTTGCCCACCCCTGATCTAGTCTGACCTCCTGTATCACACAGGCATAGAAGTGCCCCAAAATAATTCCTAGAGCATGGCTTTTAGAAAAACATTCCATCTGGACTTAATAGTTGTCAGTGAGGAAGAATCCCCCACAATCCTTGATTAATTGTTCCAGTGGTTAATTACACTCATGGTTAAAAAAATTATGCCTTATTTCCCATCTGAATTTGTCTAGCTTCAGCTTCCAGCCTTTGGATAGTGCTATATTGAAGAGCCCATTATTATTTCTTCCCCATGTAGATACTTCTAGAGTGACTCGTATCTAGTCCTCCCTAATCTTCTCTTTGTAAAGCTAAATAGATTGAGCTCCTTGACCCTATCACTATAAGGCATGTTTTCTAATTCTTTAATCATTCTCGTGGTTCTTTCCGAACCCTCTCCAATTTTTCAACATCCTTCTTGAATTGTGGGCACCAGAACCTGGTCGCACTAGTGCCAAATACAGAGATAAAATATCCTCTCTACTGCTGCTCGAGATTTCCCTGTTTATGCATCTGTAACAGGGCGGTGTGATCCCCCGCTGCCCTGGAGAGGGACGAGCCCCTCCAGACACCACAGTGGGTGGGGCCAGAGAGCTCTGAGCCTGCCTCCCAGCGGGTCAGGCGCAGGACAGGAAGTAGAAAAGCATGGGGCCAGAGCTCACTCGAGTGCAGCTGCTGAAGATGCCAGATGCCTCTGGCCTAGCTCCTGGCTGGGAGACCCCGGCAACAGACCCAAAGACTGGCCCGCACAACCAATGCCTGATGCTGACCAGAGCCTGGAGGAGCTGCCAAACCCGACCCTCGCCAGTTACCTGGAGGAGCTGCCAAGCCTAACCCTCGCCAAGTTATCCTGAGGACCCCATGGTGTTTGACCCCCTGGAGGACACTGTCCTGACCCAGGTACCTCTAGAAGGGGCGTTAGGAAGTGGCCGGGGGGCAGCCGACTCTAGTCTGGCTGCAGTACTGCCAGTGCCAATGTCAGTGTGATGCGGCCAGGATCCCCACTGACTCAGCAGTAGGCCTTTTGCCACTGCTAGGGCCTCGGGCTGGGACGCAGTGGAGTGGGAGGACCTGCGTCCCCCCTGCCACACCTCACGGGGGTGGCCCTCTCCCCCTGTCCCAGGCCCTTCGGAGCCAAGAGCCTGGGCTTGTTGTTAACTTGTCTGAACTCAGCCCTGCCTGAGGGCTTGAGCCACTGACTCCTTGCTGCCCCGCCCTGACCCTGGGCCTAGGCCTGTTACTTAAAAACTGCTGCTGAGGGCCTGAGCCACTGCCAACTGGCACTCACCACCCACAGTTGGGCACAAATAACTGTTTTGTGGCATCTCCCCGGTCATCCCTGTGAGAGACTCCCGGAACCGGACTGATTCCACGCCAGCAACGGTGAGGATATAACGAGGCAGTGTGTTCCCCCACTGCCCTGGAGAGGGAAGAACCCGGCTAAGCTCCTCTACAGCATTCCAGGATTGCATTAGCCCTTTTGGCCATCATGTCACACTGGGAGCTCATGTTTAGCTGATTATCCAGCATGACTCCCAAATCTTTTTCAGCATCACCTCTTACCAGGCTAGAATCCCCCATCTTGTAAGTATGGCCTATAGTATTTATTCCTAAATGTATGCATTTATATTTAGTTGTATTAAAACTCATATTGCAACCATCATACCAAGCAATCAAGATCTCTCGGTATCAGTGACTTGTTCTTTTTCATTATTTACCACTCCCGCAATCTTTGTGTCATCTGCAAACATTATCAGTAGTGATGTTATGTTCTCCTCTAGGTCATTAATTAAAATGTTAAACAGCGTGAGGCCAAGAACAGATTCCCTGTGGGACTCCACTAGAAAAACTCCATCTCTCAATGACGATTCCCCTTTATAATTACATTTTGAGACTATCAGTCATATTAGTCATCTTTTAATCTATTTAATGTGTGCTTGCTAATTTTATATCATTCTAGTTTTTTAATCTAAATCTTGTGTTGTACCAAGTCAAATGCCTTACAGAAGCTGAGTATATTACATCAACACTATTACTTCTACCAACCAAACTTATAATTTCTTCAAAAAAAGATATCAAGTTAGTTTGACAGGATCTATTTTTCATAAACCCATGCTGATTGGCATTCAGCATATTACCCTCCTTTAATTCTTTATTAATCGAGTCTCATATTGGCCACTCCATTATTTTGCCTGGGATCAAAGTCAGATTAACAGGCCTGTATTTACCCAGTCATTCCATTTACCATTTTTTAAAAACTGGCATAACATTAGCTTTCTTCCAGTCTTCTGGAACTTCCCCAGTGTTCCAAAACTTATTGAAAATCAACATTAATGGTCCAGTGAGCTCCCCACCCAGCTCTTTTAAAACTCTTGGATGCAAGTTACCTGGGCCTGCTGATTTAAAAATTTCCAACTTTAGTAGCTGCTGTTCAACATCCTCCTGAGATGCTAATGGAATGGAAGAATGTTATCATCATATGATATGGCTACAGCACCCATTTTTTCCCCAAATACAGATCAGAAATGTTTATAAGCTCTAATCCTATACACACTAAAATCTAGTGAAGTGATCAGACACAGAAGGTCCTGTCGCAATTCATACGTGCTGCAATTCCCCTGAAGAGCTGAGTGGCTAAGATTGCATCATTCGTGACAGGTGCAGCATTATAACTCCGAAAGCAATGAGACCAGGAGAGTCACAAACTCCCTTTATGTAAAAGTCAAAAGTGGAGCCAGTGACCCTGAAAAAGTCTTGTATTAGTTCATTATTAAGCAGCCAGGAAAATACCCGGAAGACTTGTCTAATGCTAAATGATAAATGGTACTATATATTGCTAGAAAATTCTCTGAAAGGAATCTAGACTTTAATTGGACTATTTCTTGTAGAGATAGATTTTCATTCATAAACCTTTTAGTCTATTCCAATAAGTCTGAGTGAGCCGTACAGACCAAGGGTCAGATTCACAAAAGGACTTAGTTGTTTAGCTGCCACCTTAGGCACCTAAATACCAGAATCAGGCCACTTTGGTATTCACAAAACCCCTGCTCAGCTTCCCCCAACTCCTTTTGGGTCCTAAACTTGCTCAGCACCTAAATTTTTGCAGTAAAAGTTCCCTAGGTATCTATGTTTCTGCCTCTGAGCATGTGCACTGCAGCCCCTAACTCAGGCTTTGGAAATCCCAGTGATTTTCTAAGCACCTAAAAGCTAGGCATGGTGACATTCAGCTTCACTAAGTCTAAGTTCCTTTGTGAATCTAGCCCCAAGTGCCTAATTCTTCCTTCACTTACACTAAGGGCTTATCTAAATTACCCGCCGGATTGACGGGTAGCGATCAATCCAGCGGGGGGGTCTAGACGCGGTAAATCGAACGCCAAGTGCTCTCCCGTCGACTCAAGGGCAAGAGGCGCAGGCGGAGTTGACAGGAGAGCATCAGCTGTCGACTTACCGTAGTGAGTAGATCTAAGTACGTCAACTTCAGCTACATTGTTCACATAGCTGAAGTTGTGTAACTCAGATCGATTTTCCCCCTCTCCCTTCCCCCCCAGTGTAGACCAGGCCTTAGTGTTCATCCAGAGTAACTTCTAGGGGTGGTCAGGTTTTTTTCATCAAAGTATTTTTTTCAATGAAAAATGGCTTTTTGACCAAAATGAAAATGTTTGCAGGAATTATTCATTTTGGTCAAAATTTTCTGATTTGTTTTTATGGAAAAATTGGGAAAAAATGTAAACATTTTCACTTTTCAGTAAAATATTTTGCATATGGTAAAAATAATTGGCTTTTGAAAAATGAAAATTTTAACTGAAAACCATAAATTGTAACTAAAACTGAAAATATTTCAATTTTTGGTTTCAGTTTTTTGTCCAAAAATGAAAAATTGTCATGGAAATTTTGAAAAACAAACCAAAACCAAAACCAAAATTCCCTAACCAACCAAAAACACACATTAAAAAAATGAAATTCCTATGAATGATATTTGGCATTATTTAGCTAGCCCTGTAACATTGCTGAAGTCAATGGATTATGAAGGAATTCATCCTAAAGATGTAAACAAGTATGTTTTTCCAAATCAAGGGTGCTAGCTTCAAAGAATTTGGGGAAATGGTGGTGTTTTAGAAAGTAAGCAACAAGTAACTTAAGTTTTAAAATAAGAAATATTTTTAACAAGGCTAAAACACATTTAATAATTATTTATTAAGGGAGACTTTTAATAATTATTTAGAGACAAGGCCCTATAGCCCTTGAGTTTACATGGTGTTCAGAACAGCATTCCGATCTGTAATTTAGCCCTTACATCTAAGGGCTGAGTCCCTGACTAACAGGAATCCAGATTACATGTAAAATATTTGCAGTTCATAGGTATCCATACCAATTCTAATCACAACAAGCTCATTCAACCCTCAGAGACACTTCCACAGCTCTCACTGAAGTCAATATATGTATCTTGGGGCAGAATTTATCCCTCAGTTATTTCCTCAGTGATGGATGTTACACAGAAAAGCAAACAAAAAAATTGCACCCATCTGATGTTATATTTCTTTTCAATGAAAACCTCTTAAAGTATTGTTACAATTTTTGCTAACACATGTAATGATTCACACAGATAATCTATTCATCACCTCACAATAAAACAGTATTTGCTTTAGACTGTGGCCCTAAGTGTTAAGTCTAATTTTGTCTTGGACATATCCAGGGACAGTATTATGAAACCTTAGTGGCTCTATTACACCTTTAAGAACTATTTTCTAATCCTTATTTTGAGTTTTACCCTTTTGAAATTACTGCTCCTTGTTTTCCTCCTTTTTGAATAATGCTTCCTTCTAATTTTTTAACATCTGCACCATCTATCAGACACAACTGCATCACCTATTGTCACCTCTTTTCCAAGTTGGAAAGTATCTATATAATTTCTCCTTATAGGACATGACCTATAACCTTACTATCCATTTCTCTTTTGTGCTGCTTTGACGTTATCCCTATCTCTTCTATAGTGAGGGGTCCAGAACTAAACAAAGTACTCAAGTTATGTTCTTGCAGCCAGTGGGACTATTTGGGTGATCTAGTGCTCCCCAACATGAACAAGGGTTCCACAATTGAGTCCTTAAGATTTCCTCTACCCAGGAATAGCATGAGTGCACTTCCATAGGGGCCAGCTCCAGCCAACGGACATACTGTTGGCAAAAGTCAAGGTTCACTTTGGCCCCAATCATGCTCCCCAGGTAGTTCATTGCAGTTTTGTCAATATCTTCGGTGGGAGCAGGAGTGGACCTTCTATCTCCGAATTACTTTGTTTTCCCCCAGCCTGTTTCTCTTCCCCAAATGACACATTCTCATTATATTATTTTGTTGTAAATATAAGAAAAGGCTCCCTGTTGACATGAGTAACACAATTCTGAACAGAGAGTGCTGCTAGTCTTGTTTATTTGGTTTTATTGTTTGTGTTCAGTTGTACTGCTACTCCCCAGGACTTTTTTCTATGTATTATTCCTTGACTCATTTTGCTTGAACTCTGGAGGAGGTTCACTGGTCAAATGCGGCCCACAGATGTCAGTAATTTCCCTTGCAGTTTCCCTCATATACTTTCTTCTTTAATACAGAGTTGTGACTCACTGAGACTACAGAGAAGGGCCGCCCAGGCCAAAATGGTACATTATATGCTGTAACTAGGAGCCTGCCTCACTGACAGCTGCTCTCTGCTCCATTTTATGCATATTAGAAATGTTTTCCAAAACTATGCACAAGGAAAGACTTAAATTGTGATTGGTGAGGAGTCTCAGAAACGCTAACAGCATCAGGCAACTGGCAGTTAGTTCCAGTTGTAGGCAATGGCGGAGACAGCTCAGTACTATGACCAGCAGAAGTTGATCCCCTTATTGAACGTGTAGTTTCCTCCTTTTTAATCAGCCATGTTTTAAGTGATTTCATTTTAGCCCCTGAATATATCTGCTTTGTTTTGGCACTTCACTCAGGCACTACTCACTTAGTGAGACCAGCATAGCAGTATAGAATTACAAAACACACACAATACTTCTCTGGCAAACTGAATCATTTAGCTGGCCTCTTGGTTTTATGTAGTCACTGCATTCTTTGTAGAATAGTCAAGACTGTGGCAGAATGAAGAAAGGGAACAGACTACACCTGATCCGTTGATTACACTGGAAAACAATTGCTTTTTATGTTTTGCTTAGGTAACCCCCTGGGTTCCTCTCATACCCAGAGAGTCTGACAAGGAAAGGACTACAAATAAGATGGCAGCTAGTGGCCTTGTGATCCTAAGGCATGATGGGACTAGTGTCAGAGGCTGCAAAAAAAAACCAGCCAAAGAATCATGGGATCAGTGACTTCTGGCCTCCCTTTCACTTTGTGAAAAAGAACATATGGAACTCATGAGGAAGGAGGGACAAAAGAAGAACAGATCAGTTAGGAGTCTCTGGGAGTCTGCCCCAAAGGAGTGGCAGCTGGCTGGACCTATCAGGACTCCCTAGATAAAGAGGGGATGAGAAGTCCTCGTGCACAGAGACAGAACAAGAGAATCAGTCAAGGGTGCTGGAACAATTTGTATAGTGGGGGTGCTGAGAGCCATTGAACCAAACTGTAAACGCTGTATATGATGGAAACCACTTCAAACAAGGGGAAGCAGCAGCACTCTTAGTTCCAGCACCTATGGGGTTACTAACCTACATGAGAGAAGGAGGGAAATGGCCAGGCTGGCTGCAGAAAGAGTGGGGAAAGCACAGACAGGAGAGCCTCACCCTGGCACACATAATTCCTCAGAGGAGACCCTGCTTGCTAAGCCATTTCCCAGCCAGGGAAGAAAGGAGCCAGAGCCTGCTGCAAGAAGGACCTTTGACTGGCCCCAGCTCCCAAGTGCCAGCAGAAAGAGAGGGACTTCAAGCAACCAAGACCAACAGAGGACTGTACCCCTCCTGAACTGCAGAGAACAAACTCTGAGTTATCAGGGGACTGTCCCTTATACTATAGTTAGATGATGTAAAAGTGGTATTCAACAGCTATTATTTTTAAATCAGCCTCACTGCCCCATAAAAATGTTGTCTATGTCCCTGAACTATCAGTAAGCTAATATAAAACCCATGCAAATGCTAGGGCAGCACAATATGTGGTCTATATAAATCACCCACTTTTCCATTTGAATGAGGTGCACACATTGTGGATACCCATTTTCTTGTCTGGAAGAGATTCCAGGTGTAATCAAACTGTAGATTTATGTAACAACAGATTAAGGCTGTGTCTATACTAGCATATTTTTCAGGACCCCATTGCTGCCACCACCACCATTGCACTAGATAGATCCACTAGTGGCAGCCCTCGTGGGAATGCCATAGACCGATACAACAGGGCCCAGGCCTTTTTATCATTGTGTTGTCTAACCCTGCTCAAAGCAGTTCTAAACAATGTGGTGGTAGAAATGCCAATGACCTGTCTACTTTAGGGCTCCCATCTTTGCTACCACTGGTGGAGCTGCATTAGCGGTAGGGCAAGAAGGGGGTTTCTTAAAACATGCTAGTATAGACAAGGCTTCTAAGGCGTCATATTTCTGTGTAACAATAAAAATAATGACACTGGACGGTGTTTTTGAAATGTGGTAGTCCCTGGTCTGTTACAGCAGTTCTAGGGAGCAAAACAAATCTTAAAAGTTCCTGCAACAGTTACATATTAGATTTGCCTCAGCTAATATAGGGTTACCATATTGAACAAATAAAAAAAGAGGACCCTCCACCGGGCCCTGGCCCCGCCCATTTCCCACCCCCAGCCCCGCCCCAACTCTGCCCCAACCCCGCCCTAACCCCGCCCCCTCCTCCCTCCCACTCCCAGCCACGCTTCCCCAGCGCAGCTGGAGCCCGGGAGGGGAAGTGCCCAGCCGGGGGCGCAGGGTCTGGAGGCTGCCCGGCAAACCGTGAAGCCGGTAGCGCTTGGGCTTCGGGCAGCCCCTATGCCTCCGGACCCTGCGCCCCCAGCCGGCCACTTCCCCTCCCGGGCTCCGGCGGCGCAAGGTCCGGAGGTATGCGGGCTGCCCAAAGCCGGTAGCGCTCGGCTCTTAAACAGAGCCGAAGAGTCAGGGGAGGAGCAGAGACGCCACGGCCAGAGGCTCTGCTCCTCCCCTGACTCTTTGGCTCTGTTTAAGAGCCGAGCTGCCCAAGTGCTACCGGCTTCGGGCAGCCCCCTTGCCTCCGGACCCTGCGCCGCCAGAGCCCGGGAGGGGAAGTGCCCGGCCGGCGGCTGGGGTCCGGAGGCAAGGGGGCTGCCTGAAGCCCATAGCACTCGGGCAGCTCGGCTCTTAAACAGAGCCGAAGAGTCAGGGGAGGAGCAGAGCAGCCGCGGGAGGGGAAGTGTCGCATTTTCCCGGACATGTTCGGCTTTTTGGCAATTCCCCCCGGACGGGGGTTTGATTGCCGAAAAGCCGGACATGTCCGGGAAAAACCGGACGTATGGTAACCCTAAGCTAATATAACACTGGAATTTTCTCTACTGGTAAACATTTAGGGACAGAAATAAAGGTGTAGGGCTAAATACATTGCTGTTGTAACTCTACTGGAGTCAGTGGACTTGTGTCAGCAGAAAATTTTGCCTAGGGTTGGTTTGTCTTATGATTCTCACTGGCTTTTGTAAGGCAGTTAAGGAGGAGCCAAGTGCTTTGTTATGAAGGATGGAGGGGTGATTCTGAGCATATTTAGTGGGATTTTCCGAGCACACTTAGTGGGCTTGTTTCCCTGACATTCTTTTCAAGAACCTGATTTTCTTATGAGACGAGGCAAAGTCAGAGGCCTGATTAAGAGGGGATGAAAATTATGGGATACATTGATAATTTACATGCTAGGCGAGTGGGGCGGGTTTGTAGAAGTAAAAGCAATCAGCAGGAGGATGTGAGAGGTATGTGTCAGGCTGCTTCACCTTACACTTTCATACTCCACCCCCTATTGTTTGATTTTTTCCGCCTACAAACCCGCCCTTCAGCTCCGTGGCATGTAAATTACATCAATTTACACTCCCAGGGACTCCCCCCATCTCTTTGCTAGCATGCAATTTATACCCCCACCATGTAACTCACACCACCTCTCGACTGGGCCCACGGACTCTGCTGTGGAGAGGGTGCAGCGTGGAAGGCCAGACAAACTATTTACATGGCCACCAAAGATGAGTGAAATTAAAAAATTTCTCTGAAGAATGTAAATTAGCCGCCACAGCTGCAGAGTACAGGAAACCTGTGGAGCTTTGGCGGCCAACATCCCCAGCAACTGTTTATTACTGAACTGAGCCCTTTAATAGCCTATTGTTCACAGTGCACCAATTATTAGGTAGATATGGGCTTCTGTGAGTTATAGCACACACATGTTCAGTGTATATACAAAGACACAAATAGAAATAAGTACACAGATAATGATGTACATATGGTAGAGAAATCAAATCTATCTAATTTCATAAGGACCATGCAGAATATAAAATGGACATAAAAGAAACTGAGCCTGTTAGGATACAACATCTGATTTTTATGATTAACTGTGGGGGCAAAAGGGAATGTATATGAGTATCTAAGAAAGTGCTGTGATCTGAAAGGATTGAAAATACATGCCTTAATGCTTCCCTTGCTAAGGGAAGCAGTGTAGTCTAGTGGTGAGAGCACTGGAGTTAGACTCAGGGGAACTGGGTTCTATCTCTGCTCTCATATGCTGGGTAACTTTGGGCAAGTCGCTTCAGTTCTTTGTGTCTCCGTTTTCCCTCTCACCCTTTGTGTGTCTTGCCTTCAGATGAGCCCACAGAGTATAAGTTCTTCAGGGCAGAGACTGTCTCTTACAACAGTGTCTAGCACAGTGGGGCCCTGCTCTAGCACTACTGTCGTGCAAACACAACAACTTGCTGTAGTTTAAATCAGCAGTGTAATTCTGTTGAAGCCAATGGGGTTACATGGGTAGAAGCATGGGAGTCAGGTATAATAGGCAAAGTGAGGCTAGGGCTCCCTGGCACAGCCACCGCACCACCAGACGCCTGGGCTGTGGTGGCCCTGCCTGTGCTCCGTCTCTTCCTGTCCCTGCTCCACCCCTTCCACAAGGCCCCCTCCGCCTGCCACTGACTAGTGAATCCCTCCTTGGCTCCACTCCACCCCCGCCCTCTCTGGAGGTCCCTCCCACCCACCGTGTCCCTTCTCTGGTGGAAGCGAGCAGAAAATCAGGCTCAGATACTTTTCTAGTTTAAGGGTGGGATCCTCACCTTCGCTCCATCCCCTTTATCCCAATAAAAAGGCTGGAGCAGCGTAAAGAAGCCCTAAAAGCCCTGCTGTAAATGGCTTAAGGGAGGAATTTTCTGGTTCAGAACTGTGGAGACAGCTAGAGGCTGCCTCCCAAGGACCCCTTTGCAAGCCCCAGTATAGGGGACAGGGCTGGAAGCCAGAGAGGTGTGTTGGGAGTGGCACTGCAACACACAGTGCTGGGGGAGGGAGGCTGCCCTTACTTAGGGTCCCAGGGCTGTCTCATTTATGCTGGGTGACACTCCAGCCTAGGATTGGAGGGAGGGTGCTGAAGTGGCTTAAAGACACAGTAACTCACTCTCCCCCTGGTTGTGAGTTCTGTGCTGCAAGAGGCACCACACAGAAGCTCACCCTTAAGAAATCATATGAATTATTCACAACATAAATTAATACATGAAAAAATAAATAAAGCCCTAAACAACCCCCAAAGAAAACTGAAGTATGTTGGCCTGATTCTCCTCTTGCGCCATGTTCAGTATTATTCCATGGAAGGCAATGGAGTTACTCCTGATTTACATTGATGTAGCAGGAGAATCGGGTCAATATAAAAGACAAAGCCATTACATATTTGACAGAGACAGTGGACTTATTTTCTGAATGTAGATAGCCACTGCTTTCTCACATGCAAAATTGCTCTGATGTTATATAAAGCATTAGCCTTTGAAACCATGTAGATTCTGCTCCTGCAATCCCATTGGAAAGGCTGAGGTGTTCAGGTCCCCTATACAGTTCTGTATTTTGACAGGGAAGGGTGAGCCTCTGAGCCCTTCACAAAGATACAAAACACCACCTGAACCCTCCTATGGAGGAGAGGTAGGTTGCCTCAGCCCAGCCATTTACACACATCATCAACAGAATTTTGAACAAAGTTCTAACAGCATTGCTGTGCAACCTTGTGGGATACAATAATGTTTTGTCTACACTAGCGCTTTTGTCAGCAAAACTTCTGTCGGTCAGGAGTGTGAAAAAACACACACCCCTCAACCGACATAAGTTTCACCAACAAAAGCACCAGTGTGGCCAGTGCTGTGTTGGCGGGAGACATTCTTCCACCGACATAGTTACTGCTGCTCGTTGGGGGTGGTTTAATTATGCCGGTGGGAGAGCTCTCTGCCGCCAGCACAGTGTGGCTACACAGGAGACCTTACAGCTGCGCAGCTGCAGCAGTACAACTGTGCCACTGTAAGGTCCATAGTGTAGACATAGCCTTAGTTACATCTGGGCAACTCCGCAGAACACACTGGGGTTGCACAGGTGTAACTGAGGCACAGTTTGGTCTGCAGAATCTTTATTCCTGCTGATGATGATGTGTGAGAAGGAAATAACCCAGCTTGACCTTCAGATCCCATTGGGAGCTTTCAGGGCTGGAAGTTATATAAAAAACAAAAAAACCCTCAGCTTTTCCCTTGTGAGTCATTAATACACGCACCTTTCTCGCTTGTAGTGACATAGTCACACGTGAGCTTATCTGAATCATGTCCAAACATTAGGATTCCTTGGAATGGTGTGGAGAAACAACAGTCCTAAAGCAACAGTCCTGATCTAGTTGGAAGGGAGGGGGAGAATACTAAGTTTGGACTGCAAAAATTAACTATTTCATGTATATTTGCAACCTTCTGGGCAAACTGACAGAACTGTTCCCTGGTGTTCAGCGTGAATGCTGGGAATGAATTGGAATAGCATTCCAGTCCTGGTGGGGTATAGAAGTGCAGGGCCTGATCATGAAGCTGTTACTCACATGAGTAATCCTGGTGCATCCTTACAGTCTCAGCAATTTCCATCCATGTATATTATACTATCATTCCAGATGATAGGGTGACCAGATTTTTGGGTCTTTTTCTTATATAGGCTCCTATTACCCCCAGCCCCTGTCCCGATTTTTCACATTTGCTGTCTGGTCACTCTACCAGATGAGGGCCTGGTATCAGATGGGAGTAGACTGCAATTCTACTGACATTGAGGGACTGACAAGGTATTGATGTTGTTGAAAGTTTGCTACACAAACACTGTGGAAAGCTTTGTGTTTGAGAGCTAACTCTCAATTTTTGTGCTAAATCTCTTTCATTAGACCTGTGCAAAGAGCATACGCTCATGCTCATTGAAAGGAAATCATGTGACAGGGGTCTTAATTTATGGGGTTATTGCACTGAAAGTCTGAGCTAATCTAAAGTTAAATAGAGGGGGAAAGACCTCTGTTGATGCTACACCAAAGATGCACAGTTGAAATAACAATATGTCAAGAAATGCAACTGTTAAGGTTCCAGCAGCAACACTAACCTGGCTGGGCTGCTCATGCTGTGTATTCTGTAGTTTACGTTTAAGCATATAAACAATTAATATATTGGGCTATATTTTGAACCAGAGAAGCAGGAATTGAAAGCAGTTCATGTGTTCAGTGGAGCTGATATAGCTGCTGAAGACATAGACTTGCGTTGCCTGATGTGTGGTTTTAATTGTGCAAGCTACATGGCTCTTCCAGCCATCCTTCTTCCCTTACCCCCGCAACAGGGAAGTAGACGCTACTCCATATAAGCTGCTCTCACTTTGCTGCCTTGGGCATGATGATTTCTTTTACTTGTTCTTATAGCCCAGTGACTAGCTCAGTTACTCTGACTGGTAGTGAGTATGGATTTGCCTCTTAAGTTGCACCCATTTCAACTAAGTACTTCTGAGTTTGCCTAAATTCAAGCACATGAGTAGTTCCACTGGAGTCATAACTTGCTGAAGGGGGGCCTACCTGCAAATTTACTCATCACATATCTAGGGACTGTGACATTTTCTATTGTGCATGCTCACAACACAGTTTTCAAATGGCTGTCATACTCTGAAGAAAACAGTTACTTTCAATGAATGCAAAGACTTAAGTCTCAGTCAGGACTATGCCCAGGCCCAATTTAAGGATTTATTTTTCAGCTATATTTTCTGTAGAAAAACGTGTAGAGTGGGGAAAGTGTGTGTGCTAGTTTTTGTTTTCTCCTGTCCTATAACTCAAAAGGGCCGAAAGAATCATGCTCAAATTTTATAAAAAGAAAAAAGTAATAGCCTTTAGGCAGCAACCAAGAATGGACAATTTCAGCCACAAATGTGACTTTTTCAGTAGGTTATGAGTGTGTGAAACCAGGCGATTATAATGGAAAATGTTTATAAATTTTAACTATCGCAGCCACTGCTATAATAACTTTATGAAACCATTATACCTGGAAGATCAAAGTGTAACGCACAGTTGAAGATATAGTGTCCTTTAAAATAAACTTGTAAGACTTAAACCTGAGCATTTAGTGAAATGAAGAAAAAAATTAAAATAACACAAAAAATATAATTAAGATAATAAATGAAAGTCTTTTCTTTTCATCATTTCCACAAGCACTTTAAATATCTGCTGGAAATGATTATATAAGCAAAGGCTGGACTATATTAAAATAATGAAGAGTGAAGTTTTCACTGTGTTCCCATTTAATCATCACCTCACAACTTTACATTTTAATGTCTGACCTTAGGATATCCTCTTCCAGTATCACATTAAGAATGTTGAAAGGAAACAGGAAGGTCCACAAGTGACATAGTTTCCTCAGAAGAACAGTGGCTATCAGCCTAATGGAGTCTGAATTTTTCAGACAAAGAGCAGCAGTAGCTTACCCGTGACCAGATTTATCAAATGCTCACACAATACACCTCTTTCCTCTAATTAGCAGAGTTAGCTTAAATGATGGGTGGTACTTTGTGTATCATGTTCATGAAAAAAAATTCTCCCACATGCTTTGACCAGTTCTATAAATAGTCTGGCGTACTGTAAAGCCAAAACAAAGTCCATTTAGTGCTTTAAAAAAAGGACAGTAAAAAAAACTAGAAACAAAGGCCAGCCAAAACATTAGAAACTGTATTTGACCCTTTGAATCTCAACTCTGGTTCAAAGCCCAGATTTGAAGCTAACTGCTGAAGTCATTAAGCTGACCGTATATGGCAAGTTTCTGGATGTCATTTCTGTAGCAAGAAGTTGAACATTACTAGATAGTGTGGAGGGAAGGGAAGGGCAATAGGAGAGAACCAGACCAGCTTGACTGCTGCATATGAAAAGTGTAAGATTTCCAGAAGGCTGGGGGAAAGGAAATAAAATGAGTGAAAATAGGAGATGAATTATTACATGAAATCATTTCATCAAACTGGCTGATGTTAAAATTCACATATTGAAGGTCATGAACATTACAATATTCAAGTAAGGGGGGAAAATAACCATCCCATATAGGAGCAAACCTAGTGGGAAATCTAGAATATTGCCTTAAAACGGTTCCAAATGTTAGAAATGTATTGTTTCAGACAAACCTACTTGCTTAAATATCACATGCATAAAATCAGTTTCATATGTCTGCTCATTTAGATGTAGATGAGGATACATATTGGAGAAAAACATGAGGAGAGGCATCATCTTCAACAGCCTCTATGTTTGGCTATAGATAAAAAGCAGCCAGTAAATTAAGTCGGATGTTCATGAACTTTTGCATGCATGGAGAGCTATGTTGTGACCTATGGATCACACTGTTTGAGCTCTGTAGCCTTTATGTCCAACTTTAAATTGACTTTTCTTCAGCGCTATCAGGATGTTTGTATTACATTCATGGGACTCCCTCTGGTGTATAACTTAACACATGAAAATTCTTGGTTTATTCTTCATCAACGGCTCTCTCTAGCATGGTGGATATGGTGGCTGCTTTTGTGACCGCACAGAAGGCGGCATATGTGTTGCTTGTGATTCCATTAACAATAAAAAGTAATGCTGGCCCTGATCACCCCCTCCTACAGTAAAACCCACAAATGAGGGTTGAGGGCCAGGGAACCTTCACAAGCTTCATCTTGTGATGTTTGTCTACTATTGCTCCACAGGTGTAAAAGGGCATTCTGGAGTGAACCCTGGAGCTCACCTACAAATGTGCGGAGGTGTTGTGTCCCCTGGCAGCCCCCTTTAAAAGTGGGTCTTAACACAGAGTGGGCTCTGTGGAAGAGGTAATACAGCCATAGATGCAAGACCAGAGAAGGGATGATACACATTTTTCCTGTTCACCATTATGGGGCCACCCAGTGCCTGCCCCTCTCCCTCCCACATGCAGATCCTGACCCCACACAAACCTCACTGTGAGGTCCTAGAAAGGTGTGAGAGAAGAAGCTATAAAGATGGATGATTCCCCCGACTTCTTTGTGGGAGGGGTAAGAGCTGCATCTGAGGTTTCCCCTCCTCATGCAGGTCAGAGGTGCTATCTAGTCCTGGCCTAATAGCTGATTTTCTCAGTGAGAGAGGACTTATTTTTGAAAAACATAAACATGTAGTGAAAGTTAATGTGGCCTCCGACTAGGTTTAGCAACCCACACATGGGTGTTCTGGGAGTTCTAATTGTATCTTGTTTAACTTGGCCATTTAAATGGCCGATTATTGTCTAAATGTATGCTTACTTTACTTGTTAACTTAATGTACAATGTTATATTCATTAAGAATTATTGTATATTCCCAGAGGAATAATGATTGGCCGCATGCTTCAGAAACTATTCACTTTCCAACCCCCACACTGAATGGGGCAGGGGGCCTGTGGATCCATGCTTCATTCATTACACACCATCCAGCTTTTGCCATGCATGAAACGGGATCTCCAGATCTCAACTTCATTCACGGCACAGCCATGCATTATTCACCATTCATTATGTGCAATGAATGAGGCAAGGGTCCTGTGGTGGTGATGTGGGGGAGGAGAGTATGTGATCTTGTAATGAAAGCCTTTTTTGTAATGTATAGACATTGGTGGAGCCAAGATAAGGATGCATGGGCAAGCTTAACTTTGGTATTTCCTGACATTTGTTTGCTTCAGTTTGCAATCTTACCAGTCTCTTTTGTATGGAATTGCCTAGGTTCTTCTTCTTCTTCTTCTTCTTCTTTAAAAGAGATAAAACAAAGAATTCCATTATTGGCTAGACAACAGTTTAGTGTGCCATTCTGCACAATATATGCACTCAACAATGCAAGGGCTCCTGCAAAAGCAGCTTTACATAATGTATGGAAGAAACAGTGCTCCTTTAGAGTCATCTCTCCTTTCATGAACATATTGAGTAGATATGTAACTTCAGATATCCTGTGGAATGAGCAGGGCTTCAAAAACACTCCTCCCTCCCCCCCCCGCCCCCCCGATATATAGGCTTGGAATTATTAGACTTTTATCAGTAAATGTCAGTAAATAAAATAGGAAATAAGTCTCTCTTGGCTAGTTTATGGACATTGGAGGTGAGATCAGGGGCAGGGACACAGGTCTGGTGACTAATGTGCAAGGGAGGAGTCCAGGAGGAAGATCCAGCCAATGAGAGTGAACAGATTGGGACTCTTTAATTTAAAGAGAAGACGTGATAAAGGTATGCTGAATAATTAGGCTTGGAAAGATTCCATTTTTATTGGTAAATGTCGGTAAACATCAATTTCAACATACACACACAAACCGACAAACAAATATTTCCATCAGTCATAATCAAAATTGATAGATAAGCAAAGTAAGAAAAATGCTGAATGAGATCTTATCAGAGTTTGATTTGAAGATATTTATTTTGTATATTTTGACGTGATGTTGTCAATTTGTGTTTTAACAGTGATAAAGCTTTAACTTTTTGAATCTCAATCACTTCTGTCATTAAATAATTGTTGTCTCAACCTTCCATTGTGTGACCATCCCTGTAATTGCACACAACTATGAAAATTTAAATCAATCAAAATCTAAAAAAATGCTTACAGATAAACATTATTATCTGTTGAAATGACAGATAAATAAATAATAAAAATTGAATTCTGCCTTATATTTTATATCTGCCTGCTCATTAAAAATGAAATTCATTGTAAAACCTTATAAAAAACATAGTGTAAAAAACATTAATCTGACAGCTCAAAACTAATTTTCTTGAAACCCGTAAAAAAGCACATCTATTACCTTAGGATGACATCCCTGCCAAATCTAGAGTTTTTACCATCTCCCACTTAGGCAATGTTACTGTTCTAAAAAAAAAAAAAGTGACAAATAATTTTTGTAATGCTGAAAGAGTTGTTTCACTCTTCCTTTTTGAAAAAAGGCTTAACTAAGCTTAACTAAGTTTGCTTAGACTTTTCAAAGCAATTCATTCCTCAGCTGAGAGAGCTTGCCAAATTTTAGCCCCAAAGGTAACAGTTTGACAAAGTTATATCTGAAAAATAGCCTTTAGAATGAAAACTCTTGTGTAACCTTGTCTAGAAGCTTTGCTATATGCTGCACTTCTAATCAGAATGGCTGCTCTAAAGAAGAGCAAATAGCTACATATTTTACCTTGAGTTACTCTGTAGACATCCTCTCTGATGTAAATACAATGCAAATAAACATAATACACATTTTATTTTCAATTATTAGAGATAACCATGCACAGCTTATCCAGTTTCACTTTATTTTTGGCCTACCAAAGTTTTGCAGTCATCCTTAATTCATTAAAAGGAAAACATTTATTAAATTGTGGTCCCATGCCCTTTCTCTCTTTCTGAAAATGATTCGGGTCAGAAGAGAGACCATTTTGCCTCTGTGTGACTGCTGTTTTCTTAAAATTATGACAATGTTAACAATTCTGGCTGCTGAACATAATTTAGTTATTTTTCAGAGTATGCAGAATAGCTCTGTTAAAGACAGGCAGTGTCATTTAGAGGACCACACCCAAGACTGAGTTGCAGGAGCTTTTAAATTTTAAGCTGACCTTTGCAATTGACTTACTTTTTGATTACCTTAGGCAAGTCACTTAATTTCTATAGCTTAGCTTTTTTTTTTTTCAAAAAATTCACATCAGTGGTAGCACAGGTTTAGTTCTACTGGTGTTAGTGACGTTGGGAATCCTAGCACAGACAGGATGCTGCTATTTTAGGCATTGTGGGTAAAGTTTTAAAAAGTGCCTAAGTCCCATTTTTAAAAGAGAATTAGGCACTTGGGGGCAGGTATTTAGGTACCTAGTGGGATTTTCAAAAGCAGCTGGGGTTCCTAAACCTATGGAAATTGGGCTTTTGAAAATTCCAGTCAGCACCTAAATGCCTTTTAAAAATCTGACCCTTAGGCACTTCAGTCACACTGACTTTTAATGAATGCCAAAGTCACTTTTGAAAATTTAACTTAGACTCCTAAGTGACCTAGGCACTACTGCAATTGTTACCTTGTGTCTAACTTTGCTCATAGCAGTTCTGATTGTCATGGCGCTTAAAATGGTGATGGCAAGAGATGGCCCACCTCCACTAGGGCTTAGACTGTAAGCTCTTTGGGTCAGGGACCATCTCTTCTGTGTTTGTACAGCCCCCAACACAATGGGGTCTGGGTCCATAACTGGGGCTCCAAGGTGCTACTACAGTATAAATAATTTGGGCTCCCAAAGCCGCTAACACTTGTGGGGGCAGTAACTGTGTTTGTGATGGTGGGAAATAGTTGCAAACATTCCCTAGCCTAGACTAAACTTGCGTATCTCGGCTTTGCCAGCTATAAAATAATAATACTCTCCTATTTGGCAGGGGTGCTGTGAGGATTATTAGTTCATGTCTCTTCAGCCTTTTGAAAATGCAAAGCGCTATGTAAGTGTTATTACTGAGGGGCTGACATCTGTGAAATACAGAGTGTATTTTGAATTCTAATTTTAAACCGGAGAACCAAGTAAGCAAAAGCTGACCATGTGTTAAAAACACTTGAAGTCCTTTCTCTTGTAACTGTTTATCTACATTTTTAAAACTATGTTTACATTGTAGTAACAGCTGTGTTTAAAGGGGACATGACAGGGCAGACTAATTTGTAAAGCTAAACTTGATTCTGAAGGAAAAAAAGCTAATGTTTGAAAAAACACTTCAAAAGAGGGCAAAAATGATTAAAATAGACACAACCATTTGTTTAAACTATGACTTTCTCAAGAAAAACCAGCCTAATGTAAACTGGCCTATCCATGGTCCAAGCAGCTGTTCTGTGTAGCTCTTATACAAAACCCTCATTTCAGGGAGGGGGAAAACATGAAGACATAACAGGTCATTTCTCAATGAAGGAGCCAAACTAAGGATCTGATTAACAATGAAATGGTCATATGCAGGTAAGGCTTTGTAAGGCCCTGAAAAGAAGGACACAATCCCTTTGACCTATTTACCCTCAGCAATGGCTTTACCATGGTTGCTGATCCAGTGTTAGCCACAGCTTGTTTTTCTTTACACTTTATACATATTTACATTTACACAGTTACACAGCCCGTATTCAGCACTGGTTGAGCTAAACTGAAATGGCTGTATTTCATACTGGAGGCATATTTTAGAGTTTTTCTACTGTCCATCACCACAATATTGACACACTTCCCAAGTAAGTTAAAGATTCACATCGCTAGGGAACTTCAGCAAGTTTTCTGCTCTTTCCCCCTCCTTGGGCATGGCTTGGGGAATATTTTTAAAAAAATCACCATTCTATCATTTATGGGGAAAATGCTTTGTCAAACAAGAAGTTCTTGCAACATGCCCTACCAGAGGTCAGATTAGATTAGCCTGACTGGTCATTCTAATGCCCTTCAATAGAGTATGTTTCATCTTCCTTCGATAGAATGTTTCGATAGAATGTTTGTTTTATCTTCCTTCAATAGAGAATGTTTTATCACTTCCTTCACCTGAGGCTTTTTAAGCTGCATTGTAAACCAGGATTGCAGCTGGGTAGATGAACCAGATGGTGATGTGGTCACTGACTCAGGTGGGTCCTTAAGCTTCTTAAGATCAGGAGCAAAGGCTTGAACAGACAATAGAAGTGGACTGGGGTACAATGGAGGAGTAGATCACAGAAGATGTGTTCATGGCAACCCATCCTATTTGCATCCACATTTAGTTCCAGTTAACAATTACAGTAATCTAGTCTGGAGGTAATAAATGCATGTATCACTGTGGCCAGATCCTCATCCAGGAGGTAGGGGTGGAACTTCCTAGCAGTCTGGAGGTGGAAAAAGGCTGTGTTCACTGTGGATGTTGAGCATCTAATATTAGGGATGAGTCAAACAGGACCTAGAAGCCTTGCACCACTTTGACAAATGGGGAAGGGGAAGGATCCATTTGATTGAAAGAGAAAATAATTTTTTTCTCCTCCTAACCAGTATCACTTAGGTCTTGCCTCATTTGAGCATGAGCCAGCTGCCCTCCAAGAGCTGATCTCTTATAGGGGCCACCTCAGTGGTGTTGCTGGTTTCAGCTGTGGAAAACAGGGCTGCCCAGAGGTGGGGGGGCAAGTGGGGCAATTTGCCCCAGACCCCGGGCCCCACAGGGGCCCCCACGAGAATATAGTATTCTATGGTATTGCAACTTTTTTTTATGGAAGGGGCCCCCAAAATGGCTTTGCCCCAGACCCCCTGAATCCTCTGGGTGGCCCTGGTGGAAAATGATACGTACAGAGCGCTGTCATTGGCATATTGGTGGCAGTGATGCCTATGGCATCTCACCAACTTCCCAGTGGTCTTATGTCGATATTGAAGAAGGGAGGCCAGATGGATCTCTGTGGGACGCTTTTGGTGAGCGCTTTTGAGGAGGAGGAGCAGTTACCCATCCCCACGGTCCTGTGGGTGGGTGGTTTACCCACAAAGGCATTGTGAACAGATGCTTTTCCCATCTTACTTTCAAACATAGTCTACACCTCAAGTAAAGTCTAAATTCGTCCTCTTCCTGAGGTTTGATTTTTTATTAAAAAAGAAATGTATTAGCAAATTAACAATAAAATAACAAAATTCATCTCAGACCTTCTCCCTCTATGTTTAGCTGCTCCTAGAGTTCCCCTGGACTGCTCAGCTGGCACCTTGGGTCCTGTCTCTCTCTCTCTAGACAGCTACTCCCACTTCTTTTATATCAAGGAATGGGCCGACAAACTGCCCGCTTTAGTGAATCAGCAGAACCTCCTTAACATTCCTAGCAATATCAACATTTGCTAACCGGGTGGGTGTTTCCGGCAAACACTGCTAGCCTGTTACAGGGATGTTAAAATATAACGGATTTAAGTGTGTGTGTAGTAAAACGGTTTTGGCAGTCCATAACCTGGATTACCTGGAGGGATAGCCCTGATCTTCATCTGGATGGTGAGGGTGGCTGGACCATGTGTAAGGCTAAGATTTTGTCATGGTTATTTTTAGTAACAGTCACAGACAGGTCACAGGCAATACACAAAAATTCACGGAAGCCGTGACCTGTCTATGACTTTTGCTGCTGTGGCTCTATGGTTTCCCCCACCCCATGGTGGCTGAGAGCTACAAGATTCTCCTGCTTCCTTCCCCGCTGCAAGGCTGTCCCCAGGGCCCCTGAGGAGGCTGTCACCTGTCGCTGGAACCCTGCTGGGGCCCCACTGGCTGCCAGCTCCTGTCCCATAGACCCAGGGGGTGAAGCAGAAAATGTCACAGAGGTCTCTGGAAGTCATAGCTTCCGTGACCTCCGTGACATAAATGTAGCCTTTACCATGAGGCCGGACAGCTGATGATGTCCCCAAAGTCCACTTCTAGGCTGAAGATCAGATCCAGTGTGTGTCTACCTGAGTGTGTGGGTCCAGAGATGGGCTGTGTGAAACCTATGGTTTCCATGTGGAATAGAAGAATGGATGCTAATGTATTTTTGGCATTCTATATGTAGAAGGTACGGTCACTGAGGATAGTAAATCTGGGGGATTCCAATGCCAGGCTGGGCAATAGCTCTGTGAGTTCCTCTAGGAAATCAACAGGGTCTTTGCGTTCAGCTCTACAGACCACTAAAAGTCCTTGATTCTTTTTGGCCTTTACATCACAGGTCTTGTGGATGCAATTAAAGGTTTTGTTTTCTGGGGTGCAGTGTTGTCCTGGTTACCAGGCTAACTGCACCTCTCACCCTTCTGATCTCTTTGATTACACCTCTCTCAGGCCTGGAGCTGTCACCTCTCTCTTGGGATGGAAAGCTGTGATTCTCCCGCTGTCAGACCAGGCCCTGGGTTGCAGTCCCTATGCATCAACTATGATCACCACAGAAAGTCTCACTTATGTCCAGACCATGCAAGTCTGTTCCTGCTTGGAGCAATGACAGGGTTTAATACAGCGACCAAACAGCCTTCTTCAAGCAAAGTGTTATTTATGTAGAACAAAAACATTTAAAAGAACACAGCTCTTCAAACAATAAACCAGTCTATGTGCATACCTGCATCTCCTTAGGGCTTACTGTCCCCTGGATCTGGGAAGACCCAACTCCTTCGGAATCCCTCAACAGCTTCTGACAATTGAATCCCTTTCTTCTCCTGAGAAGGATTTTTTAACTATTTAGTATTTGTGTATTTTGATTTATTTATGTGTTATTTTTTATCTCCAAGCTCCCAATTTTGTCAAAACAAGACCTGCAAACAAGACTTGCTTCAAGGATCCTGTATCCTAACATCTTGCTCCATTCATTGTCTTTCAAATGTGTACCTGGATGTTTTTATCCGAGAAGCTATTCTGTTGCCTTCATGCACAGACCCCATTGAATTCAAGTAGTATTATAGCCATATAATAAGTATTCCATCACCCCCAATATAAGTTTAATAAATACATTCATACAAGAAATTCTAATAATCCACCATAATTATACAGGAAGTTTACCTGACTGACCAGATCACTTACAAGATTCATGCCATTATTCCATATGAGCATTCTTAGATTATTACATAACATCTCCACAGGGGTCATCTGCACCTGAGTTTAGAAGGGAACAGGATTGCTACTCTCCTGCCTCTTTTCTCTTTGCCTCATTACAGGATCTTTTCTAGGTTTGTGTTGAATTGAGTGGCCCTTACGGGCTACACCTCTCACTTGAACTGAGAACATTTTGCTGAGAAATCAGCTCAAATAGCCAGATGGCATCAAACTTGGGCACTGGGAACAAAATAGAAGGTTTAGTATGTAACATTTCAAGGGTCTTTTAAAAATGTCTGACTTCCAGAAGTGCAGACCTCTGATAACAAGAAGTGAACATGCTGAGTGACAAGTGCCTTTCAAGGAAGGTGCCCTGTTTTATCTATTTCCTCATTTGCCATTCCAGTATAACTGATGGATGCTGTTTCCCTATGTCTGAATGAGGCTGCTCGCTGGGATGGCAGCAGGTTGTTTCCCAGTGCACCATGTGATTTCACAACTACCTGAAAATGAAAAGGAATAGACTCGGTGCCAAAATCACCCCTTGCGTAAGCAGTCATTAGAGTGATACCAAGGCTGCATTTGTACCACTATGTGAGTAACATTTGTTGAATATAGAAAATAGCCAGTGGGCCTGATTCACCACATCCTTGTACTTTGTGTCACCATTTATGCCAGAGCAAAGAGGGTGTAAAATGCTAGTGTCTGGGTAAATGAGTGAAAAGTTCTGATTCTGTCTCGGAAATCTGCACAGTCTTCCTCAGAATCATGTGACGCTCTCAAGTATTAAAAGGTGACAGGTTTCAGAGTGGTAGCCGTGTTAGTCTGTGTCAGCTTGATAGAGATCCTGTAGGTGTTTGTCTCTGTCTGAAGGATTGGAGCAAATGTGGTTATATCTTAGAGCTTGGCTGTAGACAATGGATCGAGTGGTGTGGTCTGGATGAAAGCTGGAGGCATGTAGGTAAGTATAGAGGTCAGTAGGTTTCCGGTGTAGGTTTCCATCACCTACAGCCTCCAACTAAAACCTCTCCAGTGCATCATCAAGGATCTACGACCTATTCTGAAGGACGATCCCTCACTCTCATAGGCCTTGGGAGACAGGCCAGTCCTTGCTTACAGACAGCCTCCCAACATGAAGCAAATACTCACCAGCAACTACACACCACACAACAAAAACACTAACCCAGGAACCATCCCCTGCAACAAACCCTGTTGCCAACTCTATCCGCATATCTATTCAAGGGACACACTCATAGGACCTAACCACATCAGCCACACCATCAGGGGCTCGTTCACCTGCACATCTACCAATGTGATATATGCCATCATGTGCCAACAATGCCCCTCTGCCATGTATATTGGCCAAACCAGACAGTATCTATGCAAAAGAATAAAAGGACACAAATCAGACATCAAGAATTGTAACATTCAAAGACCAATAGGAGAACACCTTAATCTTCCTGGACACTCAATAACAGACTTAGAAGTGGCAATTCTTCAACAAAAAAACTTCAAAAACAGACTCCAATGAGAAACTGCAGACTTGGAATTAATTTGCAAACTGGACACCATCAAATTAGTCCTGAATAACGACTGTGAGTGGATGGGTCATTACAAAAAGTAATGTTTCCTCTGCTGATACTCACACCATCTTGTCAGCTGTTGAGAATAGGCCACTTCCACCTTAATTGAATTGGCCTTGTTAGCACTGACGCCCCCCCCCCATTGATAAGGCAACTCCCATCTTTTCATGTGCCATAATATATATTCCGCTTACTGTGTTTTTCACTCCATGCATCTCATGAAGTGGGCTGTAGCCCATGAAAGCTTATGCCCAAATAAATTTGTTTGTCTCTAAGGTGCCACAAGGACTCCTCATTGTTTTTGCTCAAATATTAAAGTACATCAAACTATTATATGGAGAAACATTTTTTCTCCCGAATTTGCATCACGGTAGTCTATTATGGTTTATATTGTGGTGCTCCCCAAAAGTCTCAACTGCGGATCGCCTGTTGTGTTAATCCCTATACCTGAAAAGATGATCCCTGTCCCAAAGAAATAGGGCCTGATTCACTAAGGCCCCTCTACACTGATCTGGCCCTGTAAAGGTGACTTAGAATGGGTCGACTCCACTTTAAGGATCCTTTACTGTGTCAGAGTGGGGTAAAGGGGCCATAGTGTAAATGAGAATAAGATTGTCATAACTATAAAGGGAAGGGTAACAGCCCTCCTGTGTACAACACTATAAAATCCCTCCTGGCCAGAGACTCCAAAATCCTTTTATCTGTAAAGGGTTAAGAAGTTCAGGTAACCTGGCTGACACCTGACCCAAAGGACCAATAAGGGGACAAGATACTTTCAAATCTTGGTGGGGGGAAGGCTTTTGTTTGTGCTCTTTGTTTTGGTGGGAGTTCACTCTTGGGACTAAGAGGGACCAGACATCAATCCAGGCTCTCCAAATCTTTCTGAACAAGTCTGTCATATTTCAAACTTGTAAGTATAGCCAGGCAAGTCATGTTAGTTTTATTTTTGTTTTCTCAACTTGTAAATGTACCTTTTGCTAGGGTGTTTACCTCTGTTTGCTGTAACTTTGAACCTAAGGCTAGATGGGGATTCTTCTGGGCTCTTTAAGTTTGATTACCCTGTAAAGTTATTTTCCATCCTGATTTTACAGAGATGATTTTTACCTTTTTCTTTAATCAAAAGCCTTCTTTTTAAGAACCTGATTGATTCTCCTTGTTTTAAGATCCAAGGGGTTTGGATCTGTATTCACCAGGGAATTGGTAAAGAGTCTCTCAAGGCTACCCAAGGAAGGGAATTAGCACTTTGGGAGTGGTGGCAGCGGACCAGATCTAAGCTGGTAGTTAAGCTTAGAAATTTTCATGCAGGCCCCCACATCTGTACCCTAAAGTTCAGAGTGGGGAAGGAGCCTTGACAAAGATAGACACTATATATTATATAACATATCTCTTAACTGTGAAGCGCCACTAAAGATGGGAAACAGGAACTGATGGACATCCCTGTCATCTCTCCCTTTCTCCCTTCTAGCTACAGTGGGCCTGATTCTTCCCTAGCTTGAAGCTTGACCAGCCATTTATACCTGTGCAAATTGGGTGTACAATGTTATTTCACTCCATATGTAAATCAGTTAAAGATACTGTCTGTCATTGAATCCATGAATCACCTTTTCATGGATGTGCATCAAAAAAGGGCTTGTTACTGCATGTTACAACTAATAAAATCTAATAAAAACTCAATTGAAACAAACAAAAAAAGAGTAATTTTCTATAAGATAAACACCAAAAATACAAAATATGCCATTCTTGCCATGAGGAAATTTATTTGTGGAAGGACTGGTTAAACTTAAAGATTTCCCTCTGGGAGCACAGAAAGCAGGGCTTTCCACTTCAGTCTTTGTACAGAATTCAAAGGAAAATATTTTTTAAAACCCAGTCAAAATTTTTTGTTTCTGTAACATTAAAAACTATCTGATTTCGCTATATGATTTTCCTTATATGGATTCAAATGGACAGATTTAATATTGTCATATAGGTTTCCTAGATGCCAAAGATGAGTCTGAACTTGCATTACTTGTGTGCTCATAACGCCTCCCATCGATTTCAGTGAGAGGTTAAAGTGTGCAAGTAACGGAGGACTAAACTTATTAAAATAACCATCTAATTCTGTGTGCATTTATTTATATAATATGAATATCTGGATTATATTGGTTTCGTTTTTTGTAATAAATTTTTTAAGAGTGAAAATAGTCTTCCCAGCATGAGAAGTGTTTCATTTGACTTTAGATTTGAGCCCAAATAGGAAACAGAATATTTGTGGCATGATATTTAATGTAGTGTGTCCTGTTTTCCAGATGCATACATCTGGTCTTTAATGGCCATTTTATCAGGACTGCATCATTTCATGTTGGTTCTTTCACCACAAATATTTGATTGTAATGAGATCTGACCATGGGATGTGTCATCCTTGCTGCTAAATATAAAGGAACTTGGATTTACAATTTCTATCTTCAAGGCATCATATCTTCTGTTTGGGATTATAATTTTGTCATGACAAGACATTGCTGACAAGATTTTGTGCAATGATAACCAAATGTCCTGTGAACAGTCCAGTAGTTACACTAGGAAACTGGGAGTCGAGACTGTCTGGCTCCATTCCCACTTCACAAACTGACTTGCTGTGTGACCTTGGGCAAGTTGTTTAGGCTGGGATTTCCAATGGGATTTAGGTACCTAACTCCCAATGAAAGTCAACCTAAATCCTTTGTCTCAGCCTGAACCTTTCTATGCCTCCAATTATCCACCTGAAAATGGGAATAATGTTTGTAAAGCTCCTTCAGATCTTCCAGTGAAAATCATTTACGGAAGGACACAGTGTTGTTATTAATCTTCACAGCTGCCAGAAATCACATACAAAATATCATATGCGGTAAAGCCTCCAATGGGGACAAAGAAACAGCATGAGCTAAGGGAATTTGTACAGAATTGGGAACCAGGAATTCCTGATTTCTAGTCTCAGTTCTGACATTTATTCACCATGTGTCTTTGGACGTGTCCCTTAACCTGCA
Source organism: Chrysemys picta bellii (assembly GCF_011386835.1). Classification (NCBI taxonomy): domain Eukaryota; kingdom Metazoa; phylum Chordata; order Testudines; family Emydidae; genus Chrysemys; species Chrysemys picta. The sequence goes on from NC_088791.1 coordinate 63,814,017, forward strand.
ATGGGCCAAATTCTGCTCGCCCATATCATACAAATCCTCCATAAACTAAATGGAGGTGTATGGGTATAACTGTAAGCAGAATTTGTCACTGTAGATGAAATGCATCCCCGATATACTCAAATTAATGGATTACAGCTGGGATGAATTTGGCCCTCTGCATATCATTTTCACTATCTGTCAAATAATGATAACTGTGCTTAACTACATGATAAGGTGTAAATATTTATTTTCATGTCTAGAGAGCACTAGTATAAATGCTAAGTACTGTATTATTATTTAATGACATAGCCTTGGACATGCAATTGAAGAGGTCTGACATTTGAATCTACTTTAGGGACTCAGATTTTGGTTATTTGTTGAATAGACTCATAGACTTTAAGGTCAGAAGGGACCAGTATGATCATCTAGTCTGAACTCCCGCATGATGCAGGCCACAAAAGCTGACCCACCCCCTGTCCCTTGACTCAGCTGTTGAAATCCCCAAATCCTGTGATTTAAGGACTTCAAGTCGCAGAGAATCCTCCAGCTAGCGACCCCCGCCCCATGCTGCGGAGGAAGGCGAAAAACCTCCAGGGCCTCTGCCAATCTACCCTGGAGGAAAATTCCTTCCCAACCCCAAATATGGCGATCAGTAGAACCCCGAGCATGCAGGCAAGATTCTCCAGCCAGACCCATGCTGCGGAGGAAGGCGAAAAACCTCCAGGGCCTCTGCCAATCTACCCTGGAGGAAAATTCCTTCCCGACCCCAAATATGGCGATCAGTAGAACCCCGAGCATGCAGGCAAGATTCTCCAGCCAGACCCTCATTGACCATTGATACTATTTACCAGCGATGGCACGCTGTTGATTAATTGACTAAAATTACGTTATCCCATCAAACCATTCCCTCCATAAACTTATCAAGCTTAATCTTAAAGCCAGAGAGGTCTTTCGCCCCCACTGTTTCCCTCGGAAGGCTGTTCCAAAATTTCACCCCTCTGATGGTTAGAAACCTTCGTCTAATTTCAAGCCTAAATTTCCCCACCGCCAGTTTATATCCATTCGTTCTCGTGTCCACATTAGCACTGAGCTGAAATAATTCCTCTCCCTCCCTGGTATTTACTGCATACCATTAGCCCCATAGGCCAGCTAAGAAGATTTAGGAATTTTCTATTAATTTGATGATCTCTTGAGTTTGAATAATAGAACTGCTCAGAAAATGGAATTTTCCATCCCATGGGAAATTCCAAAATATTGACATTTGTTTTCATCTGAAAACAGGATGAAAAGTCAAAATTTTCACAGAAGAAAAAGTTCAGAAAAATTTCACTTTGGAAACATCAAAATAAAAAAAATCATTTTGAAATGTCAATCAAATTTAAGCAATTTGTTTTTAAATGTCAACCTTTCTGATGATTCGGAATCTGTATTGAAAAATTGCAAAATTTTCTCAAAAGTGACATTTTCCCATGGAAAAATTTAGATTTTGATGAAACTCATAGTTTGTAGGGAAAATTTACACCTGTTGATTGAGTTGTATTTAATTCTGGTCCTATTTTATCTCATCAAATGAATAGTGGCCCAGATCTTCCTTGAAATCAGATAAACCAGTTTATGCCAGAAGAGGATTTGATCCAGCAGTTGAAGTTATTTTTGAATAAACACTCACCTTGGTGTAGTGTGGGTAGACGTCAATGTGTGTGCAAAGGGGAGCATGTTTTTGCAGATAAAACACTCAGGCTCTGAGAGACAAGCAAAGAGAAAAGAAGAGGAAATTTTTAAGGCAAAGCAGAAATGAAAATGAGAAAACTTAGTTCAGGGCTCACAGCAAACCAGGCTGGGGTGGAATTTGGTACTGAAATAAGGTTTAGCTTCCACAGTGACTTTCCTTTTATCTTTACTAGCCTGGGTCATAGAGAGTCAGAGGAAATCATCCCATTCCAAATGTGTGATACTGAATATACTTGGCTGGCTGCTTCTTCCAGATGTGAGTGAATCCAGTTAAATATATTTGTCTTAACATGTTTTGGCCCTGGTCTTTGGCTCTGGCCTAGGAACTGAGCAGAACTCAGTTACCTTTCGACTGCCCCGATCCTAGTTCCATTCTGAGCTAGACCCGCCTTCTGGTGCAAGTTAGAGCAATGTAGAGGCTACTGTAATTTGTACCAGCTGTCAAAGGCTGTTAAGGCTGCTGGGGATCACCAGGATGTAGGAATGCCTCAGGCACATGGTCTTTATCGCAACTATGATCCTTGTGCTAGCCACGGGAATGAGATGGTGGTAAAGGAATCACTTGGCCGCTCTATGCAATCCAGCTACACTGGGACAATGCCTCCACTGAGGTAATCCTCCTGTGGCCAGCTATGCCAGCTTTAGGGCAGCTTTCCATTAGCAGAGCAGTGCAAATCTGCCCTAATGCAGAAGAAAATCTGTCCCTAAGCTTTTTAATATTCTCTCTTTGTATTTATTCCTGTCCTGCCTAGCAAATACAAGGCCAACTCCAGTGAACTCATGACCAAAGAGAAATATAAGTAAGATCACTCACACACCCTTGTTAGTGTGTTGCTTGTCTCATATGCAGTCAAATAGTTCACTCCTTTGGCTTTGAAGAAGACTCAGCTGAAGTATTATGAGGGAGGTGACCGGGTGGGTAATTTATTAGCACTGCAGCTGTGAGGCATAGAGGTTGAGAGAACACTTGTGAGTATAAAGAAAGAAGGGGGAGATATGGTATACTTTCCAGATAAGATTAATCCAAAATTCTACAAATCTCTTGATACAGTGAGCTCAACTCCTTTTTTAGAAGATTTTATTAGGAGAGAAACATAAAGGCTTTAATTCTCCTGGATGGTTTACTTGTATTTGCTTATTTGCAGAGCTCTGGGCATCTCAGGAATACATTATATCTGGTATCTACAAATAAAATGCCTTATTGCACACACAAGTTATGACAAGGGGACCTGGAAGGCAGCTGTAGAGTATATTTTAGTGAAAAGGAAAGAATGAGCAAAGTAGGGATGGACTGCAAACCTCTCAATGTATGTTTTTAGGTTTGCTGTGCTGCTTTGAGTTTGCAAACCTTTTCCACCCATAATTTTAACCTATGATTTTTAAGAGTGATTCAATTTACACACATGCTTTTCTGTCTAAAGGGAAATGCACTTTGAGAGCTTAATCAGGACTGGGCTCCTGGTGTGCTTCGCACCAGTGGGGATCCCTATACATTCTGTGTGTGTGTGTGTGTGTGTGTGTGTGTGTACACACAATATAGAGGGAACCCACTGGTGCCTATCACACCTTGAGTGTCTACCCATATATACATATAGATATATAGAGAAAGATGACATACATCTAATCTCCCTCTCTGTATTTGTGTGTGACACACTGTAATTTAGAAAAGTTCTCTCACCCTCTCTATTCCTATTTTCCCCCTTACAGTCTTTCTTAAGTAAAATCTGAACCCACTTAAGTCTGAGTCATGCATGAGGTTGCGGGCTATTTGAAATTAGGCAAAATGGATTAATTGAGACTCTGTTGAGACTGCACTGTGACAGCCTGTTGGGGTGCCAGTTTTGTAATGTAGGCCCTTATCCACTAATAAGTGGACTGAGACTAAATATGACTTTTGAGCATTTATATCCAGATGAGATTTTAACCAGTGACCTAAGAATAAAAGGTTCCATATCCAGCTACCCGTCCTCTGAGCATACCTCTCAACCTTCAAATCTGCCAGTGTATGACCCCAGCAAGCAAAATATGTGACAAATGACCAAAATATGGAACATCTGTATATGGCTGCATATGACACCATAACTTACTGATTATGTTTTTTATCTACAAAACCTGTTTAAAGGATGTTTTCTCTTTGTATAAATTAAGTAACTCTTTTAAAAATAAAACTGTAAAAGCAAAAACTCTATTGATTGCAGCTATAAAGTCGCCCCGACAATGTGGATCATCCATAGGTAGGGCTCTACCAAATTCATGACCATGAAAAATGTGCCACAGACCATGAAATCAGACCTCCCCGCATGGGGAAGCTCCAGGGATGCTGCCTTCGGAGCCCAGAGCCCAGCTCCGAAGGCAGTGCAGAAGTGAGGGAGCAATCCTGTGACCCCCCCCACAACAGCTTTGTGACACCCCCCAGCCCATTTTTGGGTTAGGACCCCCACAGTTACAACACCATGAAATTTCAGAAGTAAACATCTGAAAATGTGAAATTGAGTAATTTTAAAATCTGATGGCTATGAAATTGACTAGAATGGACTGTGAATTTGGTAGGGCCCTATCCATAGAGTAGGAATCAGAGCTCCAACACAAACATTTACCACTTGAACGATAGGAGTAATTAGTATCCTTTATATCAGGGGTGGGCAAACTTTTTGGTCCGAGGGCCGGATTGGGTTTTGTAAATTGTATGGAGGGCCGATTAGGAGAGGGGGTTGTGGCCCGGCCCCCACCTCCTATTTGCCCCCCCCGGGACTCCTGCCCCATCCAACCCCCCCCCGTTCCCTGACAGCCCCCCGGGACCCCTGCCCCATCCACACACCCCTGCTCCCTGTCCTCTGACCACCCCTGGACCCCGCCACCCCATCCAAACCCTCCTCTCATTCCTGACGGCCCCCCCAGAACCCCTGTCCCATCCAACCACCCCTTCTCCCTGTCCTCTGACTGCCCCCTGCCACCCCATCCAACCCCCCCTCCTTCCTGACTTCCCCCCCGGGACCTCTGCCCCCATTCAACCCCCTGTTGCCGCCCCAACTCCTATCCACACCCCCGCCCCCTGACCACCACCCCGAACTCCCCTGCCCTCTATCCAACCCCCCCCTGCTCCGTGCCCCCTTACCATGCTGCCTGGAGCACTGGTGGCTGGTGGCACTACAGCCGTGCCACCCGGCTGGAGCTGGGCCACGCTGTCGCCATCACCATGCAGCGCAGAGCACCGGGTCAGGCCGGGTTCTGCAGCTGCGCTGCCCCAGGAGCTCAGAGTCCCGCCGCCCAGAGCACTGCGCCAGTGGCGGAGCAAGCGAGCTGAGGCTGCGGGGGAGGGGCTGAGGGATAGCCTCCCGGGCCAGGAGGTTGGGGGCCGGGCAGGACCGTCCCCCAGGCCGGATGTGGCCGGCGGGCTGTAGTTCGCCCACCTCTGCTTTATATGGACCACCAGAGGGGGACTTGCCACACACTTTGCTAGTAGGTTACAGACCTATTAAGACAGCAGCAGCATATTGGACATCAGTAATCCAGGGTTAGGGAGTGTAGTGTAGTGGTTAGAGGTAGGCTAACCAAATTGCATATAGTTGGCACATTCAATATGATTTACAGCGAGATAGTTAATGCTAGTTGGAGGTATAGTCTGCCTAATTACATCATAGTAAAAACTACCTGTGCCTTGTCTCCACTAGGATTTTATAGCAAGATAATTAGCATTAGTTATCTCTCAGTTAAAAATAATAATAATCTCTTTTGGCAGTGAAGACATAGCTAAAAAGACAGTGTGCTGAGTGGGTAAGACTTAGCGCTATTAGAGGTTTATTCAGAAGTGATCTTATGCAGCTTTCCTGTTAACTTATTGCCTCTAGGGTTAGAATGTAAGGTCTTGGTCAGTAATAAGAGCTGTGAAGTTAACAGAAATATAAACAGTCCTGAAAAGTGAGATTTAAACACATGGTCTTTTGCCCCACCAGTGCATGTTCCCCTAGGCTCAGGGAAGTATCTCTCCTACTCTCTCTGTTTGTGGAACACTGCCTGTCTTTGCTATGCTGCAAAACAGGCAGCTTGAGTCAACCAAAGTGTGCGGCATCCCACAAAATGCCGTACTGTATGCTTAAGAGGTCTGCTTTGAAGGCATCCAAATCCTGCCCGGATGATTATTTTCACCAAAGGTTGGTTTGAAATGCTTTTAAGTTTCTTACCGCTAAAATAAAAGTACTAAGCCTTTTTTCAGGAAAAGTATTTTTATTAAATCCCATTGCTTGTTAATGTTAAGACACTAATAGCATTGTAAAAAGGAGTCTCCATATATCAGTCAGTCAAGTAGTCTAAACATCTGCATTGGAAGCTTTCCAGTATTGCCCAGTCAATGGCCACAGACCTTATTTGGAAGGCAATCATCACTTGTGGAAGTAAGATGTAATAATGTTTTCCCGATAGTCTGTTACCCAGAACTCTCGAGAGAGTCCATTTTGGTGGTTTTGTGATGTTCACTGCTGTAAGCAATGAAGTTAAATCTGAATTTAACATGATTATCACACCCAGAGAACACATGACAAAAGACAGAAGATTTTTTTTTTTATATAATCTCACAGGGTCACACCTGGGTCACAGTAGTCACACTCCTAGAAGTTTTCTGCTACCCTTAAGAAATTTATTTCCATGTAATGTATAAATTATTGCATCAATCTACTTCATGAACACACTTTGCATTGGAACTTTAGGACACATTTCAGGCTCCCTGGAAAGTACATTCTTAGGATACAGTTGTATTGTTTAGAACACAGAATATAAGAGAAGAGTCTCTGATAAGTCATCCTCCCAATGTAATGTATAATTATAATAAATACATTGGCTGATACTTTGCTCAAATATTTTAAAATATGGAATGCAAACATTTATTATTTTCTTATGATCACAATGAAAATTTTAAAAAAGTACATCACAGTAATCATGTTTATATGTTACTTGCTTTAATATATTGTTTTAAATATTTTACTACTTTATGTATTTAGGAAAACAGTGGAAATGTGCTCATTTTGTTACATTTATTTTTCATAGAACACCTTCCCTATGAACAGAGGCTCACGGTAGCATGGAATTGCCATGTGGCTCATTCCAATGCACTGAAACCATTTCACTCATTAATTCTACTTTCTTATCAACAAAATTTTGCTATTTCCAAATGAATTGTGAATGTATTTTTATAGCACGATAAATATTGCTTAGTTTTGACATAGATTATTTTAAATACAATTAAAGTGTTTTCCCTTTTTTTTTAACCAATGAGAAATCATGTAAACAATGGTTAATCTTAATATATGTATAGAAAGTGGAGGGAGTTTAGTGGTTGAAGAACAAGCATGGCGTCAGAAAAGCTAGGCTCTATTCCTTGCAATCACTCTGAAAGTCTTTAATTTCTGTGCCTCAGTTTCATTATCTGTAAAATGGGGATAACAGTACATATCTACTTAGCAGATGTATCATGACGCTAAACTGATTAATGTTTGAAAAATGCATTAAGAACCTCAGAAGGTGAAACAGCAATACGAAGTGTTATTATTTTCTAAAAATCTGCTATGGCTACATATTTAATGTACGTAATTTGAACAGAAAGCTTTAACATGGGTTATATTATTTAATTAATACTCTGAAACCTATTTAATTAATGTTTGCTGTGTACTCAAAATGTGAAGTGTGTGTGTATATATAAATAAAATAACTTTTCTTTATTAAGTTTCCTATTACATAGATATTGGATGTAATAATTTGTACACATTTCACTAGCTTTAAATAATGAGCCTAGTGATTTGAGTTACATAAAAATGAATGAGATCTAGAATGAATCCATGAAATGTCTACAGGATATTTTTTCCCTAATGCTTCCATTTTGGGAAATTACGGGAAATCTGTCTACTATATAGCCCCCATTATTTTAATAATTAATCTTACCCATGTATTTAAAACTATAAATTTCTCTCTCTTTCTTTCTTCCCAGCTTGAGGAAGAACTAGAGTTAGTTGTGTGTGCAAGAGAGAGTGTCTGAAGACATTAATGAGGGAAAGTCAAAATCCTGAGTTTTGCAAGTGCTGAGGCCTGTAGTCATTCTTATCTCTGGCCTGAATGAATTCCATTGTCTAGGTCCAACTCCTGTGAAAATTTGTCTCCTATGCACACTAGCTTCTTCCTGTCTTCCACTCAGACATATTGACCTAACTTCTTGACACCATAACAATGCACAGAATTGTGATGATCACAACGTGTGTATGAAGGCAGTATGTGCCCCCTGGCTCTGTACAATATTACCCTAAATTCCTCATAAGGCTTCCACAATTATTCACTCTTTTAAATATATGTTTGTGTTTTTTTTTTTTATAAAATGGCCCTGCACCAAAACTTCAGAATCTGCTGTAACCCAACAATCTGAAATACCATCAAACTCACTTCATCCCATATGGAGTAAAGATATAGAGACCTCCCTGTTTCCTACTGACTGGCAACACATATTAGTTCCAATATTTCTCTAGCCTCTCTAGACCTTCTGTCTAGACTTATACAACAGAATCCCTTTTTGAACTTATTGGACACCAGTCTGTGTGGCTGCTGCACCATGAAATGTTCACAAAATTGCTGTTGCTGTAATCAATATCTTGACACTCCATTGCATATGTTATGGTATTGTCTCAAAGTCTCTGATTTCACCACCACCCCAATGAACGTGGTTGCTGCAAGTAACATTAATACTCAATAAAATTATTTTACAGAAATGAAAATTTTCTTCCCCCTGGTCCTGAGGAATTTGTGGATAGGGCTTTGCAGACTTGCAATATTTAAACGAATCTTATAGACAAAACAACAACGAATGTTAAATACTTTTTAAAGACATGGTCAAAAGACGTGTGGCTCCTGGTAAAATCAATCATGGAAATTAAACAGCTAAATAAAATGTTCATTTAAATACAGTGGCATATATGAATATGTATGATTTTTTGTAATATACCTGAGGTCAGATAAAAAATCTAACAAATGAAAATTGTTCCAATTTCTTCTGTTTAAATAACAAGTAGAGAAGTATATGTACCCAGTCCTTAGACAAAACTCTCACTGAAGTCAGTGGACTAATTTCTGCCTTCAATTACACCAGTGCAACCACGCTGACTTTTCCAAGGCTGCGCAGCTATAACCAGCAGCAGGATTTGACCCAAACCAAATTTTTGCATGAGGAAGAACTTCAAGATTTGGACCATATTAAATATTTTTCCCTATTTACTAATTTTATTGTCTCTTTCTTCTTTGCTCCTTGGTTGTTTTCTTTCTTAGCATCTTTTTTTTTTAATCCAGGGTATAATTATTACTAAACAAATAATAATCCTAATAAAACTGGGCATAGATTCTGTGAAAAGGTTCATAATAAATAATAATTATAATGAATTACTTAGGGGCAGAGTATGACTAACCTTCACACAACCGTGTAAGGGAGTGAGACCCTCCCACCCACTCAGCCTCTGAGCATGGGTGCGCAGAACAGGGGTTATATGCCCAATTCTCCCTCCCTCCCATGAGGCCAAGTTTCCACCTCTCCAACATGCTAGCCAGTAAACCACACTGTAAAGTACCCACCCCTGCAAGGAAGAGCAGGGAAGAAACTGAAACACTGAATCTCAGTTCCTTCCCGGGGCTGCTCTTGGGGCAGCATAGCTATGCTTTACTCTTTACTCAATCCAGCCTGAGGTGGCACTTTACATACCCAAAGGGCTGTGCAACCATTAATCCTTACAGCACTCCTCTGATGGAGGGAGGTAAGCATTATTATCCCTATTTCACAGATGGCAGAGAAGTAGAACGAGTTGCCCAAGACCCACATCAAGTCAGGGGTAGAGCTGGAATTAGAACTCAAGCTTCCTGTCTCACATTCTCACTCAGCACTCCAGAGCATTTGCTTGGAACCTCACCAAACTAACCCTGAGGTTCATGAACCTTAACTAGACTTCTCTGGGATTTGGATTGTTAACAAAACCTGAAACCAAACTTGTGATGTGTTGTGAAAATGTCACACAGCTCTGTTTTCCACTTGTTCAGTCCATCCTGAATCATAATGGCATGACACAGCAGGCCAGAAAACTGCCGGTTTTACTGAGGACTGCAGTTTACAAGTGAAAAGTAGAGGAGGTGGAGAGAGGTGGGGAATGGGCTTTTCAACATTTTTGGAAGTTACCACTTCATCTCGGAATCCAGATTACTTGCCAAACTTGTTTACACCCAAACAATCCCTTTGTCTTTAGTGGTGTATCTGAGAATCTGGCCCTGATTCTGTTAACAGGTTCTTCAGGCAGAGTTAGAATTACTTATAAAAACGCCATTTTCCACAATTTGTACATAAAAATGAAGAGCAGCTAATGTAACGTAAACTAAATTAAAGCAATTTGAAGTCGTTCGTGAAACATGTTAATTTAAAATAATACAGGATAAAGGAATTGAAGAAGAGTGGCTTTTCTGTCACATCTATGTTCCAGCACTGTTGGAAGCCATCTATAAATCAGCAATAAAAGTGCGGGTGTCTTGAACAGCTAACCATTTGCTGCCTGTGATGAGGTGCTCTACTAAACCGCTTATGTTAACTTGGGTGTAAATGTAATCAGTGAAATTAGTGGAGATTCTGCAAACCCTTACACTCATGAGTAGTCCTCACTCGCTCATTGAGGGCTGGTCTGCACTTAAAATTCAGGTTGCTACAATGCTCAATGGGGTGAAAAATCCACCCCTCCTCCCCCCGAGTGCCATAGCTATGCCAACCTAACCCCTAGTGTATACGCAGCTAGGGCAAGAGATGAATGACGAATGCTTCCATCAGCCTAGCCACTGTCACTCAGGAGATGGTATTCTACAGCAGTGCAAAAACCCCTCCTGTCACTGTAGGCTGTTGACTTAAATGGGAGCAGAATCATGTCCTTTCTAAGGCCAGATCATGACCTTTGCTATGGTCCTGCACAGGGGCACAAAAGGACATAAGGAACCTCCCCTACTTCCCTGCACAGACTACCAGTATTGTAGGGCTGGGGGAGAGAAGCTTCCATCAAATTGCTACTCCCCCGTCCTGCAGGAGTTGAGCTCCCAAAGAGGGGTAAAAAGTAAACTACACCAGGAAAAGGGCTGCCACAGTCTCTTCTCCCATAGGGTGAATCAGGGACTGAACCGTGTGACTCCTATAAGCCCACCTTAGCCCTTAGTAAGTCAATGGAATCTTTTGCATGAATAAATGTTTTCAGTTTCAGGTCTTATGACTGAACCTATGCAGGACAAAAATGTACACTATATATTAGCACCATATAGCAAAATAATCTATTACTGGAAAAAAGTCAAGCAAACCTGTGAAGATGCCTAAATCTTAAGATCCTTTGACAATGATGATTCTGTCATGAAACACGTTGTTCTGGCCATTCATTTTGAGGTGGATTCATTATGCATGACAAATGCTGCGCATGATTAGTATGTCCCATTCCAGGTTCCCTGCTCAAGTTGTTTGGTCTTCATCCTATTATGAGCACAGTAGTTATGAGAAGATATTTGCTATCCATCCATTATATATCCAAAAGGGTCTTTGGAAATGCTGCCCCACAATGTGACCCAGTAAGTTAGAAAGTTTTATTTGTATATGCTTTTGTTGGTAATCTCACTCTTTTGTGTTCTTTTCTTTCAATTATTCCCCCCCCCCAACTCTTTTCAGACAGATCTATAGCATTTCAGCTAACTTGAACATTTTGCTGTGTAAAAAAGAAAAAAAATCTGAAAAGCACCACATATAAGACTATTAGCTTGGTAAATCTTAGAAATTGCCTGATTTGATTTCTGAGCCATTATTATTTATTTAATATTGATATTTGTGTTTCAGTAATGCTGCAAGTCTCCAATCAAGATCTGAGGCCCCATCATACTAAGAGCTGGACGAACATCTACAATTGTTGTTTTCAGTTTTGTTGTAATTTTGGTCCCAGAGAATATTAGAGAGTCAAGTTGGGTGAGGTAACATCTTTTATGCAACCAACTTCTGAGTCTTTTTCACCAACAGAAATTGGTCCAATAAAAGATACTACCTCCCTTACCTTGTCTTTCGTACATTTGCAAAGACATCATGCAATTATAAATAATGTTATGATGCTAGAAATCTTCTGTTGTAATCATATTTATTGTTAAATTTTTAGCAAATTTTTTCTTTAAAAAAAGTTTGTAAGTTCACAAATTGGAGATCCTTCAAACACAGAGGTCACAATTTCCAGGTCTCTTTGATCTTTATTAACCACATTTCCTATTCCTTTAAACTGTTTTTTGTTTTTTTTCTGTAATGGACAGGGACATTGAAAGTTGTCCCAATCCTTACAACTGTGCTGAAAATTTCTTTTGTCCAGCAAACCAGCTAACTTTTTGATTAGATAAAGAACTATCTAAAAGAAAACCACTCTGGTGGATAAGATGGCAATCAAATGTGGAAATCTTCTCTGTATAAGGCACCCTGGGGTTTGTTAAATATCTGCAGATCTGCATGTTGTAAGTGACAATGTTTATTCTTGCAAGTAAATTCCAAGATAGCTTCGATTCCTTGGGGTTTAATCTCAGCCTTTTTTGTTTCTCTGATTAGTTGAAAACTGTAACAGGTCACCCAGACTCTTTGAAGAATGAAGGGTCTCATTCCAGGGTGAGGCCCAATGAATTTGTGAATGAATGAAAAGTTAATTGAGGAAAAGATTAGAGCATATTTCAGTCATAGTTGATTTAAGCAAAGCTGATAAGCAAATAACTAGAAACATTAGCATGTTATTAAAGTAGATTTCCTTCTCTATCAATATCTTAATTTTTGTATTTATGGTAATTTTAAAGGTTGATGTTTGTCATAAACACTTTATCTAATCTTCTAGCAAATAGAGCTCTAATAGTGTAAAGCAATTACCAATAGATTTAGCTGTGTTGGATAATACATTCAGAATCATAAGAGAAGCTGTCCAGTAAATGTCTTGTGCTTTTTACTTTACCCAATTTAGAGAATGAAGTATTTATTTATGTATTTATTTCACTATTGAGCATCAGAGGGAAATAATCAGAGGGTTGTATAAGGCCATCAGTTTTTAAGAACTTCAAGTTAATTAAGTCTGAGTTTTGCTTTGAATTCTGTTTTCACTCCAACTGGAAATGCATTTTGCAGATATGTCAGGTTTGTGCTAGAATACAAAAATGAATATCAGCTTAGCGAACATCTGGGAACTTACTCAATTTAAAATGTTTCAAATTAAATTACAAAAATTAAATGAAAAGTGCAATTTACAAGTAAATGAAGATGTAAGAAACCAAGTGTTGTTTCTGGTTTTGTGGAAGTTGAAGAGAAAGTGTTGTTTTGCTGGAGTGTTGCTTAGAGTAAAAGCCCCTAAAGCAACAGTTTTTTGTGCGTGATGGGGAGCCATAGCAAACAACTAGAGAGATGGAATTGAACATTTCTCCTCCTTTTAAATAATGCTTTGTACGTATAAAGCACTTTCCATGCACAGATTTCCAAGTGCTTTACAAACATGAATGAATGTAGCCTTGTAACACCCTCTGAGGTAGGCATAATCACTATTTTGTAGATGAGAAAACTGGGATCCAGAGAGGTTGTGATTTGCTAAAGGTTACACAGGAAGTCTGTGGCAGAATCAAGCTCTCTTAAAGGCAGGCAGTGTAGCCTATTGAACAGGACCCCAGATTAGGACTCGGGACCCCTGGGTTCAATTGTTGGCTCTGCCGTGGCTTTGCTGGGTGGCCTTGGGCAAGTCACTTCCCTGCCTTGTGCCTCGGTTTCCACAACTGTATAATTGAGGTAATGCTACTGATCCTCCTTTGTAAAGTGCTTTGAGATCTATGGAGAAAAAGTGCTATGTAAAAGCGTGGTAGCTATTATTATTAAAACTCTGTCATGTGCTTTAGTCATGTGCTCTACCTAACATAGCTACTCAAACACAGTTCCATAACTTGGGTTTTTCGTTTTAAGTTATAACTCATAAAATCTAATAAGACTCCATTAAAGCAAAGAAATGAGAAAATGCATTTTTAAAAATATACACTCCAAATATCTGAAATATACCATTTTTGAAGTGGTAGAAATTGTTTATGGTGGGGCCCTAAAGATTAGCTGGCATGTTGGACTCTTCTCCCCAGAAAATCTAGGGGGAAAAAATTTTAAAGCACTGATTGCAAACAATTTTTATACTCATTCAAAAACAAACCATAATTTGTCTAAAAATTAGCACTAAAATAATACTTAAGAAACCTACAGATAAGAATCCTAATACATAACTACATACAAAGGTGAAAAATACAGGCCCACAGCCTTATTTACACATAACAGTCACAACAGTTTAATGAAAATAACTTAATAAAGCTACATTGATATAAGACTATGGTAAACTGAATTAAGTATGTCCACACGGATTTGCAGCAGTGTAGCTTAATCAATTCAAAACCCAATTTTCATTAAATCAGTTCAACTCTGTGTGTAAGCAGTGCCTGAGCAGCAAGTTGACTTGCCGGGATGAAAATGTCAGTGGCATGGAGGATATAGAAGCTAATGATCTCAGCCTTCCTCAGCTGTGCTACTGCAGCCACATTGTTTTGCTAAAATAGTAATTGTAATATGCATATATAATTATCATCCAAATAAGTAGCAATTGAAAAATTAGCAGCTAATGTTTTAGGTGCAAATAGGTTTCTTCGTCCATGCCTGGCCTAAGAAAATAGGCCATGTTTTAAAATGTATTAGCTGGTCATGGTCAGTCGTAGGCATGAAGATCGGGTTGACCATGACTACCTAACATGTTTTCAGCCATTTATTGCCCTCTCTACAAGGTACAAAGATTTATTTAAAACAGTGTTAGCTTGCAGTTTTAAAACATGACCTATTTTTGTACACTACACATTTACGTCTGTATAACTACATCAATCAGGGGTGTGAAAAATTCATACCCCTCAGTGATGTAGTTATACCAAACTTAACCCCTGTGCAGACAATGCTGTGTCGGCAGGAGACCTTTTCCCGTGCCCGCCAAAATAGCTCCCGCCTCTCGCAAAGGTGGCGTTATTAAGCCAACGGAAGAGCTCTCTCCCATCAGCTTGAAGCGTCTTCACCAAAAGCACTATAGCAGTGCAACTGCGCCGCAAGTTTGTAGTGTAGACCTGCCCTGAGGCCCCAGTCCCACAAAGACTTTAGCTTGCTGCGCGTGGTGGGTTGAAGAACAAGAAAAAGCATAAAAATAGCAAAAGCTAGGACAACATACAGCTTTTATTTAAAGTATTAGGCTTAATGTAACCTCTCTCAGTGTCTTCTGAACACAAAAGCGGCACTGCCTC
Source organism: Chrysemys picta bellii (assembly GCF_011386835.1). Taxonomy (NCBI): domain Eukaryota; kingdom Metazoa; phylum Chordata; order Testudines; family Emydidae; genus Chrysemys; species Chrysemys picta. The sequence continues at coordinate 63,829,074 of NC_088791.1, forward strand.
AGTCTCTGCAGTTAGGGCCTGATCCAAAGCTTATGGAAGTCAATGGAACAAAACTTCCACTAGCTTTGGATCAGGCCCTTATTCTCTGTAATAACAGCACCCCCCCTTGCTGCTCCTTTTTGCCCTTTTATTTGTCTCAATGGCACAAATCTAAGGGGAACTCAGCCCTGCCAATCCTGTGAATGAAATAAAAAAACAAGAAGGAAAGAGGCTGCAATTATACCTGCCCCTGCCTTTTGTCCTTTCCTTTAACAGAGGTAATTGTAGGAGGCTTTGTTATTACACCCTCTTTCTTTTCTCTTATTCCTCCTCTACTTTTATAGGGTTAATTCCTTTTTAACAGCTCCTCTTGTTGATTTTTTTTTGCTACTTATCCATAAAAAAGGGGGAAATTATGCATTTATTATAACTTAAAACCATTGAAATTAAATAAGTGAAAAGAGCTCTTTTTGCTGAATTGGTAAGACTCTTTTTCTGATTTTTTTCCCGCACAATTTAAATTCTCTACTACATCTTTCCCTTTGCAAGTTACCACTGAGGCAATGAGTGCTGTTTATCCTAGGCCCGATCCTGCATTCCTTGCACTCCCAAAGAAGTTGATGGGAGCCTAGGGTACTCAGAAAAAAGCACAATCAGACCTCATGTGTGCAAGATTCAAACAGACCAAGTGAGGCAGCAAGCTAAATTTAAACTTTGACCTTTTCCCGCTTTCTGCTGTGATACACAACAGGCAGTTTCCAAACCAAAGCTGGTGAAAACAGCTTTTTTGCTGGGTTTTTTTTTCCACTGTGAAATTGTACCAGATGAAAAGTGAATCTTTTTGATCTTTTGTAAAAACAGCAAATAGTCAATGTTACCCATTTCTCTTTAGGTGTGAAAAATCTTTATAGGGCTGTATTAAAAACTATAAAAAAGCCAGTGGGTGAATCCGCCCTCCCCACTAAAAAAAAACAAAAAACGAACAAAGTCTTACATTAAATCTTCTCTGAAGGTGAAGAACATACATGGGGTTTTCATTTTTTTTTATTATATAAAAATGTGATTCCCCATAGAGAACACATTTTTCTCTAATGATAACCTTACCACCTTTGAATTACAGCTATAGTACTTGCAGTTGAAATATGTCATTAACAAAAATCAGATTTTACCTATATGCATTATGAGTTAAGAGTAATTGTTTTAATTTGCAAGCAGTTTGAAAGTCAATAGGATATGATTTTAAATCTCATAATAAATTGAGGAAAACAACTACCATTCAGACTTGATGTTATTTAGACTGCAGCTGGAAGTGACTTATTTTAACTTCTCTTAAATGTAAAGATGTTATCAGTACTTCCACTAATAAACAATTAAAAGATACATTTAAATGAAGAAGACAATTAGTTCACAGGCACCGTTTATTTACTTGGCAATACTGATTACTTAAACGTCAGCCCTGTCCAAAGAAAATATATAGAGACATAAATTACTACTAATAAACAGTATCAAAATATCACTTTTGGTCACAATTTGTCTGTGTTCCTATAATAAAACTGTCAGCTGAATGATAGTTATTTTTTCTGTTTGTTATGAGAATTAATTTCCTTCTCCTTTCAGTAAGTTCATTTAATTGAGACAGTTTATACTTTTGTTTGTGCATTTTATTTTTGAATTTTAGAAATAATAAAGTCATGGTTATTGTTATATATATATATTTTTTTAAAAACCCAAACCTTGTAGTAAATTTCTGATTGACAGCTTGCCCCCTCACTAGCTCTTCAGGGTGACCTTTTATAACAAGTCAGTGCTTTCTTAATCTGACAGGTGATTTCTAAAACTAGCAATCATTTTCAAATATAAACAATACTTTGTTTTGGTGGGTTTCTTTTCTTCTTCTTTCTTTTAAATCAAATCTAGTCCAAACGGTATGTTGAATGGAATGTGCTTTAATAAAGGCAGGCAATGTTTCAAGGCAAATAAATAATGTTTGTAGAAAGTCTAATAATTTGCAAAATACTTTCTTTCTTGTTTAGGAGGCTGGATTGGTGAGAGAAGGTTCCCATGATAAGGCTGGGGAATTTGGACCATTTTGTGGCTAGCTAATTAGTCCCTACAGATTTAGCACTAACGCTTCCCTCCTCCCCCAAACAACCGACAAGATTAGTTTTGTAGGCTACTGTGTCTCTCTTCTCCCCGGCGGCCTCTCTTCTTCATTCTGCCTCCTTGATGCGGGTGGGCACCGGCTGGCTGGCTGGCTTGCCTCCCTCCTGCGAGCAGATCTCATGACATGCCCCGATTTCCTCCGGCTCCCCGACAGGAAATCAAGAGCTTTAAAGCGGCTGAGCGTGGGGCCACCTCTGTGTATCTGTAAATAGCTCCGCCAGCGGCCAGCAAGCCCGTTAGCCCTTTCAGAAGGGGAGAGAGCAGTGCCTCGGACTGGGGCACCGCGAGCAATCAGAGGTTGTTGGGTTGCTTTTGGGGTGGGGCGAGGAGGGAATTTCTGCTCAGCGCACGTGGGAAGGTGATGGTAGGTGACAGACAATCTCAACTCCTGTAGATCTCTCTAACCCCCCGGCCCCAGCATAATTCCCCGGCAGGGCTTTCCCAAGTCTCCCATGCAGACTCAGGGAGCAGGTTGAATTGCTGAAATGTTTGAGCTCAGAGGCAGGCAGAATATTCATCGAAAGCTTCCCTGCTGGGCTCTACAATACGAAGCTGCTCTCAGAAAGTTATGCCGAGTGGCTAGGTTAACTGCCTTTCTAGTACAAACTGTCTCTTTGTGAACACGGTTGATCTGCTCTCGATTGCATGGCTGGCTAGGAATTTTTGACTGCAAACAGTGTGACGCTGTCAGGGGGAAAAATGACAATCATAATTGCTATTCTGGACAGCAGGGGAATTCTGGACACCAGGGGAATACTAATACACACCCGCCCCAACAAGTTATGTATCTGTATATGGTACTATAGGTCAGATTTCCATTATAAAGCTCTGTTTTCAGGGGGGTTATAATTCAACCGTAAAAATTCACTTCTAGATGGAACTTGGCATATAATATCTCTGGGGTGGGGTGGGGGGAGATTCACAGAAAAAAATGAATAATAAAAATATATTTGATATTTAACTTATAAAAGTGGAAACCAAAATAGAGGTTAGTGATGTAAATAACATGCTAGTTTTGTGCTCCTAAATTCCCAATGTGAAATCCTGAAAATCATTAGTTTGTCATAGTATTCTGGACTTGTTATGTGAGAATCTCAAACTATAGAACATCAGGGACCTCAGAAGGTCATCTAGTCCAACCCCCTGCAACTGAGCTATCACTCCCCCCAAACAAAGAGCTATGTTACAAATGTTAGTCATCCCCATGTTGCTGAAAGATACAGAGTGATTACTCCTGTTTTACAGATGAGTCACAGAGAAAGTAAGTGATTTATCAGCACTTAATCCAGAAATCCATTAAATAAAACCCAGGGATCTCTGACCAATAAGAACATAGGTATTTCAGCACTGGAACAAGTTCATCTGAGTTGCTCCTGTGACAGACAGTGGCCAAAGCAAAGTGCTTCAGAGCAAGACAAAAAGCCTTTATAATGCCCCTACTTTGTGTTAGTACTGAGGTGATAGAGAAGAAAGCTGTTATAGGATTGGGAGGAATTCTTTCCAAGTCTTAGAGTTGCAAATACTATTCCAGTTCACACAGATGCACTATTGCCAACGCAGAGTGTACAAAAATATCTGTGAGGTCCCTCAAAATGATGAGATTTTTAAATAATAAAAGTTAGGGTTTATTTACCTTCTGTTTTTTTTAAACCTTCATAGTGCATGCAGGTCACATTTCTTATCAATTCATATCAATTCTACACCTCTGTCTCACAGCTGCCTTATGTCCTGCTCTGCCCCACCTCTGCCTCTTCTGCAGATGTGGAGGCTCTCCTCACTCCCCTATACCGGGGCCAGTTTTGCAGGATTAAAGGGAAGTGAGAAGCTTACCCTGTTGTTCATGGGAAGGAAGAGAGAAGCCTGCCTCCTCTGCCTTGCCCTCCTGTGAGAATGGAATGGCTTTATGCTCCCTCTCACCCCTCCCCAAGCACTTCTGGCAGCTGTAGGGGAGGAGAGGCTTTGTGTGCCTCTTTCAGCACTGCTGATTGGAGGTTCTTCCTCAGGCGGCAGGGAAGAGGGGAAGGCAGCCAATCAGAGTTACTGGGCTAGGTGAGAGATGGCCTGAAGGCTGGAGCTACTCCCCTACTGGGGAGACAGGTTCCAACAGGGGCTAAAATCCCCTTTGTTTGCAAGTTGGCAACCCTGTTTGTGTGGCTTGTGGCATTTGCCCTTTTATGTTTCTTCATGATATGTAAAGAAACTGCAAAGACATTTTTAAACATTAGACATTCAGGGGCTGTCTAGCCTGGAAATCGCTATGAGGACTGGAGAACAAGGGAAACGATGGCTTTACAAGAGAGCGAAAGTTGGGCAACTGAGAGCTGCAAGCTTGAAGGGCTTTCCCCAGAGACCACAGGGTTTCAGATCCTCCTAAGGGATCGGTGAGGATAAACTGTCCCCCTTTGAGGAAATCTCTGATTTGCTGTTCTTCTCTTGCCTGCCTCCTGGGAAAAGGCAGCCAATCAGAGCTGCTTCATAAGTTGGGGGGCTTCTTCCTCCATCAGTACATGGAGCAAGCTAAGCTCATTTTCCACCTTCTCTTCTCTTAAATGGCCAGGTGCTCAGCTGTCTTGCAGCTCCTGTTCACTGGCTCCCAATGCTGCCCACCTCCCAGGAGGAGAATAGGAGGAAATAGAACAGCTGGGAGCAAATGATAAGGAGAGTCACAGAAATGTAAGCAGCAGCAGCAGAACCTGAAGTAAGTTTCGTGGGTACATAAGTAGTTTTGGGGTTTGCATGGAGGGATTAGATTAATTAATTGGTCTTGTATAGGGGCAACAGATGAATTAATTGGGATAGTGCATGTGTAGAAATGGCAGATTAATTCAGAAGAATTAATTCAGGGAATACAGAGGGGGCTGCATGCTTTTGGGTGGGTTTGATGGAGTGCCTACGCCACACTGGACTCTACGGGGTTAATAGAGCCCTTGCGAAGCTGCACAGGAGGCAGCCAATCAGAGAGGAGCTGTGAGAAGCAGCCAATGAGGGTCCAGCTGGCCCATATAAGAAGGGCTGGAGATCAGTACACTTTCAGTCACTCCCTGGAGTTTGAGGAGGATTGGCTACCTTGCAGGCTGAAGGTAGTTAGCACTCTAGACAGAGCAGTACTGCAAGCAGCTCTTGGTGGGTTGGGTAGGGATCTGCAGGCTGAGGCCCCAAGGCAAGGGCAAAGGGGGTGCTGGGGCTTCAGGGAAGTAGCCCAGGGAAACCTACTGATGAGTTGGAGGGGGGTGCTGCAAGCAGTGGCCTTCTATAGGGTCCCTGGGCTGCAACTGGGTCTCCCCCACTTGCCATGGGGAAATGGCTAAACATTTTACTGCAGTTGCCACTGAGAAAAGTGGCTGGACAGGGACTATAGAGATGTTCCCCTGGAAGGGGAGAGCACCAAGTGTGGTATGGTTGGAGGGCAGTGTCACTGAAGAGGACATCATGGTCCTTGGAGGGATGTGGGTCCAGGAGCAGAAGAGGTGATGGGTGGAGCACCACCAGATCAAGGTGCACTGGCTACCAGAGCTAATTCCTGTACTGGCCACAAGGAGGTGCTGGAGTGGTGAGTCACACCCTGTCATAGGGGGCAGAAAATTTATTGTGGGAATGTTTCTGTTTGGGGGACAGAGAAGATACTTGGGAGGTAGTATTGGGAATTGCTTGTTGGTGCCTGGTTTACAGCTCCTCTCCCTTGGCATGAGTGGATTTTGTGCTGATGCAGGTTCTTTGTTTGAGATCCAAGGAGCCACTTGATCAGCAAGGAGGGGCTGATGCTCGACAAGACTGGGGCTCTGCAAAGGTTTGGAGCCATAATTAATGTATGGACTGGGGGATGGGCAGATGTGGGGCAGGGCTGGCCCAACATTACCCCATCCTCTGAAGCATCTGGTTCTGGTGACTGTTGAAGGCAGGATACTGACCTGGGTTGATGTCTGGCATTTCTTGGGTTTCACTGTAATGAAGTACAATTTGTCCATTATTGTTTGTAAAGTGCTTTGAAGATGTGAAGTGCTATACAGTAAAGGATAAATATTAATTTCAATAAACAAAATTCTGATCAGTTACTCCAGATTTATACTGGAGTAGCTCAGATAACTATTAGTCCTACTGACCACCACACTCTGTTTCTTGTATTATGGGCAGAGGTGGATAGAAGTTCCTTACTTGCCTTTTCTACACTACTTATAATTACCTTAGTCCCATCTCCCTCAAACTGGCCAAAAATCTGTTTTTAAAGGACTGATACAAGTTAATTAACTGGCCAAGAAATTGTTTCAATAATTTTAAGTTTGTCACAAGCCAATTAAAAGAAAGTCAAAGTGAAGGCTGAAATTCCAATGTTAACTTCCCCCATTTTCTTGAAGTATTAAACATCCATTCTGTATGGTAACCACACATTCTATGCAAGAGTCAACATTAGTTAGGCTTAATGAAGTAATTACAATGTATATTAAGCATGGCTATTTATTAAGAGATGTACATTAATGATGTTGGCTAATGAGACTGGAGTGGCAGCAAGTTCAAGATAGCTTCATCTTGAGCCTCTGTATTCAATGTCTTTAATTTTGTTGGCTTGTTTTATAGGGTTAATTAGCTTTTTCTTTAATCATAACTGTATAGGTGACAATACATTACCACTGTATAAGGTGAAAGCCTGTGCAAGTATCTTGGTGAAATTTGTAAAGTATGTTTTGTTTTTGATTTAAAACGCCCCCCCCCCCCCCAATGGCTGCAAACATAAAAATTGGATGGTAATAGACCTCAAATCCCAGTGGTGATGGAACCTGGTCATATTCTAAACCAAAAGAGCTCTCTCCCATGCTTGTAGCTGTTTCCATCACTTTGCACCAACTCAGCAGACATTCTAGGCTTCAATGATACACAAGGTGGCAATCTTGGAATCTTAGCCCTCGTCTATACTAGGGGGTTAGGTTGAATTTAGCCGTGTTAAGTCGATTTTAAAATGAATGCGTCCACACAACCAACCCCGTTCCGTTGACTTAAAGAGCTCTTAAAATCGACTTCTGTACTCCTCCCTGGCGAGGGAAGTAGCGCTAAAATCTACCTTGCAAGGTTGAATTTGGGGTAGTGCGGATGCAAATCAAGGATATTGGCCTCCAGGAGCTATCCGAGAGTGCTCCATTGTGACTGCTCTGGACAGCACTTTGAACCATAGGTGCCGACTCTGTGGGTGCTACAGGACAGGAGCACCCATAGAAAAAAATTGGTGGGTGCTGAGCATCCCCCGTCAGCTCCCCGTGTGGCCCCGCCCCCCTGCTCCAACTCGCCTCCGCCGCGAGCGCGCCGCCACATCCTGCTTCTCCTCCCTCCCAGCCCTTGCGCCGCGACACAGTTGATTTGTGAGGAGGGGGAATGCCATGTGTTGGGGGAAGAGGCGGGACCGGGGTGGGGATTTGGGGAAAGGATCCAATAGGGGCAGGGAGGGGGCGGAGTTAGGGCGGGGACTTTGGGGATGGGGTGGAGTTGGGGGGGCGGGGAAAGGGGCGGGGGGGCGCGGGCACCCACTGGTGCTGGAGAAAGTTGGCGCCGCTGCTTTGAACTCCGATGCACTAGCCAGGTACACAGGAAAAGCCCCAGGAACTTTTGAATTTCATTTCCTGTTTGGTCAGAGTGGTGAACTCAGCAGCACAGGTGACCATGCAGTCCTCCCCTGTAGAGTTGTAGAATTGTAGAGTGTAGAATGTTTCTACACTCCCCCTATCATCTCCGTCCCTGAGGTTATCGCAGATTAGAAGGCAAAAAACCGCACTCACGATGACATGTTTTCCGAGCTCATGCAGTCCTCCTGCACTGATAGGGCACAGCTTAATGCATGGAGGCATTCAGTGGCAGAGGCCAGGAAAGAATTAAGTGAGCGCGAAGAGCAGAGGCAGGACGTGATGCTGAGGCTAATGGGGGAGCAAATGGACATGATGAAGCGTCTGTTGGAGCTGCAGGAAAGCCAACAAGAGCACAGACCCCCACTGCATAACCGTCTCCCCTCTTCCCCATGTTCCACAGCCTCCTCACCTAAATGCCCAAGAATGCGGGGGGGAGGAAGCTCTGGGCATCCAGCCACTCCACTCCAGAGGATGGCCCAAGCAACAGAAGGCTGTCAAACAATTTGCTTATTGTAGCCGCACTAAAAATCAATGTGGCCTTGTCCTTCCCTCCTCCCCTACCCCACCTAGGCTACCTTGTCCGTTATCTATTTTTTTTTAAAGTTAATAAAGAGAGAATGCATGGTTTCAAAACAACAGTTACTTTATTTTGAAGGGGGGAGGGTGGATGGCTTACAGGAAATTAAAATCAACAAAGGGGGCGGGTTTGCATCAAGGAGAAACACACACAACTGTCACACCAAAGCCTGGCCAGTCATGAAACTGGTTTTCAAAGCCTCTCTGATGCGCAGAGTGCCTTGCTGTGCTCTTCTAATCACCCTGGTGTCTGGCTGCTCAAAATCGGACACAGGCGATTTGCTTCAACCTCCCACCCCATTATAAACGTCTTCCCCCCCCTTACTCTCACAGATATTATGGAGCACACAGCAAGCAGCAATAACAATGGGAATGGTGGTTGCACTGAGGTCTGACCTAGTCAGCAAACAGCGCCAGCAAGCTTTTAAACATCCAAAGGCACATTCTACCACCGTTCTGCACTTGCTCAGCCTATAGTTGAACTGCTCTTTACTACTGTCTAGGCTTCGTGAGCCATGGGAGCAAGGGGTAGGCTGGGGTAGGTGCGACTGTGCGGTGCTGCCACTGGGAGAACAGCCGGAGGCAGAAGCCTCCAGCTCGCATGATATTCCAGGCAGGACTGAATCTCCATGAGACAAAACTTAAAGAAGAGAATGACCTGGAGTCTCTGGCTAGGGTTACCATTCGTCCGGATTTACCCGGACATGTCCTCCTTTTCGCGCTAAAAATAGCGTCCGGGGGGAATTTGTAAAGCACTCACAATGTCCGGGATTTCCCCCTCCCCCGGCAGAGCGAGCGGGTGGGAGGGCTGCAGAAAAATCCCGGGCTGGACTCCTGAGCAGCTGTAGAGGAGCCGGAGCCGCCCTGCATTCTGAGTTGGCCTCTCCTGCAACCCGGTCCGGCAGCACTGTGCAGGGCCAGGGACCGGGTTTTGTTGTGCAGGGCCAGGGACCAGGTTTTGTTGTGCTGGGGAGCGCAGCCACGTGTCCGGCTCGGCTCGCACAGAGCCCAACACCCTGTTCTGAGCAGCAGGGTAAGGGGGACCGGGGGCAGGAAGGTTCTGGAGGGGGCAGTCAAGAAACGGGGGGGGGGCTTTTGGGGGGGGGTGGAGAAAGTTTTGGGCAGTCAGGGTACAGGTAGGGGGTAGGGTCCTGGGGGGCAGTTGGGGGGGGTCTTAGGAGGGGGCAGTTAGGGGACAAGGAACAGGGAGGCTTAGGGGTGGGGTTCTGGAGGGCAGTTAGGAGCAGGGGTCCCAGGAAGGGGCAGTCAGGGGACAAGGAGCAGGGGGGTGGGGAGCTGGGAGTTCTGGGGGGGGCTGTCAGGGGGCAGGAGTGGGGAGAGGGATCGGAGCAGTCAGGGGACAGGGAGCAGAGAGGTTTAGATGGGTTGGGAGTTCTGGGGGGCGCTGTCAGGGGGCAGGAGTGGGGAGAGGGATCGGAGCAGTCAGGGGACAGGGAGCAGAGAGGTTTAGATGGGTTGGGAGTTCTGGGGGGGGCTGTCAAGGGGGCAGGAGTGGGGAGAGGGATCGGAGCAGTCAGGGGACAGGGAGCAGAGAGGTTTAGATGGGTTGGGAGTTCTGGGGGGGGCTGTCAGGGGGCAGGAGTGCGGAGAGGGATCGGAGCAGTCAGGGGACAGGGAGCAGAGGGGTTTAGATGGGTTGGGAGTTCGGGGGGGGGGGCTGTCAGGGGGTGGGGAGTGGTTGGATGGGGCGTGGGAGTCCCAGGGGTCTGTCTGGGGGTGGGGGTGTGGATAAGGGTTGGGGCAGTCAGGGGACAAGAGGCAGGGAGGCTTAGATAGGGAGTGGAGTCCTGGGGGGCAGTTAGGGGCAGGGGTCCCAGGAGGGGGCAGTCAGGGGACAAGGAACGGGGGGAGGGTTGGGGGTTCTGGGGGGGCGGGAAGTGGGAGGGGCAGGGGCGGGGCTAGGGCGGGGCTCCTCCCGTCCTCTTTTTTGCTTGCTGAAATATGGTAACCCTATCTCTGGCTCCATTCGGTGCTCTAAGAGGAGGATAGCCATGTCTGTCCAGACGCCCCTGATTGACCTCACCGCGGTCTGCCAGGAGCACCCAGGAGACATACAACAGCTATCAGTTCTACTGCACCATCTCCTGCAAAGGTAAGGAGCTGCTGCTGTGTAGCAATGCAGTACCCCATCTGCCAGCAGCACTCAGGAGACGTAGGGTGACGGTGAGCTGAGCGGGCTCCATGCTTGCCGTGGTATGGCGTCTGCATTGGTAACCCAGGAAAAAAGGCGTGAAACGATTGTCTGCCATTGCTTTCACGGAGGGAGCGGGGGCCTGACGACATGTACCCAAAACCACCCATGACAATGTTTTTTGCCCCATCAGGCATTGGGGGCTTAACCCAGAATTCTAATGGGCAGCAGAGACTTCTGGAACTGTGGGATAGTTACCCATAGTGCACTGCTCTGTAAGTTGATGCTAGCCACGGTAGTGAGGACACACTCCACCAACTTAATGCGCTTAGCGTGGACATATGCAATCGACTGTATAAAATCGGTTTCTAAAAATCGACCTAATTTCGTAGTGTAGACATACCCTTATTGTATAGATCAGTGGTTCTCAACCAGGGGCCTGGGGTCCCCTGGGGGCCTGTGAACAGGTTTTAGGGGGTCTGCCAAGCAGGGCCAGCATTACATTCACTGGTACCCAGGACAGAAAGCTAGAGCCCCACCACCTGGGGCTGAAGCCGAAGCCTGAGCAACTTAGCTTTTCGGGGCCCCCTATGGCATGGGTCCCCAGGCCGTTGCCCTGCTTGCTACCCCCTAATGCTGGCCCTGGCTTTTATATGCAGAAAAATAGTTGTGGCACAGATGGGCCGTGGAGTTTTTATAACCTGTTGGAGGGTGGAGGGGCTCAGAAGGAAAGGTTGAGAACCCCTTGTATAGATTATATATAGGGAAATAAACCTATATGGGAGTGTGTAGAATAAACACAATCAGTCTAGTTCACAAGACACAAAGCAGAGGCAACCAGTGAGTTAAGAATTCAATACAATCTTTTTCTGTACAGCATTTTTTTTTTTTTTTTTGCACAAACTCTATCCGACAATGCTTTATAGAGTCAAATAATACCGTTGGTGTTCAATAAACTGTCAATTATAGGTAAGGGAGAAAAGAATTTATTTTTAAAAAAAAAAGGTGAAGACAGAGCCTAACTAGGCATTTTAGCACCCTGAGCGAGCAAGCATATTTGTGCCCCCTATCATTTTGGGGGGTAACTTTTCTGCACTATGGCTGCACGTGGGGAGGGGCATGCAGGGTCACATGCCCCCAGATATTTTGGTTGTGAGCCCCCGAACCACATAGGCTGGGAGGCTCGCTGAGGTGAAGCCAGGGATGGAAGTGGCACTCCCTCCTTGACCTCCGCCTTGTGGGGCTGGCCGGAGCATGTCGCTGTGTGGGGCTTCACATATTGCCTCTGTTTCTGCTCCATTTTTCTACCTCTGTGGCTACCCCGTTCGCCCTGCACCCTGATTACAGCCCTGGGCAAAGAGGAGGCAAGTGGGAAGGCTGTTTCACATGGTAAGAGCTACAGAGAAGAAGGCTCTTGTACCAACAGTTGCCCAGATGGAAGGGGGCAGATGTGCATAGGGAACAGAGAGTGGAGTAGAAAGACAAGGTCTCTGATGCATTCTGAAGCAAGTCCATGGAGGGCAGTTTTGCACCCTATTCTGAAATGAATGAGGAACCAGTAGAGTTTTTTGAGGAGGGAGGGGATGTAGTTACACTTGTTTGTACTTGGGATAGATCAATCAGTGGAAAAAAATAACTTATCATACCCTGATTATAGCAGTTGCAACTGTTTTTTTTTCTTTTTCTTTTATTATTTCTTATTTTAATGTGGCTTAGCTGGCTGATCCTGGTTCCTCCCAGGTCAGTTGCAAAACTCTCATTAACTTAAATGGAAGCCAGGACTGAGCCCCCTATGATGAAATGCTATTGTAGTAAAAGCTTCCTTTGTTTTGCTTTCAGCAATAAGGGGATAGAAGGCCACTAACTGGTTCTAATGATGCATAAAACGTGTATCAAGTGTAGTGAACTAAACAAGAGGAATTCTGTTCCCCTTCAATGTTGAAATCCTAAATTTAATTCATATTACATCCAAAAAGACTGTTAAAAGAAAGTTAAGGTTGCAAATTCAAAACTCAAAAGTTAGGAAGTCCTAAGAATTAAGGTTGCCTGTGTAATCATCATTTTTTTAGATGCCCAATTTGAGACACTCTGGCTCTCATTTGCAGAAGTACTGAGTGCTCACAGATGCAACAGAGATCAATAATTTCACTAATGTTTGTGAAGAACTGAGATAGTACTGAGAGCACCCTAGAAAAGCCCATGGGGAAATTAATAATTATTCATTCCAGGCAGGGTTTAAATGGTGTGCAGTAAATGCATGGGGCCAGACACTGAATGATGAGGATAAAAAAGAATATTGATCAGAAACAGATTCAAGGCTACAATTAAAAAAAAATCCAGCATGTAATCATATAATTAAAGATTGCATAATAAAGCATATGCACAAATGGGGAAAATTAAGGTTGAGCTGGCAATTTCTAACTTTTGAGTGTTTGACTTTGCAATCTTATTTTAAGTAATAAGTATTACACTTGAACTATATTTTAATTACAATTAAATCACTGTGGGGAAAATCAGAGTCCCAGTCCAAAACAATATATCAACAAATATTTGTGTGTGATTATGTTTAGATATAGATGTTATAGTCTTTACACAGACACACATGAACATACAACTCTGTCTATATGCATATGTGTAACTATAAGAATAGCCATACTGGTCAAACCAAAGGTCAATCTAGCCCAGTATCCAGTCTCCTGACAGTGGCCAATGCCACAAACACAGAGAGACTTATTTGATGTAGGGCCCATACTTTTAAGGGAATTTTAATTGTATATTCTGGAACCACTGGCATTATTTCTACTAATATTTGAAGAGAAATTGTCAAATATGACAAAATTTATATTTTCTAAAAAACAAAAAGCTTTTATAAAACCTAAAATGAATAGAAGCATTTCCTCATTTTAAAAAATACAATGAAAACCGTTTGTTTTAAACGAATAAATATTCCTTTTAATGTATGAAATCCAAATACTGCAGCTTTAAGAAACTGAATATAAACAAAATTGAAACTGACTTAATTGATTTTCATTGCAATCTGAGAAAAAAATGCAACAAGTAAATAAGGAGCCTAATTAGCAACGAATTAGATTTTTAAAAACTTTCACTTTTAATAACTAAACTCTTATTAGTAACATAGGTAAAATGATATATTTACAAGACATGGGCTAAATTCTCATGGAGTTCCACTGATTTACAGAATATGAATATGAACTATGATTTTTAAGCTGAGGCCCTGTAATAGTGTACTTAGTGCTATCCAAATCACACAGAACTGATCTCTAACTGTGTACTTGATAGCATACATGTTACAAACATCAATCCTTACAATACATTGTGAGTCAGATTATTCTTATTTTACAGAGGAGGAATATATATTTGGTTTTCTAGTATGAATGTGTGAATTAAACTCCCTAAAAAGAATAAAAATAGCAATAAGCAGAAAACACAATCATTTCCCCCAAATGTGTGTGTGTGTGTGTGTGTGTGTGTGTATATATAACCAGTATTCCAATCCCAAGTATTCAAAAACCATGAAACCCCCTCAAATCATGATTGTCTTAAAATAATGAGATTTTTAAAAAGGTTTGAAATTCAAACTATTTTTATTGGGGTTCACTCAGATCATTTTCATGCTTTTCTCTATAACCATAAGGGCTAGAAGCTCTCTATTTAAATGAAGGCTAAATTTCCCATGTAATCCCCTGACAGCCAGGGCTTTAAAGAAACATAAAATATGGAGAGAATGGTAATGCTGTTCTTTCTTAGTTTGAGCACCCAGTGCATGGGGACATAATCACCTTAAAATCATATTTGTCTGAATTTTGCTTACCAAATATTATTGCCTGTAACACTTAAGATGGCTATAATTATGAGCAATCAGGAGAAAAAAATTGCTCTATTTTTTTCAGTTTGCTTACTTTGTGTATGTGGGCTCCATCCTGCAAGGTGCTGAACACTCTGGCCAGGATTAAGCACATGCTTAATTTTAAGACCTTTACGGAGTGGTCCCATTTAAGTGAATAGTAGCATGGGGTCAGGATTACAGCCTTTGACTGTAGTGGGGCTATTCATGGGTTTAAGTGCTTTGATAGATTGCTTTGCAGAACGCTCAGCACCTCGCTGAACTGAGCTCTTTGTAGTAGTCAGTTACACTCATTCCCCTGTGTAGCTACTCTACATCCTGCAGCTTGGTCTTTGCAGGCCAACCCCCGGCAGTCTTTTTTTTATTGTTGTTGTCAAGATCCAAATTTCTTGGGCAAGGTCCAGGCTCCAGAGAAAATTATATTAAAAAAATAGTTTTCAGGGTCCGTTCAAGAGTGTCTGGAGGTCCACAGTTGGCTTCCGGTCCACCTATTGACTACCCCTGCCCTGGTCCTTGTACAGGCGTACTTGAAGTGAACGTCGCTCCTTGTGGGCTCAGTGGTCCACCCACATAAAACTAGTTGAGGTGCTTGGGATCCTTAGTCCCTTTCCCTGCTGCTGCGTGAAAGACCCACACAAACCAGGGGAGGTAAAACATTTTAGCAACACTTTTCCTTTTTTTTTTTTTAAATAAATATTGGCCAGGGCAGATAGGGGCAGGTGCATTACTATAAAATAAGCTAATAAAGTATTTTCAAGTCTGCTAGCGCCTAGAGGTCCCCATCAAGATCACTTAGGACTAGGCACTGTACAAACACAGCTCCACGTGGTGCCTGGACATTTGTGCTTTTAACGGGCGGTGGGTTTTGGATTGAGAATTTTGAGCCTCTGAATTAATCTCCGCTTCCTTCGATCAGCGGCTCCCGCGTAGTTTGGGAGCTGGGGAGCGCCAGCCGCGGTAGCTCGGTGGATGCCGGCTGCGGGGCGCGCTGCGTGGAGGGCTGGTCCCATCTCCGCCACACACGCTCTCCCCATTCCTGGGCAGTGAGTGGTGGCAAGGCAGAGGCGGACTCCCCCGCCTGGCCTGGGGCGCGGGGGAGGAGCAGGGGGCTGCCGCAGTGGAAAGTCATCGATCTTGTTTAGGAGCCGGTGTGTTGCTAACACTTCCTGCTGTAATTTGCGGCCGGGGCTATTGATTGGGTTGCTCCTATTCGCTCGCGGCCCTGACGCCGGGCAGTCTGGGGAGGAGGAGCCCGGCCCCGGGGGGAGGAGGAGGGGGAAGGGGTGTGTTTCATAAACAAAGTCGTAGGACGGGGGAGGAGGGGGAATTCCCCCTCCACGCGCAGCCGCTGCTCCGGGGGTCCCCGCCGCGAGAGGGGTTTTTATGAATGGACGGGGATGCCCAGGGAGGAAGCCGGGCGGCCACGGCTGAGTTCGCACGGGCTCCCCACCGCCGCTCTTCTGCCTGCCGCGCGGAGCCGCGCCGCGGGGCTGGCTCGCCGATGCGCAGACCCCCCCCCCCCAGCACCCCTCGCTGTGCCCCCGCCGCGGTCTCCGTTCTGTGGGGCGGGAGCCCCGCAGCGCTCGCTCACTGGGGTGGGAGGGGAAGAGGGCGACAGGCCGGTCCCCCTCGCGGGAAGGGGGCGCTCCCAGCTCTGCCCCCGTTTGGGCGCGGACCTGCAGGAGTTTCCCTACCCGGGGTGGGGAAACAGCCCCGCCTTCAATCCCCTCCACAGGCAGCTGGGAGGGCGCGTCCCTCTCCCCAAGCCAGGGTGCAAAACCCCTGCCTCGGGGGGGGGGGGGGGCGGTGACAGACAATCGCTCTTCAAGCCCCCCCGTTTCCACGGGCCCCGTGGCGGCAATGACACAACGATGTTTACCGGCCCCGAAGGTAAATGACTTGCCCTGCACGTAGCCCCCGCCCCCGCACTGTCCTGCCGCGATTGAACTGTGCCCAGCGCAGCTGCCGTCAGTCAGCCCAGCGCGCGCAAGGAGTGACTGGGTGTGTTCCACACTCCCCCTGTGACTGGGTGCGCGCCTCCTCCGAGCCCTGCGGCGCGACTAGTCCCGGGCCGGGGAGGGGCCCGCTCCCCGCTTAGCTCAACTTTGCCGCTTACGTCCGTTTATTGTTTATTTGCACTTTAAACGTCCTCGCGTTTTTTAAATACGCTGCTTTTTGGCCCACGCGTTCCCTCTGCCGTTTCCTCTGGAAAGATCAAGCCAGCAAAGGCTATTCCCCCCCCTTCCCCACCCCCCTAAAAATCCTGTTTTATTTGGTAATCTCCCCACCCCCTCCCTCCTTCTCCGGCAAAGCCCAGGGTTTGGGGGTGGGGCGTGTGTAGGTTTTTTGAATGGTAGCAAGGAGGAGCCTGGGGAAAGCGGTGATCCCTTGCTGCTGTCGAGCTGGCTGCCCTGATCGTGGGAAAGTGGCTGCACGTAAAGCAGCAGATTCTTTGTCCCTGTTGTTCTTCTGTAATCGATCTCACTTCAAGTCGAGGGGTGGAAAACTTCAAAGGCGGATCGGGCTGTTGGAGGTCGGAGCAGGAGCACAATCAGCTCGCACTGCACCCACTCTGCCTCCGCCCCCTCTTCCAGGAGAAGGGGGCGGGTGGGGTTAGGGTTTCCTCCAATCTCTAAAGTACACCCAATCAATAAATAAAATGCAGACGTTGTGGAGAGGGTGGGTGGAAGGGAGCTGAGGGCGTTAATGTACCCAAATACACAGACTTTCAGACTGCACTGTTTCTACCCTAGCTAAATAGCTGCATTCTATCCTGTGTGTAGGTATTTTTTTAAAGGGGGGGGGTGTCCTCTGGGGCAATTTTAGACTTGCATAGTTTACAATGTAAGCTACTATAGAACAAGAATTACTGCTTGACATCAGCTAGGGGCTCTCCTTGGTAGCTGGTAGTACTTTTAAACAAAGAGCAATCTACTGTGATGTGTAGTTTTAGTTATTGGGGGGGGGGGGTACAAATGGCACCAAGACAATATATAGCCATAGCTGGATACAGCTGAGGATTGAGCCCTCTTTGTTCCCCACATTTTAGTTTTTCCTTTTTAAAGTAATACATAACAGCATTTCCAATCTCCATCCCCACCATACACAATTGTTCAATAAACACCCTCTTCTCTTCCACCAAGATTTGCATCCTTAGAGCTTGTGCAGTCAGACTCTTAACATCTCCAGTACAGCATTAAAGGGGTTAATCCTAATGCATATACACACATAGGGTGGAGCTTGTAGCAATGGCCCTAACTACAGTTACCCCAAAGTTTCCTCCTAAAGGGCCTTTATCCAGTTGCTTATCACTTTCTCAAACTTTTTGGACTGTAATTTTCCACGTCTGGTGTTGGCGTAAGGATGACTTTTTTTCATGGAAAGTTTTTAGCAAATACAGTTCAGCTACATTTTAAAACAAAGAAAATTAACACCCCCTTCTCCCACACACAAATATTTTGCTGTTATTTACAAACAAGCAAATGTGTAGCCATTTTTTGAACCACTCTTTCAGTGGTTTGGGGTAGCAACTTGCTTTCTGACATAGACTTTAGGCCAGTAATAAGCCTTCTAGTAGCCTGGTGAAAATGTTTTGTATTTGGCCAAATAATGTGTCATAATTGTAGATAGTGCTTGATAGTGTTTGATTTTTATCAAGCGAGGATGTTGTTTTTAATAACCATATCCCAATGTTCAGTTGGCCCTGCACATGCGGAATAAGTGAGATTCCTCAGTGTGCAGGTGAAATCCGGCTGTGTGTGTGTGTATGTATGTATGTATGTGGGAGGAAAGCTAGATTGTTTGATCAGCCAAAGGCCTGATGTTACAGAAGTCCTTCCTGCTCTGTGTACTTTGAGAAAATTATTTGAAAATGCATTTAAAAACATCAAAACTAACACTTCTGAGCTAAAGCAGCCAACCCCAGCTACAGATAAGGCACAGTGTGTGGTATTGCTTATCCCATCTCAAAAAGGATATTGCAAAATTAGAGGCCGTTCAGAGATGGGTGACAAGAATGATTAGGGGCATGGAAAGTCTTCCATATGAAGAGAGATTGAAAAGATTGAATTATTTCCCTTAGGAAGAAGATGAATTCAAAGGGATATGGTAAAAATATACAGAATTGGGGATGGTGCAGAAAAGTTCCAACTGTGAGCTTTTTTTTTTTTTTTTTTTTTGCATAGGATACAATCAGACTGTGGAACTCATGGCCTCAGCAGTGTCCTGTGAGAAACAATTTAAGATTCAAGGTGGGATTGGACATTTATCCGGATAAGAATAATAGTTAATGATAAAAATATGAAGTGTTTTGGAAGAGAGATAAAACCTTCTGCTTCCCAGGTTGTTAATCTCTAACCAATAAGGGTTAGGGGACAAAGTATCCCACATCTGACTATGATGGGTTCTTGTACCTTACTGAAGTATCTGGTATTGGCCACTGTCAGGATTAGATTAACTTCAGGTATGACTAAATATGGCAATTCTTAGGTTCCTAAACATCTACCTTTGTGTTTGTAGAGTGTCTCCCACAAGGAGATCCTAACCCTGATTGGGACCATTGGGTGCTACCACAAAATAAATAAATGACAACTATGATCACAGTAATCCTGGCTGCTAACAAATTTAGAGAAATGCCAGTTTTTAATTTAAACTATCTCCTTAGAACTGAATTGTAGATCTCCAAAATGTGTGGTTAATTTCAGTGCCTGAGGGACAAATAGCAGCTCCTGAATTCAAGTTACAATTCAGTAGTATTCTGCCTTCCTCCTGAAAGTCTGGTTCTTCATACCCACATGTCTTCTGCGTTTATAATGGAAGGTTTCCGAAAGGGGGTATGGTTTGGTCTAAAATTGGCACTTTTGCTAAAAGTCTTAGTTAATGCTACTGTCCCAAATAGTTAGAACTTGAGCCAATTTAGCAAGTCCAAGTTTGAATTGACCTTGGAAAAATTAACTTGTACTCCTGAGCAGCCTCACATATAGCCAATAGGGAGCTGTCTTAGTACTTTAGTAGTTACACATCTTTCAGATAATTCTGAGCTCTGTGTACAAAATTAGGTCTCTATGATATCTGTATGTGTCGCATCCTAGGGGTCCCTAAACCAGTGGGCCAGATTGCTTCCTCCCATGAATAAACCCACAGGAGGGATTGTAGGATGGGAAGGAAAACTTGGTGTAATTCCCATCTGAATTTTCCTGGAACCATTTCTTCTGGTGAGAGGGATTTGGGGTATGTGTGGATTATGAAAGTCCTGCTGTTTCCCAACTTTGCAAATCTTGGGGATTCACAGGGAAGGGAACTCCCTTCCTCTCAAAAATAGGAGCTATTTGCAGGGACAACAATTGCACCACTGTCTCCCCTAACGCTACTGTTCTGGCTATATAACCTCCCCTGGATTTCCACATGGAAATGTGGGAGCAGAGCAATGGGTCTGTAGCACCCAAGTGGAGGGGCATCTGTGGGGTGCTGCTCTACAGAAAGGGAGAGAGCTGTGTGCTGAGGAAACCCTCTGCCTAGGATGATCCGGCCCAGTGGATGGATCATAATGAGAAATAAAGGTGCTTTTGCCATCTGGTACTGATATAGATAGTGTTCCTCAGGTCCAATAGCCTTTTGAATTACTGCATGTGAGAGAACACAGAATGGAAAGTGTATTCAGAACTTGAGAGGGAGATTGCAGCATTTACTGGGATGAGACATGCCTCTTGGTGAGGTGAAAGGCGGGTCAGATCCAGAGGGCTCAACTTGAGTCTCCAGAATGTCTTCCTTGCCTCGTGGGCACTCCACCACATCTGGTCAAAGTTGTGTTGAATTTCCCTCCATCTCCCAGGTTCAGAGTACTTTCTCCCTGACATGACTGGATTATTGGTACAGAAGGGTACAGCTTGCTCAGGAAGGATAGGCAGGGGGAAAAGGGAGGACGTGTTGCCTTGTATATCAGAAATGTATATACTTGACCTGAGGTTGAGATGGAAATAAATAGATTTGTTCAAAGTCTCTGGTTAAGGATAAAAGGGGTAAAAAACAAGGGTGATGTCATGGGAGAGGTCTATTACACACCACCTAACCAGGAAGAGTAGGAGGATGAGGATTTTTATAAACAACTAACAAAATCATCCAAAAGACGGGACTTGGTGGTGATGAGGGACTTCAGCTATCCAGAGATCTGTTGGGAAAATAACACAGAAGGGCACAGATTATTTAACAAGTTCTTGAAGTGTATTGGAGACCATTTTTTTTTTTATTTCAGAAGGTGGAGAAAGCAACTAAGGGAGAGACTGTTCTAGCTTTGATTTTTGACAAATAGGGAAGAACTGATGGAGAATTTCCAAGTGGAAGGCAACTTGGGTGAAAGTGATCATGAAGTGATAAAGTTCATGATTCTTAGGAATAATAGGAGGGAAAACCACACAATACAGATAATGGCTTTCAAGAAGGCAGATTTTAGCAAACTCAGAGTTGGTAAGTAAGAAATGGCAGAATTGCTAAATGACTTTTTTGTTTCAGCTTTCAACAAAAGGGTTAGTAGCAATTGGACATCTAACTTAATGAATGCCAGTGAAAATTAGGTAGGATTGGAGGCTAAAATAGTGAAAAAACAAGTTAATTTCTTTGCCTTAATTAGATATCTTCAAGTCACCAGGATCTGATGAAATACATCCTAGAATATTCAAGGAGCTGACTGAGGAGATAGTTGAGCCATGAGTGATTATCTTCCAAAAATAATGGAAGATGGGAGAGATTCCAGGGGACTGGAAAAGGGCAAATACAGTGCCCATCTAGAAATAAGGAATAAGGACAACCTGGGGAATACAAACAGTCAGCTTAACTTCAGTAGCTGAAAAGATAATGGAGCAAATAACTGAGCAATCAATTTGCAGACACGTAGAAGATAAGGTGATAAAGTAACAATCAGCATGGATTTGTCAAGAACGAACCAGGTCAAACCAACCTAATAACTTTCTTTGAGAGGGTAACAAGCCTTGTGAATACAGGGGAAGCAGTAGATGTGGTATATCTTGACTTTAATAAGGCTTCGTTTATTGTCTTTTCATAAACTAGGGAAATACAGTAGATCCGTCTAGGTTGTAAGGTGAGTGCATCTCTGGCTGGAAAACTGTTCCCAGAGAGTAGTCTTCAGTGGTTCACAGTCAAGCTTGAAGGGAATATTGAGTGGGGTCCCACAGGGATCAGTTATAGTTCTGTTCAATATCTTCATCAATTATTTAGATAATGGCATAGAGAGTACACTTATAAAATTTGCAGATGATACCAACCTCAGAGGGGTTGCAAGTGCTTTGGAGGATAGGATTAAAATGATCTGGAGAAATGGTCTGAAGTAAATATTATAAAATTCAATAAGGACAAATGCAAAATACTCCACTTAGGAAGGAACAATCAATTGTGCACACACACATGCGCGCACACACACGGAAATGACTCTCCTAAGGAGTACTGTGCAAAAGGATCTGGGGATCACAGTGGATCACAAGATAAATGAGTCAACAGTGTTACACTGTTGCAAAAAAAGCAAACATAATTCTGGGATGTGTTAGCAGGAGTGTTATAAGCAAGACACAAGTAGTAATTCTTCTGCTTTACTCTACACTAATTAGGCCTCAACTGGAGTAATGTGTTCAGTTCTGGGCACCACATTTCAGAAAAGATTTGGACAAATTGGAGAAAGTCCTGAGAAACAACAAACATGATTAAAGGGCTAGAATACCTGACCTATGAGGAAAGATTGGGAGAAAAAAATTGGATTTGTTTAGTTTGGAGAAGAGAAGACTGAGGGGGGACATAAAAGCTGGTTACAAGGAGGAGAAAAATTGTTTCCTAACCTCTGAGGATAGGACAAGAAACAATAGACTTAAATTGCAGAAAATTTCCTAAGTGTCACGGTGGTTAAGCACTGAAATAAATTGCCTAGGGAGGTTGTGATGTCTCTGTCATTGGAGATTTTTAAGAGCAGGTTAAACAAACACCTGTCAGGGATGGTCTAGATCAGGGGTCAGCAACCTTTCAGAAGTGGTGTGCCAAGTCTTCATTTATTCACTCTAATTTAAGGTTTTGCATGCCAGTAATGCATTTTAACTTTTTTAGAAGGTCTCTGTCTATAAGTCTATAATATATAACTCAACTATTGTTGTATGTAAAGTAAATACGGTTTTAAAAATGTTTAAGAAGCTTCATTTAAAATTAAATTAAAATGCAGAGCCCCCTGGACCGGTGGCCAGGACCCGGACAGTGTGAGTGCCACTGAAAATCAGCTCGCATGCCATAGGTTACCTACCCCTGGTCTAGATAGATAATACTTAGTCCTGCCTTGAGTGCAGGGGACTGGATTAGATGACTTCTGGAGAATCTCTTCCAGTTCTATGATTCTATAATTAAAAAAGGCAGCTACTTTCGTGGTGGATGCTCTGGGTGTTGAGCTCTAGACAGCACTAGATGGTTAGCTCAGACTCCTTGCAGGTACATTAGATGGCATTCAGTTTAGTTTAGTGAGTCTTTATTGGCCTTGCGCGCACGCACACACACAGGAAGTTCAGCTAAATCACACCTACAAAAATTGCCCTCTTTCACAGGGCAATTTGTGAAAAAAGACTGGTAGGACTCGTGTCAGAGAGAGGGATGGTGAGAGATGCCATCACAGATTTACTTCTGCCATTTTTACCAAATACCTAAAAGCCATTCTGGGGAAGCCTGACAGAATGGCTTTGAGGAAGGCCTAGAATATCTGATAGTTTTATGACATATATGCTGAAATATCCAGGCATGGTATGTCTATAGTTTATATAATAGGACTTTTCACTTCTAGAGCATAGCCCCAAAAAGCTTAGAGTCCTTTATAGACACTAATGAATTTACCCTCACAATGCTTTCCTGGGAGATAGGAAAATATTACCCCATTTTACGGACGCAGAAGTTAGGTGACTTCTCCAGGAGCCCATGGGATATAGATGGCAGATCAGGAAGAAAACCCAGATCACCTAAATTCCAGACCTGCATTCTAACAACAAGGTCAGAACTAGGGGATGACGGAAAAATTTGAATTTAAAATTTTCTTGTTGGAAAATTGTCATTGTAATTGAAATTTTCCATAGAAAAGATCAATTTAGACAGAAATCTGTCAGGAAAATTAAAACAAAACATTTCATGTCAGGCTGACAATTTTTGCATGTGCCTGAGCTTGGTGCATTATGGGAGATGTACTCTGGTTGCAGAGCTGATCCCTTGAGGGCATGAGGAATCTGGAACTACAACTCTCATAAAGCACTGTGGTGGTACAGAAAGTTGCAGAGATTAATGCTGACTTGAAATAAAACTTATCTCAGGCTGACAAACTGAAATGAAGTGTTTTGATTTGGAATGCAGAACCATTTCATTTAGATCAAAAATGTTGAAACAAACATTCTGACATTTCCAAATCAAATTTTTTTTGAACTTTCATGCAGTAAACCATTTTGAATTTTTGTCCTGATTTGGGACGAAAACAAATGTCAAAATATTGTAATTTTCTGCTGGATGGAAATTCAATTTTTTCAGTTAGTTCTAAGAAACTGCTAAATTTATGGTAGGAAAACAAAGACATGGGGCCAGATTTACTTTTTAAAGTCAGCAAAGGACAACTGATTACAACAGAGCTGAATTTGTCCTACAGGGCCACTTTGGTCACCCTGCAGCTCTTTAAATATAAAATAATTTGTTAGGGCTTTTCTTTTGTCTGGAGAGCCATATACTTAAATATAAGAATTATTTCATTCTGTCTGTTGGACTCTGTTTGAAACACATACCTACATAACAGACTGTGGAGCTGATTGTCAGGTCTGCTCTGGCCCCTTTGTAACACTTGAACAACACAACGGGGCCATGAATCCAGCTATGTGGGAATTCCCCCAGCACAGGAGCATCCTTCAGTGGCATACAGTTAGCATGGAACCTCTATGCCATTTGTCCTTGGAGCTTCTGGTTTAAGGTACATGACATGGGACAGATGAGGTCCTGACCAGAAAATCTCTATGCTCCAGCTATTTCTTCCTGCCAGAGCAACTCCTTGGGGCTATGGGTAATTGTACACCTCTACCTCGATATAACGCTGTCCTCGGGAGCCAAAAAATCTTACCGCGTTATAGGTGAAACCGCATTATATCGAACTTGCTTTGATCCACCGGAGTGCGCAGCCCCCCCCCCCCCGAGCACTGCTTTACCGCATTATATCGGGTCGCGTTATATCGGGGTAGAGGTGTATTAACATATGCCAGTGGCCAAACTGCCCACTAGCCATCTCCAGAATTAGAGCTACAGAGGTGGTATAAAGCCACACTTGCCCACCCTCCTTGGGCCCTATCCTGAGCACCACTGGCTGGCCTCGAAAAATGGGGGCCACTGGCTCCTTCTCAACATATCTTCATAAAACCTTAATAATGTAATCTGTCAAGAAAATCTATGGTTGACTCCTTCTGGCTATTACAATGGAGTATTTAGAATGGACTAATTCTGTGAATAGAGATGCATGTGAGGAAAAAATGCCAGATGCTCAGCAAAGCAATGCATGTTGGTGCCCTAAGCTTTCCCAGCTTTAAAAACCTAGGAGTTTAGACCAGGCTTTTGTCACAGGAGAAAGTAAGGCCCTTAACGGTCAGTTCTTACTCTTGTGAATAGCCTTTACTTATGCACGTAGACTTACTGATGTCAGTAGGAATAATCACATAAACAAGGCTAGGCAGGATTGACCCCAGAACCGTGCAAAACTGGCATCATTTGCCATGACACTGCTCAGGACTCAAATAGGAGTGTTGCAAATAAGGACATGGATGCTTTGACAGCTATGCATGAAAGTTTGCACAGCATCTGTCCACAATTGTTCTTGACTCAAGCCAGTGTGGTTTGTCCTTGACTTTCACATGCACCAAATTCACCCACAGCATTTTTTAAATATGAAAGTACTATGCACGTGCAGTAGCCATTTTACAAATATAAAACTCCCCCATTGTTAATATAAAAACAAGTTCCTAAGAAGCTAATCATCTCTGTGGACTGAATTGCAGTTAAAAATTATGTTTTATAAAATGAAAAACAGCTCCCCAAACAGTCCATTTACTTCAATTCTTTGAGCTTTTAAAATAGCTAGACCAATAGTCTTGAAAATGGGTGGAGATGAATCTGGACTGACCTGTTTGGAAGCCTGATACGCAGCATGTCAGACAGGAGCAAATCTGCCTGCAAACCTAAACATCTTGGACTGGGTGGGGGATGGAGGAGGAAACGCCAGCTTTTACTGGAAATGCTGGCAGACTGGGAAGCATTCTATAGTGTTACCCTACCCTGTTTTGATATAACTATGCATTCCCTCCTCATGATTATAAATCCATTCCCACCCCCCTTCATTGCCCCCGTGCAGACCTACCCACACTCCTTCCTTCCCCCAAGTGCAAATTATGGTCCTGAAGCTTACATATCCATCTTTCCTATCCCTAGTGCAATTCTCCTCTCCACACTATATTCACCTTGTTTCCTCTGGCAAACATCCCTCCTCTCCCCCACTCCCTCCTTAGCGAACCACCTTCCTTTCTCCCAATGCAGCTCTCACTGAGCCATCCCTTTAGTTCCTCCTATGCAGGTGCTGCCACAGCGACTCCTTACCCACCAACCTTTCTGCCCACACAATGCAGATGTCACTATCCACACACACCTACCCTCTCTTGCTCATCCAATGCAGATAGTCCTAGGGTAAGGTCAGGAACCCATTGCAAGGCAGGTTGCCAATGTAGCCCCCACCACTGCCTTAATACTGTGTGTGTAAATCCTCTTTCAGCTAGTAACAGACTGATTATTAAAGCAAAAATGTGCCTGATTTATTAGAAGTTAATTTCAATACAATACTCTGGACATGTGACTATCAGTCACAGGTGTCACTAGTTTGTTACTACAGCATACACCCGTTACTCCCATTTTTCATGCTGTGCCTTCTCACCAGTAACTCTAGTCCCTTTCCCAGGCCCGTTGCCGAATGACAATCCAGCTGAAACCACAGATGGTACAATTTAGCATTGTTCCACAACCTTTGTGCGACTGAACACTGTCGCTGGTTTGCTTTTTCTCCCACTGTAGCAACTGTCCCTGTAGAAATCTGCCTGTTCTTTCTCACTTCTGAACAAATGCAACATAAGATTTCAAAGGAAGAGGGCAGGGGTGGAAATGGAGAAAATGGGACATAGTAGTGGTTTGGAGCTACCTGAATATGGTAAGGGTGAAGGGTGTGGGAGGAAGGAAAGGTAGGAAGTTGGAAGATAAGAGAGGAAAGGGAAAGAAATGGTGGCTGGAAATGCCATGTGTGGTTGGTGTGATTTTTGTGTGTGTGTGTGACTACATAACATCAGTAGTAAACCAAATTGATGTAATTCCAAGCTATAAATAATAAATTAATGGAGATATCCCATCTCCTAGAACTGGAAGGGACCTTGAAAGGTCATAGAGTCCAGCCCCCTGCCTTCACTAGCAGGACCAAGTACTGATTTTGCCCCAGATCCCCAAGTGGCCCCCTCAAGGATTGAACTCACAACCCTGGGTTTAGCTATTTTTTTCAAAGCTCCCTATTTATTTATCAACCAGTCAGCTAACAACAATTCTTGCGTTCCTCAAAAGACTGAGGAAGATGTTTCAATACATAGAATAGCACCTATGATCTAGGAACCCATTTTCACTCAGTATAATGTCATCCATCCTTTTTTGTCTCTGAGACCTGAAAATTGAGGGTAAAATCATGGCCCCGCTGAAGTAAATAGTAAATCTCCTATTGACTTATTCCTGGGTTTTAAAATATAGTTAGCACCTTCCACTAGGGCCATTTTTGAATGTAGAGTCATTACAAATGCACACGAATATCTTATAGACCCTTACAGCATATGATACTAACCTAATAATAGCTAGAATATATTTATAACAATAGCACATGTAAGTACAGCCTAGAAATCTCAATGTATTTCAGAGGGAAAAGAACAAAGTGTTAAACAAAATATCCTTTTTTTCTTTTCTAATCCTTGGGTATTAAACTGCATGCAGTTATTGAACATACCACCCTTTGCCACTGTACATCTGTACATATTTAGACATTTCAGTATATCCCGGGGTTCTCAAACTCGGGGTCGGGACCCCTCAAGGGGTCACAAGGCTATTACATGGGGAGTCGTGAGCTGTCAGCCTCCACCCCAAACACCGCTTTGCCTCCAGCATTTATAATAGTGATAAATATATAAAAACATGTTTTTAATTTATAAGGGGGGTCACACTCAAAGGCTTGCTATGTGAAAGGGGTCACCAGTACAAAAGTTTGAGAACCACCGGTATATCCAATCTTACCCAAAACATGCTTGCTGTTTGAGGTGCCACCCCACCAACTAGGATTTGTTTACTAGCTAGTCTGAAGCCACTAAACTAGTACATTTATAAACAAGTTAATCACTGGTGGCTTTTGCAGAACAATTAAATTGTATGGATTCCAGGATTGTGATGTATTTT
Organism: Chrysemys picta bellii; assembly: GCF_011386835.1. Lineage (NCBI taxonomy): Eukaryota > Metazoa > Chordata > Testudines > Emydidae > Chrysemys > Chrysemys picta. The sequence goes on from NC_088791.1 coordinate 63,856,939, forward strand.
CTTCCATTATATGAAGTTGCTGTAACCACAGTACTCAAGTGGAGGAGAGCTTTTGAAAACCAATTTTGTTCTGTTTGCTTGGCTGCAGTGGTCGTTAATAGAAATAAATATTTCTGTTTGTCTGCTGCTGTCAGTACTAAAATTACTGTAGCAAAGTGGGTTGTATTCAAATTGTCAATTATTAAATTAGGAATAGTTCTCCAAAATGAGATTACGGTTGGATAACTCTAGAGCACATAGCAGTCAGACAGTGACATTTCTGTGTGTGGCTGGTTTTTTGTGTTTGTTACCAACAGTTATAGTAATTGGAAGGATCAAAGACACACAAAAGCTACATTTTAAGTGTCCACTAATTTGGGATGTCTTCATCTTTGGGCACACATTTGAGATACCTATGATACCTCTAGTAGGTGCCCAACATTAGTGGACATTTGAAATCTTAGCCTATGATGCTTTGCATGTGGAGTACAGGAAATTAGAATCCCCTTCAGTCTGGGGAGGCTGCAACTGTGATGAAAATGTTTCTTTGAATCTCTTTTCATGCTTCAAATTCTACGGATAGCAATATATCTTTCGCTTAAGAACTTTGTGGATCCTTAGGTTGTTTAGGACGTGCTTCTTATTACTTTTGCAGTAAGAACCTCATCTGGAAAGATGCTGAGCATCTCCAGAGAGGTACTCAGCACCCTCAACTTCTGTTGAAGTCATTAGGACGTGAGGGTCCTCAGCATCTTCAGGATCAGGCCATGTGTCAGAAAGTACTCTGGCCAACCAGAGTACTCCTATAGGTATTGTGTTTTTCTCTAATTTTGATCTTAATTGGTGGCAATAGCTCCTCTAACCAGCACCAATCTTTGTGAATTCAAAGGGTCTCGGTTGTAGCTATTTAAAGAAATTTGATCTTTGAAACTTGTATTGTCCCTGTAGTTCAAAAGATTTGGAGATTTCAGAATTGCTTCAAGGGACACAAGTCTTTTGACCACCCATTCCTTGCAGCTCAATGGAAACCCAGAGAGAGTTCAGGTATGTGATAGAGGTTGTCTGGCCTTCAGCAGATCATACTTTATAGGTCTTTTTTTAAAAAAGTCTTCTGAGCGGAAAGGATTTGCAAGGATGTAGGGATTTGTAGTATTTTTGTCTTTTTATTCAGATTGCAGAAGGGAATTGATGGAAATGGCATCATTTCTATTTGTGAACATGCCGTCCCTGAGGGGTCTTTCACCCAGTCTGTTAAATACTTCAGATGAGCTTCCTGGGAACAGGTCAGAAAGCTGAGAAGGGGCAGCCCACATTAATTTCTCTTCTGCTATAATATTTTCTATTTTTATCTTTTGGCTCTTTCCCACACCAAGTGGACCTTGAGACGGACTTGTCTAATAGGTAGAGGGGGGGAGGGATGAATTTGGGCTTAATGCAGAGACAAAAAAGGAATAAAAACCTAGGGAATATATTCATCTTAATAGCTTCTATTCTTTCTGTAATGAGGGCGGCAATGCCATGTGTCCAACTCTGGTTAACTCTTTTTTTTTAAATGTTGTATTGCTTAAATAACCAATTTTAGCCACCTTTTTGTATAAACTACAATTCCCAAGTATTTGAAACCTTGATTACTCAATGAAAAGGATCTTCTGGGGTTGTTTTTCAGTGAACATTTGGGGGAGGCTTGTCAAAAGTACTAGATTGGCAAGTATCAGAAACTGAACTCTTCTTGCATCTGAAGAAGTGAGGTTCTTACCCACGAAAGCTTATGCTCCCAATACTTCTGTTAGTCTTAAAGGTGCCACGGGACCCTCTGTTGCTTTTTACAGATTCAGACTAACACGGCTACCCCTTTGATACTGAACTCTTCTGTTTGTCCTTGGGACATGCACAGCACAGGCAGCAGCTGTGCAAGTTGCTCCACATGGCCAGCGTGCTTGCACCCCGCCACGCTCCATGCCCACTTTATCCTCTTTCTCCCTGCTGAGACTGCCATTGGTATCATTGTTGGCAGTGGTGTTTTTAGTGATCCCATAGGAAGAGAGCAAAAATTATTAGCTCCTAAGCTACCAAATGGCTCATCAGATGGAACTAATTTAGATCCAAACCAACCTCCTTTGGATCGGATACAGTTATCTAGAGGTGAAAGGCACCATATGCCACAAACAAGCCTTTGGACTATTCTGTGCCCCAGTAACCAAGGCACTCCTAACAAAAATAGATGTAGGATATTAGAAACATTTACTGCGCAAAAAAAAAGAAGATGCAATACAATTTTCTGAAGCATGTTTTTTTTCCAAGTTTCCACAAATCTTGCTCATTGCAATGGGTGCTGTAGAAAATCCTAAGATTAATAGAGTCACATGGACTGTACTTGTTTTATCCTTCACCCTCCTCTCTGTCGAAATGTCTGTTTAGTGTGGCCCTACTCTTGAAGCTATATCAAGCACATGGAGTGATGTAACCTCTATGAACATACTGTAGCCAAAGCAGAAACATATGGCAGCACAAGGAAAAGTCACTTATGGGTCATAATCCTCTGCTACTTAAAAAAAAAAAAGCATTTGCAGAGAATCCTGTGTGGTTTCCATCAAACCCATGGACTTTCTGCTGAAAGCTTCCCTCCCTCTAGGGGAGGAGTCTGCAGTCACATGGACCAGCCAGTAGATATGAAGCTTGTTATGCCCCAGGAAGCTTGAGGATCCTCAGACAAATTCTGTTCATCAAAGGGTCTTTGTGCCCAAGGGGTTTGCCGAATCTGTGATGCTGCCCATCTTGCCCATTACCACAGAGAACCATGCTCTGAGTTTCCTTGATTGCATTTCCAGAACCTTCCTCCAAGCAAGGTACAGTCATGGAGCAGCTTCTAATGCTTCTCTAACTAATATTAGCTGGGAAATCCATGCAATCTTGAAGCCATGTAGTGGAGGGTGGTTGTTCCATTGAGTTTCCCATCGTATTCCCACGTATTGCAAAATTTGGCAGCTGCAGAATTAGCCACAGAATTCACCGTTTGCCACAGAAGTGTGCTAAAGAATCTGAGCTTTCAGTTTTTAAAAACGTGTGTTTGTAGCCTATATGGATGCTGAGGTAAACTTGAAGATGTGAACCGAGATTAAAACAATGCAATGATGCCTCTGTGAGCCTGCAAACAGCCTAATCCACTAGTTCTAAAAGGTGTGAACTACCACATTTATCTCATTCATGGCCCTGTGGCTTCCATGACTCTGTAGCCACATAACCTGGCGTTTCTCTAAGATGCCATGGGATTCAACATTTCACTGTAGAAAGAAAACAAAATGCTGGGTGCCTGTCTCCCTTCCCTGCAGGCAACTGCTAGTTGCCCTGCAGCTTTCCCTCAATGGGGAAGTTAATTGGATTACGTGCATGCTCCCTGAACTGTGCTATGGAGCAAGAGGAATTTGGGGAATCAAAGTGGAAATCCAGCTGCGCAAGCCAAAGTGCAAGCTGGAGAGCTAGGCAGCCTGGAGAACAGAGCAGGCACTAAGGCCTGTGGAGTGAAGCCTGGAGAACACAATGGAAAAATTGTTGAATAAATAATACAATTTAATGTGGCCACAGAATTCAGGAATCACACTTACTGCTGCAGAATTTGGTCCCATAGTGCTGCAGATCACCTGGAGCCTGTCCTGTGACTTTGCTTTCCTTCCCTCTACTCCTCCCAGTTAAGAAGAGCATCTGGCCCTGGTTGGTTGGTTGGTTTTTTTTCAAGGAAGCTGCTATTTTGTGTTTGCATATCTGTGAACACACACACACCTTTGGGCATCAGAATTGTTCAAGCCTTCTGCTCATGTTCTGTTAAAACATTTTAAAGCTATTTCTCTAGCCAAATAGGTGACTGGTTTTCAGAAGCAGGCATTCAGCTTTAGCAATGGCTCCCTCGTTTTGCTTTCTGTCTTTATTTTAAAGTTATTTCTGACTTGGTCAGCATTTTACAGGACTGTCATAATACTGGGAATTCTGAGTAATTAAAACTGAATAAGTTTGATCACTAATGGCAAAACACATCTGTTGCTATGGATCTCTCTCATTTTTCAGCTCCCTTTGTGGGATACTGGTGGGGGGTGGTTATGTGACATCAGTTAAGCCTGTCTATTACCAGTCTCAGGGTTGGTGCCACAGGATACAAAATAACAAGCGTTGGCCAGAGCTAACTATGGCTGGCTGTAAGTGTGTGAAGTACTTACTTCAATAAAAAAACAGACGGGGACATCCTGAACCACAAGCTCAGCTGCTTGGCTCTTGCTCTGGACTACAGTGCTTCCCAATTCCAAAATAGTTAAGCTCCAGAGCCCCAGTGATCGTCGTGTACAATGCTGTGTTTAGACGTTAAACTCAGTTGATGCTTAAAATAGACCACTGCCATGTGAAAATGTCAAGTGTACCTTTGCAGAAAGGTTTTGCCAGTGGGAGTCCCCTGGAATTGTAAAGTATGGAAAGAACAGCCTCAACCCACCCCAGGTATTGGTGTTACATTTAGCAAAAGTGGCTTTCCTATAAAAAAGGAGCATTTTGATCTATCCAAAAATGGAAAGGTTTAATTATGTGGGCATGTTTACAAGATTGTCTTCTGGATATTCTGGATTAGTTATTTTTAATATTGGAAAATTTTGGATTTCTAGAAAAACCTTTTCCTCTTTAAACTCTGAACCAAGCTGGCACAGCATTTTACAAAACCTACATATGATTATAATACAACACTGTATTTTATAGCATTTTCCATCTGCTAAGGACCTCGAAACTCTTTACAGACAGTAATGAACTAATTTTCTTGAGAGGTAAGGAAACATGATTTTCCTCATTTTACAGATGAGAAAAGTGTGGCACAGTTTCTGCCATCCTTACTCATGTGGAGTAGTACCTTACTACATGAGTAGTGCCATAGTTTCAGTGGCACTGTTTCCATAGCAAAGTAGTACTCAACAAGGCCAGGTCTACATTACAGACTATATTGGTATAACTATGTCACTCAGGGGTGTGAAAAATCCGCACCTGAGATATAGTTCTACCAACCCAACTCCTCACGTAGACAGCGCTGTGTCGACAGGAGAGCTTCTCCCATTGGCATCGCTACCGCCTCTTGGAGGTGGATTAACTACGCCGATGGGAAAAGCTTTTCATGTAGGAGCATCTTTACTTAAGCACAACATCAGCACAGCTGCACCGATGCAGCGTTTTAAGTGTAGACCTTCCCTAAGAGTAGCATAACAAAGCCCTCCCAAATTGCAGCTCTGGTTTTGAGGAGCAAAGCAGCAGATAGACTCCATACATCCTCCTCCCCATTAGCTGGTAGTTGGGGGCTGGGTTGTGTGCAGGAGGCAGGGAGTTATCAGAATCTTGGCGTCTCACATTTTATGCACCAGCTGAGAGAGCTAGCCAGGTGTACATGGGGGAGTATGCCAATCCAAAAAAGAGGAATAGTAATCTAATCATCCCCTGGAGCAAGAGGGGGAATTGTGCCTCTGAGCCACTCCACAGACACAGGATTGATCCTAAGCACTCAGACTAGCCTGAAGTGATTTGACCAGGGACACACACAGCCTGTGGGAGTCACGATAGAACCCTAGTCTCTTGACTCCTAGGTCCATATCTTGACCACAAGGCTATTTCTTCCTTTGATTCAGTGGGGCTAGTTGCATATATAAGAGTAGAATATGGCAAGATTTTAATGTTGCCATAAAACATCTGGGTTAGAAATGGAACTGATTAGTGAGGATCCTCTTCTGCAAATAACATTTCCCTTTAAACTTTTATACTCTGGCAATTGTGAGATTGATTTTCAGGTAAGTCTCCCATTGACCTCAGTGGGAGTGCCTTATGAAGAAAAATGGTCGGATGGAGCCCCATTGGTTACCTAGAGCAGTGGTCTCCAAACTTTTTTGATCGTGCACCCCATCAGCAAAAAAATTTTGAGCATGCACCCCATGCCGTGCCGAAACAAACAAACAAACAAAAGCCGCTTGGACTCCCGCCTGACGCAGCAAAAAAAAAAAAAAAAAAAAGCGCTCCTCCTGCCGCGCACCCCCAAGGATTCTCTTGCGCGCACCCCACTTTGGAGACCACTGACCTAGAGGTTGTATTACAAGGACTTGGCTGTGTATAGTCTTCCCTTTGGTGCCTCACCTGCTGAAAGTGATATGACAGCTGTCTGTCTCAAGCCTTAATGAAAAAGCACATAATTTCTCTAACAGTTTGTCCCCCATTGTGGGATACTAACGAATGCATGGGGCAGTCAAGGGTGTTCTGAGTCCAATTCAGAGACTGAGATATGCCCTGCTCCTCCTCCCTGGCCCACAATTACCCACTTTCTCCCCCACTCACCACTAACTACTATTACAAAGATCTTCTTAGCCTTCTCTTAAGCAACCTCATTAATTAGCAATCCCAGTCTGTTCCTCATGCTTCTGAGTTCTCTATAGAAATAGCTGCCAGATTGCTTTACCTTTCCTGCCCCATGGATGTTCTTAGGCAGTCTTGATTGATTTTTAGCTTGTTGAAACTCCTTTCATTAGCAGCCACAGTTACTGGAAGACAACAAAAATATGCAGTGTTGTTTTCTCTGTTAGGAAAACTCCCACCTAAAGATCTTCTTGTGCAAGTAGCTAAGGAGAGCAATGGGTACCTTTGTTTCCAAGTCATCCTTAAAGATTTGCTTGAAGAAACTGACAAAGAATTCTATCTTGTTCTCAAAACTCTGAGTTTAAATCTCAGGGTAGCTGCTTGCTAAGTTTCGAGCATGCCTGTTTAGCTCTTCGCTGCTGAGACTTTTCAGTTTCTTGCCTGTCAAACTAGCAGACTGTGTAAGTACAATGGAGTCAGTCGTCCAGTTGTATTCATATTGTGTCTAAGATGGGACTGAAGGCCTCACGTTCAAAAACTGTTTCAGGATCTAATCACCTTTCATCCTTTGCACATTCACCTGGCATTACTTTCCTCCCTCAAGATCAATTCTCTTTGAGCTGCATAGATATTCCTAATGTTTCAGCTTGTGGAGTAGCAGCTTCCTTGCATGCAATGAACCCAGAAGACCATAGTTCTGATAAAGCATCTCAAAGACCACCAAGTAAAATGACAAGTTGTTTGAATGTCAAGAGCCAGACTCTGAAATTTTTTCCTCACACTTATCTTTTTTATAAGATCGTACACCATATCTCAGCCAACACAAGAAACAAACTCTGAAATGTTTGTTTGCAAGCTATCCACTTCTGAGTGAAGTTCTGGCATAAAGTCGTGTGAAGCCTCAATCTTTTCTAAAGTGTCAAAAACACCCCAACCTGATTTCATCATAGATGATTGCCTCTACCCATGCTGACCATTTTTTCATGAGTTGGCATTTTAATATAGTGCTAATCTGCTTTTTCAACACATCCCAATGTCTAGTAGAAACAGAAAATATGGTATTATATTTGAACGATTCCAAAAAAGAGAATGACTTTTGGACCAACCATTGCAGGGATTTTTCCAACAAGATTCAGTGAGTGGGTTACACATGGGATGAAAGATGTGTATAGATTTACCTGCTGAATTGTATTCAATGTTAGCTCCATGGTCATAGATTTGTTCACTGCAATCAGCCATATCTAAACCATATTTTTCAGCTTCTCTAAAATAACCTTGGTAATACCTTCCCCTGTTTTTGGTGTGGATATCAGTGAAATCTACAAAGCTCTCAACATTCCATCTTTCAAAATGTCAACATACCTTAACACCTGAGATACTTGTTCTGCTTTGGAGAGGTCTGGAGTGTAATCAGCCATAATAAAGAAGTATTTAACTTTCCTAATCTTGTTGAAAATAGTTCTACCGCTATTTTTCTTGCAATCCTACCAATACATTTTGAATTTGGTTTGGTTAAGTATCTTGCCTTTTGCAGTACTGGCCTTAATAGTTTCTATATGATCTCGCAACACATTATCATACATTGCAAGCAACTCAAGTAAACCCCCCCAAAATTACCATTTAAAGGACTGTCTAATATCTTGTCTGAATCTCTCAAATCTAAATACCACTCACCTAAGTACAGCAAAATATCCAAGGGATGATGTAAAATATTGCACCATGTGTCGTCCTACCTGGCAAACCCAAATCAACATCCTCACTAGCTAAGGAAGATGCAAAGTGCAAGTAGCTGAACTGTCCAGATTCCCACTAGGAACATGGTTGAACTTTGCACATTTGAAGAATCTTTATCAACCACGTGCACTCTTCTGATCTTTTTCAGGGGCCTGCTGCCATTTGCACTCTTGAGTACCAATATTATGCTTGTAAGTATTCATGGCCAAAATCAGTTGACCATAAGAATTCACCCACCAAGCTCTTCACGAATGAACTGTGTGGTTTGGAATGACTGCAGTAGCAGGTGAAAGATACATAACTAATAGCTCTGAGAGAAATCCCTAAAAGGTCATAATATCTGTGGCTATAGCTCAGTCTCACAAAGTGTATGTGGAGGGCCACACGGGACCACAGACTTGCTCCCAAAATATATTTTTAAGCTTGAGCAGAGTCGCTAAGGTCCATGCAGATCTTTTTCTAGAGCTGCTGCCTCATATAGCTACCAGAACTTCTGATGCAGCCTCATACAGTACCCCAGGCTCTCCTCCACTCCCTCATGAGCAGGCACTGCTCACTCATTAGCCCCTCCATCAGTACACTGGGAGTGGGTGGTGCCTGTGCCCACAGGGGAGCATAGCAGAGCTAAGAGCTGCGGCAGCCTGGATAGTAGAAGAGGTGGTGGTAGGGGAGTGGGCAGTGGGGGGGATAGGCTCCTCCTAGGAGCTGGGGAGGGGCCAGAAGCTACAGGGGATGTGAACCCTCTTCTACTGGCCATCCAGCATAGGGTGACCAGGTGTCCCGTTTTCAACCAGAATCCCCAGTTGAAATGGGATCCTGGCCGGGCCATTGACTGGCCGGTTGGCAGCACCTCACAGGGGTTGGCAGACTCCTTGCTAGCCACCGTGCAGCGTGGCTCCCAGGAAGCAGCCAGCATGTTCGGCTCCTAGGCTTAGAGGTCTGCATGCTACCCCTCCTGCAGGTGGAGCTCCTATTGGCCGGGTCAGGGCAGGGGACGAACTAGCACAACTCGCGAGTGCTCAGCAGGCAGCCGTTGAGGGGTTGTGGCGTGTCTCTCCCGCTGCTGCCGGCTCTCTTCGCCTCCTCAGCCACAGGAGGAGCACAGCCTCAAGCTGCGGCGTGTGCCGCTCCATTGCCCACACCCAGGAGTTTGAGGTATGTCTCCCCATTTCTGAGTGCTGGGAATGGGGCTACTGGAGGGGAGGGGAAGAGAATGAGATGAACCCAGAGCCCGGCCCGGCCACCTCACAGAGTTGGGGGTGGGCCTGGCCCAGCAGCACCAGCCCAGCACCTCCTCTGCCCTGGTAGCATTGTGCCCTCCCCCCCCAGCCCGGGACAGTCCTCCTGAGTCCACCGCTGGCCCCAGCAGCCATGGACTCTGGGCAACTCCTCCCTCCCCATCCCACCTTGCCCCGCACACCTACCCATCCCAGCCTGGTACCCCTTACAGCACTCTCCCACCATCCTCTCCACCTCCCAGAGCTGCCACCCCCATGTCCCTCACACCCCACAGTCCTGCACCCCATTCACCTCCATACACTGCTGCACTCCCATTATGTCCCTATAGACCTTGTTTCCCCCACAGCCTCATGCACCTGTAGCCTTCTGCCTCCCCCTGAATCCCCATCCACCCCACACACCCTCTCTCCTTCACTGCCCCCTCACATCCCCACTCTGCTCTCATCCCTGGCCTCTTCCCACCCCATCCTCTCTCCTCCACCCTTTCCAGCCAGGTGATTTAGGCAGCCCCTGGAAGAGTAGAGTCCTCCCACGCACCATCATAATCACAGAGAGAAAATAAAAAGACAAGAAAACTCAGCCAGCAGCCCGGGGCACAGAGCAGAACCCCCTCAGTGCCAGGTGGCCAGCCTCTGGCCCCTTTGCTCTGGGGTCCAATCTTCACGGCAGCACTGCAGCCCCCTGGGGGAGCGGCCCACAGGCACAGGAAGTCTCCTGCAGCTGGGGTGACCAGGTGTCCAGTTTCCATCTCCCACCTTCAAACTGTTGCAGCTCCCAGCTTTCTCCTGGTGCCTGTTTGGGCCTTGCAGTGAAAATGAACATGTGAACAAGGGGTGGTGGTGGGGAGATGGAGTGAGCAGGGGCAGGGCCTCAGGGAAGGGGTAGGGGACGGGGCAAGAGTGTACAGTTTTCTGGAATTAGAAAGTTGGTAACCCTAACCAAGCACCTTGTATGGACAGGCTCTGAGCCAGGCCAGCAGGAAGGGGCAGGATAGGGCTAGCTGGGCAGAGGCTGCACCCACAGAAAGACTATACACCCCACTGAATCGCACTACCCCACCAGCCCTGTATCCCCAGAGATATCCCCCCAAATTTGAGGGACCCTGATTCTCACTGCATCCTGTCTCTAGAAAGGCTCCCAACTCCAGCGAATTTCACTGTACCCCCATTCTCAGAAGACCCTCCCCTGTTTTGATGTGGATGTCAAAGGCACTTCCAAAACATTAACCGTGGCCTGGAATGGCCCATTAAGGGCACTAAACATTGTCCCAAATACACCATTCAGGGCAGTCCTTAAATAGTACATTTGGGATACTAAGCAGAGAAGCCTCATGACCCACGATAGCAGAAAGGAGTGAGAAGGAAAAAAAAAAGTAGTAAAGAAAAAATAGGGCCCTTTATGGCCTCCCAATGGTCCCAGGCCCAAACCCACTTCCACTGGACCCTTTGAACTCTGCTTCATGTGGCCTTGCATTGGGAATATTCTTTTCAATATTTAACCCTTTCTTCTTTGCCATTTTACTGGTGACTGTATCTTAAATCTTTGGGATACTCAACAGAAAAGAAATATGCGGACAATGTGGTCCTGACTGTAACACCCATTTATTGAGCTACGGTTGTGATGCATGAAATCATTGCAAAATAATAAAAAAAAAAATGGTTGGAAGACAAATACCATAGATACAGTCCCTAGAAACCACCACTCACTTTAATTGAGAGCAGCTGCAATATTGCAAAAGTACAGTGAAGGTTGCAGTTCATATTCTCCCTCCCTTGCTTTTCTAAGGGAGCAAAAATCCATTTAGACCATATACATTCGGGTCGGTTTGTGTGCAATTTTTTTTAAATTGCTCACAATCATAGATCATAGAGGGTCTACAGCTTGAGGAGCAATGTTTCAGCCATCCTCTCTATTTTTATGCTTGCAAAATTATACATACAATGTTTTGTGCCCATAAAATCTCCAGTCACATGCACAAATGGGCATCTGCTAACCCAGATGGGTGTGTGTATGTCTAACTATTCAACTTTCACAGGAAAATGTGTGTGCAGAAATTGAATATTACTGTAGAAATAAAATAGACTAGAAAATAAACATTTTCTATCTCCCTTTTTAGAGTCTTGTTTAAAGATGTTTAATGTTATCCCGTTATTATTACCTCTGGAAACAAATACATATGAAATCAGACCGTTCTCCCAGTGCTCATATCTGTAGTAAAGCAATTGTTAGAGCAATGAGAGACTTAAAACCTGGTATTCTTCACTCTCACCAGTGCCTTGATCTGGGACTACAAATCTCCCTGTGCCGAAGTGGTCAACTGCAAAAAATATTCCTGTGTGTATATCTGGAAATGTGAAACAGTTACCGAGAAACAAGTATTAGACAAACAACTAAGCAGCCCAGGTGCACAACTTACACTCATAACAATGCTAGAAAAAAAAACCATTTAATTCTCCTTAAAATCCAGTCAGATGATCTTCCACTTAACCTTTTGGACAGCAACAGAACTGGCTTTGTATACCTACCACTGCCACCCCTAAAGACTAGATAAAATGGGTGCTGCTCTAGGGGGTGGTGGTGATGGAGGGGGACAATCTAATTTTCTTTATACACACAGAAGCCCTCGAAGGAAATCCTGCCAATTGACAGTTCAGGTAGTTGGTCTGAGGCAGTTTTTCAATTGTATTTAAAAAAAGAGTGTAGATAGCAATTTGCAGAAGGCTGTTGGAGACAGTTCAGAAGAAATATCATACTAGGGCTTAGCTTGCAGATTGATCCCTGTAGTTTTGGGCATGGCTGTAACTACTTTATCAGACCTGTGCCAAGTTTCTCTTTCTTAAAATAAAATTCCTTTTTCCTTTTCTTATTTGTTTTCAAATCTAGGGCCCCTCCATCCAAGGATCTCGAAGTACTTTATAAACATGAATGAATTCTGCCTCATGCCATCCCAATACAGGAGAGCAATAGTACTATTCCCTTTTTATAGGTGGGGAAACTGAGGCAGAGAGCTGCTCTGCCACTTGCTTAAGGTCACACAGGAACTGCGTGGCAGAGTTGGAAAAGGACCCCAGATCCCCCTGACTCTACAAAATCATGACTGGTGTGGAGAAAGTAAATAAGGAAGTGTTATTTACTCCTTCTCATAACACAAGAACTAGAGGTCACCTAATGAAACTAATAGGCAGCAGGTTTAAAACAAACAAAAGGAAGTGTTTCTTCACGCAATGCACAGTCAACCTGTAGATCTCTTTACCAGAGGATATTGTGAAGGCCAAGACTATAACAGGGTTCAAAGAATAACTAGATAAGTTCATGGAGGATAGGTCCATTAATGGCTATTATCCAGGATGGGCAGGGATGGTGTCCCTCACCTCTGTTTGCCAGAAGCTGGGAATGGGCAACAGGATGGATCACTTGATGATTACCTGTTCTGTTCGTATCCTCTGAAGCACCTGGTATTGGCCACTGTCGGAAGACAAGATATTAGCTGGACCTTTGGGCTGACCCAGTACGGCTGTTCTTATGACTCCAAGCCCTGCATTTTAGCTGTACTGTAAGATCATCTTTCCCCTCTAATGATGCATTTTCCCTGCTAATATTTCAGTGGTGAAAGGGTTCATAATGACATTTTCTTCTGTGGAATTTTAGGGTTCTGCCACCTAAACATTACTTTGGGGGAGGGTGGAAGAAGGACCCTCCCTTCACCGTGTCCCACAAAAGATTCTCTGATGGAGATGGGACAACTTGGGAGGTCTGAGCAAAGAACTATATTTTGCTGCATACACTCCTGCTGTTAACAAATTGCTCCAATGGGAGGACTAACCAACTAATTCAGTCGACATACTAAAATGGATTCCCTATTTTATAGAGATGGAACCTCACAGTTAACTCATCTGCTAGACTGTGAAAAATGAGAAAAGATAGAGCACAGGCTACATGGGGGAGAGAAAACAGCTAATGGGAAAGATTTTTTTTCTTCCTCTGTTGCCGTCGAGGGAGGTCAATATGTCTTTCTCACTGTGTGCTCATTTTTCTATATCAGTCTTCAATCTTTTCCCTCTTCACTCACTCCATATTTGGCCCTGTAACATCAGTGGTAACTATAATCCAACTTACTCAAAAACTTCAGAGCGGGGAACAAAAAAAAAAAAAAAAAAAGATACCCAGACAAGTTATTGCAGGAATTGTCAAAGGAAAGATATTTCATGTAAAATCCACAAAGGAGTACTCAAGATAGCTGTACAGATTATTTGGATCCAAACCGCGTTCTGTGAAACCTGGCCCACTGCAGTGTTGCCACACGTGCAAGTCAAGAACTGGCTAAGCAAGCCTGCAAAAGTGGCCGTAAAACGGCAGGCATTGATTTTTGAATGCTCCCTTCAGTCAGCTTTGGCAGCCTATGAAAGTTACCTAAGAGACAAGCTCTCACATTGACTTCTGGAGTCGCTAGTCCATCATATAACAACCCTCTTCTCCCCCCCATCCTCCACCAAAATTGTATTGCCTCTCTTCGTTAGCTGTCTCCTATGACTAGGCCTCTGTCCCACCTCTGATAGTTCAGGAATGCTCCTGACTGAGTAATTTTTGCTTTTAGGCTTCCTGCCGCAATGTTGCCAGGTCAATGAGTTTCACATGGCCTTGGACAGCTTTTGAAAGCTGGTCACATTTTTAAAAGGAGTCATGGATAGTTCTTGTGGGAGGACTTTTTCTTATAGTGTAGCCACATTTGGCAGCTAAGTGAGGATAGGAAATAAGTCAGTCACAGCTAGTTTCTGAACTTTGGAGGTGAGACCAGGCGCAGAGACACCGCTCTGGTGGCTAATATGCCCAGGAGGCGTCCAGGAGGAAGGTCCAGATAATGAGAGTGAACAGATTGGGACTGTTTAATTTAAAAAGAAAACATTATCAAGGTATGCAAAATAATTAGGCTTGAAAAGATTCAAATTTTATTGGTAAATGTCAGCAAACACTGATTTCACCATACACACCCAAACCGATGAAAAAATACTTTAATCTGTAATCAAAATTTACAAATAGGCAAAGTGAGAAAAATGTTGCTTGAGAACTTTTTAGAGTCTGATTTGAGGATATTTACTTTCTATATTTGACCTGTGATGTTGCCAATTTGTGGTTTAACAGTTTTAAAGCTTTAACTTTTTGAATTTCAACATCTGCTGTCACTAAATAATTATTATACCCCCTTTTGTCTGAAAATTTTATGCAACTGAAAATTTAAATACATAAAAATTGAAAAAAAAGCTTTTAACTCATAATTTTGCACAACAGTGACAATTTAATTCAATAAAAATCTAAAGAATTCTTATAACTATAGATATTAGCCATCAAAATTATTTAAAAAAAATCAAATTCTGCCAAGCCTAAAAATAACGAACAGCAGAGAGAAGATAAATAGGACACATTTGTTCACCTTTTCTCATAATACAATAACATGGGGGCAGTCAGTGACACTGAGAGGCAGCAAAATTAAAACTAATAAAACAGTGCACATTTATTCTGGGGAATTTATTGCCACAAGATGTCATTGTGGACAAGAGCTTGGCAGGATTAAAGAAAACAACTAGCTATTTATATGCATAACGTCAGGAGTTAAAATAATCCACAAAAGAACAAGATTTGTGGAACAGACGTAAACCCTCCTGCTTCAGGGCATAAATCTAATGGGAGCTACGAAGACGATTTCCCTGAGGACAGTATTTCATAATTGCCTAGGGCTGGGTTTCTTGCTGCTGCATGTGGTGCTGGCCACTGTTGGAGAGAGGATGCTGGATTAAATGGACCATTGATCTGATCCATTATGGCAATTCCCATGTTTGTTTGATCTGCCCCACGCTTATTAATTAGTACCTGCTTTTCTGTAGCAGTTTTCAAAGCCATGCTGTGGCATATTTTTGTCAGTCTTTCTGGCAGCATTGACCAGCAGGGGCAGCATAGGTTAAAACACTGTGGTTAGCTCTATGAAGAGCACAATTACTCAAGCCAAGGGGAAAAAAAAAACAACCCAAACCAAACTCTATGATAAGTCTCTCCCCGCCCTCCTCCTAAACAAAACAAAAACAACCAGCCAGCCTCAGACCCCCGCTTTGCAAGTTTGTGGAAAACCCATATATTTGCATCAATAAGCCAGTTTGGTTTTTTGTTGTTGTAATGTATTAGCTGTAGAAATGGTGGTTTACAAAAGTACAGTAGTTGTAAAATTGAACCCAATAAATAAAATTCACAGTTAAATCAAATCACAATCGCATTTTAATTTTTCTTCATGGTCACTCTCCAAAGATAGTAAGTATTGCTCTTGAAATCTGTGAGATACGTTTTTCCCTTGTGTGATTTTTGTCTCTGTAGTTGATTCGTGTCTGAGTCCCGTCTATCCAGTGAGTGATTCTATCTACTGCATATGATAGTAACTGTGCAGTGCTTGTTTTTTGTTTGCTGATGCCCATTTTAGGCTGTTCTAACTTTGCTATTGTTTAGTTGGGGAGTTGTGTTGAATACCCCTGAGCAATATCGCTGTACAAAATTAGTATCATATAATACAGTATTATCAGAATTGTATGCCCTTTTATAAGAGTAAATCCAATGACAGGGCCTGATTGTGCATCTCTTATTCACAGAGGTTGTTCCCGTGAAGTCAAGGAATGCTCACTTATATGAGGAAGTGCTCTCCATGTGAGTAAGGGATGCACAACTGGGCCCCTAAAAATTAAATCCTAAGCAAAAGATGTAGGTATTTTAAAAAACGTAATATTTGAATTAATTGAGAGGTTTGAGTTGCCCTGTGGCTGTGGACTTGCCCAGCAGTGCAGACCTTTGGAAGAAAAGGTACTGTCCCAGCTTTCTTCTCATCTGATTTGCATTACTGTTCTAGCCACTTCATCTCCTACTTGGACAGAATGTTAAGGATTCACAAAAATACCCTGGGGTTAGATTGTGACTTGGGCGGGCTACCCACCCACCCACCCAGGCGAGCAAAGACTCCCCTTTCACTTCTGCACAGGCTGACCAGACCTTGGGTCTGGGTGCACAGGGGCAAGTGAGGCTAGATGGTCACTTGCTCACACTTTGACTCCACTCCTGCCCTCAACTTCCTGGCCAGCCCAACTCACCTACCAGGGTGGGAGGGTAGTAAGTTACTGCTGGTATATGAAAGTGGTAAATTACTAAGCCCAGGGAGGAAACAGGAAGCAGGGAGGGATTCAGAGCTGCTCTGCCTCAGGGAATCACAGTTCCTTCCCTGAAATGCTGCTCAGGCAGCATGGCCATGCATTGCTCCTTACAAGGGGCTTCCCTTTGTGACAAAATCTAGCCCATATCTCTTACATAGTGCACGGCTGCCCTGGGTCTCTAAGCACTTTCAAAGAGAGGTAATTATCCCCAATTTATAGAGGGGGAAACCGAGGCAGAGAAAAATACAACTTGTCACACAGAAGGCAAGACAGGGACTACAACCCAGCACACACAGCTGCCAGTCCAGTGCCTTAACTTCCAGCACACACTGCCTATTACTCACAAGTGGTTTTGGAGAAGAGATTCTTCTATAGCCTCTTGTTTCCAACCAAGCATAAGAGGCTTTTTCTACAATATTATATAATATATGCATGTTACAAATTAATCAACACAATAAATAATTGATAAAACTAGGGAAAAGACAGATAGATAAAATGCCTCGTGTCATTTAACTTAAACTTGCCATTCTCTGCAACATCCACCTCCAGCTCAGAGGAGAACATGAAATAAAAAGAGTAAAGGTGGAATAGAGAATACTTTGCTTCCCCTTTGAAATAAAATCTCTCAATATGTTAATGAAATGCTTTACATCATCCTACGTCTCTGCTCTGGGTGCCCCTGTATATCTGCAGGGCAGATGGGGTAAAATAGCATGCAAGGGGTATGCGCCCCAATCCCCTTGGTACACCTATTTATGACCTAGACAGAAAGCTGATGCTAGCTCTCACTGTGCCCTTGAGGGGGACTGTAAGCTGTACTTTTAGAGGAGAGCTCTGCAGAGCGGTCCCTCCACTGTTCCCTGATGCTTTCTGTCTGTGCCTGGCCTGCACAAGCAAAATACCTCAAAGCAATTCCACTTGTTGGCTGTTTTCCCCCCTAGTGCTCTAGAGAGAAGGGTCACAGTGTGGACTGTAGGTCTGACTGTGTGTTACAATACAAATAAGATTTCAAAATTAATTGATAAATGAGTGAAGTGGAGGGAAATATATCATTAGGAATGCTAGTTATTGCTACAATGTATCAATTAACTAATGAGACACTAGCAAGAAAGCCGGGATGATTAAATTACATACTACTGCTTCTTCAGAGTTCAAATCACCCTCTTGCACCTTCACTTTTTTGAGGTTGAAATGTTAAATAGTGACATGTGTCATCATAGTCACAGGGCTAGATTCTGCTTTTAGTTACATTGGTGTATATCTGGAGTAAATCCATTGTATGTCACTGAGTAGAGCCCAGATTTGCTCTTGAGTACATGAGGCCAGAATCTGGCTCATAAAATATGAAATTTCTTTTTCTTTTGATATAATCCACAATGTAGCTGGAAACAAGAAAGCCATATCAAGCCCCAGATCATACAAGTCAGTCTTTAAAGATATCAACTTTCTTTTACGATCTGGGTGGCCCTCACCATGTCTGGGAAAACATTAACCCAGTGGCCCTGGTAATGCATCACCTGCTTTTTTCCAGACTGCTGTAATCAATTTGTCTTTATTCACCACATTACCAAAAGACACTATTAAAGTTCGTATCTGTGTGTTCTCCCCAGAGTATAAACCATCAGAGATCACCAGGGTTTTGAAGTATTTTTGTGGAGATGCAAAAGTTTTAATTACATTTAAAGAGGGATCAAATTTCTTCTCTACAATCATTTCAAATGTATCTATTAGATTCACAGAGGGATATTTTGCCTTCAAAAACCTTGATTGACCCCCAAATTCAGGCTTTTATTTACATTTCCCAGAGCCTCAAAACCATTCTAGGTAGGAGAGCATTGTCTTTAATCGGTACTCTCAAACTCCATTGGTAATGTTTGAGTTTTTCTTTTAAAGGCTTAAGATCACTTCCACTTTAGACTCCAGGCTGGTAATTCAGGGAGCATAAGAATACATTTTGGTCTCAAGAACCGTAATTGCAATTAGGATAATTTTTAAGATACTTACAGTATTCATTAAGAGCTGAATCCTGACGTCATTATCCAGGCAAAACTACTAAAGTCAATTAGAATTTTTCCCAAGGAAGGAATGAGTAAGGTCTGAGCTTAAAGCTTTTAAGATTTGCCCCCACGATACATATTCCTTGCTATCCATCAGGGGGGAGACAATACCTTTTGATCTAGCAGAACTTGGTTTCACTGTTGCACTAAAATTTCTTGGCACTGTGGCGAAGGAAGGAGACTCAGCTCTTTCTCCAGATGCTTCTCCCTGCTAAACACACTCCCAGAGGAGAGAAATATATCAAAAAGTATGTCTTTGGATTGCGAACCTTTCCCTTTTGTACTGGCAGCCTCTTCTCTTCAAGAAGCACCTTTGAAAAATAAACAGCAACCTGAAAATAAAATAAATTGATTAGAAAAGAAAGATACTATTAAAAACAATCCCATAAAGAACATTATAGTAAACAACCTCTGAGCAGAAGTTGCCAGTAACACCATGCAAGTGCACATATGTGTGCCTCTGCACTCACTCCATCTCCTCTACCCTCCATGTCCAAGTGTGTAATCTGTATAAGTGGAAATCCAAGGGAACCCTGGTTTACTTGTTGTGGGGAACAAAATGCTTTAGAACTCAGACCCTGTAATCCTTCTCTCTAGACATGTAAATGTGGTTTAGCTTTTCTAGTATTCCATGTTAATAACGCCAAGTATCTCCTTTTATTATTACTTGTTGTAATATTACATTTCCTGTCTGTTCTATGTACATTGTCATAGTTCTTGATTTAATAGGGCTTTGTGTATTTACAAAGATATCGTGGCGACAGCAAGAGGTACTGTCAGTAAATAGTATCACTATAAATGTGGTAAACTCTGTTTGCCTTATTCATACTGGACTTCAGCATTTTATTACTACTGCTGATTCTAGACCCATAGCACATTTCCTCATCCAAAGAGTTAGCCATCACAGCAATCCTGTCATGTAGGTATTATTATTGTTATATCCATTTTACAGATGGCTCTCGGAGTTTTTATAAAATGTTACATGACTCATAGCAGCTTGTCCTCCCCACAGAGCAAAATTACTGACTAAATAATGACATTGGAAGCTGTCCACCTTCCCCAAACATACTGACCCTCAGCAATCTTCCTCCATCTGCTTATTCCCCCAAAACCTGAGGAAGTAGATCAACCTTGCAGCATGCCCTGAAGGCTAATACATTTGGGCTACATCAGACCTAGCAGGGGACTGAATTCCAAAGGCAAAAGAGAGTGTCTCTCTTTCAAACCAAGGGGGCTCAACTTTGAGCACCGTTGCTGCTTGCATCTGTTAACAGTATCTCACAAGGTGTTTTATAGCCTATAATAGGTCAAAACCAACACCAGAGTGGATTCCTCATAAATTAATGTGGTTCTCTACTGATTCTGTCTTTTCAAATATGGCGAGTCCTGTAAAATAGAGCCCACAGTCCATATACACGCAGTGTTTGATTCTGCAAGGTGCTGAGCACTTTGCCCTTATCCAGCAAACCACTGTACGCATGTCTGTAGTCCCGTTGAAGAGGTTGGGACTATCTGCTTTGCTGGATCAGACCCACAGCACTTAGCACTTTGTAATATGGAGCTTTCAGTGAAGATAAAATGGCTTGGTTGGACAATACCATATGTTTAGAAATACTGAATAATGCTATGTGGATTGTATTATAGCTTGGACAGCTCTGTTATTTGTCATTGGTTATTTTCATTGTTTAGCTAAGGTGATTAATTTATGAAGATTGCATTTAGGATTATTTAAATACAGGGCAACTCCAGTTCAATCAGTTCAGATGAATGAATTTTGGATCTGAGGAACAAACGTATTTTGGATCATGCAACATTCAGACAGCTGGGGGTTGGTTAATTGTTGGTTTACCTGTAATTTATACTCAAAGGATCCTATTCAAAACTTGCTGAGTGTCTTCTGCAGCCCCACTGTCACGGGAGTGAGTGAGTGGGGCTGAGAGAGCAGGGCTGCAAAAGGCTCTCTGCACAACCATGAGGCTGCTGATACTGGATCTCTGCAGGTACAAGGTTTGGGGGAGGCTGTGGTGCTTGCAGAGCACAGCAAAGACCACTGGGCTAGAGCCTCAAGAAGGAGGATAAGCCCTTGGGTGCAAGGGAGAACACTCCTATGCTGAATGGTACCCGCCCAAGGATGGAACCATTCAGCAGCAAGGTGGTCTCTCCCATGGTGGGGGCCTGTCTTCCTCCTTGTAGCCTTGGCTCAGTGGTCTCCACTCTGCCCCACCAGGACCACAGGCTTCCCTTCACCTTGCACAGATAAGACTTAGATATCACTGGCCCTATGGCCATGCAGGGAAACCATTGCAGCTCCGCTGTCACAGCCGTGCTCACTCACTCACCAGCCAGGAGTGTGGGAGCTGCCTTTGGGCAGGAACTGTTCAGCAGTGGGGTGACCTTCTCTGTCACTGGAGTCTCAACCTCCTTCTTGCAAACTGGGTTGGAGATCTCTGCTCTACTGGGCCAGGACCACAGCCTTGCGCCCGGGTGTCTTGGGCTCCTCAGCCACGCAGGGTGGCCCCTGCAGCCTCCTGTCAGTGCTTCCCTTGCCCTGATCCCAACCCTACTGTCCTCCTTAATTTCCTGCACCTGTAAAAATAAAGACAGGTTTCAGAGTAGCAGCCGTGTTAGTCTGTATCTGCAAAAAGAACAGGAGTACTTGTGGCACCTTAGAGACTAACACATTTATTAGAGCATAAGCTTTCGTGGGCTACTGCCCACTTCTTCGGATGCATATAGTCTATGCATATATATAGTCTATATGCATCCAAAGAAGTGGGCAGTAGCCCACGAAAGCTTATGCTCTAATAAATGTGTTAGTCTCTAAGGTGCCACAAGTACTCCTGTTCTTTTTGTAAGAATAAAATGTGATTAAAATCAAAACAAAAAATATAAAATAAAAATAGATTTTAATCGTTAAAATTGGGGGGGGAAATCAAATTCTGTCAAGCCTAAGGATAAGCATGCAGTGTTCCACCTGGACCAGTCTTAAGTTCAGAGTCCAGTAACTGCTTGAAAACTGTCAGAGACTGTAAAACTTTATCTCATTGGAGAGTTGAGAATCTCTGCTTTCCAGTGCTATTAGGCATTAGTTGCTAGCCTTGGTCAATTACAAGGTAATAGACCTTAGAATGGCCACATTATTATGTACTGTAAAGTTATTTTAGATAATATTCCAAGGTTTCTAATAAGTGCTATTACATTGTTTTTCCTCCATTAATGTCTGCATAGCTGGATTTATGATACTAAGGCAGCCTGACTTTAAAGTTGGAGGGATATGAAAAATAGCATCAATTAAAAAAACAAACTAAAGCATATCTAAAAAGAAGTTTCTGTGAAATATGTAGCACATGAGAGGGCCAATCCAGCCCTCTTTGAACTCTATAGGAATTTAGACATTTAATTCTTGTGTGAGCAGACTGAATAGGAACAAGATCAGGGCCAAACAACACATGATGCTATGTTGTGGTATAAAGATTTGTATTAGTATTGTTTGGGATGACTTGCATAATACACTTGTGGATTTACTGCTCATGAGTAATGCAGTCATCCTAAACACACAAAAATGAAAATGGAGAATTTTGCCTGAGTAAGGACTAAGAACTTTATCTTTTTCTGGATTTATGTTGCCCTCCTCCCTGTAGCAATGAATAGTATCTGAACACCTCCCAAACATTCAAAAATAGAAATAAAAATAACAACCTTTCTCTTTGTCTATAGGGTAAAGAGCTTCATTTATTTCTTTTGGGGAGGGGGGAAGCAAACTCAGATATGTGAGTTTTGCATTTTGTTCTGAATTTAGATAGCGTCTGTGGCCATTCTTATCTTGCAGGAATTAATTCCATATTCTATATCTTGATCCTTTGAAAATAATTTCTTCTGTCCCCCCCCACCTTATTGGTTGAGAGTTTGATGGTTCCAGTGGGACATAACTGTCTTAGGAAGTCGTGGTCACTGATGGAGAATTGATCTGTCAGGTAAGTAGGGCCAGTCCCATGGAGGGCTTTGAATATCAGGACATAAACCTTGAACTGGACTCTGTGTTCAATGGGGACCTAGCACACAGGAACTGGAGCACTGGAATGGTGAGTTCACAGTGATCTGCATTGCTAGGCAGATTGGCTGTGCTGTCATTTTTTTTTTTTTAAGAAATAGAGCATTTTCAGGACATGTGACTTTGGGTATTGTCGGAGAATAACAGAATTCTCACTTTTTGTTTGGGTCCACACTGGAATAAAACACCCATGGCTGGCCTGTGTCAGCTGACTTGGGCTCATGGGATTCTGGCTGCGGGGCTATAAAATTGCAGGGTGGACATTTGGGCTCAAGCTGGAGCTGGGCTGTGGGACTCCCCCCCCTTCCAGGGTCCCAGAGCCCAGTTCCAGCCCAACCCCACACATTCACACTACAATTGGCCACTGGACAATCAAGGTGCTAAAGGAGCACTCAAGGAAGACAAGGCCATTTTGGAGACGCTAAATGAAATTTTTGCATCTGTCTTCACTGCAGAGGATGTGAAGGAGATTCCCACCCCTGAGCCATTCTTTTTAGTTGACAGATCTGAGGAACTGTCCCAGATTGAGTTGTCAATAGAGGAGGCTTTGGAACAAATTGATAATTAAATAGTAATAAGTCACCAGGACCAGATGGTATTCACCCAAGAGTTCTGAAAGAACTCAAATATGAAATTGCAGAACTACTAACTGTGGTATGTAACCTGTCGCTTAAATCAGCTTCTGTATCAGATGGCTAGAAGATAGCTAATATGATGCTGATTTTTAAAAAAAAAGGCAATTACAGGCCAGTAAGCCTAACTTCAGTACCAGGCAAATTGGTTGAATCTATACTAAATAACAGAATTCTCAGATACATAGATGGACGTGATATGTCAGGGAAGAGTCAACACGACTTTTGTAAAGGGAAATCATGCCTCCCCAATCTATAAGAATTCTTTTAGTGAGTCAACAGACATGTGGACAAGGGTGGTCCAGCAGATATAGTGCAGCTGGACTTTCAGAAAGCCTTTGACAAAGTCCCTCACCAAACGCTCTTAAGCAAAGTAAGCAGTCAAGGGATAAGAGGGAAGGTCCTCTCATGGATCAGTAACTTGTTAAAAGGTAGGAATAAATGGTAGGTTTTCACAGTGGAAAGAGGTTAATAGCGGGGCCCTCCAAGGATCTGTATTGGGACCAGTGCTGCTCAACATATCCATAAATGATCTGGAAAAAGGGGTAAACAGTAAGGTGGCAAAGTTTGCAGATGATAAAAAAATACTGAAGATATTTAAGTCCAAAGCTGACTGGGAAGAGTTACAAAGGGATCTCACAAAACTAGGGGACTGGGCAAGAAAATGGCAGATTAAAATCAATGTTGATAAATGCAAAGTAATGTACATTGGAAAACATAATCCCAACTATACATATAAAATGACGGGGTCTAAATTAGCTGTTACCACTCAAGAAAGAGATCTTGGAGTCACTGTGGATAGTTCTCTGAAAACATTTGCTTGATATGCAGTGGTAGTCAAAAAAGCTAACAGAATGTTAGAAATCATTAGGAAAGAGATTGATAAGAAGACAGAAAATACCATGATGCCACTTTATAAATCTATGGAATGGCCACACATTGAATATGATGTGCAGTTCTGGTCACCCCATCTCAAAAAAGATATATTAGAATTGGAAAAGATACAGAGAAGGGCATCAAGAATGATTAGGGGGTGTATGTAACAGCTTCCATATGAGGAGAGATTAAAAAGACTGGGACTGATCATCTTAGAAAAGAGATGACTAAGGGGTGGGGCATGATAGAGATCTCTAAAATTATGAATGGCTTGGAGAAAGTGAAAAAGGTAGTGTTATTTACCCTTCAGATATCACAAAAGCCAGGGGTCACCCAACGAAATTAATAGGCAGCACATTTTAAAAAAGCAAAAGGAAGTACTTCTTCACACAATGCAAAATCAACTAATGGAACTTGTTGCCAGAGGATGTTTGAAGGCCAAAAATATAAGTGGGTTCAAAAAAGAATTAGGTAAGTTCATGGAGGTCCATCAATTGCTATTAGCCAAGATGATCAGGGATGTAACCTCATGCTCTGGGTGTCCCTAAATGTCTGACTGCCAGAAGCTGAGACAGATCACTCAATAAACTGCCCTGTTCTGTTCATTCCCTCTGCATCAGAAGACAGGATATTGGGCTAGGTCTGACCCAATATAGCCATTCTTATGTTAAATGCTGAAGAGCAGTCCAACAGCATGAATTTTGATGTACTTCTTCTTTCTATGAACATTACGTACTCGCCTACCAGAGCAATGGGTGCTGTCTTTGTTCCTGTAAGGGCACGGGGCCTAAAACTTAGGTCTGCAGAGTTTAAGATGGCTGATGTTTCCACAATGCCACCAGGAGTGAGTTTTCTTTTGTACTGGTCAGCCTATTGTATGGTGTAGGCTGGGCTGTAGATTTCCCTCATCAATGGAGATATTGACAAAGTAGGGTAATGTCAACACCCTAGTAACAAAATAGGATTAGTATGTGCCAGGCATTTTCTACTATTCTCTAACATCGAGGAAGGGATGGTGCAAAGTCACAGATGATGGCTCTGGTTGCCATCAGTGCTCCTTTGCCTACTTGTATGAATGGGCTGAATTCTTTGATATGTTTATGATTCTGTATTCAGCCTACTATTCTTCATGCTCCAGGTGGCCAACCCCATGCAGTTGATCTTCTCTCTGATATCAGATAAATCCTTGCAGTGAGAGAAGCAAATTCTAGGGTTGAGTGAAAGGAGTCTGGGTTTACTATGTGATGTATGCTCCCCATTTTTCCCCAGGCAGGCTATTCACAAACAGGGGTCTGAAAACTCCACATGTGTCAGCTTTCACAGAGTTTCTTTCATGTCTTTCATCACGGAAACCAGGTTTGTCTCGCCTCACAGATGAGTCCAACTGGTTACCTGATGCCTACTAATAGCAAGGGGAAGCCAGGCAGAGGCCCCTTCCTCCATTCAGATTCTAGATAGCATGACTTATTGAAAGAGCCTTGTTGTGAGGGGCTTCTCCAAAGCCAGCCATCCCAGGAGCTATCCCCCAGAGGGGAGTCTGATTAGAAAGGTAACCCACACAAGTAACTGCAGACTGTGGAGACTTGTATAGTGTGGCCCTGCATCTCTAGGTGGGGACAATCTATGGGGACAGTGACACCCTGGCATCCCAATATTCACCCCTGTCATGTAATTAGGATATATATTGTACAACGTATGCCTTGTGAGGTATCATTCTAAAAGTCTTGATCTGCTTGACATTAATATCTCATTGGATTGTATGTGCTATCGTTGTATGTGAAGTTATGAAGTTTGGCTATATATGTGTTATTGAAACATGTTGTGACATTGAAAACACCCACAAGCAGCCTTTCAGGTACAACAGTAAAAAGGCCAAACAATGTTAATGGCTTATTGAGGAAATGTACACAAGCACAAGGATTACCCCAGGAACTGTGTACAATAGAAACTTCTCAGAAATAGCACTACACTGTGGGAACTGTTTGACCGAGGTCACAGCAAAAGAGCTTTCCAGCAAGTGGGAAGAAGATATAAAAGGGGGGAAATGACATCATGATCGGACCTCTCTCTCCCTATAACAACATACCTGGAAACACCTGAGGAACAAAGACTGAACAGCGGGGAAGTGATGATCCCAGGCTAGAGGGATTTCTAGCCTGTGTATGAAAACCTGCAAGCCCAAGCTGAAAGCCAAGGCAGCTTGTGCCTTAGGAATCTGCCAGTCTGTTTATCACTCAGGGTGAGAATTTGCTAATTCATATCCTACCTATCTACTATGTTAAGCTCATCTTGCAGTTTTGTTTATTTACCAGGTAATCTGCTTTGCTCTGTTTGCTATCACTTACAATCATTGAAAATCTATCTTTTTGTAGTTAATAAACTTATTTTATGTTTTAATCCAAACCAGTGTGTGTTTGACTAAGGTGTCTGGGGAAAATCTCAGCTTGGTTACCACAGGTGTGCATGGTCCTCTTCACATTGAGGGAGAGGTAGACTGGGTGTTAAACCCATATACTGGCCAGATTTGATCAGGGCAGGACGGTACTGTTCTGAGGTCCTATGCTGGGAGGCCGGTGGTTAGAGAACCTGCACGTGACTGCAGCTGGGTGTGTCCCTACCTGTGTGAATGATGGTGAAAGTGCAAGCTTGGAGGGCTTTGCAACTTGTCACAGCAGCACAGTGTGAGAGGGAGCCCAGGCTGGTGGGTCAGAGGGCTCAGTGGTACCCCAATTCCAGGTGGCACCCGGGGAGGAACCCGTCACAGGTACATCTACACAGCAAAAGAAACCCTGCAGCAGTGAATCTCAGAGCTCCGGGTCATCTGTGGGGCTAGAGATAGTAGTGTGAACATTTGGGCTCAGGCTGGAGCCTGGGTTCTGAGACATGGCAAGAGGGGATGTGTCAGAGCCTAGGCTTCAGCACAAGCCCCAATGTCTACACTGCTATTTGGAATGCTAAGAAACTGAGGCAGATGACCCGGGCTCTGAGACACACTGCCAGGTTATTTTTTTGTTTGTTTGTTTTGCTGTGTAGATGTACCCTAAAAAGGTAGAACTTCTGCCCCATCTGCAGCCCTCCCCAATCACAGATCTGGATTTCTACAGAGGGGCTTCTCTGGGGCTGTGAACTAAAAAGGGAAACATGCCTCAGAGCTGGATCTCCCCTCTTTTCTGCCTTCCCTGGAAAAGATCCAGAGGCTTCAGTTCCCTTTGCTCATGGGAGCAGAGGAGAGCATGGTGTGCTGAGTAAAGACTTCAGGATTTGGTCAAATAAATGTAAATCTGTATGTTGAGCCTGATTCTCCTCTCACTAGTATAACTCCATTGCCTTAAATGGATTTGCTCCAGAGTGACACCAGGATAAGCAAGAGGAAATCGGTATACTATTTACAAAATATAATCATGTAAATGATTTGTAACTCTGCAGTGGTTGAATTAGAATGCAGTCTGATGAGTATGTTAGGATGTACACCCCTGCCCCTTGAGGCACGTGTGAATATAGTAACACAGCTTGTCATGCTGTGTTTTTAAATTTTTAAATCTAAATAACATATAACATTGCGTATAATACATACCTTAAATGGCAGATGTGTAGCAAACACAGATATTTATGACAGGTTTAAGCAGCAAGATATAATTAGGTGTGGTTTTGGTACAAGTTTTGCTTCAGGTTTACTTTGTTCTTTCAGCCACCCATGTTAATTATACAACTACGCTCATGCCCTGGAGAGTTTTCATTTTTTTGTGATTATATCATGGATGTTTAGTAATATCCTTAGAAAAATAATAAAAAACATGAATATTTGCAGATAGGATAGTTAGGACTTTGAAAATCTAGGTTTGACCCCTTCTTACTACTTTCAGTCTCACTCAAAAACTTCAAAAAATTTTCTTTGCCTTTAGATAACTAAGCAAATTTACCTCAGTATTTGCACTATTCTCTCTCTTGAGAACTATGGAACCCATTATCTTAATATCTGATCATCTCATAATCTTTAATGTACTTATTCTCACAATACCCATGTGAGGTTATGTACACAGGCACTATTATGTCCATTTTATAGATGGGAAACGGTGGCAGAGAGACTAAATGAATTGCCCAAAGTCACATAAGAAGTTTGTTTCAGATCAGGGAACTGAATCCATGTCTCTCAAGCCCAAGGCTAGTGCCATGACAACTGGATCAGCCTTCCTAATTAAGTTGCTCATGTAAGGAATATGGAGGAAAAGCTATTTAGTTATCAAAGTTGGAAAATGTGTGAGGTCAACCACAGTAGACCATTTAGGGTGAGCATAAATTTTTTTTAAAAATCATTTAAAAATAGTAACACCAGCGATGCTACTTTATTAGACTATACAGTAGTTAGGAGTGCAATGGCCGTATAACACTATGAATTTGAGTCATGAGGCTGTAGATAAAAATTCAAGGGTAGATCTTCAACTGCTGACAAATAGTCATTGCTCCAGCCAAACAACGACCATTGACACCAGCTGAGAATCTGTCCCTCTGTGTACATTGGTGACAACTTGTTTAATTGAAACTGTATTATACTAATTTGTAGTGCCTGAGTAGCCAGACCCAGAGTAATCATAATGAAAGTTCGCATTATAGACATTAATTTGAATAGGAATGCTGACTTTTTAACACCTTCTGAAGTATCTAGTAAGCATCTACTGCATACCAAATAATTTACTACACAATTTGTAAAACATAGAGCAGAAAAATATAGTTAGCCACTAATTTCTAAACTCAAATGGTAATATGCTTCTATGGTGTAATATATTTTCCAGTAAAGTGCTGAAGAGAAGCATTTTTTTCAGCTGAGCTCACTGAAAGTTCAAAGGATAAATATATCACAATGACAAATTGCAAAATGCTATTCATACATGGAGGTAAAAATTGTTCCCTCATTTGTTTGTATTTCACATAAGCTGTAATATTGTTAATTCCAAAGAAAATACAGCACAAAATGAATTCTGATTAAAAATACAAGTATTGTTAATGGACCTTAGCAGAAATTTGTCTTAGCTTGAAAAGAAAAGTTACAGAAGCTGAATGTGTTCTCTTTGGGTGAAATTCACTCCAGCACAAAGGGTATACATAGGGCTGTCAGCACCACTTTATCTCTGAATCAGCTCCCTACAAGGTGGGTGACAACTGGATTGGCCAGTACAAGGGATTTCTACAGCTCCTCCATGCTGGGAGAGTGAGTGTGTGTGTGGGGGGAAAGAGCTGGGTAAAAGGTGACATGGGCACAGATCTATTGGCTTCATCCTGTCCCCAGGTGAGGATGGGAGGGCAATTCTCAATCCAGTCCTCATGAACTTCACCAGCACATTATGGTGCTAAATGGGCAAAGTGTATTTCATTCTTTGACCTTGTTTCAGTTAAAGTTTGTTTTGTACCCCCATCAAATCTTGTTCACCTTTTCTACATGAATAGTCCCAGGCTTGCAGTATCTGCTTTTGTGAAGTCCTAAAAGTCTTGACAGGATACAGATCTCTGTCTTTGATTTCTTGTGAAGAACAAGGATTTTCAGCTGTCACCTTTGTTTCATCTTCTCGTGTCAGCTCACAATGAATCAACAAATTCTGAGGATCAAATCAGAAAGATACATTCTAAATGATTAAGTCAAAAAGGAGGGAACATGGAATTCTGAATAAGCAACATTAAATTGATCTTTGTTTGAAAATTATACATCAAGAAAAGGTGAGTTAATAATGTTATTAGTATACATATAGTACCATAATGTGCTGGGATCAGAAGCATTAACTAGCACAAGCACAAGTTAAAACCTTAAAAGTCAATACTTTCACTACTCAGAGTTTTCTCTCTTGTATTTTACTATTTTTAAAAAACACTTATGGAATTAATATACTATGATTTCTCATTCCAAATAATTGTATGTCTGTCTCTCTCTCTCACACACACATATAGCATTCTATAACAACAGGACTATTATAGAAAATGATCTAAAACATGTGGACTGCAGCCAATATTTGGATATGGTGTAGTTAATTCTGGAAGGTCTAAAAAGGAAATAATTCAACTCATTGCAGAGAAAAATGAGCTAGTCTTAAATACTTTTAATGACAAAGAATCGTATCAAAATATGCAAGCTCGCACTCCTAATATTGAAAAAAGAGAAGATTCTACAGAGTTTGGGGATGGGAGCTTTTGACCAAATTTTCAAAATTGCGTGCAAAAGGACATGTACACTTCTGCACCTTTCATCAGGTATCTGTGGAACACCCAATGTGTGCACTTCAGTGGTTTGCTAGATCACACACTATGCATATGCTTAAATGTTGCTGCGAAGTGCTATGTGTCTATTGTGACACTCATGACTTCAGAGCTCTATCATTAATTCCTGCTGCTCAGCTACACGTTATATATCAGCTGGGCAGAGGTGATGGCCTGCAGCCTCTCCTGGTCCCTGGGGCCTGCTGTAGCACCTGCTCTGCAGGTAACTCAAAGACCTCTCTGCACCTCTGCCTCTTCTTCCACTGCTGGATCAGAGTGGGGAAAGAGCACTTGGTGGCCGTAGTTGGGACAGAGATGAAGGGTGCCCAGTACTGGCCCCAGACAGACCCCATTCAGCTTCCTTTCACTCAGCTGGCTCCCAGCTTCCCCTTCCGGAAATCGCCAGCAAGATCCAAACTTCCCGCTCAGCTTCTACCCTAGACAACCCTCCCCTAGCTTCTCCCCACACAGCCAGACGCCACGTTTTCCCAGCCATATCCTCACCCAGCCACTTCACCAAATAACTTCCATCTTCCCTCCAAAAAGCACCCAGCTGCCTCCCTACCTAGCTCCTGGCATCTTTAGACATCCACCAGTTTTCACCTATCAACACATCTAGTACCTGCCACTCACCCCAGCACTCTACTCCCTACCCTTAACCACTGTTAAGTATTCTGCAGCTCCTTCTCTTTTGTCCCTCCTCCTCCCCATTACTTTGGACTGGGTGTGTTGACCAAAAGCAGAAGTTTACAAAGATATGCAAATTAGCTGATGTATTGATTTGCATAAATGGTCACACATGAAGCTGCTCAAAA
Source organism: Chrysemys picta bellii (assembly GCF_011386835.1). Lineage (NCBI taxonomy): Eukaryota > Metazoa > Chordata > Testudines > Emydidae > Chrysemys > Chrysemys picta. The sequence continues at coordinate 63,888,106 of NC_088791.1, forward strand.
CTTGGCAGCTGTGCTTAAATGCTTTGCTGGACTGGGGCCTCAAATTGAGGTTTGTGTGGGCCTGTTTCTATGCGCTCTCACAACCCAGGCTTGCACGGCCTTTTGAAAATGTGATCATTAATGTTTGCCAGATCAGTAGTTTTATGGAAAAGGAATATTTCTACCACAATAATTCCCTGCCCAATTAGTAGGGGCAGTACAGACCTGTCAGTCCTGCTCAGCAGGGCAGAAGACCCAGACCCTTTCAGGCATTTTCAAAGATGCATAGAAACTAATAGATGGACTACTTCTGTCACCCTTCCTCATACTGAGTGTACCTTACTCCATGTGAAATAAATAGCAGTATTCACAAAGTAAGGTGCTACTTAGCATGAGTGAGGGTGGCAGAATTAGGCCCATATTTATTTATTTGCATTAAATAAACAAGAGTCTCCAGCCCAAATGCAAAGAATCAGATCTTCATATGGAAAAAAACCTCTGAATTACAGGATGATTCTGGACTAACAAACATATTAATAATTGAAATGGAATTACCAGACAAGAGATCTTCCTTTCTTCCTCCTCCCACATCTGCACTAGTGGAAAGTAACAAGCAATGACAATCCCAAGAACATAGAAGAGAAACAAAGCTATCCAAAAGAAATCTAATAAACAGAATTTATAACAGAATAGATAATAATACAGAGACTTCCTCTTAGAAAGCCTTCTCTTTGCATCACAAAGATTGTACCAGAAATCCTGTGTATAACGTTGAAACCTGGTTGCAGCTCTGCATATTTCTTGGGCTGAAACCAAGGAACTTTTGGGCCACAAGGTGGATATACTACACTTTGAGGCAATGTTTCCACAGAGGAACTTTTACCAAAAAAAAAAAAAAAAATCCCACATTTGCTAATTCCAGTGCAGCTGCACCAATGTTAGCAACAATGGGATCCTTAGTGTAGACGGCTTTCCGGTTCCGGCAGCAGTTTTCAGCATTGTGTCAATTAACCCTGTTTTGAGTGGGGTTAATTGACACAGCGCTGAAAATGGCTCTGGAGATGAAAACCCTTCTGTGTAATGGCTCCCAGCATTGCTAAAGACGGTGCAGCTGCACTCATATTAGCAATGGTGGGAATTTTCTGTAAAAATTCCCCAGTGTCGACAAGGCCTGAGAGTGAGCCTTAAATTTTTTTCTGGGTCTTGTTTGTCAATTTCAATTTTGCTTCCCTCATGCATTATCTCAGCCATCTGCAGATCATTGATTTTTAAGGCAGCAGTTCCTTTGATCCCAGCAGTTTGGGTGGAATGAAAGAAAAGAGTGGAAGATTTGCAGTTCACTCTGGTCCCTCTGATACATACACTAAGGGTACATCTACACTACAGGGGGGAGTCGATTTAAGATACGCAAATTCAGCTACGTGAATAGCGTAGCTGAATTCGACGTATCGCAGCCGACTTACCCCGTTGTGAGGACGGCGGCAAAATCGACTTCTGAGGCTTTTTGTCGGTGGCGCTTACTACCACCTCCGCTGGTGGAGTTAGAGCGCCGATTCGGGGATCGATTGTCGCGTTCCAACGGGACGCGATAAATCGATCCCCGAGAGGTCGATTTCTACCCACCGATTCAGGCGGGTAGTATAGACCTAGCCTAAGGTTCTTCACACATACAGTTTGTGCCCATGCTTTTCTTTCTTGTGCTTTGTATTCCTGCAGAATGAAGGGAGCCTAATCAAACAGGACCAGTGAAAATGAGAGATACCGTTATTCATAAATGAAGGTGATATTCTCAGGAATCCAATTCTCCTCCTGGAAGGGTGAGTTTTCCATGGATAGACAGTCAATATACAAAAGATGTTGCCTCAGAAGGTTATTTGGTGAGTTCCTAGAGTACCCAGTTTAGGTTCCAAGGAGGGCAATACTGTTCCTGAAATGGATTTATGAGTTTGGACACTCTGATGACCCACGATACAGGGGAATATAGCCAGACCTGCCTCAGCTGTCTGTTCATTGGATAGCCTAGCCACTTGCACCTATAGGGCTAGATCAGTGGTTCTCAAGCTATGGGATGGGCCTCCCAAGGAGGTGTGAGAATGTGTCAAGGGAGGCACGAGCTATGTGCTTTTTTTGTTTTTTTAAGAGCTCTGGCTCTTAGCCCCAAGTGGCTGGGGCTCATGCAGAAGGGCCATGCACACATGGGATGGGGGGATAAAGAGGAAAGCCAGAGGCTGGAGCCTCACCGCACTGGGGCTGCCAGCTGCAGTCCTGCCTCCTGGGCTTTTCCCTCTGCCCCCTGGTCAATCCCTCACCAGGAGGCGGCCCAGGCTCAGCCTCTCCTTCCCTCCCCCTCCCCCTACTCCCTCACCTGGAGGCGGGGGGGCTCCAGCTGTCAGCCCCAGGGTGGAAGCAGCAGCGCAGAAGTAAGGGTGGCGATGGGATGCTAAGCCTGCTGTGAAAAGTGATAATGATGAATAGCACTTTTCATATTGCCACCCTTACTTCTGTGCTCCTGCTGGCATGGCGCTGCTTTCAGAGCTGGGCTCCCAGCCAGCAGCCGCTGCTCTCTGCTCTGCCTTCAAAGCTGGGTGGCAGAATATGTTTTTTGGGGGGTGTGGTGTGAACAACTACAGATACAAAGAAGGGGGCCCAATCAAATAAGTTTGAGAACCACTGGGCTAGACTGTGCCTTTAAGTTACTAACCCAGCATTCAGGGCACTGCCGAGCCAGGTCACTCTAGGAGCTGCTCCAGGAGGGTCTGTCTCTTAGAAGGTGCAATCCTTCTTGCACCTCTAAGAAGCAGAGGGAGAGTGCATGCTGCACAGTGCCTTAGAATGTTGCAAACTGCTCCCATATCCATGTCCAGAAATCCTTGCTTGCTGGCACTGTAAAAGTTGCTGCCAAAACTTACCTTCATCCCAACACATAGCTCCCTTGTGAATTTTAGGAGAGAGAGGTCTTTGCACTTCAGTTGTTCCTTGCTCTTTGCACCCTTTCTAAGAACACTCAAACAATGGCCAAGCACCATCTAGCACATGTGCTTATGCTGCGGCCTATAGGCTGTTTTGCAGCATTCAAGGATATCTAGCCACCTAAAAGACCACTGATAGAATCACAGAAATGCAGGGCTGCAAGGGACCTCAAGAAGTCAGCTAGCCCTGCCCACAGCTCTGAGGCAGGACCAAGTAAACCTACACCATCTCTGACAGGTGTATGTGTCCAACTTATTCTTTAAAATGTCCAGTGATGGGAATTCCACAACCTCCATTGGAAGCCTATTCTAGTGTTTAACTAACCTTAGAGTTGGAAAGTTTTTCCTAATAGCTAGCCTAAATCTGTCTTGCTGCAAATTAAGCCTATTACTTCTTGTCCTACATTCAGTGGACAAGGAGAACAATTGATCACTGTCTTCTGTAATAGCCCTTAACATATTTAAAGACTATCAGGTTGTCCCATCAGTCTTCTTTTCTCTAGACTCACCATGCCTAGATTCTTTAACCTTTCCTCATGTTAGGTTTTTTAAACCTTTCATCATTTTTGCTGCTCTCCTCTGAACTATCTCCAATTTATCCACATCTTTCTTAAAGTGTGTTCCCAGAACTGGACACAGTACTCCAGCTGAGACCTCACCAGTGCCGCAGAGTGGGACAATTACTCCTCCATCCCATAGCTTACATATGACACTCTTGTTAATATACTCCAGAATGATATTAGCCTTTTTCACAACTGCACCACATTGTTGACTCTTATGCAATTTGTAATTCACTATAACTCCCAGATTTTTTTCAGCAGTACTATTACCCACCCAGTTATTTCCTGTTTTGTAGTTGTGCATTTGATTTTTCCTTCCTAAGTGATATATTTTCACTTCTCTTTATTGAATTTCATCTTATTGGTTTCAGAGCAATTCTCCAATTTGTCATGGTCGTTTTGAATTCTGATCCTGTCTTCCACAGTGTTTGCAACCCCTCCCAGCTTGGTGTCATCTGTAAATTTTATGAACGTACTCTCCATTCCGTTATTCAAGTCATTAATGAAAATATTGAACTAGGACTGACTCTTCCAGGATTCCAGTAGATAAGTCCTCCCAGTTTGACTGTGAACCGTTGGTAACTACTCTTTGAGTAGTCTTTCAGTCAGTTTTGCAACTACCTTATAGTAATTTCACCTCGGCCACATTTCTCTAGTTTGCTTATGAACATGTAATGTGGGACTATGTCAAAAGCCTCACTAAAATCAAGATATATCACATCTACTGCTTCCCCCTAATCACTAAGCCAGTAACCCTGTCAAAGAAGAATGGTTTGGCATGATTTGTTCTTGATAAATCCATGTTGGCTATTCTTTAAACCCGATTATCCTTTAGATCAGTGGTTCTTAACCTTGGGTGCACGCACCCCCTGGGGGTGCGAGATGCCCTTTCTGGGGGTGTGAGCCATGCTAGATTTTGTTAGAAGGTAAATCATCGAAAACACAAATTAAGCACAGGCATGTAAATACAACTACATTGTTTAATCAAACCTATGTATTTATTAACATTATACATTTTTTAAGGATTACTGTAATATACAAACAAAAATATATCTAGGTTTAAGGGTGCGAGAACATATTTTTTAGGTTTAAGGAGTGGGAGAACATATTTTGATTTTTGATAAAGGGTGCGAGAACATATTTTGAGAACCAAAGGGGTGCAGGCTGCAGTAAAGGTTAAGAACCACTGCTTTAGATGTTTCTTATTAATTTGCTCCAGTATCTTTCCTGGTATCAAAGTTAGGCTGACTGGTCTATAATTCCCTAAATTCCCTTTGTTCCCTGTTTTAAAGATGGATACTATATTTTCCCTTCTCCAGTCCTCTGGGATCACACTTGTCCTCCATGAGTTCCCTAAGATAATTGCTAATGGTTCCGAGATTGCTTCAGCTAGTTCCTTAAGTACCCCGGGATGAATTTCATTAGGCCCTGCTGACTTGACTACATCTAATTAATCTAAATATTCTTTAACCTGTTCTTTCCCTATTTTGGCTTGCACTCCTTTGTCCTTGTTGTTAATATTAATCGTGTTGAGTATCTGGTCACCATTAACCTTTTTAGTGAAGACTGAAGCAAAAAGGCATTAAACACCTCAGTCTTCGTGACATCAGTCATTAGCACTCCTTCCCTCCTAAGTAGAGAATCTACTTTTTCCTTCATCTTTCTCTTGAACTTAATGTATTTAAAGAACCTCTTCTTATTGCCTTTTATGCCCCTTGCTAAATGTAACTCATTCTGTGCATTTACCTTTCTGTTTTTGTCCCTATATGCTTGTGCTAGTCTTTTGTGCTCCTCCTTAGCAATTTGTCCGCGTGTTTCTACTTTTTGTAGTATTCCTTTTTGATTTTCATTGAAGAGCTCTGGATGGAGTCATGTTGGCTTCTTACTATTCTTCCTATCTTTCCTTTGCATCTTGTCTTGTGTAAGAGCATCTGAGACTCTGGCTAACACAGGTGGGAGTTATTGGCAGTGTGTACTCAGAGAAGGGCTCTTGTCTATGGGACTTGTGTGTCCCCTTAGTATAACACAGCATGAGCCCGTTGACGTCAGGACATAGTTCAAATTCTGTCTGTTTTCCCAGGCTTTTGAGAAAGGGGTAGATTGAAAAATGAGCCAGGGAAATTATTTTTAAAATGTATAATCTTACATAACTTTTTAACCTATAATTTATAATGAAGAGTGAGGTCTTTCTAAAAGATATGCTCTGGCTCAAGCAGAAGTTATGGGGCTTGATACTGTGGAAATTCTATGGTGTTATGAGAGAAGCCAGACTAGATGATCTAATCATCCCTTCTGTCTTTAAAAGCTATGATTTTTACTGAGCCTGAATAACTAAATATGTAAGCAGGAATTAATTAATTTATTTAATAAAATAGATCCGTGTTTTAAATGTTACATAATCCAGGATACATGGCACATTTAATAAAAATCTAAGTATTTAAATAAATAAATCTCTAATTCTTCTCTTCCGAATGATAAGCTTGTAAGCTCTTTGGGGCAGAGACCATGCATTCGTTTATGTGCGTAAAATACTTATCTTATGATAGCTGCTACCAGAGTCAAATAATAATAATAATAATTCTTGGGATTGTGATCTTTGTTGATAGACTAATGCTTAAAGCTAAGCCAAAACCTTATGCAGTGTTTCCTAGAGGAAAGTAGGGTATTCCAGTCAGGCTGTCATCGTTCTTCTTTATGGCTGTTCCATTTAATGAACACAACATCAAATTCAGGGATACAGGGTCTAAGTGGAACAATGATCCTTACTTGACAAGATTGGGTAGCTGTTAAAAGGAATTGGTTCTAGATATCATCTTCACTGACCACTAGTGTGGAAAACCAGGGGCTACATGGCCACTTGAGAACTTGCTCGGCAGTAAGATTAGTGGGAAAGTGCATAAGAAGGTTGTGTAGGAGTATGTAGGCCCATTTAAGGGCCAGGGTGGAACTCACAAACAGAACAGCCTGGGGATAATGCAGAAGACTCCCCACTCTGTTCTAGTGACCTGTTTAAACAGGAAGAGGAAGCTGAGCAGAGTGGGAGGAGAATGGAAGCTGAACAGTCTGCAAAAGGGTGGTGAGCTCTCTCCATCTCCAGAAGGCTAGCCTGACCAGGCACAGAGACTTTGTTTGGGGAGCTGTGAACCCAGGTCCTGAAGTAATGATCTGTGAACTGTTATTTCCAAGTGCTCCTTCCCTGGGGCTCCATTAAAGAAGATATACTTATTTTGACTAGTTTGTTTTGGCTTCTTATCACTCTGATCTGTGCAAGATAATTTATTGATGCCAAGTTGGGGGAAAGAAAGGTGAGGATCACCTGCAGTGCCACTCTTGGGCACAGGGGAATGCATAGAATGGCCCTGCCTGTTACAAGTATCTTCAGCCAGGGTGGGCAGACAGCATCTGTTCCTCATACTATTGTGTCCTTTGAGAAATATTTGCTCACCTTTTGATAACAGTTTGATGCAAACATCTGCTTGTGAGCAGTTGCCTCAAAAACGTTGCTGCTTGAAATCCATTCTGAGTGCTATATGTCCTCTCTGCTTCTGTGTTCAGGTTCCCTGGATATGAGTGGCTTGAATTAAAATCAAGCTGTTTGATTAGTCAGAGGCAGATTTGTACAGTATTATAAATTCTTCCTTCTTTGGTCGATCAGGAATACCATGTTGATTCAAGTTGTAGCGGTTTTCAGGGGATGAAGAAATACACTCAGCTACAGATGAATGATGAACTCATGGCCCTTTATATCTCAGATGATAACACTTATTTGTTTTCTGTTGTTATTGTTATTCATTTGTATTGCCCAACCACGTACAATACGAACAACATTGAATCTATCTCCCCTTGTAAGTATTCTCACACTTCTTATCAAACTGTCTGTACTGGGCTATCTTGATTATCACTTCAAAAGTTTTTTTCTCTTACTTAATTGGCCTCTCAGAGTTGGTAAGACAACTCCCACCTGTTCATGCTCTCTGTATGTGTGTATATATATCTCCTCAATATATGTTCCACTCTATATGCATCCGAAGAAGTGGGCTGTAGCCCACGAAAGCGTATGCTCTAATAAATTTGTTAGTCTCTAAGGTGCCACAAGTACTCCTGTTCTTTTTGCGGATACAGACTAACACGGCTGCTACTCTGAAAAAAGTACAGAAAGTGACAGCCCCTGTCCTGAACAGCTTTCAAAGTAAGACAGATTTCAGAGTAAGATAGTTCTGGACAGTTGTCTGATGTGAATGTTGTCTGATGATGACATTACATTAATACCTTTGAATCATAGCATTGTCACCAGAACTGTTAAGAACTTGGTGAAGACACACAGGACTATTAATAGCCCATATGGGATGAATCAATAAGAACAGTGGTTTTGGAGATAAAAGATCATAGGAATCTTATGTACCATTGTCTTACAGAGACATCAACAAGATGAATGGATGTTATAAAAATTATTTACTGCTACACCTGAAACTATTGATTTTATGATCTTTGTTTGAAATCTTGCTCTTTTGTGCAACAATTAAATCTTTTGATGTACTGGATGGACTTGGAGATCTTCAGATTTCTAGAGCCCTGTGTGGATACAAAATTTGTATCCTCATCCAATCGGCGATCCGCAAACATGGTCCATGGATATAAAGCAGATATCCACAGATTTGCAGAGCTCTAGATATAACATTTGGATCTGCATCCATCCGCAAACATGATCTCCGGATATCCAGAGATTTATAGGGCTCTACAGATTTCTTCACGTGAAGAAAACTGAATGTCGTTCAAAGTGGCTTTCTGTCTGTAGGATTCTTGTGATAGTCCATCTGTAAAATCTCAGGGCTATCTCTATCTTCATGGCTAGTTGCTTTGTGGGCTCTGTTTCAAACTGGGTTTTATTGCTGCTTGGCCCCATTGTCAATAAATGGAGATATACCTATCTCATAGAACTGGAAGGGACCCTGAAAGACAATGGAGTCCAGCCCCCTGCCTTCACTAGCAGGACCAAGTACTGATTTTGCCCCAGATCCCTAAGTGGCCTCCTTAAGGACTGAACTCAGGACCTTAGGTTTAACAGGCTAATGTTCAAACCACTGAGCTATCCCTCCCCTTATTAAAGCAGAAAGAGACAGTCCTGGAGGCAGCTACATCTTAACATATTGAGAGCTTTGAAGATAAGGACTGTCACGGAGTATTGGGGAACTCAGGGCCCTGCACCCCCGGCTTCCTGCGATTCACCATGACTCTCAGCCAGCCAGTAAAGCAGAAGGTTTATTTGGATGACAGGAATACAGTCCAAGACAGGTCTTGCAGGCACAGACAACAGGGCCCCCCTCAGTTAGGTCCAGCTTGGGGTCCCAGGGCATCCCAGCCCCCCCCCTTTGGGGGGTCAGAGCCATCTCTGCCTCCCAGCCATCTCTCCAGCCCGCTTCCAACCCTCTGCCTTCAGCGACCCCTCCCACAGCCTTTGTTCAGTTTCCTGGGCCAAGGTGTCACCTGGCCTCCAACCCCTTCCTGGGTTCTCATGTTACATGCTTAGGTATTCGCCTTCGGGCAGTCTCCCATCCCCCAATGCAGACTATCCTAGCCACACTCCCCTGTCAGCATTCACAGACCACAGTAAGAACAGTCCCAGTTCGTCACAAGGACCCAAACCTTGAAGTGGATATGGAATTAGATGAGAGGTGACAGTAGCCTATGGAGCACTAGTGTGATACTCCCAGTGTTCTGTTTTGGGAGATGGAATCCTTTGTGTAGCCTTCACGATCAGCTCTATGTAGAGTAAGTCCACCCTTGCCAAGATAAAGGCACGAATAACTGTGGCTAGGTCTGCATCTGAGAGGAAAGAATGGCCAAAGATGGGAGAAGACACTTCTGGATGCTAGCTGATGGGTTTGGTAAGATTTTTAACCCGTGCACCTCCTAGACAGTTAGAGGACACACCTTTTGACAAAGGGCTTCAATCAGTCCCTTAAAGTGTTCCTCTTTCCCATCAGTATCACTTCCACCCAAGCAAGTTTCATTTTGAGCCAGCTGCACTTTATCCAGGAGCTGTTTTTCTTTCAGAGTCTAAGTAGAGATGAGTAACTGCATTGTCTCATTCTCAGCAAGTGCAGCTGTAATATTGAGAATCTAGTTAGACATATAAGAGGGAAGGCAGCACCAAAACTTCAGGACTGCTGCATGTGGATCTAGAGGTCTTGTGGAGGAGAAGTGAACCTGGTGAGCCAGCACTTAGTGGTTAATTGTACAGAAGGCTGATGAGAGGTCTAGAAGTACTAGTGTTTGCCCTTTTCCGTGGGTGTAAGGAGATTATCTATCAATGCAACTAGTGCATCTCTGTGCCATATCCTGGTGTAGATATCTTACTTTTCAAATTATTCTTTGTTATTTGCATCAGAAATGTCAACTTCTGAATCAGATGCTATTTGCATCGTACCTTATTGGATTTCTTATACCTTTCATTTGGAGCCTTTGAACAGAGATTTGGAGGTTGAAGTGGATGGGGCAGGACAAAATAACGAAGTCACTGGAGGAAGCAAACAAGCAGCTATTAGAAAGGTTGCCTGACAAGCTGTAGTAGAGGAGCTGAGGTGCATTTGTTCAGCTGCCCAAACTTGGCTAGTTCAGGTTTGAGAGAGAGGACCTGTGGTGCTGAGACACTTTTTATAGTGGGCGTGCTGAAGGTGAACACCATATATTTGGGTTGTTATTATTACTTCAAGCTCGACGTGCCGGCAGCATCCCTAGTTCCAGCACCTATGGCAGAGGACTGGGGGCCGTGGGAATCCCCGGTCTGTCCCTTTAAACCTGCAGCAGCGAGTTGGGCATGAACGGTGCTGGACACGTGAGTTGGTCTCAGTGTGCTCTAGCCTGCCTCTGCTTCCACTGCTGCTGTATTTCTAATGTTTTATCTGGCCCAGGTCCAGCCCCCGATCCTAGGTTTTTCGCCCTGCCTCCTACTCCTCCTCGTATTTTTTTTTCACAGAGCCCCCTCCTATTTTTTCCACCCACGGGCAAAGGTGTTTTTGTTTTTACTCATCCCAGTTTAATCCGTGGGCAGGACTCGCCTAATAATATTTCTAGCCCCAGCAGCTCACACCACAGACACCACAGCTCTCGCTCGCTCGCTCTCGCTCTCTCTTTTTTTCAAATGATCGCTCTTTCGCTGCCGCTCCCGAGCCCCCCATCTCCACAGTGTGCATGACTCCTGGCAAGAGGGCCGAGTCCCCCGTGCCTTTCCAATGTGTCTTCTCTTACTGGGTCCTGAGCCGATCCCCGGGCGATAGCCACCGCTTGCGTCTCATTTTGGCAAGAAGATATCCCCCCCCCACTTGGTTTGCTCCTGCTCTGCTTGCAGCGGTCCCCCCTCCTGGCATTTGTAGGGCTGCAATTCACCCTCTCTCCCTCCTTCCCCACCCCCCTTCTTGAATTGCTCCGCGTTACTAGCGATCCCTGTTCCCAAAGCGTACGGGAGAGAAGAGAGCAGAGTCCCCCCCTCCTCCTCCACCACCAGCACCGCTACCACCATCACCTCCTCCTCCTCCCCTTCTCTCCTTTTTGGCAGCACCAGGACGTCCGGTGTGCGGTGGTGGCAGCGAGCGGCGAGCGCTCGGGTTGAATCCCCCCCGCACCCCCCTCCCCAGCTTTCAAGGTGCTCGGAGCGATTGTTCCCGGCTGAGCAGCGGCAGCGGCAGGATGAGCACACGAGGGGAAGGAGCCGGCCAGCCTTCCACTTCCACTGCTGCCCAGGAGCAACCTGCAGCCACAGCGCCTCAGAAGAGAGGACGGGGCAGACCCAGGAAGCAGCCACAAGTCAGTACCCGCTCCCTACACGGAGCGCGCGCGGGAGGAGCCGAGCGTGGCCATGGACGGGCTCCCGCTGCCACTGGAGTCCTGGGGACGGGGCAAGGCGGCGGGGGTGCGGGGGGGGGGGGGCTTTGTTGCGCTCCCTTCCCCGCTAAGCACTGAAGAGGCTCCGCCGCACGCGCCGGGAGAGGGGCCGGAGCTGCCCGCCGGAGGGGGGAAAGGCGCAGCGGCGGCGGCGCGGGGTGGGTTGCCGGGCAGAGGCGCTGGCTATTGTGCGCGGCGTGGTGGCGGTGGCAGCGCTGTTCAATGGAAACGTGCAGCATGGAGCAGCGCAGAGCCGGCCAACCAGCGCGCGCTGGGTCATCCCCGAGCAGAGTTTGAAATTGCGAGAGGGCGAAGGGACTGAGCTGCGCCGGCTCCCTCCTCTCGGAGCCTTTGCAAGCTCCGGGGCTGTGGGGGTCGGGTCCCACCGGGGGCTGCTGCCGCCTCCGAGCTTGACCAGCCCAACCCCTACATCCTGGGGCTGGGGGGTGCGGCTGCAAAATCGCTTGGCTTTTGGTCTCCCCCACCCCCCTTGGTGTGCACGAAGGTGCCCCCCACTCCCGGCGGCGGGGGGAGGCTGCTGGAGGGGGGCAGCGCCGCAGTCACAACACCTTTTGCATTTCCGGAGCCCTTTGCCAGGCAGGTCGTTCTTCCACCTCCGGGGGGGGGGGGGGCGGCTGTTCCGGGTTCTGGCGCCCCCCCCTCGCTTTGCACCCCTGGTCAGTTTCAGGGACTCCAAAAAGGGGCGCATCGGGCCCCTCTTCGCTTGCAGGACCCGACTCGGGTTGAAGCTTGCTAGACTTGTGCCCCCCCCCCCTTCCTTTCCTGGAGTGACATTGCCACACTGCTTCCCCGAGTCCGGCTTTTTTCACCCCCTCTGAAGCGGTGTATGCTGCGGGGATTTTGCCTGCGGATGCAACCAATTAAGCTTGCAGCTTTGCAGGGGCTGCATGGGGAAGCACCGAGCTGGAGGTTTTGTTTGCCATAATTCGCAGGCTTCGGAAGTACCGATTGGAAGTGTGTGGGGATTTCTAGTGAGCTCATTTAAACTGACTTCCGCGGGCTTTAAACATGTTTACTCCATTCGTTAGCATCTCACCACTTCCTTCAAAGCATGTCAGATGATTAGAAAATATTATGGGAGCTCTAAGATGCAGAACATCCTCGAAAACATCCCCCTAAACTGGGGGATATGCAGCTGCTCCCGCCCCTCCAGTGTGCTCCTGAAAAATGCACATAAAATACTTTTGGAAAACCACAAAACTGGAGCCCCACGTTTTCCCGCTCTGCCCTGTGACACTTATTCAGCTTTGCGATCTCAGCTTTATATCCCACAAACTCACTTTACACCTAGCTCCGACAACGTGGTCTTGCAACAAAACCAACCAGTAGCATTGGGCTCTGCAAGTTTTGAGCATGGCTTTTTTAGCATTTGAATGGCTAGGAGAGAAAGAAAACTGCATCTCCTAAAACGTGTTCGATCCAGATGTGCACCATGTCGCTCTGGCTCGCAACTGAAAATCATATCATTTAATCTCCTTTCCAGACTATCTAAATGTACCAGGGAATTTAAAATCTGAAGGGTTTTAGGCTGGTTTAAGTTAACAAACTGTATTTAATTAGTTTTACCACATCCTGTAATCTGAATGAAATGTTCAATATTTAGAACTAGACGAGTTTTATTGTATTTATGATTCACTGAATAAATATTTGGAATCCGAACTATTAGTCATTCATATCCATTTTAATGACTGGTTTATTTACTATCAAACACAGGGACCAGTTAAGAAAATTGCTAAAATAATCACTGTTCTTGTATAGATGTGTTAAACTTTTTCATTACAGATATTTTATTTCCACAAATCTATATTGCATGCCAAAAATCTGTTGTAAAGAAATCTTTACATTTACATTTTAACAAAAGACAATTAAGTTTGGACAAATGCAAACTTCATAAAACAAAGGCAAATTAAAAAAATCAATTTGTGCCCTTAAGAGAAAACTGCAGATTACTTCCCAGTTTTTCAGTATTGAGTTTTTTCAAAAAATGTTTGTGATAGAAACTACATACCATAGTTTTATACTTTTATGATGAAACGTAAATGAAATGGGTAATTAATTTTGAAAAACCATCTTTCCACAAAGTTCACAATCGCCATCCCTGTTAACAATTTGTGTTTTCTGGTATGTTTTACTGTTGTTAGAATATGCAAATTTTCATGATGTTCTTACATAATTACAATTTAAATGACGTCTCCCTTTAATATGCAAACTAGAGTTCTCTACTTCACTTTAAACTTTGTATCATTCTGTGACGTTGTGCATATTCATTTATACTTCATGTTTTTAGGTAGCTCTTCAGTTGTTGTTTATACTTAAGGTCTATTTGGGTAGTGTCTTGTGGAGATTCTTGCTACAATAGCATGTTTTCCTGTGTTTAGGAACCAACTGGAGAACCATCTCCTAAAAGACCAAGAGGAAGACCAAGAGGAAGCAAAAACAAGAGTCCCTCTAAAGCAGCTCAGAAGGTGAGATTATGAGAGAGAGAGAGAGAGAGAGAGAGAGAGAGAGAGTTCTTAACAATTACTGTCCACTCATCAGTTAGTTTCCAAATTATTCTAGTCATTCAGCCTTTGAACTGTAGGATTTGAACCATTTTTAATAATGGAGGCCACATATTTTCTGCATTTTACCTTTGTAAGATCAGAGTTAACATTTGCTGCAGAAAGACCCTAGCACAGAACATATGAGGTCAATTTACTTTTTGTACAGTGCATACAGTATGAAATATTATCACATATTTGAGTTATTGATTGAGATCTTCTGCAGCTAGCATTGTGGTCTAGAAAGAAAATCAATATTATTAATTATTATTAGTAGTAGTATTTTCCCAGTTTGAGATTTAAATAGTCTTCTATGCACAAAAATGAAAATTCATTGCCTGTACATTTATTTACATTACTACTTCAAAACAAATCTGTCTATTAAAGCTAAGTGCTTTGTCAAACATGTGCTAATTAGAAGTAAATCCAATTATGTGTTGATAGAAATATTTCTTGAAATTTACAGTTTTAAATTGTGATGGTAAAGTAAACTGTGAGTTACAGTAACAGCCTGCTATGTATTGTTTAGTAATCACTTTCAAAGAGGTTGTTTCTTGAAACAATATTAGTCTTTTGAACCAGTCCTACAATTTGGTGTTGCTAGCAGATACATACCATAGTGGTTCTGAATAGTTTAGCAATCGTACAGGCCAGTCCAGTGAAGACAATCCTTTTAGTTCATAGATTTTAAATTGCAAGTTCAACCTGAAAAACTAGCTTAATTTAAATTTGCCAATGCTGTGCATTATATCTTGCTAACAAGGCTAATAATACATTTATATATGACATTTTTTTGGTGAACATAAGTAAATAGAAGTATGTAGTTTTGAAAATAAGTACAGGAGTAATGGTTCTGTAGGGGGGTCCACAGCAGTTAGCACTAATTTACAGGTACTAAGTTGAAAACAAAAGGTTATGAAATGTGGGAGTGAACTGTGATGCTTAAGTGTATCAGTGGGTTTTATGTTATGTGGTAAAATGTGTGTTGGAAGATGGTTGTTGGTTCATCTAATTATGGTTAATTTTTAAATGTGGTTTACTTTGTGCCTGTGGGCACTGACCATGTTAAGTTCGATAGTTTTCAGTGTTATAAATTACCATAGCAACTAGTGATAAATATTAAGTTCTTTCATGTCTGTTTTAAATGTTTTGAATATTAGCTGAAGGAACATTTTCCTACAGTGTTTGAATTTCCAATTGTTTTTTAGTGTCTGGGCTGGGAAAAAACAGTATATTCAATCAATAAACGTATACGTTCGTAAAAATTGTACTTTTCAGGTTAGATATTTAAAATATACAAAAACCACTTTGCTATCCTAATAAGTGTAGGTATTTAGGTTTTTTCTTTGTATAGTTAAAAATGTACATCAGATTCAGTATTAAACAGTTTAAAATTAATTCTTCAAAAGAGAGAAAATACATTTTTATTAGTTTGGAAAATCGAAATTTAAGATTAAACGTTTTGAATATTACTGTTGGAAGATTTCTAGCAAGAATAAAATTTTAAAGTAATTCTTCATCAAAATGTATTTTTAAAAGATATTTCTAGTAGAAATATTAAAAGCTGTTAATAAATCTGAATGATTTAAAATCATCATAAATTAGAAAAGACTTTTTTATTATACAAAATTATATATTATGCAGTTTAGTTACATTCAGATCATTTTGGTGCATGTAGTTCCTTTTTAGTCTGAATTAAGAACTGAACAAATTAATAGCACCTTTTTGATTTTCAGAGTTCACCAAGTAACTACTGTAACTAAGGCAAACTCTACAGAATGTTATGTGTAATAAAATTTGACCAAGGGACACGTCTTATTTATATTAAAAAATCTTTGATGTTTCCTTAAATATAAGTCTGATGTGTTTTTTTTTATTTTTGTGATGGAATGGTTATTAAAATATGTATCTTGGGTAAGATGCACAAGTCTTTGGTAAATATTCCAAAGTGTAAAACAGTTGTAGAACTTTTAAAAATAAGTAAATAAATAAATAAATAAATAAATAAATAAAGTAAAAGCTTTGGGATCATGTTTCAACTAGCTATTTGTTGCTCTTTTTTAAAATAGATGTTGTAATATCACATTTGACACCTCAAAGTTTTTATTTTATACAGTTTTTTTTATGATAAATCTCCTTATAGTAAACATGAATTGAAAAGTTTGCTCGTTTAAAAACAAACAAAAACTCATGGTTCAGTTGTTGTTGGTATCACTTTTTAAAATAATGAATTACAGTTGTAATTTTCTGACATATATATTAATATATATTAATTGAACGGGCTCTATATCCTTTTCCAACTCTCAAAGGCTTGCTTGTTAACTTTGCTAAAACCCTATACATGTAAACTTGGTTGCTCTACATGAAGTTGAAAATTGCTGGAATTTCTATAGAATAGTGTGTGGCCTATGGTTTTCAAAGTGAGTTCATTGAAATGTACCATAGTGTTCACAACATGTAAGATAAACGTACACCACTAGAACCCACAGAGCGGACGTGAGAAGGCACTCATGATTAATTGATCGGGTGTTCTCTTGCAAACCATTACACATAACAATTAAAAATGTATTACACAAACTGGCAGAGAGCTAAAAATACTCAGACAAGTATTGGAGCTTTGTTTTGTTATACTTTAAAAAGTAAATACCCTTAAATCAGTTGAGGCACCATTTTCCCTGTGATCATGATTCTGTGGTCTATTTAAAATTTCTTGGTGTATGGTGTTTTTTTTTTTTTTTTTTTTTACTTGCAGAGCTTGTGTTTGGACTTAGTAAACTGGCCTTGGGGCATTTGAAAACAAACTGTGCTTGTTAGGAAATTAGCAATGTGAAACTTGACAATGCATGCAGAATGTTGCAAGACCAATTGGACAGCTAATAATGTAGCAATTACTCTAATGTCAGGTAATACACACATAAAAACTGACTTGCATATAATACATATCTAGGCTTGGAAAGATAGATTTTTATCTGTAAATGTTTGTTGGTGAACGTTGATTTCACTGTTCACACACAAATCAATGAAAAATATTTCCATCAATAATAATCAAAATTTACATATAAGCAAAGTAAGAAAAATGCTGTGTGATAACTGGAGTTTGATTTAAGGATATTTACTTTGCATAATTTGATGTGATCACAATTTATGTTTGATCGGTTATAAAGCTTTATCTTTTTTAATCTCAGTGTCTGCTGTCATTAAATAATTATTGTCTGACCCTCTCATAATTTCCTACAACTGTGAAAATTTAAATTGATACAATTTTTTAAAAAATGCTTAAAACCCATGATTTTGTGCAACAGTGAAAATTTAAATAGATGAAAATAAAAAAGGCTTAGAAACAAACCAATATCAGTCAAAATTATATAAAAATAGAATTCTACCAAGCTTATACATATTTATTACATGTATTTATTAGATGAATACATAAGGTAAACCTGCATTTTACAAAAAAACACCCCAACCTCTCAGTCACTTTAATTTTCCACAAACAGTGAATGCGAATAACTTATTAACAGATGACAAGTAGGAGACAGACATAAAAGGACTCTAATCACATTGTACTAGAGTGTTTAGAATTACTCTATCATTGGAGCTTATGTCTCTGAACAAGTCCTGCTGTCATTGATTTAAACCAAAAATGGAGGTATTCTCTTTTCTAAGGTTTATCTGTTTGACTTTGCAAAAAGAACAACATATTGACATCCCTCTATTATCTTTATGGTTGCTCCATACCTATGTTTTATTTGTTAGACTGTGGTAGCACTGCTACCAGTACATCTCCATTTCCCTTATGCATTCAGGGCTTTTCTTTGTTTAGCTCCTATATTTGTGCGTGATAAAATTTCCCTTATTTGGAATGAAAAAACACACTTTTGGAGTAAAACAATAGAAATAGTTACTATGTGCCATAACAGAAAACTTCAGAAATGAATCCCAAGAAGTGCTCTTATGTCAAATTCACCTTCAATTTAAAAGTTTAGGTCCGGCTCAACTGAAATAGAGTCATTTGTTTTTCATTAGAATGAAATTAAATAACTCAAAAACGCATGAGTTGGGAAATGCACACTTTGCAAACAAAAGTTAGTGGTACTGTTTGTATCTACACTTTGTTATATGCCTTCTATGAAGAGAGGTTTGTGTCTCTAAGTTAAATAGTCAGGTGAAATCCTGGCCCTGTTGAAATCAGTGAGAGTTTTGCCACTGACTTCTTTGGGGCCACAATTTCACCCTACGTTGGTTGATGAACATCTAGTTGACCTATGAGGAAAGGTTAAAAAAACTGGCCTTGAGAACAGAAGACTGGGGGGGAGGGGGAACCTGTTAACAATCTTCAAATATATTAAGGGCTGTTGTAAAGAGAACTGTGATCAATTGTTCTTCATGTCCACTAAAGGTAGGACAAGAAGTAGTGGGCTTAATCTGGAGCAAGGGAGATTTAGATTAGATGTTAGGAAAAACTTTCTAACTGTAAGGGTAGTTAAGCTCTGGAGTAGCCTTCCCAGGGAGTCTGTGGAATCCGCATCACTGGAGGTTGTTAAGGACAGGTTAGACAAACACCTGTCCGGGATGGTCTAGGTTTACTTGGTCTTGCCTCAGTGCAGGGGATTGGACTTGATGATTTCTTCAGGTCCCCTCCAGCCCTGCATTTCTATGATTCTATGTGATGTACAAGTGGCCATTGCACCTAAAACATGGAGACTACAGCCACTGAGATGTTTTCAGTAAGATGTGTCAGGCAGGACACCCTGTTTAGCGATAAACTGGGTAAATATGACATGGAAGCTATAACAAGATTATGTCTGTTCAGTACCTCAGAGTCCTTTTATTATTGTTTTTAACGAAGTGACTTCAGTAGAGGGACACTTCATTGTGCAAGTTCTCTTGACTAGGTTCGACAATAGTGATCTTTGTTGAGAGAGCTATCAATTACTCCAGCTGACCTATGCCTCTGACACATTTTATCTTGACATCTCAACAGATCATTTTGCAAAACAGATAGAGTATACAAGATATGGATTCTGTTGCATTTGGGTTTGTGCTTGACAATATATGGATGCCCAAAGAACACTTTATATCCATTCAATTATTTACACTCATCTTGTCTTGTTAATTGCCTTCAACTACACAGTTTCAGTTTCTGGTTGGCATTGCCCACCCATGCACCAAGGACGCGCTGGTGGTGGGAAAGTCAGACTCCATTTTTGCAAGCCCAGGACAGTGTGAGGTTAGGAGCAGCTTCAAGTCGCCTTGTGCTACTGAAGCTTAGATGAATTGCAGACCTTTCCATTGACTGTTAACTGCCTTTAATATGAAAAAAGATTGAAATGGCAGTTGTGATAGCATGAAAAATACCATTTTTTCAGACATATTTTGTGCTCAAAAAGCTACTTAATTCAGTTCCACTCCCAAAATGTTTTATCACAGCAATTCATTGCTTATAATATTGCACATGAAAGTGTTAATTTAAAAAAAAGAAAAACACCCTTAAACTGCATATATGCTAATCTTCCCGCCCCTTGCTCAGCCCTCCTCTGTTTTATGTTCAGTGTTAAATGTTGTTGTGTTATGTTATATAGAGCAAAGTCATGTCTCAGCATGTTGTGTCATGTGCTGAGATATAACCCAACACAACACACCTTACTCTACATTGCATCAGAGGATTAAAAAGAAACAGCTTCCTTTGATTAAGCAGGTATAAACTGCAGTGGATAGCTGAGATCACTTGCAAGCTGCCGCCTAAATAATACTGTTTGTTATGCTTAGGAGGTTTGGTGCTCTCTCCGGATTTGTCCCTCACTCAAGACACAACAGTGTAATAAAAGCAAACAGTTAGCAGAGTAATTAGATTAAATTGCTCTAAATATCTATTAAAAAGGCAAAATAGTGCTGTTGGGTTGATGTGTTTAACTTCTTGTTAATTAAATTTTACATTTTTCCACACAATTTTATTTATTTGACAGGATCACTGCTAAATAACTAGTCATGACTCCAGGTATTTATATTGTGACAATATTGTGCTCCCAAAGTAAACTTGTGCTATATTTGTCAAAATATTAATATTAATAATAATTAAATATCCCAGTGAAAAACTGGAACTATGTTTCCTAGATTCCTTGTCTTTACTATCATCTTTTGACCATTATTTTCCTTCTTGTTTGTTCAAGAAGTGTTTTGTCTTTGCCTTTTAGAGTAGAGATAAAATGTCCATTACGGAAGTCCTTGTCATTCATCTTCTGCAGTTTAGTCTATGGAAACCTTCCTGTTTGCTTACAGCATCTCTCTGTACCAAAACATAATGAACTGGAATGCACTTCTGTTTGCCCAGCTCACCTCTGGGAAAGATTTGGTTTTGATAAGAACTATAGAAATGTTTTTCTTCTGACATGAGGTGGAAATCGTATACATCACTAACATAGTGCCTTTCATTCCAAAGGGTCCTGAAGCACTTTACAAACTGATATACAAACTATACACAGGGAACACTATCCACTACTGAATGTAGCCATCTCTGGGGTGAAACATTGTTAACAGCTCTCAGCCACACTGCATGAAGTTTAGGACTGGAAATGAAGATTGATTATTCAAAGAAATCTGCATGTACTCTTTCCAGTCAAGCTACTTTATATAGTCTAGGTCAGGGGTTCTCAAACTGGGAGTCGGGACCCCTCAGGGGGTCGCGAGATTATTACATGGGGGGGGGGTTGCGAGCTGTCAGACTCCAACCCAAACCCCCTTTGCCTCCAGCATTTATAATGGTGTTAAATATATTTAAAAGTGTTTTTAATTTATAAGAGGGGGTCACACTCAGAGGCTTGCTATGTTAAAGGGGTCACCAGTACAAAAGTTTGAGAACCACTGAGTTCAACCATTTAAATCCCTGTGTGGAGACTGCTATTCAGAAATAAACGGCTTTAATTCAGTTTATTTTTACTCACTTTATAAATGAACTAAACTGAACCAAATTAAGGCCACTCTAATTCTGACTAAATGAGGGTGTTCCATTGCAATGCGGATTTAAGTGGTGTAACTTCAAATCCACACCTTAAGTTAATTTGTATTAACTTTCCCAGATGTCCCCATGTATACAAGCTCTAAGGCTTTGTCTACACTACACAGCTTTTAGCGATATGGCTGTGCTGCTACAGCTGTGCCACTAAAAGGCACGCAGTGTAGTGCAGTGTAGCTGCTGTTTGTTTGTCGAGTGCTCCTGCCGACAGAAAACTTCCACCTACAACGAGCGGCATTAGCGCTGTCGGCAGCAGCACTCGACAAAACTTTTGCCTTTCAGGGGAGGGTGTGTGTTTTTTTAACACCTCTGAATGACAAAAGTTTTGTCTTTCAGTTGCCAGTGTAGGCAAAGCCTAAGTGTCTTAAAACCTGAAGCGTATTTCAGAGTCACCCCCAGGGGTTCTCAAACTGGGAGTCGGAACTCCTCAGGGAGGTTACAAGTTGTCAGCCTCCAATCCAAACCCCGTTTTGCCGCCAGCATTTCTAAGGGTGTTAAATATATTTAAAAGTGTTTTTAATTTATAAGGGGGGGGGAGGGTGTCACACTCTGAGGCTTGCTATGTGAAAGGGGTTGCCAATATAAAAGTTTGAGAACCACTGGGCTAGGTCAACTTACTGGGTTTTTTTAAGTTTGATTTCAAGACCTGGTTTGCTGTCGATCTAAAAAAGTTCATGTTCATTTTTTTAAGGACACTGGCAGCATGATCTTAGTTTTAAGAGTAGTAAAACCTTAAAAAACGGAGGGGGATTGTTGCTCCTTTACTAAGATGTCAAGTGTTGATTTAGAACATTTTAAACTGATCCATTCTTAAAAATTAATGCCTCAGATAGTTCAAACTAACTATGTGTCTATTGGACATCATACACTATAATTAATCTCTATTTGCGCTGTCCAGCTTATAAGGACATAATAATGAAGGGTTTGAAGGGAAACAAAAACCTCTTAAATAGCTAGAGAATACAGCAAATGTACTTCTTTAAAAAGTATTCTCATAAGAGGGTTTCACCTTACATGTAACGCTGGTATAAACTGTTAAAGAGCAAGTTTACTCTTTTAACAAGTCTAAGTGATAATTTTGCCCTTTAGGAATGTGAATTTTATTTTTCACACATTTCTTCTTGGTTAGATTTATTTCAAGGTCAGTTCGCTGCATTTATAGTGTAGGGTTTATAGGGATTGGCCCCAGTACTTTCCCAGCTCTTCTTGTGGGATTCATTTTACATGACAAGGCATTACACACATTTTACAGAGATATGCCAATAAGTGATTTATGTAATGAGACAATTGACTCCTGAGGGGAAAGTCAAATACACACACTCCTTTGAAGAAGCAATATAGGAAAACACGTATAATGTACCAGGCATACAAAAAACCCTTGATTCTAAGGAATGATTATGCACATAGGGTGAAATCCTGACCCCATAGAAGGGAGTTTTGCCATTGACTTGAGTGCAGCAAGGATTTCACCTGTAGTTCACCTACCTAACTACCATTATTATTAATCAGATATTGACATATATATGGTGGACATACTTTGTCTGTAAATAACATTTTATATGTAATTTTTCATCCAAGGATTTCAAAGTTGCATTACAAAAGTGGGTAAGTATATCCCACAGTCGCCAAGCAAACTAATGACAGAGTCCTGAATGGAATCGGTGTTTTCTCTGTTTGAGCTCCTTGCACTAATCGCTAGGCCATGCTTACATATCAGGTGCCATTTCTAGGGCACCTACTGTTGAATTTTCTTCAACCCTTGAAATAAAGACATATTTTGGAATGGTGAAAGGTGTGTTCAGAGTTTAAAGGACGTGTTTGCACCTGAAAAGGAAAATGTTACTCAGAATCAGGAAAGTATCACTAAGTAGAAATACACACATGTTCAAGATGATTTCTTTGTCAAACATGCTGGTTTGCTTTCTGAACAAAGAGAAAAAACAGGCAGACCATTGTGAATAGTCCATCAGTTTTAAAAAAGTTTCCTTCCTGCTTGAAACAAACTGTATTCTTTTTATCCCACAAGAGGGGATTTTAATATCTTTAAGTCTATGCTATGAAATATTAGAAAAAGGAATGCAGTCAAGATTCAAGCCATAGGGGAGAGAGAGACAGAGACTTAATGCCACCCATCTAATCAGTAGATACATAATTATGGATAATATTACAAGAAATATGTTCCCAGTTACCAGCACTGCTAAATAATGTTGGCTTATCAAATATGTTGTTTTTTTCACTTTACAGAAAGCAGAAGCCACTGGAGAAAAACGACCCAGAGGCCGGCCCAGAAAATGGGTAAGTATTCCATTTCTAGTCATTTGATTTATTTTTCTGCTTTATAAAACGTTTTAATGCCATTCTTTAGAAGACTATTTCTATTTCATTTTTTTTAAAAGAATGTCTGTCTCATTTCTTTCTGTTCTGTTGGGTCGAGGAAAGGGTTAAGGCAGCAGAAACCTTATCTCAACTTCCTACCTTTAGACTCTGATAGTTTGCTCAAGACACTTTACTACTAAATGTTTGCTGGCATTGAATACTTATATGTCTCTTATCAGCATGAAAAGAGTCTCAACTCTTCCTTCAAAAAAAGAGTAACAATGAGATAACTTGTTCGGTAATTGAGTAACAAAGGTTAAAGGGGGTATTATCAGGCATCAGAAAGTGATTATGAAAGGTGATAAAATTCAAATGCAGTGTGTACAAGATAAAGTTAAAAAAACAAAACCTCATTGTCTCTTTAGTAATGCTCCACAGTCCCTGGGAAACAGAGTACATTTCCCCCCACAAAATCCTTAAAAGGAACAAAAATAAAGGTTGAGTAACTTGCACCGAATGTTTCCCCTGTCTGGGCAAGCTGTATACCTCACATAAACTAGGTGATGTGTTATATTTTTCATTTGTCTTGTTATTAAATTTTAAAATATTGCTCTTTCACACTACTATTGGCTCCCTGGATGTTGATGTCAGTGATAAATGCATTTTCAGATGGTGCCCTTGATCCTCTTGTCATACAGATTTCTGGTTGCTTGGAGTCTAGAAATTCAGTGTTCAGTTGTTGAGTACTTCTTGTACATGTCCTTTTTTACTTCTCTCCCTTATACACACACTTTCAAAAGGAAAGTGATGAGAATGTCACCTGAGTTAATGGGAGAAATTGACGGTGCAACCATATGTTTCATAATAAATTCTCTATCTAGTTTTCCTTCTCCCATTACCTTTAACTTCTACATATCTGTCCTCTATTTTTTTCTATACTTCATTTTACTACCTCATCTCTTCTTCATTCCGTTATTATGTTCCTTCTTCTCTTCCCTCACTTCATGTTGTCATTTTCCCTCCATTAGCTCATTCTTTTCCTTTCCAATATATATTAAGACTGTTGTCAAGACATCCAGGCTTCCTAGAGCTAAAACAGCACCACAGGAAGCTTATAACTACAACTGACATTCCCCAAAGTGTCAGCAGCTAAGCGCAAGAGAGGAGGGATGGCTTTAACATACACAATAAAAATAGTCCTATTGTGGACCAGTGATAAAAGTGCCTGAGGATCTTCCTCTAATATTGTGGAGAAAATCAGACAGTCACATACAGTATATACTATACATGTCTACAGTATTTAGACTAGGCAAATTCTTTGTACACAGAGAAGAAGCCCATTGGCATTAGGAGATTAGATAGTTTATAAGAACTTACATGAATTGGTAACCTTCTCAAAGGTGGCTTGCATGAGGCAAACACTAAATAGCTCAGTAAAATGTATAGCAATTACTATCAGTTTCCTTATAAGGTTGTCTAGAGTTTACTAGGGCCTGAGATTGTATATGTGGATGCTAACTGAACTTGTCTAATCCTCACATTGGGTGCAGTCCCCAGGGAGGCAAAATGAATGGCTGTTTTATGAGAATAATTTATAACATCCAACCTATCTATACCACGTTTGGTGTATGCGGTTGTAGGCAGAAGGTTGTTAACTCTGTGGGAATGGAAAATGTCACAGTCTGTGGTGCTAAGAGGTGCACCATCCCAGGCATTGTATCTGGAGATTAAGCTGTATCTTCTCTGAAAAGAAAAAAAAAAGGGTATTTTTTTTATAGTTGGCATATTATACTTTTTTCAGAGTAGCAGCCGTGTTAGTCTGTATCCGCAAAAAGAACAGGAGTACTTGTGGCACCTTAGAGACTAACAAATTTATTATATTATACTTTGGTTTGTGTAGCTTATACTGGCAAGAGCGAGCAGGCAGTAGTAACAAAGAAATAAATACGGTACAGTCCTTTGGATGAAAAAATTTAACTGCAGAAATAAATTCTTGACTCTCCCATAGAGGCAGTCTTCACTCTGCAACCAGTTTAATGCTTTCCAACAATGTCACTCATTTCTTTGAAATTAGAGAGTATTTTAAAGCTCTGCAGTATTTTCTTATTGCAAATATCAGAAACGGAATCCTTTACCCATTCGCTACTGTACTGGATGGTTGTTTTTTAGTGAATTTTAGAAATAATATATGAGCATGCACCTACCAATGGGATAAAGTTGTAGACATTGGGAAATAAAAGTGCCATTTTCTCTCTCCTGCTTTTCTTTTTTCCAGCTTGAGTCAGGCTTGCAGGCTCCTCTTTACATGTGGTAAAATGGAGAGTCATATCACATTTTATACATGAAAAAATATTGTTAAATCATTAGGAGCCATTATCATACCAACAATTTTTAAGCAGTACTGTATTTGCTTGGAAATCTGTGAGGGATTCTACCTAAAAACAGATGGGCATGGCATAATAGGGCCCACTGTGTTTTAACATCTAGCTTCTGTACAGGAAACACCCCTTTTTATCACATGAATTTCATTTTGGTTTTTAAAATACATTAGTGGTTATTTTCTTTGTTAATCTAGTATGCTTGTATCAAGCATTACTTTAAACAGTTATGTATCAATTAAAATAAGGAACACGTAGATTTCCTTTGTGTTTGCGGGGGGCAAGAAATTGTATAGGACAAATATTTTTCTAAGTTTGTAACCTATTTTTGTGAGTTTAGAGGTTATGTGTCATATGTTGTTCATCAAATTGTAAAGTATTATTTCTGCTGTTTCCTTCAATATGCACATGCAGAAATAAATTAGCTAACAGACTTCTGTAGAATTCTGGTAGCCAGTCTTTCTGCCAGTTCAAATTAAGTATTTAATATTTGTGACTCACAATTTTTTTTAGAAGAAGGTCTAAATCTAGTTGACTATGAATGTATAAAACCTGGAGAAAAAAGCTGAAGTGAAGTGAGTGGAAACCTGTTTTACCAGACGTGTACAATAAACAAAGTAATATTAATATTTTTAATAAAATAACGTGTACTTTGAAAAATAGTCCAGGAAGATAAGATCCTTGTCTGTTGAACAAACAATAAGGAGTGAGTGGCTCTATAGGAAATAAATATTTGGTTATAAAGAAAAGCCACCCACATTTAGAGTTAATTGATTAAAAGCACTGAAGATAATAAGGAAGAACTAGATGGGAACCATCTTATTTGGAATCAGAAATTCAGTTTCAGTTGTAGTAGAACCCATCTGTCACCACAAGTTGCTGGACATATGTGTGCAGTACAATAAAACTTTGGGGGAGAAAATCCTATTATTTTAATAATGAAAAACATTTATTTGTATGCTTGTTACTCTTTAATTTTAGAAGTTTTGATACAGGGATATGATCTAGGTTCTTTGATGCCAGTGGAACATGCAGATGAAGCAACCTGGCTTTTTATTAGGAGAATTACTATTGTATGTGTCATAGATGTTCATAGCAATTTACAGAGATAATAAAGACATGAGGCCCCATTGAAGTCAATGGGAGTTTTGCCATTGTCTTCAGTGGGGCCAGGATTTCACCTGTGGAGCCTAAGCCTACTCACACTGGAGTCAGTGAGAAGCAGGAGTAGGTCTCCATTGCCATGTCCCAAGGATCCTACACTTTAAACTTCCACATTTTTTACATTTGTGTAAGGCTAGTAATCTGAGTGAAGTACTGTGTTGGGGCAGGAGCGGAACGGAGACTGAATAAGCAGTTATAATACAATTCATTCCAATGGATCATATTGAAAAGTCCTGGAAATTTCACAGACTTCTAGTGCTCTCAAACTTCAGTTTAATGGCGAAACCTGAAACCTCATTCTGAAGATGATGCTTTAAAAGGGTATTTAGGTTTGTCTTTCTTTTTTTCCCTCCAGATTGGTTTTTAGCATTGTCTGATTTCACCCCCACGTTGTTTAAACGGAAACACAACTTTTCAAAAGCACATAAAATAGCCAGGCATATTCCAAAGCTCAATATGCAGATGTTATAACTTTGTAAGGGGTCTGGAGTTGATGTGGGTAAGTGACTGACATAATGATATAATAGTATGAAACTATCTGGTAATGGATTGTGCAAAGGAGGGACAAAACTCCAACAATAACTTGCTTATAACAACAGAGGGGAAGTAGTTAATTTCTAAGCACAGTGCGTGCACAAACACACACACAGAACCACTGAAACACAAATAACAGATGAATGTGATTTGTTCGGATAACCTGACTTTTTCTTTCAGGCAGCTATATTTACTGCCAAATGTGCTAAAGAGTGCATTTCAAATTGGTAGCGATAAAACAAACAGAAGTAAACTCCATTTCCCTATGCAAGGGTTTGAGCTGATCTTAACATGCGTAGGTGGACAAGTCTATGTTTCTGAAGTTTAAGGGTGTAATCCTACCCCCATTGACATCAATAGAAGTTATGCCATTGACTTCACTAGGGCCAGGATTTCACCTTAAATGCTGAAAATTAGAGTAAGAGGTACAAAACTGTTTTTAAAAAAGTGAAGAAAATGATTTCTAGCTGATAACTTTTTCTCCAAATTATATAAATACATTAGAAGCAAGAGAAAGACCAAGGAGAGGGGGGGGGGACAATAACAGAAAATGTGGAAATGGCAGAAGGGATAAATAACTTTTTTGTTTTAGTTTTCATCAGAAAGTTTTGTAGCAATCGGACATCTAACTTAATGAATGCCAGTGAAAATGAGATAGGATCAGAGGCTAAAATAGGGAAAGAACAAGTTAAAAATTACTTAGACTTAGTTAGATGTCTTCAAGTCATCAGGGCCTGATGAAATATATCTTAGAATACTCAAGGAGCTGACTGAGGAGATAGCTGAGACATTAGCGATTATCTTCAAAAAGTCATGGAAGATGGGAGAGATTCCAGAGGACTGGAAAAGGGCAAATATAGTGCCGATCTATAAAAAGGGGAATAAGGACAACCCAGGGAATTACAGACCAGTCATCTTAACTTCACTACCCAGAAAGATGATGGGGAAAATAATTAAGCAATCAATTTGCAAACACCTGGAAGATAATAAGTAACAGTCACCATGGATTTGTCAAGAACAAATCATGTCAAACGAACCTAATAGCTTTCTTTGACAGGGTAACTAACTGTGTGGATGGGGGGGAAGCAGTAGATGTGGTATATTTTGACTTTAGTAAGGCTTTTAATATTGTCTCACGTGACCTTCTCATAAATAAACTAGGAAAATACAGCCTAGATAGAGCTATTATACTGTGGATGCATAACTGATTGGCAAACTGTTCCAAGAGAGTAGTTATCAGTGGTTCACAGTCAAGCTGGAAGGGCATATTAAGGGGGGGTCCTGCAGAGATCTGTTCTGGGTCTGGTTCTGTTTAATATCTTCATCAATTATTTAGATCAGTGGTGGGCAACCTGCAGCCGCACATGGCCCGTCAGGGTAATCCGCTGGCGGGCCGCGAGACAGTTTGCTTACATTGACCGTCCACAAGCATGGCCGCCTGCAGCTCCCAGTGGCCGTGGTTTGCTGTTACCGGCCACCTTACCAGAGCTGTGGGAAGCAGTGGACATCATGTCCCTTTGGCCCGCGCCGCTTCCTGCAGCTCCCATTGGCTGTGAACTGCGAACGTCAATGTAAACAAACTGTTTCACGGCCTGCCAGTGGAGCCGCGAGAGCTCCAGGGCCGGATTAAAACCGCTGGTGGGCCAGATCTGGCCCGCGGGCTGTAGTTTGCCCACTCCTGTTGTAGAGCCTTATGAATGAATCAATGCAGGCAAGACTACTGCCTGTGGACGGTCATCATTTTATCCACCTAAAGATCTTGGATGGGCTTCTATAGCTATAGTGGTCAGACCAGTGTCCTCACAATTCCTAAGCTGAAAATGTAGGCAAGTGACATGAAGTTAAGTTACATGAAGAACAAGTTAAAAGACTTAGAAAGCATCATATTTATTTATATCGTTTCCAAACAGGATGATCTGCAAAAAGTATAATCTCTCAAAAGGCTAGAATGACTGCAAAAGCAAGTTATCCAGCAACCTTTAAGATTATCTCTAATTACCGGTGAATTTTTAAAAGATTCATAATTTTGCCATTTAATTATTTTCTTTCCATTTGGCATTCTGGAGAAGGAAAACAACTTCTCCATTCTGGAAGCCAATGAATGGAAAACATGCCTTAAAAACATATTCTGCCTTGGATATATTTAGAGAGGTCTGTGCATCTTCATTTCTGTACAATCTTTGGGTAGGTCTAAGATCAGATTCAAGTAAAGGATTTTGTATGTGATATCACAGTTATCATCCCTGCTCAGAATTTTGGAGCCAAATTCTCTGCTGGTATAAGTGGGTGTGACTCCATGGATGGCAATGGAGTTCTGCCCATTTATACCGGTAGAGAATTTGATCCTATATCTTTATGGCCTACAGTTAGGGCACGTCTACATCTAAAAAGTTGCATCAGTGCAGCTGCATCATGCATTGGCGCAGCTGCACCACTGTAGCGCCAACATAGTGCGGTCTACACGGAGGGTTAGGTCGGTATTTTTCACATCCCCGAGCGATGCAGTTGTACCGATATAGGTCTGTAGCGTAGACCAGACCTTAACAAGGGCTTTTATTTATATTATCAAAAGGGTAGTTCACTGATGCCCTCTATGCCAGAATGGGGTATCACAAGATGTCCAAGTTAACCAAAGAGCAAAACTTTGCATTTCTATAGCATTTTCTATCTGAGCTTCTCAAAGCATTCATAGTTATTAAAGGGAAACTGCCAATTCAGATTGGCCCCAAACAGCAAATGTTCATGGTTGAAAGTGAGGGAAATGCAATAAGTAAGGAAACAGTATCAATAGTGAAAAGTAAGTTGACATTTTAAAATGTTTATTTTTTATAATCTCAGGTGTTATTAGTAGCATAGTAAGAAAGTTAGTGTATTTAAAAATGATTTTTCATTTGACAGTATCCCTTAATTTTCATAACACTTCTTGTCAGGTAGGTAAGTATTCCTGCATCCCCTTTTTATATATGGGAAAACAGATTCAGGAGCTACATTGCCAAAAGGGTAGCCCACTTCTTCTGAGGGCATTTTGCACCTCCAGTATGTGCAGCCACAGTTCAGTTGCAGGTACAGTTCTTACTACCTGTGTCTCTAAGGATCTGACTGCACAAATCAGTTAGGTAGAGGTACAAGCACTCAGATTTGCTCCTGCAGTTCAGTTTTTCGCCATGAAAATTTTGTGGGTATAAAAGGAGATGTTGAGCCTCAGCCCATTGAAAATGTATTCCATAGAGGTTAGGAGCCCAGATTTTAAAAGACATTTAGGTATCTAACTTCCATTGAAATAAATGGGAGTTAAGCAGCTAAATACTTTAGAAATTTGGCCCTAAGTGTCTTGCCCAGGGTCACATATGAAATCTTTGGAAGAGCCAGGAATAGAACTCTGATTTCCTGATACTTGCCTTGTATCATAGGAAGGTTGTCCTTTCTTAGTAGCTCTCACTTGTCTACAGGTTAGTTGATGGAGGGAAGCACACATTTGAATTGTTTCCCAAACCAATGCATCTGCTTGTTTCCAATTCCTATAGGCTAAAGATGCATCCAGCACATGTCTAGCTGTCAGGACAATGACGTAGGGAGGACTTGGAAGGGCCTTGCATACTCTTTGTGTACAAGATGGATGAGGGAGTGTCAGGACCAGCGTGAGTTTCTGTAACTGGGCTCTATTTTCTATTTTTCTATTTTCTAGTTTCTATTTGACGGAAGTGTGAATCCTAGTGAACTTATCTCCTCCTTACATCTTCATTGCATATAAAACTCCTGCATTTGTCTTTTAAAATGAGAAATACAATCATCAAACCTAGCTGGATAATTCCTTAAATGTTCTGAATGTAAGTAATCTATTTTATTGAGACACAAGCTGATTTTTGCTATGGACACTGGACATGTCCAGTTAAAGGCCTGCCACCAGAGCTGGCACTAGGCATAAGTAGACTAAGCAATTGTTTAGGGGCCCTGAGCAGCTCAAGGGGGCCCCCTGTTTGATTTTTTTAATTATTATTTTCATAAGAACTTGCCTGTGTTAGTATTTTACTCATTTTAAAAACTATATGTTTTCAAAAAGATCCGAAAATAAACACTCCAGGGTCAGCTTAGTTTATTAGTATGTGTTGGGGGTACGGGGGGAAACATTCCTGAATAGGACCCCCAATGGGCTAGCACCTCCACTGCCTCCCACTTCAGAAATAAAAAAGTCAACTCCTTACACCCTTGAGTATATGGGGGTGGGGGGAAACCTGACACAATGAATGGAATACCATGTGTAAAAGTGTCATCTGATGGTTAGGCTGAGAGTCAGGACTCCTGGATTCTCTTCCAGTTCTTACCCTCTATGTCAGGGGTTGGCAACGTTCAGCACGTGGCTCGCCAGGGTAAGCACCCTGGCGGGCCGGGCCAGTTTTATTTACCTGCTGACGCTGTAGGTTCGGCCGATCGCGGCCCCCACTGGCCACGGTTCACCGTCCCGGGCCAATGGGGGCGGCAAGAAGCGGCGCAGGTGAACAATGTGCTGGCTGCGGCTTCTCGCCACCCCCATTGGCCCGGGACGGCGAACCGCGGCCAGTGGGGGCTGCGATCGGCCGAACCTGCCGCGTCAGCAGGTAAATAAAACTGGCCCGGCCCGCCAGGGTGCTTACCCTGGCGAGCCGCGTGCCGAACGTTGCCGACCCCGCTCTATGTGGTATGGGGGAAGCCACTTAATCCCTTTGTGCCCAATGCTGATTTACACTATGGCCTTTAGCGGTAATGATAACTTCCTCCCATTTTATACTGCTAGAGTGGTGATGCTTAGTGTAAGTGATAATAAGGCCCTCTGTGCTTAAATTCACCCATCTGAAATAAGGAGTTTGATAACACTTACTACCAGTGATGCTTTAAGCCTGATTCTACATTCTTTACATACCCCAATTGGAGATCTGGATGCAATGCAGGTTTGAGTCTCTTCCGATGGTTTTGGGATACTTAATGTTTGGAAAATGCTTTGAGGTCCTTGAATGAAATCATTGCATGATGTAAGTGCGAGCATTATTATTATTATTTCCTATTCCTTAATCATAGGACAAAGGTTTGCTTCATATTGAAATTCAGTATTATATTTTAGTTACAGTACAGGATTTTCAACAAGAAAGGGGGATGCTCTCATTAAATACAAGCACCTGATTCAGGAAAACCAGTTTTTATACCAACAATAATGTAGTTTATATGTGTCTTTAGTTAGCATTGCCCATTTATATCCACTCAAATTTGGTACAGGTTCAAATTAAAAAAGTGTGAGGAACACAGCATGTTTACAGCAGAGCTGTTATTTTTCTTTTTCAGAACCTATGTGCAGTGTTCTTTAGATCTTAAAAGAAAAATAAAATACTGGGACAAAACCTGCCGATTGAATCTGAAAACACTAACATCACAGAAAGATGAATCCAGATCTTTACCATTTAAAGAGTCAGTTAAGATATATAATTTAGCAATTTCAGATGCATCAGTGACATTGTCAATAAAGGAACAGGATATCTGCTAAGGTCCCGGAGAATCCAAATATTTTCATTCTTCAGGGAGACTCTGTAATAGGAAGCACCAAGGCCCAGGGCGGTGAACGACTGAATGAAAAAGTCATATGTTGAGGAACTTGAAATCTTGATGTTATAGATGATAACATTTATAATGCACTGTTTGTTCTGCAATCTTTTGTCATTCTTGGTTCAAAGTGATTCTGATTTTACAAACTCTTGTCAGTATGGTCTGTGTCAGTGACTGTTGATGTAGTATAACTTCCTTGTTTACAAGCAGAAGGAACTGTCAGTCACAGAGTTATCTTTTTTGTCATTGCTCACTTGGTTTGTCCAGCTTTAACGTTCCCTTGATTTCTTGGTGGAACAGTGACCTTTATATTGTGCAAGAGCATCCTCAGGGCCACTCTTAGTTGACAGATCTGAGGAGGAGGTACTACATCTATGAATATGGCCATCTGTAGGCTTCATTATTTTTGCCCGGAGGCTGACATTGCAGAATTCAGTACATTCATGGAACATGGCCCTGGTGTGTTTTACAGTGTGGCTAGAAGGACTGTATACAAGGAGAGCTGCTTTCCATGAAGTCTTTCACATGAGCTTATTTCTGGCTTTACCTGTTGAAATAGTAGTTCATTTCCTACTCGTTGGACCTTAGGCAATTTAATACATGTATTGTGTAATTTGACATATGTTGGGGAAGAAGACTTCAAGATAGTAATTCTTTTCATAGCAATTTATGGAAGCTAGTAGTGCGTAATGTGCTCTTTTATTTTGTTTGTCAGAGTTACAAACACTTTGGGAATGGAGGTTTTTCGTAACTCTTAAATGTTCGTAACTCTGAACAAAACATTCTAGTTTTTCTTTCAAAAGTTTACCTCTGAACATTGACTTAATAAAGCTTTGAAACTTTACTATGCAGAAGAAAAATGCTGCTTTTAGCCATCTTAATTTAAATGAAACAAGTACAGAAAGAGTTTTCCTTACCTTGTCAAATCTTTTTTTAAAACTTTTCCTCTTTTTCTTAAAGCAGTTTACGTTTAACACAGTACTGTACTGTATTTGCCTTTTTATTTTTTGGTCTCTGTTGCTGCATGATTGAGTACTTCCGGTTCCAAATGAGGTGTATGGTTGATGGGTCAGTTCATAACTCTGGTATTCGTAACTCCGAGGTTCTACTGTATATTTTATTTGGACATATCATCATAAGTTTATCCTTTTCTAGACTGCCAGTCTAGGTGTCTGTAAATTGTAGGGTCAAATTCTGTTCCTAGTTACAGTGATGTACATAATAATATTAATAAGCTAAGCTTGCAGTAACCACATTAATTTTAATGGATTTACACCAGTGTAAATGACAGTTGTATCTGGCCCATAGAGGTCTGTATGCTTTAGTGTACCAATGGGCGTAGCTTACATTTTGGAGCCATTCAAATTATTAATGAATCAGCCAGGTTTAGAATTTTTTGTTTTACATCCTCTCTGTTTAGAATAACTGCTTAGCACTTAAAACTCATTAAAACTGGTAGTTCCTGTCTACAGAGAGAATGGCAACTTTATCCAATACGTTATCTTAATCCATCTTGACTGTTACATCAGTTATCCTCATAAAGATCAATTGGGAGCTTTTACAAGTTGTTATACAAACACATACGTGCGCTTCGCTATCATGATCTTATCAAAGTTGCACTGTGCTCACATATTTTTGGGGTTTCCTTAGTATTCACGTTGAATTCATTCATACTCTGCCCACTCATACTGCATTGTTTCCTGTTAATGATGCTTTGAAAAATCTGCTCAGGAACCTTTTTCCATTGTTTGTCTGATACAGCACTTGGCTTACAGCATTAAAAATTCAGAGCAAAAACACCAGACTCCTGTGGGATGCATGCCTAGATGTAGAAACAGTTTATGCCACCATTAGGTGCAACAGATGTCTCCCTGGACTGTATTGGCCTGATTTTGGAAACATTTCATTCAGAGAACTCATGATGAAGTCAATTGAAGTTTTCCAGGCATGAAACAGCTGTAATATCAGGCCTTATATGAAGGTAAAGATTGTTTTAGTAAATACTTCAGGTGGCTATGGTCAAGTAGATTGAGCAGGGGGCTGGGATCCAGGAGATGTAGGGTGAAATCTTGGTCCCATTGAAGTGAACGGTCCTTTTCAATTCATCCCTGGATTCTAGTTCTTAGTCTACCACTGACTTGGTGTGTGATCTTATGCAAGTCATTTAGCTGTCTATAAAATGAGGTATTATTATCATGCTAACATAAAACTGTGAGATCCGTTGATGAAAAAGAGTGACATAAGTGCCAAATATTCATCTGCTACTCAGTGTTTTGTTCAATGTTGAGTACATTGTGAGCATATATCATAATAACAGTTGAATCTCAATAAGTTTGGTACACATCTTACTTAGGGTAGGTCTATACTTACCTCTGGGTCCAGCGGTAAGCAATCGATCTTCTGGGATCGATCCCGGAAGTGCTTGCCGTCAACGCCGGTACTCCTGCTCCACGAGAGGAGTATGCGGAGTCAACGGGGGAGCCTGCCTGCCGCGTCTGGGCCCGCAGTAAGTTCGAACTAAGGTACTTCGACTTCAGCTACGTTGCGTATCTTAGTTCGAAGTGGGGGGTTAGTGTGGACCAGGCCTTAGGTAGTGGTGTTTTGGTTAGAGGAAGGTGAAAGCACCTCCTGCAAACAATACCCCATAAATAAAGGATTGATTAGACTTGTACAGAAATTTAGGGTGGGATCCACAAAGGGACTTAGGCGTTGCAACACTGAGCATCATGGTGCCCAACTTTTAGGCACCTAAAAATCACAGGAACAACACTGTGATCCACAAAGATGAGTTAGGCACCTAGTCTCCCTGTACAATGAATGGGGAGAGATAGGTGCCTGAGCTAGCCAGTGGGATATGCCAAAGAGAGAGGTGAGTGCTAAACTTCCTCCTTTCTCAGAGACAGGGTCCTAAATCTAAGCTGCAGGGAGGCACCACCTAGGGAATGAATTAAATGCCTGCCTTGCTCCACAGAAAGTAGGGGTTGGGGTAGACAAGCCCACTTCTAGCTCAGTGGTTAAGGTGCTTATGTAGGAGACCCAGGTTCAATTCCCTCTCTCTGCTAAAGGCAGAGAGAAGTTTTGAACAGGTGTCTCCCACGTCTCAGGAGAGTGCTCTAACCATAGGACTATGGGATATTCTGATTTGTGGGGAGGGGGAAATCTCTCTCTCTCTCTCCCCCCCCCCCTTTGTTGAAGCTGTGGCTATGTAATGAAAGAGAGGTTAGAGCAGTGGGACTGGACACAGATCTCCCACCACTCTATTACAGTCATTCATTCTCGCGCTCGCTCTCTCTCTTTCTGCCCCAATGGCTGATCCACTGTTGATAAATACTTAAATAGTCATTATAGTTCCATGGTTAAATCACCCCCCGGAGCGTTGGAAGATCCCTGTTCAAATCCTTTCTCTCCACTCTGGCAGAGAGCATGGAATGAACCTGGGTGTCCCACATCCCAGGTGAGTGCTCCAGCCACTGAGCTAGAAGTTATAAAGTAGACTCCACCACCACTTTCTCATCCAGCTGGATTTTGAATGGGACCTGATCCAGGGAGCATGTCTACAGGATCAGGCCTCACACACAAAGTCGGTGGCAGAATGCCTATCTTCCCCCTATTTGTGGAGTGCTCTGGGGCTTAGGTAAGGGATGAGCATCCAGCTGCCTAAAGGGAGGCAGGAATGTACATACCAAGAGGCAAAAATGTTGGCATCTAGGGAACTTTTACCATGAAAACTTAGGTGCCGAGTGAGTTTAGGTGCCTACAGGATTCGATGAGAATTTTGTGGATCACAATGAGGCCAAAACTGGACTTTAAATGCATAAATACCTTTGTATATCCTACCCTTATGTAACAGGCTTTTTGTTGATGTTTTTACAAAAGGATCATGTGTATCAAATACATAGTGTTGCTACTTTAAAAATTCAAATAATTCTTACTCTTTTCTAATCATTTCAGTGAAGCAGACAATTTAAAAGTCAAACTCATAACTTTACATCAGCAAAGTATTCTGTGGTGTAGAAAGATCCAGTAATGTGAATTATCTTGCTGCCTGAATTAGTGTAGCGTTCAGTTGAGGACAGACATAGGTGGGATGCTGGGAACAGTTAGATGCCACTGCAAAACACATTCAGAATATATTACTCCATGGGCCAAATTATTCAGGTCAAGGACTATGGGTGAAATTTAGGCTCCATTAAAGTCAATAGTAAAACTCCCATTGACTTCAATGGAGCCAGGATTTCACACCATGTATTTATATATAAATACCTATGGTGCAATATAATTAATATTTAGTCTCCTCTAAGTTACACTAACACAATGTCATTGACTTCAGCTTTTGTGCAGAAGAGAACTTGTCCCTGAATCTATAAACTCTCTTGGGAGAGAGAAGGTTCTTCTTTGAGTACTGGTCCCTATGTTTATTCCCATCTGCAGGCATGCACTCCATGTTCCTGAGACTGGAAGAGTCTTGCTAGTAGTGTCTGTTGGTCAGTGCCTGTGCTTTTTCCCTCCTCGTGCTTGGATCTGAGAGTAAAAGGGGTGGTGCAGACCATCCACCTCTCCAGTTCCTCCATATCGCAGCCCTGGTCTGAAACGGAACCCTTCCAGTATCCATGGGAGCTGATCTTCCTATGTTGAACCTATAAATAGTATGAACTAAACATTGTATAAAGCAAAAATTTGTAGTTACTTTAGTTAATTTAGTAGTGGGCAACATCTAAATATCTAATAAATTAACTAAACTAACTACAAAATTTGGCTTTATACAATGTTTAGTTTATACTATTTATAGATTCAACATAGGAGTATCAGCTCCAGGTGTCACCACCTGCCCTGCAAACTTTGGTGCCTCACAACGCGTTGCTGCTGAAACTTCCAACCTGGGCATCTCACAAACAACCAAACAGCATGCATATCACATCATGAGTGTCTGTTTATAGCCACAGCCCTAGTCCAGCAACTCTGACCCTAGCAATCTGTCAGCAACACACCAGCCATACACTGGCTTCCAGCAGCCTGGGTTACTACCTGCAGGGTGATCCCAACACACTCCCAGTCCTGAATTTCCCCCCAAAACATGTGTTCTGCACTCTCAAGCCCTCTCCTGGGCAGTCCAGATATATTTCATCCA
Organism: Chrysemys picta bellii; assembly: GCF_011386835.1. Lineage (NCBI taxonomy): Eukaryota > Metazoa > Chordata > Testudines > Emydidae > Chrysemys > Chrysemys picta. Next base: position 63,926,156 of record NC_088791.1, read on the forward strand.
TTGCCCCTGGAAGGGGATCAATGTAGAACAGTTTGCTACCATAAATGGAGTTACCAACACAGTTCAGTTTAAAGACAGCACTAGTTTAGTTTTAATTAAAGAATAAAACAAATTTATTTAACTACATAAATAGATTTTAAGTGAGTACAAGTATAAGGCATTAAAGTCAGAAATGATTACAAGAGAAATAAAGATAAAATGCTCTTTAAACTTAACAAACTAGACCTGCTTCAAGGTGAAAGTCTTACCATATGCTCCCAGCAACAGGATTGAGCAAATTTCAGATCAGGGTCTCTCCCAAAGTCCATAGGCTGTTTCTTTTGTCTTCTTAGGCAGAAAAGAGAGAAATGGATAGGGAGAGAAAACTTGGGGTGTTTTTGCTCCTCACTTTCATAGTTCTGTCACCCTTTGAAATGCATTTTCCTGAGGGTTACCCCCAGATAAAGTTCATTCCCTCTGTGAGGACATAGACAAAAAGTCTTGTTGTGAAAGAGATTTCATACTGTTGTTTGCTAAAATGCAGATTTACCATGTCTCCCTCTTGCTGTTTAAAGGACCTTATTTATTACTTATACGTACATTCATATAAACCAGGGGTCAGCAACGTTCGGCGCGCGGCTCGCCAGGGTAAGCACCCTGGCGGGCCGGGCCAGTTTTATTTACCTGCTGATGCGGCAGGTTTGGCCGATCGTGGCCCCCACTGGTCGCGGTTCGCCGTCCCGGGCCAATAGGAGCGGCGAGAAGCTGCGGCCAGCATATCGCTCGCCCGCGCTGCTTCTTGCCACCCCCATTGGCCTGGGACGGCGAACCGCGGCCATTGGGGGCCGTGATCGGCCGAACCTGCTGCATCAGCAGGTAAATAAAACTGGCCCGGCCCACCAGGGTGCTTACCCTGGCGAGCCACGTGCCGAACGTTGCCGACCCCTGATATAAACACACATTCCTGTGTTTAAGACCTGCTTGACCAGTCCTGCCTAACCAGAGTTATGTGGGTTTGAACATGTGCTACCAACATCACTCAGGGGAATACATAACTTTCCATATAATGTTGCTGCACACATTTCATCATGATATTATTGATCAGTGAGTTATTAGTTTTTCAAATGATAACTTAGAAAGGTATATTTTGTTCAAAAATTATTACAGTGGTGTATAGAGTGTGAATATAGGGGTGCATTCAGTTAGTGGTGCTGCAGTCATCAATACCACAGAGATTCTCATGCCCTCTGCCATCATGAGATCTGCTTGTCAGTTATCCACAGTGGGATACACATAGGGACCAGCACTCAAAGAAGAAAAATAGGTTACTTACCTTCTGTCACCAGAGTTCTTCAAGATGTGCGATCCCTGGCTGTATTAAACTACCTGCCCTCCTTCTCCTCTGCTTTGGATCATAATACTTGATTCATGGGAAAGAAGGAACTGGAGAAGCAGTCAGTTTTTCACTATCCCTCTTGCCCTTGGATCAGAGCTCAAGGAGGGAAAGAGCACAGGTGCAGATCAACAGACATTGCTAGCAAGAATCTTCTGGCTCAGGTGCCTGGAGTGTTTTCGTACCCATAGAGAAATAGAGATAGGAACCACACATCTCAAAGAACTCTGGTTACAGAACATAGGTAACCTTTCTTTTCTGTGTCATACCATTTGTTTTTAACAGCTAGATTGAAATTCTGTAGGTATAGCCAAGAAAAAGAGTCCATAGCACCGAAACCCAAAGAGAAATGTTATTCTAGTCACAGTTTGGAAACAAATAATTGTTTTAAAACCAGACTTTTTAATAATTCTTTTTACAAAAACAACTTCAGCTAGTCACTAGGCTATCTTCTAATGGCACATCCAGTGATGGTAAACTGGGTGGTACTGCTTTATGAAATCCAAGGCAAAGAATAATAATCCCATATAGAGAAAACACCTATGATTTAGGGTAACAGACCCAGTTGGAGCTATCATAATTTGGGTGGGTGAAGAAACCTGTGTTAATGTATCATTAAGATTAAGACTTTAATCATTCAAATGCAAACAAATTCACGGTTCCAAAGTAACCTTAACTCTGGCCCATTGCAGTTATTGCCCCCATCCCTTGTGTCCTGCATTCTTTGTGCACCTGAACTCCCATTTACTTCAGTGGGAATATTGGAATATGCAAGGAGATGTTTGTTCATTTATTTATTTATTTGCCTCCTTGCTTTTGGTTAAAACCTGTTAGTTTGTATTAAAAAGGCTCTCATAAACGGTATATCATAAGAAACCCAGGGCTTGATTCTCTCCAGCATCACACCTTGTGTCTTCATTTCCACCTGTGCAAAGGGGATTTTACTACCACACTGTGCAAGGCAGGGAAGAATCATATCCACATTCTTTCTCTTTCTTCTCTGGTTCTGTATTTGAATCCCCCCTTTCCTTATTCAGGAGTACATAAATGTCATGGGTACGAGTCTTGAAAAAGGTCTGGGTTATAGTAATCTGAGCAAAAAGCATTTGAAAAATTGAAAAGGACATTTATTTAATTAAAAAATGTCTAAGTGGATTTATTTGGAAACTATCCAAGAAAATATACATCTAGAAATTTCAGGTAACTTTTGAGAAAGTCATACAGCAAGTGGCAGAAACTAGGCATTTAGAATGAACACACTCTCTGAATCTTAACTACAGAGCTAATCCTGCAGTGTAGCTTATATCATGTATAAGCAGAAGTCGTAGAGACAACTGGGAATCTGCATGGCTGGGTTCTTGTCTTGGCTCTCCTAGTAACCAGATGGGAGCCAGATTGTACCCTTCTGTTCTGATATAGTGTTTTCAAAGTAGGGAAGGAGAGTGCAAAGGTGCCCTGTCTCCTATTTTTCACAGCAGTGGGGCACAATGGCAGTCCCTGTGTTTCCTAGAGTGCAGGAACTGCTACATCAGCAGACTCCCTGAAGTGCAAAGCATCCTAGAGGGGCAGGGAGGAGGTGGTGCCATAGCTCGCCATGTATTGATCTGCATTTATTTATTTGTATTGCCAAGGTGTTTTGGAGCCCCAGTCATGGACCAGGACCGCCATTGTGCTAGGCACTGTAGAAACAGAAAAAACTCTATGGTCCTTGCCCCAAAACGTTGGTCTGGCACATTTGGGAAATACGTTGCACCTCTGAAGGTTTTAATAGCAGACAAGTCCCTCCTGTGTGCTAGGGAACACCGGGAGGAATTTCCTAAGCTTAATTTCCTTCTGGAGAGGCTGCACACTGCTCCTTAAAGGCACAGCCTCCAGAACCTTGGGCCAGTCATTTAACATCTCTGCCTCCATTTTCCCAACTGTTAAATAGAGAATAATAATATCTACCTCACAGGGCTGTGGTACAGTTTAACGTTTGAAATGCACTTCCAGATCCTTGGATGAATGGAGCTATATATGTGCACAGTATTATTTTTACTATATACTGTATCTAGAAAGCAGTGAAAACAAGATAAGCTCTAGCAATAGTGACTGGAAATATAGAGGAGGTCTACTGACCTGAAGGTTTAAAAAGGAATGCACTTTCCTGTATAATGCTCAAAGAATTCGTGTCCATTGGACAACAGATTATCATCCCAAATGGAAATAATTTTCCTTACAAACTAAAACCTTTAGCAAACCCCTCAACTGCTCTGTAAAAGTCCCAAGTTATTTTCTACCAAATGCAATATTTTTCGGAAGGGGGTTCCTAACAGTAACTGTACGAGTGACGGACTGTGGAGAATCTCCTTTCATGACCCAAGTACTGTGGGCTGTGTGTTTGCTCCCATCTGATTGTGGTGACATCCATCAGCCTTTGGAAAAGATATCCCCTTCCGCTGCTTCAGCACAAAAATGTAGGTTCCCTGATGGTGTTTGTGCCACAGAGGCTGGCCATACTGCGTTATCTTGATCATTGCATCCATATGATGGACAGCTGCAGAGTGTTTAAAGGAACACACACACTTACACACACGTCATTCTTGCTTATTTCTGTGGATAGTGATAGTCGTCAGAAGGAGAATTCTTTTCTGCAATCTGAGCACTGGCACAATCCATTGCTCTTCTTGACTGTGACAATGTTAGCATCAAGTGATAGAACTTCTCCACAGCAATAATGACTAGAGCCCCGCAAATCTGTGGATATCTGCTTTATAGTCACAGATATCCACATCCATGGATCATTTTTGCAGAGTGTGGATCGGATGTGGATACAAATGTTGTATCCATGGGCTCTAGTAATGATGTCTTCAGGCAGGGTGTGGGTTTCACTGTCTGCGCCCGGGATGTTGGTGTGCAGGTCTGCTTTGGAGAGCTCTCTTGACTATGGTTCTGTTTTGATCTCTAACAAACCATTACAAATAACTTGAGCCCCAAGTTTCCGGAAAATGAGAGGTGTATAATTAGATGTGACTAATTAGCATTCAGCTGAGTACCCAGGAACTGGAAATGGTATTTGTCCAAGGGCAAATATTGCTGAGAGCAATAATGATAAAGTTATGTTCACTTTAACTGATTATTGCAGGAGGATACTTGTAATAAAAACGAATACTGTTAGTCAGCCTGGTTACCAGACAAAACACAACATAACAGACAATTATTTTCCTACTACATTTTTGTTATTAACTTACTGTTGCCATCAAAGGGCTAAATGGTGGCTTTTTTTCCAAGCACCCCAAGCAAGAGGCAGCCCATTTTTGCAGGGGCAAACCAGGAGCCTCAGAGTCACAGGCCATGCCAATACTATTGACACTACATCGGCACAGCTACAGCACTATAGAGCTATGCTGCTGCAGTGTCACTGAGTATAGATGTACGCTACAGTGAAAGAAGGGGTTTTCCCATCACTGTAAAAAAGTAACGCCACCTCCCCGAGCGACAGTCGCTAGGTCATCAGAAGCATTCTTCCATTGACCTACCCTTGCCAACGCTAGGGGTTTAAGTGGACACAGCTGCAGAGTTCAGGGGTGTTGATTTTCCACACTCCTGAGTGCCACACCTATATTGACCTACCTTTTAAGTGTAGACCAGGCCACAGTCTACCTCCAGTTTTTCCCGCGCTATGGTGGGGAAATACACTGTACCATGTTAATGCCTAGTGCAGCGTACATCCTTCAGAGCACCAGCACTGCTGAGTTGGCAGGTGTAGTGGGGGGCTGAGTGGGTGACTGGAGCCAAGGCAGTGTCCATTCTCCACCCCTTCTAGGAGATTCCCACCCACATGGGAGGGAGGAAATGTAGTGACCCGGCGGTGGTTGCTTTTCCTTCCCACAGCTATGTATGACACAGGAGATAAAAGGAGCGCATTACACCCTTTTACTTCTCTGTGCAGCCATACAAGCTGGGCCACGATTTCACCCAACAGACATTGTTTATTTTATAAAGGAAAAAGTGCATCTAGACCATCAGTTTTTGGTCAAAGAGGTGCAGTGGAATCTCAGTGCATCCTGAATCACAATGAAAGGCTTTTTATTTACATTTACTATAAACAGAGTCTGGAAATTAAAGGTGTTCTGAAAACAATTACTGTTTGTTTGTTTCTCAGAAACCAAAGTGTCCAAAGACCTGGCCCTGAAAGCCCATGTGCTTATAGCAGTGACATAAGGGTTAGGATCGGCGGGCTAAGACTGCATGGTGATCATTTTAGCTGCCTCTTTTAAGTAACATTAGTTGATAGTGGAAAAATTGTAGTTTTGATATAAAGATCAGAGGGCCAGATCCATCTGATACTTTCTGCTCTGGCAGCATAGAGCAAGTGGAAAGCTGACAGTCAGCCGAGGTGGTACAGCACTATTAGCTGGTTCTACAGCTGCTTTCTACTTTGTCATAGGGGATGTGGGTGGAGCACAGCACTGCTCTAAGTTATGCTGAGAGCCATGTCAGCCTATTGAGTAGGCCAGAATCTGGGAGGCGCAGCTGTAGCCCTCACGCTCTTTCCTAAGATGCACAGTTTGTGATGTGTTTCTTGAGAGGTGCAGCACAGAATCGGGCCCATAGTGTATGATTTTTTTAACCACTGTTTACACTGAATTTGGCCCAGACATCACTAATACAAAGTCTGAATTTGGCCTCTCTGGGTGGAAAAACGTAAGTACTGGATAATGGGTGAATTGAGAATGAAACTGACACCTTCATGGAGCATTTTCACACTTGAAGAAAATGGAAAGTGAGACTATTATTTATGCAGATGGCAATGTACATAACTAGTAATATTCAGTGTTATCTTTGCTACATTTGAAGATATTCACATTTAAATGTGGGTTTTCTTCCTCAGCTATGGATCTTCTGGTTGGGCCTTCAGTGAAGTCATAATCCTGTGATTGACATCACAATGTGTAATCATAGAAATTATTGTGATCTCATAGCTTTATAACAATCCCAGAAAGATGGGGGATATAGTTGCAAGGAAGGAAGTTGCTGTTTAAACTCAAATATCTTTGGTAATTATCAGAAATAGTTAGATAAAGTATTAATATACAGTTCCATAGGACTAAATTCGTCCCTGCTGTCACACTATTGAACTCAGTGGAGTTACAACAGAGAGGAACTTATCTCTTTGTGTCTGGAAGGGCTGATGGCAAACATGTGAAGGGGAAGTGAATTTATGCTTCAATCTAATATATTGGAAAGTTTACCTTAGTATGAAAGTCTTCCTTTATCTCTGAATTTCCTGGCTTTTGTGGATTTATATTAGATCCTTAATGTTATTTCAGTGTATTTTTTGTGTTTGATGTCCTCTACGCTGATTTTATTGGGGAGAGAGAGAAAGAGAAACTTAATAAAAATAAAAACAAGCTTTTAGGATTGGCGGGCTCAGTGTTTTTGTGAGGGGATGGCTCAGTGTTTTCGTGAACAGTACACAGGTTCCAAGTGGAAGACCTCCACACACATGTATTAGAATAGCTATGGCATTCTTTTCAAGGCAAGAAGGTTTAAACAGATCTTACTGAGCATTTCAGCATCTACTTTCCAAAGTTAAATATTATTGCCATTTTTAATTTTTTTTTTCTTTAAAATGTACTAAGGCCCAGATCCTCAAAGGTACTTGGGCCCTTATCTCCCATTGAAATCAGTGGGAGTTAAGCACCTAATTCCTCTGAGGCTCTTAAAATTAAAGACTGGCAGTACTAGTACCTCATAGAAGACTTTAAAATGAAGGATTCTTATTCCTGGCTGTTGTAAACAGGTGGAGTAAATAGTTATATTTCTGCAAGTTGGGCACTCTGGTTTGATTTCCCACTGAAGGCATTTATTTCTGCGTAAAGTGTGCAGAAAACACTACTAGATCAGAATTCTCCCCTCACACTTTACACCTGCTAGCACTACTTTGTATATACACCTCTACCCCGATAGAACGCTGTCCTCGGGAGCCAAAAAATCTTACCGCGTTATAGGTGAAACTGCGTTCTATTGAACTTGCTTTGATCCGCCGGAGCGCACAGCACCGCCCCCCGGGAGCGCTGCTTTACCGCATTATATCCGAATTCGTGTTATATCGGGTCGTGTTACAGCGGGGTAGAGGTGTATGTGAATGATTACACAAAATGGAGACTTGGGCCTCTTAGGGATGAAGTATGTGGAAGGTATCAGTTGCACACTGTTGTAACTCACTAGGTATGAAAATAGGTCTCACCCGCCTCTCACACCGTTTTTCCACTGGTGCTATTCCATTGAATTCAGTGGGATTATTCCTGATTTAGACTGACAGACCTGTAAGTAGAGTCAGGCCCAGTGTGTATTAGATTTCTTTAGTGACTGGAAATATGTGTGTGGGTTTAGAATAGGTCATAATCTTGGGCACAGAGGAACTAATTATACTGTGACATACTCTAGTGCAGGGGTCGGCAACGTTTGGCACGCGGCTCACGAGGGTAAGCACCCTGGCGGGCCGGACCAGTTTTATTTACCTAATGACGCGGCAGGTTCGGCCGATCACGGCCCCCACTGGCCGTGGTTTGCTGTCCCGGGCTAATGGGGGTGGCGAGAAGCGGCACGGGCGAGCGATGTGCTGGCCACGGCTTCTCGTCGCCTGTGCTTACCCTGGCGAGCCGCATGCCGAACGTTGCCGACCCCTGCTCTAGTGGCACATGGCGTAATTAGGTAGATCTGATTCTCAGTTACACTAAAGCCCCTCTGGTGGCATAAAGAAGGTGGCAGTGGCCCTCTGAGAATACCTCTGCACAATGGGCCTTCTCAGCTGGCATACAGCTGGCATAAGTGCTTTGTGCCAGCCTTGCTTTTGGGCCCTGGTGTGAGGGATACATTTTGGGGGGAGGGACTGGCCAGAATGCATTGTGCTTTGGCTATTCTCTGGTTTCACCCAGAGCTGAGCAACCTTCTGGCTGCCTTAGAATACAAGTGCAAAGGTAGCATAAAGCCTATGCCAAGTGCAAGAATGGAGTAACTGATAATGGGGCCTGCTGACTTCACTGGAGTTACTCCTGATTTACAATGGTGTAAAGGAGAGTGGACTCAGGTTCAGAACCTGTACAGTCTGATTGTGTGGTGCAGTCATGCCTAGTGGTGACAAGTAGAGGTGAAACTATTCCCACCTTTACATTGTGTATCTTCATGCTCAGGAGCAAGCAAAGTGGTGGGGTATTCCTGGCCTTCCAAATGCTGGTGGCTGCTGGATGATATTCCTGCAACAAACTGTGCTATGGGTCTAACAAGGAGTTGTTGGTTCCCCTGCACTTCTTTATCCTCCTGCACCTTCAGGTACATAGAGCATCCACTAATTTCTGCCATTTATTTTGGTCTTCTACTGGTCTGTTCAGGCTTCTGAAGGTCATGCTGGTGGATTTGGCTTCGTTCTCTATTGTTTTACATAGTGTTTCTCTACATCACCCTCTTTTTATCTTTCCAGGTGGTGCCCATATTATCACTTACTATAGAAATCATGTTGGTGGTATCCTTAAGTCATGTCCTACATATGTCCATTGTTGTCTGCTAACCATATTTGATGCTTTAGATTGGTTTGCTCTCCTTAGAATTTCTGATATTGCAAGCAGCTCTTTCCAATGGACTCTGAAGATATTTCACAGTCATTTACTTTGGAATGACTTGGTCTTCTTATCAATTTCTGTTGTAGGTTTCCATGAGTCTGCTCCATAAAGGAGGACAGACATGATGCTGGTGTTAAAAATTCATATTTTTGTATCAGTGCTGATTATGATACTTTTCCAAATCTTTTCAAATGTATTAAAGTTGTTTGTTGCTTTTGATATTTGTTGTATGACATCTAGCTTGCGATCACCAACTTTGCACCTCTCACTCCCTAGATAAGTAAGATGACTTACTACTTCTAGTGTTTTTTATCCACTCTGATGGTTACTTTTGGGACACTGATAACCATGTATTTTGTCTTCCCCTTGTTGATGCTGTATCTGCCAAAAGCTGGGTCTTCCCTTTCATTAAGCAATGTGTTGAACTAAGTAGAATAATGTCATCAGCAAAGTCAAGGTCATCGAATTGTGCTTTATTTTTGGTCCATAAAATTCCTCAGTTGGCTTCTGTGGTTACTTTCTTCATGACCCAGTCAGTGACCAGTGAAAACAATAATGGAGACATAATATACCCTTTCCTAACTCCAGTTGTCAGTGCAAACCATTGGCTGATTTCACAGTGTCTGACTTCAAATTCAGCATTATCATAATTCTAATAATTTTTACTAGTATTCCATAGTATCCCATAATTTTCAAAGATTGTCTCCGTGTACGCTATCAAAAGCCTTCTGGAAATCTATAACATTTATCATAAGAGATGGTTGCCACTCCACGCTTTGTTCTGTACTATGTCTGAGAACAACAGTATGGTAGGCACATGATCTTAGTGGTCAAAAGCCTGCTTGTTCCTCTCTTGGTTGAAGGTCTATTTGTTTGTTGATACATTCCAGGATGATGTTATATGTGATTTTCCCAGGCACTGAGAGTAATGTGATTTGTCTGCAGACACTGCAGTTGGTAAGGTCACCCTTCCTTGGCAATTTTAATAAAAGGCCTCACTTCCACTGCATTGGGTTCTTTTCTTCATTCCATATTCTATCAAAAAATCTAAGGAAAGTCTCGAGAGCTGTTTCGTCACTTGCTTTAACATCTCTCCAGTAATGTTATCCTTTCCAGCTGCTTTCCCATTTTTGAGTTTACTGATGGCCTTTCTAACTTCTTCCATTGTAATATCTCCTAAACCAATATCAAGCCCTAGTGGTGGGTCGTCATTACATAGTTCTAGTAGTTCACTTGGACCTGGTTGATTTTAAACAGCCTGAAAATGTTCTGCCCATCTTTTCCTTTGTTCTTCTCCTATACTAAGAATCTTTCCATTTGCATCTTTAATAGGGCCTCCAGTAATGCTGAAGTTTCCTGTTAGCTGTTTGATTGTCTTATACAAGGCTGTAAGGTCACCCCTTTATCTAATATCTTTAGCATCTTCACATGATCTGGAGGATGGCGTGGACTGCACTCTCAGCAAGTTTGCAGATGATACTAAACTGGGAGGAGTGGTAGATACGCTGGAGGGTAGGGATAGGATACAGAGGGACCTAGACAAATTAGAGGATTGGGCCAAAAGAAACCTGATGAGGTTCGACAAGGACAAGTGCAGAGTCCTGCACTTAGGACGGAAGAATCCCATGCACTGTTACAGACTAGGGACCGAGTGGCTAGGAAGCAGTTCTGCAGGAAAGGACCTAGGGGTTACAGTGGACGAGAAGCTGGATATGAGTCAACAGTGTGCCCTTGTTGCCAAGAAGGCATTTTGGGCTGTATAAGTAGGGGCATTGACAGCAGATTGAGGGACGTGATCATTCCCCTCTATTCAACATTGGTGAGGCCTCATCTGGAGTACTGTGTCCAGTTTTGGGCCCCACACTACAAGAAGGATGTGGAAAAATTGGAAAGAGTCCAGCGGAGGGCAACAAAAATGATTAGGGGGCTGGAACACATGACTTATGAGGAGAGGCTGAGGGAACTGGGATTGTTTAGTCTGCAGAAGAGAAGAATGAGGGGGGATTTGATAGCTGCTTTCAACTACCTGAAAGGGGGTTCCAAAGAGGATGGATCTAGACTGTTCTCAGTGGTACCTGATGACAGAACAAGGAGTAATGGTCTCAAGTTGCAGTTGGGGAGGTTTAGGTTGGCTATTAGGAAAAACTTTTTCACTAGGAGGCTGGTGAAGCACTGGAATGGGTTACCTAGAGAGGTGGTGGAATCTCCTTCCTTAGCGGTTTTTAAGGTCAGGCTTGACAAAGCCCTGGCTGGGATGATTTAGTTGGGGATTGGTCCTGCTTTGAGCAGTGGGTTGGACTAAATGACCTCCTGAGGTCCCTTCCAACCCTGATATTCTATGATTCTCTATCAATATGTCCCTTTTATCTCTTTTAGCACTCCTTTTTAGCTCTCTATCTAGAGGTCTGTATTTTTTTTTTTTTGGCCACTTGTTTGTTCTCTTCACATATCTTAGCATTCAGAAGTGTTTGCTTTATACTTCTTTTCTTTCCCATTGCTGCTCAAGAAGCATTGATAATCCATTTTTCCCTTTTGGATTTCACTGTTAGAACTGTATTTGCACTTTCTAGACAGCAGTCTTCCCACAGGTATGAGTGTCTTGGTTTTCTTTAGTTAACTCCATTAGAACACTCAATTTGTTTAAAAACTTTTAATGTTTGGATCTTTTAATTGTGCACTGTTGATGTGTGGTCTTTTAACTGCCTTCATCCTCTTTAACTTAATCTTCAATTTAGCAATACACATGTTATGGTCACTATCCACACCTGCTTCCCTGTATGTATGTACATCTGCCAGTGAGCTCCGAAACATTCTTGAAATGCAGAAGTGATCTCTTTGGTTCTTTGTAGTACCATCTAGGAAATTCCATGTCACTTTCTGGATTTCTTGATGAGGAAATATTGTTACACATATCATTTGGTTGTTCATACTGCAAATTTCTACTAATCGTTCACTATTTTGGTGCGTGTCCAAACCCCTGACACACTTCCCATAACTTTATCCAACCCATCCTGGTTACTTCCAGCATTTTGTGTTAAAATCACACATAAGTTACTATGATATCATGTTTTGGGACCTTCATTAACATATCATGTAACAAAATTGTAAAAGCATCTTTTTCCTCATCTGGCTTTTCGTTGGCTGGTGAATAGCACTATGTGACTGTTAGTTGAAAGAATCTAGTCTGAAAGCCAGCTCTAAAAATTCTTTCATTGACTGATTCCCACTCAGTGCCTGTTTTGCTTCATTCAACATTAGGATTGCTATGCCAGCTTCATGTCTACCATCCACATTCCGAGAGTAGACTGATGCTCTTATTTGTTTCTCTTAAGTGCAGTTGGTTCGAACTAAACTAACACACACTAAAAAGCAAATTCCACAACCCTCTTATCCCTTGTGTAGAGAATCTGATACTCTTTTCTTAAGACAAACAAACAAAGATAAAAGGCAATAAGGCCCAAGTCCATACAGGTATTTAGGCTCCTAACTTTCATTGAAATCAATGGAAGTTAGGAGCCTAAATACCTTTCTAGATCTGGGCCTCAATGTCTCCTTTTGTTTGTGCTTTCAGAGTGCAGAGCTGCGGGGGGGGACGGGGGGGACGGACGGACTAAAACAAACCTTTCCAAGAGCCTCACTGCTTGTCCTACAAAAAGCAAGGTGGGTTGCAGGACAGAGTGGTTTATTCATATCTGCAGCAGCTAAATAGTGCCTCTGAGTGTTTGGAGGGGAAGTGTTTGGGGCAATGGATAAGGTGTGAGGCAGAGGCAAGGTACAGAGAGAGGTTTTGAGAGCAAATATATGTGCATCTGGTGGGAACAGGCAGAGAAACACCAAATGCCTTTTATTGCTCTTGTTCTTCTGCTGCCGCTTGCTACCCAGAACCCACAAATGCATGTGGAAGCAGTCTACACAAATCCTATTCCCGTCTTTGTGGGGAGTGTGTTTACTAGGAAGACATGGGGGACTGGGAATCAGGACTCCTGGACTTAGTTATTATATTGCATGAACATGAGCACCTTTGTAGAACCCAGATATTCTCATACTGATTGTTGTTCTCTCATCTACCATAGCATTGAGAGGATTTGGTGGCAAATGTTCACAATTCTATCACCCGATGACACAGAAAAGACAACCAAACTCAGCCTTCAAGTACTCCCACCCATTTGTTCTGGTACCATGCAGTGAGTTTGATTTCTCGAGTTGCCATCTTATGCTTCAGTGTTATACTGTACATATTTTCCTAAGTAAGAACAATAGCCCTGTGCAAGCCACAAAATATTTTGTGCTACATTCCTACCCCTGGAGGGCAGAAAAGAAGCACAATGATAATCTTAATGATATTTGAAGGGCCTATGTCCTGCCACGGCTAGAAGCATTTTATCAGCTTATTATAAGTACTTTCATAAACTGTTCCAAGCACTAGTTTTGGACCAGCCATCATGAAGGAAAGTTTTCAGTCACTGATCTAGGAACAGCACTTGCATTACTTTATGCTGTTCAACAGGTTTTTGGGAATTTTTTGCTTCCTTTATTACTAATTAATGTATTATTATTATTATTTATTTATTATTGCTGGGAACATTTGTAGGAAAACAGGATCGAAGTGTTCATCTGCTCAACTTGTTTATTCCCTAGGTACAGCATCACTAATCCTCTCTTTGTGACATAACAGTCATTTACACAGCAACAGACTGTGATGCTGCAAACAAAGTATTATGACTTCAGGTGCAGAATGAGCAGATTAACTCTTAAGAAACAGGTTTTCAGGCAAATGCCCCTATTAAACAATAAAGTGGAGGGGAAAAAAAGAAAAGAAAACATATGAGGTAGATTATCAAGAGCTGTCTCAAATAAAATGCTTTTCAAATTTTCCCATGAGGTCATAACATTGTTTTAGCTGAAGGCAATAAAAACAAATTTTATGAATCCCCCAGAAACTAATTTTTGACATAAGTATCTCTTGGAAATGCCTGAAGTTGCCATTTAAAGCTGCCATGTGTTTGTCAGAAACAAGTTTCATTCTGACAACTTGAGTGCTGAGTTTCAAGACAATGCAATTTTAAACATCAAAGTTATAAATCATTAAAAAAATCACAAGGAAGTCACAATCTGCATTCAAGATAGCTGTAAGTAGATTTAGAAACTGGTCTTCCATTATAGCAGTAGAGTGCCTTGTTATAGTTCATTGAAAAGTAGCTGGAACTTTTTAGATTAGAAGCCAGGATTACATTTTTCCTATGTGTTTGGGAAGTGCTTGAGCACATTTTGGGCACTAGTACAATCTAAATCATAAATACAAATAACTTTCCAGGAAGTTTGTGTTTCTAGAAAATAAAAACTTATTATTTTCCATAAGACAATACAGGACTCCCCCCGACCCCTCAAACACATTTTCATGAGTTCCTGTTGCTTTTCAATGGTATATTAGCAGATGTATTGTTTTTGGTAAAATAATACATAATCAGGGGAGACGGAATGATTTGGGTAACTACTAATAAGGTATCGTTCCTTTACCTTCTACAGTACGTCATTGATTTGAATTTGGCTTCGATCAATAGTGAACAAAAATTGTTACCATCTGAGGCAATCTGAAAGAAATAACTTAGTGGTTTCAGTTCAGTGCCTAGAAGACAGGTGTTCATACCATTAAAAAAAACTTCATTAGTACGATTTGCTGAACTATCCTCGATACAGAGACTATTGCCGATGGTGCAACTGCACCATTGCTAGAGGTGCTGTAATATTTACAATTATATTATGAAAACCTACTTTGAATAGTAGTAAAAATGCCTGAGCTTCAACTTGACTATCAGCTTACTAAAAATGCAGCTATACCATCGCTGGCTGCTATTGTAATATGGGTTACTAAGTTCTCCAGTGTGGATGCACCCCCAGAGGTAGTCTCTCCAAGTCACGCTCAGTGGCAGGGCAGAGCTGGGAAGCTTGTTCCACCACCGGTGTGTGCTGTACCTCTTCTATCAATAAGGCAATACATAACTTAATGGATGAAATATTTCAGTAACTTTCTGCCTTTTGTTAGGGGTGGGCAGGGAGGAACCTTAAGGAATTGAAACAATGTAACTGCTTTACATGACAGAAAGAAAAAGTATGAACCATGTTGTCTAGTGGTCAGGACACTGTATTAGGAGGTAGGGTGACCAGACAGCAAGTGTGAAATATCGGGAAAAGGGGGTGGGGGGTAATAGGAGCCTATACAAGAAAAAGACCCAAAAATCGGGACTGTCCCTATAAAATTGGGACATCTGGTCACCGTATTAGGAGGCAGGAGACCTGGGGTCTGTTCCCAGCTCTGCAACCAACCTGTTGCGTAATCTTGAGCATGCCACTTCACCTCTGTTTCCCCTCTCTCTCTTTGTCTGTCTTAATTAAATACTTATAGAATATAAGCTCTTCAGGACAGGAACTGTCTCTCACTACACAGTTCCACTGTGCATAACACAATGGGTCCTTGATCTTGGATGGAGACTCTAGGCATTACTGTAATACAAATAATAATAATAATAAATGAACTACCTGGGGGATTTGTACCAATTGTAGAGTGTAGTTGGTAAATATGTTTCCATGAAGCAACTGAGCTCTCCTTCGAACAGCTGTGTTGTAACTATGCAGTCCCGTGTATTCTGAAGAGTTACACTTAAGCTCCAACATACAGAACCTGCTTTAGAGACCACCTCTGAAGAGAGACCATCTGTCATGAGCAACTACATGCAGAGGCCATGAAATTTTTCACTGTATAATTTAACTGTGAAGAAACTGAGAAGAGCGACCACCTGTCATCTGCGGCCTATGAACACATTTTCTTACTGCCTTCAGAGCTGGGCTGCTGGACAGCGGTGGCTGCTGGACAGGCGCCCCGCTCTGAAGGCAGCACCTGCCACCAACAGCAGCACAGAAGTAAGGCTGGCAATGCTGTACTGTACCTTTGAAGAGAGGCCATCTCTTACAAGCAACCAATTTTGCAAATTCCCATGAGTGGTCGCTCTTGGCAGGTTTTACATATAAATATACCCTCAAAGATTTAATTGATACAAATTCCAATCCTTTGATTTACTTCAAGAGATATAGAATCAGTGGCCTTGATAAGATTCTTTCCTGGATCCCTGCCTTTGTTTTATAAATCTTTTCAGTCCACATCCAGAATTGATGAGGTTTATTATTCTTTTTAGAAGTTCAGTTGATTGGTTAGTGTGCCTCAACATTGTCAAAAAGTTGTGGACATCAAGAAAAGGATATTCCATAGATTCCCCCAAAAGTGGGTTGCAAGTGTGATCCAAGTGTAGTTTATGGGAGGAGGGGTTTTTCTGTGGCTGATAACACCATAAAACGTCTGTGCTTTTTCTTAAGTGTGTGGTATATAGTCACTTCTCAGACTATCACTATAGAACAGTTTTGCCATACTTTGATAGGACCAAATTCTTTGTGTGTGTGTGTGTGTGTGTGTGTGTGTTGCAAGTACACCTCTACCCCGATATAACGCTGTCCTCGGGAGCCAAAAAATCTTACCGCGTTATAGGTGAAACCGCGTTATATTGAACGTGCTTTGATCTGCCAGAGTTTGCAGTCCCGCCCCCCCAAGCACTGCTTTACCACGTTATATCCAAATTCGTGTTATATCGGGTCGCGTTATATCTGGGTAGAGGTGTAGTTAACTTTCTTAACTGATGCCACCCTCCACCCCAAATGCATATGACCCATTGGGACCACTCATGTGAACAGGGGCTGAAGCAATGGGCCCACAGTAACCAAATGGATGATGTTTACCCATGATTAAAATATATATATATATATATATTTTACTATTTCTTTCCATAAGATCATTTCCATGTGAGGACAGAAGGTCATGCCCATGGAGGCTTAAACAAACCAAAACCAAACCAAAAACAAAACAAAACAAATCAAAACCAAAAAACAAACAAACAAACAAAAACAAACAAACAAAGAAACCCCAACAACCATGCACAACAATATGGCCCCTGGCCAATGTTTCTTTCTCTGGAGAACCCAGAGGCGGCAAAGTCCAAACCAAGAAACTGAAGATCTGTAAGAGAGCTCAAAACAAACAAATCAACCCCCTCCCTGGTGTTTCTGCCTCCTAGTCAGGCTTGCTGAGGTTCCTGATGGTCGTGAAGATCTGGCAGGCAAGTCCAAACAAACAAACTAGAAGACTTATGATAAATTTCAAAACAAATAAACCAATCTCCCCCCAGGCTTTCTTCCTCTCAGGCATTTTTGCAGGGGTTCCAGACATTCTCCAGAGATCTGGCAGGCCAGTCCAAACAAACAAAGTTCTCCGTGTCGCTGGCAGCAGCTCCATCTCCATTCACTGTTCCCAGCATGCTCCATTGGGAAGGCCCATGAATCATAGCAGTCCCGGGACTATACTACTTATGATTCTCTCTCTGGCTGGCTATGAGAAAGGGAAGCCTCTCCCTGCCCACACATCAGGGCTTCAGTTCCAGGCCCTACACAGAGTTAATAGCCTTGGTTCACCTCAAACCATAAACTGCCACCCTGGGACCACTTCCTCTCTCTCAGTGGCTGCCTCCTTTTTTCCCGAGGTCTGTGTTTACAGAAAATCCCCTGGCAAGGGGTAGCATACTTTGGGAGACTTCCCTTAAAGGGCCAGCATGCCCCATTAGAGAGCTAATCTGTCTACACTTGCTCTTCAGCATCTGTCAAATTCAAATCTCAGTGTAAGCTTAAATATAATTGTGGTTAATTAATTACTTGTTTCGGTTAAGTATCAGAGGGGTAGCCATGTTAGTCTGAATCTGTAAAAAGCAACAGAGGGTCCTGTGGCACCTTTAAGACTAACAGAAGTATTGGGAGCATAAGCTTTCGTGGGTAAGAACCTCACTTCTTCAGAGGCAAGGAGGCGGCCACATCCCATTGGACTGGGCACAGGGAAGAAGAGTGACACAGTGGAAAGAGGGGACCTTAATAACTACACCTCTACCTCTACTTCTTCAAGTGAGGTTCTTACCCACGAAAGCTTATGCTCCCAATACTTCTGTTAGTCTTAAAGGTGCCACAGGACCCTCTGTTGCTTATTTTGGTTAGTTAATGACAATCTTATGCTGCTCAACAGAGTCTGCGTGCCTAAGGTATACCCACCCATCATACACTATCTTGTGCCCATTCCCGTTTTTTTTAGAAAGACAGAGGAAGTGTCTGTTCTATGCCAAAGTTTCTCAACCTTAAATGATTTCCAAATTTCCTTCCCCTTGGCAGAGTTTGGGTAGTGTCTCTCTATTTCCTGTAGTTTTAATTATTGCATCTTCTACCCCATAGTGGCCTAAGTGACTTATACACACTGGGTTTTGTAACAGAATTTTGTTTGCACCTCTTGAAACAGAAGAAAGAATTCTCACAAATGGTATTTAAGTAATAAAAATTGAAGCACAGGGCATTTCCTGGGCAGTAGAACTTGCTAGGAGGAATCATTGGCTTTCAACTGATCTTCCCAGCTGGTCACCCATCCTGAGGAAATGCCCTGTACTGTAAGCCTCCTTGCTTCTTTAGTTTTGCCTCATTACTATCCCAGCCTGAGAGAACTTTGTTCCCAGAAACATTTACCCTAGTAGCCAACATAGTCTTCATCAGGAGCCATGGGCAAGTAATAAGCTCAGCAAATTATTCAGCATGGGGGGGAACCTTCTAAAATAGCAATGATACATTTGGTCTGCAATCCAGTTTGGATGTCCAAAGTAACTAAAACAAGAGGAGGAAGAGGCAGAAACCACCTGGTATTTATCAGGTAATCTATACCCATTAGTAGATGAATAAATAAGGAAATATTTGGTACATTTTTTGGCACATACTCTGCCTGTGAGACACCCTAGAATCTGGTTGAGACATACTGAAAAGTCAGTCACCTTTGTGCACATAGAGGTATTTTTTAGGCATGAGGTGGGTGGTTATTTTAGTCTCAGTTTCTCAGTAACTATACTTGGAATGATTACATGAGTAACAATGTGAGACATTTTAATGCCAGAAGAAAGTAATGAGTGGTGTTCACTGGAATTCTTCATACCCACACCTCCTTTGCAACCTGAACCATAGCAGAGCAGTGGTCTTCTGCAGCTGTGAGCTCATAAATCTGAGACTCAATCTAGGTTATGTCGATTTTAATTCGGACCAGCCCTCTGTCTTTGCCAAGAATCAAACTGGTGTACTGGAAGGTTTTGATACCAGATCTTGGGACAATCAGACACATTAACTGAGAGATTTGGGAGCTCAGAAAGTTGAGATTGGTTTCATTTTTTGGTTATTTTTCTCCAAAACAGGTGTTTTATTCTCTTGCTTGATGAAGTAGCAGTGCCAGTGACTAGTTTGAATGCATTTTGGTATTAAATTGTTTAGATATTGACTATAGTTTTCAATTACACAATAAAGCCTGATGTATGCATTATAATGCCCATGTTCATTTTACAAAATGCTCGTGGCCCGGGGTCTTTCTATGATGTATGTATGGCCTGATTAATGTCTTTATTACCTGCTGCAGACTTTAGAAATTCTGTATAGTCCAGATGCAGGGAGCTGATTATGATGGAGGAGTAGCATGTAGGGAACCACATGCAAGGCAATTAGGTCAGATCTGAGCAGATGGGGAGAGCGTGAGTGATAATGTCCAATATGGGGAATGGGAAGGAGAATGTCTCTGGGGAGATGGGATGCTTTCTGGGAAATAACGAGTCCATCCCTTAATGGCTTGTGACTCGTGAGGACCTCAGGCACCCATAACCGAGGGTACGTCTACATTACCCGCCAGATTGGCAGGTAGTGATCGATCTATCCGGGATCGATTTATCACATCTAGTGTAAATGCGATAAAATCAATCCCCGAGCGCTCTCCCGTCGACTCCAGTACTCCACCACCACAAGAGGCGCAAGCGGAATCAACGGGGGAGCGGCAGCAGTCGACTCAGTGCCGTGCACAAGCTGCGGTAAGTAGACCTAAATACGTCGACTTCAGCTATGCTATTCTCGTAGCTGAAGTTGCGTATCTTAGGTCGATCCCCCTCCCCCCCAGTGTAGACCAGGGGTGAGCAATTCTTAAATATATTTAAATACCTAAGGAAATTCCCGAGCAAAAATCTTGGTTAAACCATAGTTATGGTTGAGCAGATTGTAACTGAATCACCAGCCTTCTATAAAATACTAATTAATATTTTAAAACTTGGGAAATCCAACATTAAAAATTATACTTTAAAGAAAAAAAAGCTGGCAAGTATGAAAATGCTTAGTCAAGGTTGTCCAAAGAACTTTTTCTCTGCCCATGTTGCTTCCCTCAGAACAACCAGTACTGAAGACAACCTTTTCCACAAAGAATTCACAGGTACATTTAAGCATTGACTCCTATCAATAAAGAATACATGTTACTAAAATACCTTGCTCTTAATTAGAGTTGTTAGGCATATGTTAATGAAAATGAAATTTTGACAAAAAATGGAACCAATTCTTTTAAAGTATGAATTCTTACCCTACTTTCCACCAGCTCCAGTCTTCATCTTAAACATGCACCATACTGTCATCTATATCAAACTGCACCAGTGTTTATATCATCGTCCAGTATAACTCCTTTCGTTTAAACCATACAGACCCCCCCCGTTTCAAAAACCAGATACACCCCCCACTTCATTTGTCACCCATTATGTACATGTCAGTCACAGAGCTACTGCATCTACAGATAGAAAATTCTAAGGCCTAAATATTTAATTTATGGCATTTACAGAGTAAGAGTAAAGCTTAATGAATTGGCAAAGAATCACACTTCATATGTATGGAACCAGTGCTTTATCATCCTTATTTACTGTGGCATGTTTTACATGCAGACTGTTCAAGTACAACGTTTTTTCCAAAAGTAAGGTGTTTACTGACATAGGCTCTGGATTCATAAAGTATTTAGGAAAATGCTTCACAAAATTTCATTCAGGAAGATGGCAATAAAAAATACCACTTTACAAAATAGCTATGAAGGTTGGAAGACTGCTGGTGAGCAGAGTTAAGGTTGTTCAGATCCCCTTTATTGAATATTTCCATACTTTCCAATATTTGATATGTTTTTAAGTTAAGTTACCCAGATTTAAAAAGTTGTGGAAGTTTTTAAAAATGTAATATGCTTATAAGAAATTTTCTAAGAAGGCTAGTGTTAATTGCTGCCTCAAGTTTTTGTTGTAGTTGGTTTTGGTTTTTTTTCCCCCTGGAAATTGATATCTTGTTATTCTAAAGGCATCAACTTACATCACCAAGAAATTGTACAGTATGAGTATGACCTTCCTGTAGCAACCCCTACTGGCCAAACATGGCACTGCTGGCACTCCCTGGTGGTGTGGAAAAAGTCACCCACGCATTATTTTGATCAAAGACTCAGCCTGAGGCCCGTTTATTGATTGCACACCAACACGATGGGGACAGCAGTTATCGGAACTGCTCCCCCAAAGCAAAGCATACAGTAGCTTTTAAAGCTTAAAACCACAAACAAATTACACATACTTGAGTAATAATGACCTTATTTGGAATTAACACAGGTTAAGAGTTGGGGTCTTTTTGGTACTTTCCAGCACCCTTTTGCAACCTTGCCGTGTATGGATGTAATTGAGTTAAGGTCTCCTCGGTACTTTCCAGCATCTTGGTGCAACTTTGCCTTTTATGGGGTGCTGTTACACAATGCCCTTCACGGGGTACAGTAAGATAATGGGGTAGTTATACAATAGGTATAGGGGAGGGCATGAGTTACATTTATAATTGCTTTACACTTATAGGTTACATTATTGTTTTACACAAGCGGTTAATGTATTTTAAAAGCATCAGGCACGTATTGCAGATTGTTCCTGCTTTAGGGGCTTTCCATTGCCTCCCCCCGTCCCAACTTCTCCCTTTATCACAGCGGTTATGGAACACAACTCTTAGCTTGGTTCAGGCTTTGGGCCTGTCAGCCACAAGGCGGGCCCAGGCCAAGAAAGCAAAGGCCTAAACCATTAGGGCTAGCCTAATTTTTCCCCCACACTGGCTTAGTTTCCTTCCAGGGGTGGGCCTCCTCAGCTCTCCACACACAAGTCAGTGCTGGAGATGTGGCTTAGCCCTCCAGCCAAGTCACAAAACAAGAAGTCCAAACAAACTAGAAGGGCCTTGGAACAGGACCCATAGGGTGGACTGAAAAGAAGCCCCAAAGGGCAGAAGAACCTTCTAGTTTGGTTTGGACTTCTTGTTTTGTGACTTGGCTGGAGAGTCTCTTTCTCTACTGTGGGTTAGAGCACTGACCCCAGGCTGGTTACCCTGAAGTACACTTTCCTCTGCAGACCCTGGCTCAGAGCCACACAGGAGACTGTCCACTCCCTGTGGTTCCAGCCCATTCTGGTATAGAGCAGTGGGTCCTCGGCTAGTTCCCCTGGAGTCTCTGACCACCTCAGCCCCTGGCTCAGGGCCTTCCACAGGTGCCTGCCCATTCCCCATGGTTCCAACCCCCCAAACTGAGCTCTTTCAGTCCTTTTTAAGGCCCACATGTCTATTAATCTATCACCTGGCCCTTGGTTGTCACACCCCCTCAGGTTGGGAAGCATTTAATTAATTATGGCACAGGTGTGGCTGGCACCATCTTCCCTTAAAGGAGCCAGACACCCTGTGACAAGTACACTTGCAAGAATATCTGCTGAATGAATCAGTTTCTAGTATAGGGTTGCCAGGCACCCGGTTTTTGACTGGAATGCCCAGTCGAAAAGGGACCCTGGTTGCTCCGGTCAGCACCGCTGACTGGGCTGCTAAAAGTCCAGTCAGCGGCACAGCTAAGGCAGGCTCCCTGGCTCTGCATGGCTCCTGGAAGCAGCTGGCATGTCCCTGCAGCCCCTAGTAGGCGCAGGTGCGATCAGGGAAGCTCCGCACACTGCCCCAACCCTGAGCGCCAGCTCCGCAGCTCCCATTGGCTGCAGTTCCTGGCCAATGGGAGCTGTGGGGGCGGTGCCTGTGGGTATGGGTAGCGCACACTGTGCAGCGCAGCCTAGCCACCCCTTTGCCTAGGAGCCGGACATGCTGGCCACTTCCAGGAGCTGTGCAGAGCCAGGACGGGCAGGGAGCCTGCCTTAGCCCTCATGTGCCGCCGACCAGAAGCTGCCTCAGGTAATGCCGCCTGGCTGGAGCCTGAACCCCCTCCCGCACCCCAACCCCCGGCCCCAGGTTGGAACCCCCTCCCATGCCCTAACTCCCTCCCAGAGCCCGCACCCCAACCCTCTGCCCCAGCCCTGAGCCCCCTCCCGAAGCCTGCATCCTGCATTCCCTCCTGCATTCCAAACCCCTCTGCCCCAGCCCTGAGCCCCCTCCTAAACCCCAAACCTCTGATCCTTGGCCCCACCATGGAGCCCGCACCCCTAGGCAGAGCCCCCACCCGCACCCCAATCCCCTGCCCCAGCCCAGTGAACGTGAGTGAGGATGGGGAGAGCTAGCAACGGAGGGATGGGAAATGGAGTGAGTAGGGGTGGGGCCTCAGAGAAGGGGCAGGGCCTCGGGGAAGGGGTGGGGCAGGGCAAGGGTGTTTGGTTTTGTGCGATTAGAAAGTTGGCAACCTTATTCTAGTACCCAAAACCAAGGAAGTACTTTTAAATGAGTAACTGGTCAATTACCGAATCAACTAACATGACTCTTTAAAGGAATGCAATTAAAATTTAGTTTATCAAACTAACATTTGATAAGCAAAACTATGTTAATCTCTTAAACCTGATCCAACTCTTATTAAAACTGAAGGGAAGGCTTTCATTGACTTTAATAGCAGTTGATCAGGGTTTTACAAATGAATTAAGAGATAGATCTGTTTAAACTTTAAGGTATAGTTCTTACAAAATATAATTTTGCTGGTAAATGGTAATTTAAGTTTTGACTTTAATAACCAGACCACATATAAATTATCGGGATGATGTAATAAAAGTTTAACATTGGCTTCTGTGTTGGTCATTTGAGATTTTCAGACAGTTGGAAAATGCTAGAATAAAATTTTAGTTTGACTATTACTGTAAATGATTTTTTTCTTTAGTACTGGAATGCAGTTTACTGTGCTGAGCAATAAGATCTGTTTGCTGAGCTAAAGTCCAGAATTTTGATTTTAATATGTTTGTCTCTGTCTCTTAGACCAGTTTGCAAAAAAAAATTAAGTAAAGGAAGCAAATTAGATGAACTCTTTTTTTTCTGTCTTTACATGAAAAGCATTTTTTTCCTTTCAAACTCCAAAGCATGCCTCTGGTCTGTTTGTTTATTGCATATTCAGGTCAGGTAGAAATCATAATGGTCAATTACCTGAGTTTTGTGGGCTTAAAATCTCATCCTTTACATTTATTAATGTAGTTTTTGGCATGTAATTTCCTTTGGTTTCATTTATATAAAAAACAACATAGTAATAATAATATATGCACCAAGAGGAGTGAATTATGAAGTGGAAATTTTAAAATAACAATAAACAAAACGCTGGTCTCCAAGTAGAATAATATTTCTTCTCTGTGCTTTTTGGTATTCTGCTCCCCTACTGGGAATTTTGCACATGTCAAATGAGCAGAATATCAGATCTGTGAATCAAGTCTGATAGAAAAATCCTTTACCAGTTAATAGGGTTATAAAGAAGTTTAATTTGGTTCTATAGAAATTTCTCTAAAATCCATTTAATAGAAAAAATATCCTTTATATAGGAATTTTGGGGCATCCTATATAATTCTATAGCAAGGATATAATTCTGTATTACATACTGTAGGTAAATTTTTGTTTTAAAAAATCTATGGAGCATTTATTTTTTTCTATTAAATTCTATAGGATTTTTTCCATAAGGACCTGTGAGAATCAGTGTGCAGAATTTAGCCCTAAATATTTACAGCTTAATATTATAAAGGACATTAGCAGATGTAGAGTGTTAGGGACACATATAGCAGAAAAATGAACAAAAGGATACGATAAAGAAAAAAAAGATAACATTGGGAAATAGGGAAAAAATGAACAAAGGAAAATTTAGTTTGACTATCAGGAATATTTCCAAAGAGCAAGATATATTAGATCATGGAACAGTCTCCCAAGGGATATACTGGAAACCCTACTGCTTGAATCACTTAAGGGACAATCACTAAGTTAAAATGAAATTTGAGATAAGCTTAGCTATATTTGCTGACACCCTACTAACCAAGCTGTGGACAGCAGTAAGCACAAAAATAAAATTAAATGTTTACAATTCTCCTCCCCGCCCTGGAAATTCTCTCGTAAATGAGAAAGTGCCAAGGACAGCTGAATATTCATCATTATGTAACACTGCAGATGCCATGATACCCAGGAGACTTATGCTGTCGTCCAGGCCTTGAAAAATCCACTCCCCCATTCATATGTGATGAATAGGAAGCTTTCCCTGGCAAGTGCCATTAACTTTTACAGAATCTAAGTATTCAGTGGAAAAAAATAAGTCTCTAGTCTGTATGGTTACAAAGGTTACCTTCAAAACGTGAATTGAATGTAAATCAATATGGTGCTGTTTGTCTGAATCTGCAGATAGGCAGTTCCTGTGCCTCTACTGGTGCTCAGAGCTTTGCCACGGGTCTTGTCAGTTTCCATTCCCGCTATTTAGAATCCTGTTGACAATGGGGAAACTGAGAAGTTGTTTCCCAATACTTCTGTTAGTCTCAAAGGTGCCACAGGACCCTCTGTTGCTTTTTGAGAAGTTGTAGCTATTCACTTGGAGGAGAGCTCAAAAATAGAAGCTGGAGGAGAGGTAGAGTAGCAGAGACTATCTCATAGTGGTAGCAAACAGGAGGCTTTAGAGCAGCAAACAAAGAGAGAGAATGTTCTTTCTCTCTTTTAGCAGCATGGGAGGGGAGGGAGTCAACTCATCAGAGGCTGGTATGAAAGATGGAGTCACCAAGCAAGGTACAGAGACACTACTCCGGTAGGAATCTCAAATCCCAGCACCCTTTTCTTTTTCCCTGCAGCTAGAGGAGACGTTGGTTTTTCACCTGGGTATTGTTCCTAGATTTTGGGGGGACGTATGTGGGTCTTTCTTACAGGTTGTTGACTAGTAGATTTAGTCCTCTGACTGTTGACTCTGTCACTGAGGGGTGCATGAGGAAATATGTGAGCTGTAAGTGGGAGAGAAAGAAAATGTGGGGATAAATCAGAAAAGAGACGTATGGTACCAACTGGGAGAGATTTTGATGAGTGAAGGAAGAAGACACAAAATAGAGAGGTAGAACATAGAGGTTTAGAACACATTATAGGAGGAAAAAGAAAGATATAGAAAGTGGATATAAAGAGAAGAAAAAGAAAACAGACACTGAGGACAAAATGGGAAAAGACATGCCATAATCTGTTATACCACAGAAAAGAAAGGAAAAGTGGAGTGAAGACAGGAAGGGTAAGAAAGTACAGCAAACGCAAGAGAGCAAGCTATACGTCACAAAATTTATTAGAAAGTTGATTTACAATATTTTTCAGTAAATAGACAAAGCACTCATAGACATACTGTGAGGAACAATCCTGTGTTAGCTTGCAGATGGACTAGATGGCCTGTCCAATTCAAACTTGTGTGATTTTATGATAATATTAACATTAGAGAAGCATGTGGGGGGGAAATCATAGCAGAGATTGGAAAAAGAGAGAGTTTGAGTGCAAACCCAATCTCAGTTTAACTGATGGGCCCAATGCAGCACTGACAGATATCAGTGGAAAAACTCCCATGGGCTTCAGAGGGGAATGGAGCAGGTCCTGTAGCAGGACAGGGCAAACTTTTTGGCCTGAGAGCCACATCTGGGTATGGAAATTGTATGGCAGGCCATGAATGCTCACAGTTCCCGGCCAATGGGAGCTGTGGGGGCGGTGCTTGGGACAGGGGCAGCGTGTGGAGCCCTCTGGCTGCCCCTACACATAGGAACCAGAGGGGGAACATGCCGCTGCTTCTGGGAGCCACACAGAGCCACGGCACGTGCGGAGCAGTGCAAGCCCTGGACCCCACCCCACCATCGGGAGTTCGAGGGCCAGATTAAAACATCTGCAGGGTCGGATACGGCCCCCGGGCCGTAGTTTGCCCACCCCTGCCCTGTAACATCGTTATTCCAATTATACAGTATCATCTACATGTAGGGTGACCAGACGTCCCGATTTTATTGGGACTGTCCCGATATTTCCTTGTTTGTCCCGCGTCCCGACCGCATGGACAAACAAGGAAATGCCCCGGAGCCTAGAGCCCGGAAGTGCTCGCACCCTCCCCCTCCCCCGCCCCTCCTCCGCCCCCTCCTCCCCCGATTGGCTCCCTCCCTGAATCCCCGCCTCTTCCCATCGGCCGCCCAGCCCCGTTCGTTCCCCTGCGGGACGGGGGGGCTGGGGCCTGCTACCCCCACTCCGGGGCCGCCGCGGGATAGCACCAGCTGGGCAGCAGCCCAGACGCGCCTGGCCAGGGGCTGGGCGCAGCGTGCGCGCTGCTGGGTCCCCGCAGCAGGCCCCGGCTCGGGGGGTTCGGGGGCGCCAGAGCTGCAGCCGCGGAGCGCCATGGCCGCTTCCTGCCCCCGCGGCAGTGGGAGCTGCAGCAGCGGCTGCTCCCGAGTCCCGCTGGCCGGGGGTGAGAACAGCCACCGCCTGGCCCCGCGGGCCGCCCCCCTCCTCGCCCTACCACCCAACTGAGTCCTGCCTGCTCGGGGCCAGGCCGGACTGTTACTCACCCCGGCCCCGCGCTTCCCCTGAGTCTCCCGGGCCTCCCTCCAGCGCTTGCGGAGGAAGGGTTTTTTTTTTTTGGCCCCGCCCCCCGCCACGCCCCCCCCCCCCGCGTCACCCCCACCCCCGCGTCCCGATATTTGTCTTGGGTGATCTGGTCACCCTATCTACATGGCTAAAAGTTTAATTATAGTGTTCCATTCTCAGCAGGCCAGCAGTTCTTTCTAGAAATAGGAAGAAAAGGACAACAACACATAGGAACCTCCAAAATGTCCAGAATGAAAACAGAAATTTTTAAAAATAGACCAAGATCAGGGCGAGTCAATTTTTATCTTAGTGAAGGTCAGTCACACTGGCTGCTGTTTAAGAAGAGTTGTTGTTTCTGGAAAGCCGTGCTGAGCAGTCCTGAATGAAAAGTCCATACTTTGTAGATTGTGAAGGTGGGGCCTGATCCAACGCTCACTGCAGTCAAGGGACAGGTTCCCTGGGGCTCTGGATCAGGCTTATGTCTCCAAAACACACGGCTAGAAAGGCAAGTGTAAAAGTTTATAGGCATTGCATGTTGGTGAGTGTTTCCAAAATTAAGGAGACCCAGCCTCTGACTAGAATGTTGGTGTAGCAGGGTGGGGAACCTCTCATATAAATCCTACCAAACAGAATATTTCTGCTATTAGAGTCCACAGTTAAGGGGGTGGAGGGGAAATAACACAGAGCTGGTTAAATCATCATCACCCAGCAAACTCTACACTCTAGTATCACTCTAGGAATATTTAGATAGCATTCCAATGTTAGTTACTCAACTTGGTAACATACTTCTATCCCTTCATGTCAGCTAGGAAACCAAATATCATTAAGATTCCAGGTATTATTTTCCAGTTTCTTTTTGTTTCTTTGCCCTTTCATTAGATGGGTTCATCCGTCATAATCAATTTTACCATAGTGGGTACCAGATCACCCATAAATGCAAGCAAGTGAGGGTTTCTATAATTAATCAGGAATTCCTAAAACTCTAACATTCTTTGACCATATCTGGTGTTCTCAGAGTTCTAAACTTCATTTGATCACTAAGTTCCTTTACATAGGCTTTCTGGAAAGAGCACTCTATCTATATTTTCACAGCCAGGCTCTCCACCCACTTGTGCCATATGTTCCATTTAACATTCCAGGTCAGGAAGTTTAGGAGAGATACCTTTCACATCTAATGACAATTAAGTATTCTATATCGAGTCATTTTTTTCAGTTTACTAGTGCCAGCATTTCACAGATGGAGCTTTGTGCTAAAGAAATGGTAATTGAGGAGGGCTTTGCATTTCCACACAAGAGTGCTGACTTCTCAGCTTTGCTTTTATAATTTGGTATTATAGGAGGCAACGGCAGGCAAAGAATACTTTATATACAGATAGAAAAACAGATTTTATAGACATAGCTGAAGCCATCAAGGAGTTTAGATAATTGGGAGCTTCCATCCCATGGAACTGTGAAGCTCTGCAGGGCTGAAGCTAAGCTCTGCATGAGTGAAGTTGGAGAGTTTTGGTCCAGATCTGCAGCTGGTGTGAATTCTCACAGGTCCTGTGAGCTCTGACAGTTTACACCAGCTGAGGATTTCCCCTGTGCTGCATCTGC
This sequence comes from Chrysemys picta bellii, assembly GCF_011386835.1. Classification (NCBI taxonomy): domain Eukaryota; kingdom Metazoa; phylum Chordata; order Testudines; family Emydidae; genus Chrysemys; species Chrysemys picta. Next base: position 63,955,439 of record NC_088791.1, read on the forward strand.
TGTTGAAAACAGTTAAGCTGTTAGCTGGGTTAAGCTACCAGAAAACCATAAGCCTAAAGGCAGAAACAATGAAAACTACAGGAGCTGGACATAAAAGCCACTCCCTGGATTTCCAGGCAGTCTCCACCCTCCATATCACATTTTAAACAATGTTGGTGTGAGGGTAAGTCAATATGCTATCTACTGTCAGAATGAAGATATAACGAAATTACAGCCCAGGTATTGTGTATAAGGGTGATTCATACTCATATATTTACCTTGTGAATTATTTGCATTTCATTCATTTAATCCACAGAAAATGAGATACCCGAGGACAATAGACCAATTTCTGCTTTGAGTTAAACACACGCATACAACCCCATTGAGATCCCAGGGTTGCAGGAATGTATCTCACAGCAATATTTGCCCCAATATCTACTCTATCTCACAGACTTAAACAGAAAGTGAAAAGGTCTCCCTTTGCTTACACACACACACACACATACACACTCTGATGCATTTGCCCAACAGTTGGCCAAGTTTGATAATCCACTTATAATAAGTAAGAGAACTGTTGAAGGATCCTAGTATAATAGAGTACCTGTTACACTGTAACATTTACAGCTTCACTAATATGCAGCTAATATATAACAATTATGTCCCCTGCCTGTGCCGCTATAGGCATGACACCTCTAACTGTATTTTAGTGCTGCGGGTAATAGGATAGAATTGTTTTCATGTACAATTCAAAACACATTTTGAGCCTGGTTTTGAAAAGTGACCTTAATTTTTGTTCCTTCAGTTTTGCTTCAGGAAATAATTGTGGTTGCTGTTTATAGCACTTAGAATTCTAACGACCTAGTTGCACCTACAAATTAAGCTATTAGACATCTAAGAGCTAGAAAATGCACTTGTGAAATTGCACTTGTAGTTATTTCTGGGAGCAAGATTTTGGCCAGAAAATCGTTGGCTGAATTCAGGCCCCTTTAACCTCCCACTGTCTTTCCCCTCCCCCTCCCCCCAAAACAACAACAACAACCCCTCAGGGCCTTTAAATTTGTTCATCACAAAACAGTTATTGCCACAGTTATAGTTCTTGTTAGGTTTGGTTAGGCCAAGGAGGACTCAAATATTTGATTCACCTGAAAAGCCAGTGATCTAGAGCAGTGACTCATAGTAGTGACAATTTGTATAAAATATAATGTCTTTGAGGGACTACACTGTTATGGAAGATGCTGGGTAGACAGCCTGAAGAAAAGAACATTCTGCATACAGAGAAAAAGGAGAGTACATGCAGGAGCACTGCAGATTTCCTCACACAATCCCAACAACGTTCCTCAACCCACTGAGGGACCACTTAAAGGGTGAGAGAGTAGGTTAGGCTTCATTTTGTCCTCTCAACTTAAATCCCCCAAAGAGTGGAACTTGAGATGGGGAATTCTCTTCACTAGGATCTGAGACCACCAACTCATTTCACATAAGCCATCGAGCAGCTGTCAGGCTGTAACAACTTTAGGTCACTAGCAACCTGGTCTATAGTTGAACTCATGACCTCAAGGCAAAAGCCTCTATATCTCATTACCAATCCCTGAAATGTCTGATCCCCAAATATGTCATATAAAAATACATACTTATAGCTTACTTTTGAAATACATTACATTGCATTTGTACACGACTGTAGTAAAGTCACAGTGGGGCAAAGATGTCCTGTTGCGTCAGGTCTTTTCTTCTTTTTTACAGTGTCATATGGCATCACTGACTTACACAATAAACCATAAATGAGAAGCGAGTGACATGCACACCCAAGGGGATATTTGACCCTCAGAATAGAAATGAAGCTTCAACTTTAACTGCAATATCTCTACTGAGATGCCTTAAGTCAAGGTTAAAAAATGGGCAGGCTGCCTGCTGTGCAGTGAAACTGCAATTGTTTGTGTCTCCATGTGTAATTCTTGGTGTGCTGTAAATGGACCAGTCTTCATTTTAACACTTCCATTTGCCTGTCTTCAGCAATGGAAAATGCACAGTTACAACATGTCTATCTATGTATTGGCCAATTTGGAAGAATTGTGTACATGAGAGCTTACTGTTAGGGTGGTGTTGGGGTTAATTCTAACTCACTCAAATTCACCCCAGTAGCTTGTCCCGAGTTGGACCATGGTAACATGAGCTTAGGCAGGAAATAATATGACCCCCAAACTTTTAAAACAGTGGGCAAAACTCATCTTGGGTACAAGTTCATTGTGTCAATGGATTTACATCAGAGTGAATTTTGCACGACCAATTTAAAGTTAGAAAGATTCAAATCAGAAATAGATTCCCCTCAGCTAGCTCAGAGAGGTGTCCCAGATAAAGGGGCAGGTTCACATCCAGAGGAGAGCAGATGAGTTTTCCACCTCTGCTCTTCCATAGGGGTTACATGGAGGGCAAGAGCAACTTTGGTTTCCACAGGGGATGTTCTACTGTCAGTGCTGTCAGTGAGGAAATGCTGGATTAGAGCATGTCCCAAACACAACAGCTATAGTTTTCCCAGGCTAGTAATGCACAATTTTAGACATGCACTGGTCCTTTGTGGCACCCCTGTACAGCTACATCCTCTGTTTTGTCAGACTTTCTGCTCCCAGGAACCCCATGAACTCTGGATTATGACAATGGAAGTCTGCATAAATCAGAAGTGAATCTTTGCCCTGTAAATTTAGCCTGTAATATGGGATGGACCTTGAGGGACTAAATAAATAATAAAATGTATTATTCGCTTATCACTTTAGTATCAGCATCTCAAAAATATTAGAGACCTAAGCTGGACAAAACCCCTCTGAAATGTTATCCCCATCTTAGAGCCCAAGAAACCAAGGGTCATTGACTTGGTCAAGGTAGCACAGGAAATCTGCTGCACAGCCAAGAAGAGAATATAGATCTAACAGACCCATTCCTTATCCCCTAGCTCATACTTCCTCCCTTCTCACCTATTGCATCTTAAGAGCAATTTACACAATGTTTTTAAACAGCACATCTGTGTTCTCAGGTGCTTTAGGATACTGCAGTTTAATCGAATCCCTTATTGGGATTCCTATCAAAGATAGAGTAACAGTTACAAAGGAGTAATCTTTTAAAAATATGTTTAAAGAGGGTTAGTTCAGGTCAGGAAAACATTGCTAAATAAGGTATTGCCTGCAAGTCTCATGCTGAGGTAGATCAGAAGTAGTTTAAACCTTGACATCATTATTTTACTTCACAAAGAACCAGAGGTACCAAGGTGAATGCAAAAAAACCTAGTGAACATGTGAATACCCCGTGCTCAATACAGAGACATTGCTAAAGGCTGTGACAATACAGCTTCTATTTTCACCAGGCCAGTAAATTAAGTGAGAGAACTGAAATTCCACCCTTGTTTTAGGTCCAGGTGGTGAAAGACATAGGAAGAGAAGTCAGGACCCCCTACTTTTTGGCTCTGGATACATTCTCTTTGGCTAAGAGGACAGTTTAGTAGTAGCAAGACAAAGGTGTCTTTTGCCAGACCCTGGGTTTCCCAGAACAATTGGAATGTCATCAGGACCAATTTGGAGCAGTTCACGTTACCGAAAAACTAATCCAGCGGTGCCTGCATACGTACTGCATCATTCCATAGTGCAAATTTAAGAAGCTTAGTTCAAAAGCAAACAAAAAACCTGTACTGTGCATGACCAGGACATGGTTTTGGAATACTCAGAACTCAATCAAATCAGTCCATGGCTGTATTGTCTTCTCTGAGAAATCTCAGCAGCTTTGGAGGGAGGACAAGATGACACACCATGTCCCATCCCCCCTCCCCCCGACACACCTGTTCTGCCTATTCCTGTACCCAGCTTATCCATTCTCTGCCTCCTGCCATGGCACAAACCTGCGGAAAGCCCACTTCAGGATCCAGAGGAGAGATGGTGGCAGACCCCCATTTTGGAGGACAGCCACATTACATGGAAAAAATAGCCTACAGGTGTAGCTCTGGAGGGTGGGAAGGGGGACACAATCCAGGCCAGCAGTATTTGCTGTTTATATTACAGTAGTTCCCAAAATGTGCTATGTCCTCTGTGGGCAGAGGCCATCCCCAGAAGTGCTTACGATCAAAAAGACAAAACACAGACAAAGGGTGGGTAAAAGGGACACAATATAAAAGCAAAATGATCAGGCGGGTGATTAGTACGTCTTGTTATATACGCACACACATACTCTCCCCAGATGCCCTTGTACCTAGACATTGTTTCTTCCTTTTCAGTTCTGTTAAATGCCACTATTCTTGGTCACTGTAACTTGGTTTGTAAGCCTTGCCTGCTATCATTATTATCTAAAAAAAAATTAAACATTTATCTACTTTCCAGTTTAGTTATTTTAATCCTGTTTGTTGATTAGGCCTTGTCTCATTTCCATTTATTTTCATGATACTTGCATATTGATTGATATTTATTTAGCTTGTGACAAATGTCCATAATGAGGCTCCGAACTAGTCCCTGTCATTTAGTGTCTGCAACTCTTTTGTAGACACCCCTTTGGATTTGTGTACGTTGGGTAGAGAAGAGATCCAGCTTTTCAATCTGCTCATGCAGTTCTTATTTGTGTGCTGCGCATGCCAAATTGCAGGCACAAGTTTGGAAAGATGTACATGGGGTCCTTTGACAATTTGGTCATGCAAGGTGCTGAAGTAAAACCTTGGCCCCAATTCTCCAGAGCATTCCGGCTGCTTTGTGCTATCGCAACAGTACAAAGCAAACATAGAGCTGCAGATCTGGGAACTTGAGGATTCTCCTTGCCCAGGGAAATTCTTAGGCACTCTGGACCGCCCTAATGAATCCTAAACGCTCCCTGCTGATGGGGACGTGGTTGGGTGCCTCTGCATCCGTCTGATCCATGGCTGCTGTAACGGTCCCTGAGGACTTTTGACACCCAGAAGAAGACAGAGCACCAGCAGTTGTAATTTGCACCATGGACTAGGTCAGTGCTTGACAGTTTCAGGATGAGGAGATCGCAAAAAGAAGCAAGGCCTCCTCCAGACTTGCACTGAGCACTCACTCCTCGACCCTTGTGGAGAATCTGGCCCGCTAGCTGTAAATCCAAGCAGAGAGGAATTAAGAGATATAGAGGCCAGGGAGAAAAGATTTGTTTTAAGATGAGATTTGAAAAGAGATGTAAGATGATCTACAGTAGGAAGAGTTCCCAAAGGACAAACAAATGAGTGTGATATTAATATAATACACAGTAGTGAGTAAAGGGTAGTGTATCAGATGTATTATCATATTAGGATTGTGTGTTAAATTAAATCACTAATGCACACTTTTCAGTTACATTAATTAATGTACTCTGCTACCCATAAATTCCACAAGGGTGTCATCTTTTGTGGTACTGAGTACCTCTTTCAAGGTGCTGAATGCCATCAAGTTCGTGGGAGTTGTAGGTACAAGTCAACAATATGCAGGACTGGATCAGTGGGGAGGCTAGTTGATTACTCTTTCCTCCAGAGTAAAGGGCTCATTTAGGTCAGAGATGAAAATGAGTTCCCCTTTTTGTGGACATCACAAAACTAGTACAGGTTTCGTTCAGGAGACGCTCAGGACTGGAAGAACAGAGAAAGATTGGGATGCATGGCAGAGCAGTGTGAAGCATGGGCCAAGTTCTCTGCTGGTGTAAATTAGCACAGTTTACAGGAAGTCAGTGAAGCTTCACCAGTTCACACCAGCAGAGAATTTGGCCCCGTGTCTGCCCTAACTCAAATCAGTCTTGTTAGTCTGTCATTTTCACTTGTCAAGTAGGTGGGCAGGGATGCCAAAATGTTTGACCTTGCCCATGGGGGATTCGACTAGACAGTAGTTTGAGTTATAACTTATTAGCCAATCAGACAGTCCCCTTTCTTCAGCCCGATTTATAGATTAAAGCTGAAATACAGATTAGGAAACTGGTAATTAAGTCTGTCATACCATTCTTTGATGTTGAAAAATATGTATTTATTTGGTACCTCTGAAAGTAAGGTTACTTGGACATGGTTGTGTCTACTGACTGCATATGCACATACTGGCAGGTTGGTGAATGCATCCCAGCCCAGACCTGCTACATCCACTCTCATGTCATACTAAGCCTTTCCTGAGCAGAGAAGGTTGTGCCAAATTGCATGTGTGCTTGGTTGTTCTGTGCAAAGGGAGTGGGATGATACTAAAAATCATTTCTGCTCGTGTCTTCTGCCAGTATCTGGGGCTCCTGAGGTGAAATGCATTAACTCACTGCACCAGTAGCCTTGTCATACTCCATCCTGGACTCCATTATTGTATTGAAAGCATGGAGCCAAAGAGAGCAAATAAAGAGAAGAATGGAGCTAATTTAGAATTTGCTTTGTTTTCTTAGCTTTCTGCCATAACCTTTATATTATACAGTAAAAGCTGTGTTATCCAGCACTTTACCAATGGGAAAGATCTAAAAACTGACATTTTGGGAGGGGGTGCGGGCTCCTGGAAGGAGTTTGGGTGCAGTAGTGGGCTCAGGGCAGGGGGTTGGGGCAGAGGAGGGCTTTCGGGGTGCCGGATCCAGGCAGTGCTCACCTTGGGCGGCTCCCTGCAAGCGGCAACATGTCCCTGCTGCTTCTAGGCAGAGGAATGGCCGTGGGGGCTCCGTGTGCTTCCCCTGCTCCGCCCTGAGCGCTGGCTCCGTAGCTCCCATTCTCCAGGGACTGTGGCCAATGGGAGCTGCGGGGGCGGTGCCTGTGGGTGGAGGCAGCGCGCAGAGCTGCCTGGCCGTGCCTCTGCCTAGGAGCAACAGGGACATGTCGACATTTGTGGGGAGCTGCCCGAAGTGAGCGCCACCCGGATCCGGCATCCCACACCCCCTCCCATGCCCCAACCCCCTGCCCCGAGCCCCCTCCTGCACCCAAACTCCCTCCCTCTTAGTTAACTGGAATTTTTGACTTACTGGCACTCCCCATTATCCCAACATACCTGATAACAAAACTTTTACTGTAAATACATTTTAATACATTCTCACCTTAATTAAAATTAAAAGGCATAAAGTGAATTAAAGGAACAACATTAAATGTATGTTATTGACCTGAAAGTTCTTTGAATTCCTTTGATAAGTATTTAGCTGGTTTGGCAGGCTGTGGAGCAGATGGGGGATTATTTTACTTTGTGTTTATTACTAACATTAAATTCAAATGTATCTAAATATATACAGATGGTTTCTGTTTAATTGTATTCCTCTCCCCCTTGCCTTCACATATCCTTTTCCTCTTCCACTGTAAGAGCTTTGGTGTAGGGATTGTGGAAGGGATTTCTAAAAGCATCTAAGTGACAGGCGCGCAAATCCCATGGATGTCACAGGATTGCTAACACCAAACACTCAGAATCAGGCCCCCCAAATCATGAGATTGGCTCAAAATCATGAGGGTTTTTTAAAAAATACATTTTTTTATGTTTGCCTTCTCTTTTTTGCACCCTTTGGATGCACTCAGTTTAGGTTTTCAAGCTTTTTGCAGCAACCATGAGGGCTGGAAACTTACTTTAAAAAAAGCAATTAAAAAAAGAAACACAGTCTCACATATTCACATGACTCCAGGAGCTGGAGCTTTAAGAAATACATCAAATATTGCAAGACACTACATGAGACTTGTGCTCCGAAAATTTTACCATGTGTCTTTGAACATGTTTATACAGCCCCTAGCACTGCAAAGCCCGGATTCTGACTGGGGTTTCTGTGTGCCACTGTAATATAAACCTCCAAGATAGGAGTATTCCCACTGACTTTGACATAACTGATGATGGTATATGTCAGGACTACCCCTGTAAATAAGCCTATCCAGGATCAGGCCCATAGGTACTTTGCCAGTGAGTGTAGTGGGTAAGGTGCATATCAGAAGAGCATCTTTCAGACTGTACCAGAATAACCTTTACACAGGAGTCTTTCAGGAAGGTTTTAAAAAACCTGTTGTAGGTGATGTCAGGTGCAGCAATTGCAAGGCAGCCATTCTGATCTACCATATAAATACATGTTTATAAATTATTTACTCGACTGTTCTGGTCTGTTGGGTAAAATATGTATTTAGGGCATTTTTTTTTGGCAAATGTATCATGTGCCCAGCGAAACAAAACAGCTTCTTCACCTTTTTCTTCTTCAGCTTCTTTTATTCAAGGCTATTGGTTAAATCTGGAGAGCCAATTCCTGCAGTCTTCACTCAGGCAAATGTCCCACTGAAGTCATTTTTGGAAATGGCCGACTAAGTGGAACCTCGCTAATCCACACACTATATAATTCTCAGCAAAAAATGTCCGTCTCTCCCCACTACACAGCAAAGATTTAATAGCCCAGGGCTGTAGTGAGGTCTCATGTTACAGAGTATTTTTACAAAATATTCTGCAGAACATTTACTGGTACGTTATGAATGATTAACACAAGCAGTTAGAATTGAGCTGCAATTGTCAAAAGAAAGGGAGAAACTCCATCTGGGGGGCATTCTCCTTGCTTTTTTATTGTGCTTCTCTGCTCACCCCCTAGCTTGCAAATTGGAAACATTTGCAACAGGGCAAATCCAGTCCCCATTCCTGTAGCCACAGACAATCCCCTGGCAGTGGAACCATTGTGGTTCTTCTGCATGGGAGTTTTGCATCCGCTGAGTATTACAGGGCTCCGTAGATAGCAGGTGGGGGCGGGACTTAGGTGGGCCAGAGAAAGGAGCAGGAGCAGTGCTTGAGAATTTGTTTCTATGCGTATCCTCTTCCCAGCAGAGTTGAGATGGTGCATAAGGAATACAAGTCACTCATGGTGTGGAGGTCCTCTGGCACCAATTAATCTCTGTATAGGGAGTGTGTTGAGGGGTTGCTGGTGATGTAACTATACATCCCCTAAGCACCAGACCTCTATAGGTCAGAGTGGAAGCCATGGTGGAAGTGGGCAGGGGGAAGCACTGGAGATCCACATTTGCAAGGATCCTGTAATCACAATACTTCATGTAACACAGAGGTTGAAGCCACTACTCCAGCCCAGGAGCTGGAATAGCAGCCATGAGGAAGTTGTGCAGCCACCCACCTGCTTGGCCTGACTTCAGGAGATGGAATTCACATCCCCAGCCATTCACATAAACCTTGACTAATTGAGTATTATGTGTAAGGCGTGGATTTCACCCTAGGGCAGCATAGGGCTGCCTCATTGCCCCATGGGCTTATGGGAAGAATGCATCTCTATCGAGCACCTAGCCCAGTTACTGTCCTATGGATTTGCATCAGTGTCTCTCCCCATCATGAGCGTGATTTATTGATGATCTATTATATCTTCTAATTTCTCCATAGACTCGAACTGAGACTGTCATGCAAAGTCTCATTTAGGATGTGTCCTATCCAAGTGAAAGAAGAAAAATAAGCATTCTGATCAAATTCGCATTATCTACCTGCTGAGGCACCTTTTCAGGACTGAGTATCTTGGTCATTATTCTTTTCTTTTTCCTCTTCAAACTACCTGGCTATGAGACAACCAGCCTTCCAGTGTTCTTTTGTAGAAATGGAAGATATATACTAAGTAGCATCCAGGCCTAGTAACCTTCTCATTTGTTTAAGCATTCATATGATTTTAAAAAGAGCCAAACCAATTATTTTTGAAATATGGTAAAAATCATTTGCTCTCAAGCTGACAGCTGTATGCGCCAAGTTTTGCTCTGTGAGCCAGTTTTTACTGACAGTTGTAAACCCTTGAATCTAGGGGTTTATAATGGAAACTGCAACTCAACCTTCCCTGAAACTGTGCAGATGCACTACTGTAATATAGCTTTAATTACATACTGTATAGCTATTACTTGTAATGAAAGCAAAGGACATGCAGCCTTCTAGCATCACACAAACTGTTTATATTTGGGATGGTTTGCAGGTGAAAATCTGTAGCGGGGAACTTAAAATACAGGCTCTAAACTGCTTGAATTCACTCCTTCAAGCCCTGGGTTGTGAAGTGATTTATTTGAGCTACAGCCTATAGACCATACATCACCTTCCTGGTTGGCTTTGTTGGCACCTTGTCACATTCTTGCGGGCTTGAGGAATTCATTGTTCTTGTTTGAACTGATAAGAACAAAAAAGGATTTTCTGCCTGAGACCTTGGGAAAGGCAGAGGGGGTGGAATGTTGACACGGAACAGCAGGGCTGCACTTTCCCAAGCTTTTCAGCCTTTGCATCAGCCTGCATTCTTCAATAGCGGGGAAGCACTGACTTTAGGTGTGTTGGTTGCAGCTTTATTTACTGTCTTCCAGAAGCAGGGCCCATGGTGATGGTGGTGGTGGTGGGGCGGGGTGTGTGTGAGGGGAAATGGATTGTTTCAGCGCAAGAGATAGAATTGCTCAGAAGAGAGTCTAGCATCACGTAAAAAGACCACAATCACCAAAAAGGAATGCTAAAATTGAAGTGTCTTAAGACTTGAGCCAGTCCCCTGAAGTTCACCTAATTGTGTGTGTGCATTTTAGGAAAGGTACCACATTGATCTTTTTCCTTCCGTTGTGTGTAACCCCTGGATGCTTCACCTATTACTCAGGCAGATCGCATAAACCCGTGGGCTGTGGCTGGCCCTTGAACTCAGCCTTTAGGAGACAGTAATAAAGATTGAGAGCATCATTTTACTACTTAGAGGCTTTGTTCTGGGTTTGCATATCACCTAGCACAATGGGGTTCTGATCCATGACTGCGTTTCAAGGCACTACTGTAAAACTACTACTACTAATAATAATAATAATTAGTAAAAGTAACACTTAACAGTTTCAAAGCACTGTAAAACTTTAGTCTCACAATAGTGATGACAAATATGAAACATTATTATCTCTATATTACAGATGGCAAAAACAGAAGTTAGGTGACTTGCTCAAGGCCACCCACTAAGTTAGTGGCAGGGCTAGAACATGACCCAACGAATCCTTGGATTCCCCTCCCATGGTCATTCCTATATAGAGCTGGGGTTCCCCAACCTTTTTCCCTGAGTCCCACCTGTGCAGCTGCATAGGCACTGCGGCCCCACTGTTAACACTTCTTGAGGAAAATTATTAATTTTAATTATTGCATACATATAAACTATAACATTGCAAATAAACAATGTACATTTCCTTTTCATTTTATGACAGCGGAGCATCTGGGACTGTGTTGCGGCCCACCTCTGGGAACCTCTGATATAGAGGATGCTATCTCTCAAATTATCTGAAAAATGGTCTGTGCTACAGGTCTGAGGGCAGCATTTAACATTAAATGGGTGAGGTCCTCACAGGAAGAGAGAGACTATGTTATTGTTTGAGTAAAAGGGATTGGCTCAAGATGCACCCTTCAAATAGAAAAGCATATCTGACTTCTGATATTCTGACAAAGGAAAGCCAAGAGTGAAAGGGTAGAGAATAGTAGGGTTTCCAGTTCTTACCACTGTGAAATCCTGTCCCTAATAGTTTTCCCAATATTTGAGTGGCTCCAATGACAAAGTTGCAGGAGCCGCAGACACTGGGACTGGAAACATCTTAGAGGTGCCTTGGCAGGTGTAATGAGGGGTAGGGCCAGGATGAGGTCTTCCCATGGACCTAGCACATGGCTCTAGTGGCCGGTGCCTTTGGGGGCACCACCTAGGGCGGGAAGCAGGCTGTGCTTCCTGACCCTATAAACAGGCTCTTATCCCTCCTCCCCCACGCATCTCCCTGACCCAGCATATAACACCACATGGGTCAGAAGCTCCTTCACCTCCCATGGGGGATGGAAAGAGCGAGGGACTAGGCCAGGCTTTCTTCATTCCCCCCCCACCAATCACACCCATAACCTCCATCTTCACACCTCTGGGATAAAAGCCTTCTTCTGCTATTGATCAGCCTTGTTAGTCCTGTAGCTCAAGTGGTCGGAGTCTGTCTGGAAGTGCTGTAGCCTTAGGGTTCAAGCCCTGCTAAAGATACGCACTGTGGGGGTAGTTACAGTCGTATATAACAGAATTATATTTAGCTTTCTCATTCTGAAAAATTGTTGTTGACTAAGAGTCAGGAGACCTGGGTTCTAGTCCAAGACCCTATGGTAAAAGGGTAAAAGGGCCACATCTGGCCTGGGTCATCTGACTCAGGCTCACGGAGCTGAGGTTGCTGGGCTGAAAGTCGTCATTTAGACCCTCGCAATGTCCCAGACCTCGGGCTCCAGCCCGACCTTGAGTACCTACACAGGGATTTTTCAGCCCCGCGAGTCTGCATCAGCTGACCCAGGCCAACCAGGGTTTTTTATCCCTGTGTAGACATAGCCTATCACCGGCCTGCTATGTTACCTTGGGCCAGTCACTTGTGCCTCAGTATCCCCATCTGTAAAATAGGGATAATGACACTTATGTATCTTTTTGAGGTTGCCAGATGCAACCTGCTAAATACATGCAAAATAGTTAATGTGATCAGCATAGAATGCACTGGTGATAAGGTTGTATGGATTCCCTGCACTCATGGGAAGGCTTTTATCCGGAAGGTCAGATTAGTCCGCACAACTTGAAGGAGTTAGCAGCACTCAGCTAAGGCACATTCTGTACCTATGTCTTATGTTTAGTTCACAATAATGACAGCTGTAATTAAACAGTCAACACTTGTCATTGCTACTTATCTTGTCTTAAGGAGCAATTTCCATTATGACTTCATTAAAGGCAAGAAAGATCTGAGCAGAAGCAACTGGGGTTGTAGAACAGGCCAAAAAGCCGCAGTACAAGGTGAAGTAGTTGTGTATACATGTGAGCGGGTGGCTCGATACATAGCTTACAAAACTTGTGTTAGTAAGAAGAATAGTCTATAACACAGAAATTCTATTTTCTGCCTCCACACTCTTTTCTGCTCCCTTAAAGAGGGATGTTTTTGGCACACATATGAGCAACTGTAAGCATCTGCAGCACTTCCTGCCATGGCAGTGTTAGGTGCTGAGTTTTTACAGTGCAAATGTAACATCACCTGCACCTGTTCCTCTCTTGCCACACATAATGCTGCAAGAATCACAGGCCCCATGCTGCAGCCTTTACAGAACTGGTCCCATTGACGTTTGTGAATAAAGGCTGCATGATCAGGCACCACCTTTGCAGGTTGTTTTTTAAACCGTTGTTTTATTTTAAGATGACCCCTGTTTATTATATCTGTTTCTCCAAGACCAGCTCCTCTGACATTCCTTGAAACACATTGGTGAGCCTGCCAGCTTTGAGCTTTGCCTTTTTCTCATGCTTGGAAACTGCCCTGCTTTCCAGGATTGAGCTCATTGACAGTGTATCACTGCTCTCTGCTGGAGAAGCTCTGAGCTAGGCTAGGCCTCTCTGGTCTCCAGCTGGTTGTCAGGAATGCAGATACGATGGCTGAACTGATAACCTCTAAGCCTTCAAGATCAAACTTGACATAAGACTTATTCATGCTTGTCATACAGTGCAATTTAGGAGCTTTGTTGTGCAGGCTGGAGACAGATTCTTCAGAGAGGAGGATGAGAAAGATAAATACAGCAACACTGGCAAGACCCAAATATCTGCAGGCACCTGGACTCAGCTCCCTGGTACTACATGATAGGCACTGTAGTGATGGTCACAGATTTCTGCATTAGTCTTTCCTGATTGCATTTGCAGCCATGTAATATTTTTATATGCAAGTGTAAGAATTTTCTTCTGGTTAGATGCAATAAAATCCTTTCATAATGTTTTTGGGTTTTTTTGCACAGGTGGGTGTGGCAGGCAATCAGTCAGTAGGGTGGTTTGTTCTATTTCTAGGAGTAAATATTGAATGGGTTTCATTTGGGTCTTATTGATTAGATTTCAGGAGTTGTGAAATTTAACCTTACCGTGGCATAAAGTGTTGCTGACACATTCAAAGGCACAGACGTGATCTGTGCTTCTCTGCAAAAATCACAGGTGAAAACTATATTAAAAATAGTCTCTCCAGCATGAGCCCTCTCCACTCCCTCAGACACACACACAGTATATCCTCTAATTTTTTATACTTCTGCAGGTCTGGTATCCTTTTTATTTAAAAACAACTTGATGAATATAAATAATAAAAAGGCAGCTTTACAACAGCAATAAAGTGCTATTATAGTCTACAGCATTCCAAGTGAATTATTGCTGTGCTGTCAAAGAAAACAAAAACATTTGGGAAGGACTGTTTATTTTACAGTGGTTGACCAAAAGTATGCAAGTGGTTATAAAAAATGTAGACAGCTAACGATGGGAGGTTCCACTTGCTCATTCTAAAAACCCATTTACAAACCTTTGACACTGACTTTAGAGCACTGGAGATAATGATAGGCACTTCCCATAGGGAAACACAGGCACTTCCATATCTCTTACAAACCAACATTCCCTCCACCTCTTCTCACCCCTTCTCCACCACCCAACCCCACAGACAAAAGGCAGGGGATTTTTACAATTGCAGTGGAACAGCTAAGCATGCTGCAAGCAACTATTTCTGTGGAGCTGTTGAGCTTTATAGTACTTTTCAACTACAGTAAAGGTGTAGCCTGCATATCTGTGGATTTATTTGCCTTGCTGAGAGTTTGCTAGGAGTTTGTCTCTCTTTTATTAAACCTGCACCATTCAAACCTCTACACAGAGCAATTTTCTGCCATCTGTCTTCCAGCATACAGAACTCCTCGCTGAAATCAGTGTATCAAAGTTGGTAGTAAAATGTGGCCAGTAGTGGTGAAGTGAAGAGATTTCCCATGTTAACTGTTTCTTCTGTCTCTTCAGAAAGACATTCTGATACGGCAAGGTGTTGAGCACCTCCTGCTATGTATTGAGCTCCCTTATCGTCCACTAAACTCAGCACATAACAGGCACCGAGCACCTCAAAGGATCAGGCCCAAAATCACAGCATACATAGTTGATGATATAATTGAGGGCTTGATCCTGAGTTCCTCATGGACTTCATTGGGAGTTTGCCTGAATACAGAGCCAATGATTGAGTCCTAAATCCTTATATCTGGATGCTTATGGGCTAAATGCAGCCCTCTACATCCTAAAATACATCTCACAGCTGCCTTCTCTTTGTAACTGTACAGTGAGGACAAAGTTGATCATCCATGGGATTTTATTACTAGTGAATCCAAACAGTAAGCCATCTCTATTAATCTGATATAGTACAAGCAAATGTTATGCCTGAGTGCCTTTATTCTGGCTTGAAAAATACATGTGAATTTATTAAGGCTGTCAAGCAATTCAAAAAATTAATTGCAATTAAAAAAATTAATCGCACTGTTAAACAATAATAGAATACCATTTATTTAAATATTTTTGGATGTTTTCTACATTTTCAAATGTATTGATTTCAATTATAACACAGAACACAATATGTACAGTGCTCACTTTATATGTATTTTTGAATACAAATATTTGTGCTTTAAAAAAACAAAAGAAATATTATTTTTCAATTCACCTCACACAGGTACTGTAGTACAATCTCTTTATCATGAAAGTTGAACTTACAAATGCGGAATTATGTACAAAAAATAACTGCATTCAAAAATAAAACAATGTAAAACTTTAGAGTCTGCAGGTCCACTCAGTCCTACTTCTTGTTCAGTCAGTCACTCAGACAGCCAAGTTTGTTTGCATTTGCAGGAGATAATGCTGCCCGCTTCTTGTTTACAGTGTCACTTGAAAGTGAGAACAGGTGTTCTCATGGCACTGTTGTAGCCTGCGTCGTAAGATATTTACGTGCCAGATACGTTAAAGATTCATATGTCCCTTCATGCTTCAAACACCATTCTAGAGGACGTTATGCTAATGAGGGGTTCTGCTCGATAACGCTCCAAAGCAGTGCAGACCAACGCATGTTCACTTTCATCATCTGAGTCAGAAGCCACCAGCAGAAGGTTGGTTTTCTTTTTTGATAGTTCGGGTTCTGTAGTTTCCTCATTGGAGTTTTGCTTTTTTAAGACTTCTAAAGGCATGCTCCACACCTCGTCCCGCTCAGATTTTGGAAGGCACTTCAGATTCTTAAACCTTGCTGTAGTGCTGGGTGTGTAGCTATCTTTAGAAAACTCACATTGGTACCTTCTTTGCGTTTTGTGAAATCTGCAGTGAAAGTGTTCTTAAAATGAACAACATGTGCTGGGTCATCATACGAGACTGCCATAACATGAAATATATGGCAGAATGCGGGTAAAACAGAGCAGGAGACATACTAATCTCCCCCAAGGAGTTCAGTCACAAATTTAATTAACGCATTATTTTTTTAATGAGCATCTGCATGGAAGCATGTCCTCTGGAATGGTGGCCGAAGCAAGAAGGGGCATATGAATGTTTAGAATATCTGGCACATAAATACCTTGCAATGCTGGCTACAAAAGTGTCATGCAAATGCCTGTTCTCACTTTCAGGTGACATTGTAAATAAGAAGCGGCCAGCATTATCTCCTGTAAATGTAAACAAACTTGTTTGTCTTAGTCATTGGCTGAACAAGAAGTAGGACTGAATGGACCTGTAGACTCTAAAGTTTTACATTGTTTTGTTTTTGAGTGCAGTTATGTAACCAACAAAAAAATCTACATTTGTAAGTTGCTCTTTCACGATAAAGAGACGGTATTGTATGAGGTGAATTGAAAAATACTATTTCTTTTGTTTTTCATTTTTACAGTGCAAATATTTGTAATAAAAATAATAATATAAAGTGATCACTGTACAATATATTTGAAAATCTAGAAAAACATCCAAAAATATTTAATAAATTTCAATTGGTATTTTATTGTTTAACAGCACGATTAAAACTGTGATTAATCATGATTAATTTTTTAAATTGCGATTAATTTTTTTGAGTTAATCACGTGAGTTAACTGCGATTAATAGACAGCCCTACAAATTATGAACCTGATCCAATGCCCTCTGAAGTCAGGGGAAAGATCCATCAGATTCATGGGGCATTAGATCAGGCCCTAGGTGCAGCTGTCATGATTCTGGCAAGATGCCAGTAGGATCTCATTATTGGGTAAGGCTACACTGCGATAAAAAATCCGTAGCACCGAATCGCAGAGCCCAGTTCAGCTGACTTGGGCTCATGGGGCTCAGGCTGTGGGGCTATGAAATTGCAGTGTAGATATTTGGGCTCAGGCTGGAGCTACCTTGCAATAGGTGAGGGTCTCAGAGCCCAGGCTCCAATCCACGTCCAAATGTCTACACTGCAATTTTGTAGCCCCACAGCCTGAGCCACATGAGCCCAAGTCCGCTGACCTAGGCCATGTGGTGGGTCTTTTATCACAATGTAGACATGCCCAATAGGGAATAGAATTCACCACCCTTCAAGAGCATGTGACAATGCTTCTTCATAGAGCATATTTCTTCATAGTTCCCGCTTCTCCAGTCCCGGCAAGAACACTTCCCCTGGATCATTTTCCCCTACCTCCCCTACCCCACAATGTCTGGAGACCAGATTACAGTTGGCAGAAGCAGCCATGTATTTACAGGAAAAGTATGATTGTCTTTTTGGTGAAAAGATCAGTTTCCTTTCAGGAAAGACATCATCTGATTTGAGAGAGGCTTTCTGATTGCTGCCCTCATGCTGTGAAATCCATGGATTGATCACTGTTTTTGCAGGTCAAAACATAATAGCTGGCTAAAAAAATCTTAAAGATTACGAAGCAATCTTTCAGTTAATAGTGAAAATAATAATAAAAAACCCACTCCAGCAAATCCACGTGCTGGCTGGTAAGTAGTGGAAAGACTAGGTTGGGTCTGGCACTGTTTTTAGACAATGTCCTGCAGGGGGAAAAAAATAGAAAGAAAGCAAACTGCTAAAGAATTTGATTCATCCACTGCCCTATTCCATACACACAGAAACATGCGCACACTCAGAATAGTTGTTAATGAAGATTTGTTTATGAAGGAAGCATGTTAATCCCAGTGAACCTGCCTTTCATAAACGTGCTGGGATTACTGAGTCACTGCTGTTTACACATTTTCCTTCCCTTTAGCTGTACGCCCTTTCCCATGTGTTCATGCAGTGCATGTGAATTGGTCTGAGGAGAGCTCCTGGGAAGTCCCCAAGTAAGCCCCTTTATGTGGAATTTCATTAGAAAGTCAAGGTGGGGAGTATCTATGAGCCTCTTGACAGCTGATCAGTACACTTGCCATTCATTTACCACCCTAGTTGAACGCTGGTGCCAGAGAATGTACAGTATTACCTCGCCTTGCTACATAATTAAAGATATCTGCTCTGACCAGAGGAAAATAAGCATGGGAAAGCCTTGTGCTGATGTGTGCCAAAAGCAACCTTGGTCAATGGGAGAAAGAAAGATGCTGTGTGCCTGTGCTTTTTGCTGCTTGTACTAGAATCATGCACTGCTATTTCTACTGTTTTTGCCAGTTGGCATCAGTCCACCTTTTCTGTTCATGCTCAAACAGCCAGGAACAGTATGGTGAGAGAGGAAGCCCCTTCTCATATACTTCTAGCTGAATTGCCAATGGTTTGCTTTTGTAGTGAATCCAGCAACAAAACAAAACAACCCGGTCAAATCAGCTGTGTTCATTAACAAATAAAGCCACTGAATAATATTGCAGTGGCATCTTGGTGCTCTGCCGTACTCTTCTGAGTGCCATTTCATGCAATACCTTCCATAAAAGGATTTTGATTTACTTAGAGGCAAAAACAAAAGTGTGTGTACATTTCTTTAGACTGGAATAGTTACTTTGTTAGACCAAAGAGCCAAAAAGAAAACCCCCCAAACCACCTTCTAGTCAAGTTTAGGTAAAGGTGAATGAACTTGATCTAAAGTGATGCAGTTGATTTGAACTTTAGCACAGCTGAAAAGTACAAATCAATTGCAGTTTCTCCTCTGTACGGGAAATGGCAAATGCTGCATATAAACAGCATGTAACGAGAGAATCTGAGTCATCAGCTTACATGTGCAGCCTGGGCATGCATTAAACGTGTCTTGTGTCCAAGTTATAGCCACAACTGAAATACCTTTAGGGGAACTGAAAAATTTGGGTGAAGAGAGGGAAAGGTAAGAAAAATCCTAGCTATTTAAAAGGTATGAATAAGTAGCCTAAAGATGTTTCAGAATTGTAAATGTGTCCTGGCAATTTTAATGGAGTTTATACTGGTCAGAGGTTTGATCCCATAATTAGCATTTTGTGACTGTTAGTCCTGTTAGGCCAAATTCAGCCCTGGTGGAAGCAGGCTCATTGTCACCAGCATCAGTAGTATTGTGCCTGCATTCACCAGGGCTGAATTTTGCCTAGGTATCCAACTTGAAAAATGATCTTTAGGCTTTTCATCTGACCACTGATTCTGAACCAGTCTTTCAGAAATACTGCTGATGTGTCCACGCATAGGGCCATATCGTACTCTCTGCACTGCTTCCTTCTGTGGACTCCAGTGGGAGCTACTTACTAGTTTTTGCATCTCAAAATTAATATGGACCATAGTATTTTCTAAAGTAACTTGCCATCAAGAGTGATGTAGGGGAATATTTCTGTCAGGAACAGTGTGGTTTCAGTGGACTCAGACACTTTTACTTCTAGAATTTATTGGTGCCTGCACATACTTCTGTGCATTAAAACTTCCTCTTCTTCAGCTGGCATCCTGTAAAGGAACAGCCTGCGCTAAGAGTGATTTATTCAGATTTCTAAGAATTCTAGACTAACATTAATGTAATGTGTTTTGAGAAGCCTAATAATCATTATTTAAAATGGAAAAATCCATATTTTAAAAAGACCTGCCCTCCTTTGAATTCATAGAATCATAGAATATCAGGGTTGGAAGGGATCTCAGAAGGTCATCGAGTCCAACCCCCTGCTCAGAGCAGGACCAACACCAACTAAATCATCCCAGCCAGAGCTTTGTCAAGCCGGGCCTTAAAAACCTCTAAGGATGGAGATTCCACTACCTCCCTAGATCAGCGGTCTCCAAAGTGGGATGCGCAAGAGGATCCTTGGGGGTGCACAGCAGGAGGAGCAGGGAGTCCGAGTTTTTTTTTGCTTTGACGTGGCTGGAGTGCATGCTCAAAATTTTTTTACTGATAGGGGTGCACGATCAAAAAAGTTTGGAGACCACTGCCCTAGATAACCCATTCCAGTGCTTCACCAACCTTTTAGTGAAATAGTGTTTCCTAATATCCAGCCTAGACCTCCCCCACTGCAACTTGAGACCATTACTTTTGTTCTGTCATCTGCCACCACTGAGAACAGCCGAGTTCCATCCTCTTTGGAACCCCCTTTCAGGTAGTTGAAAGCAGCTATCAAATCTCCCCTCACTCTTCTCTCCTGCAGACTAAATAACCCCAGTTCCCTCAGCCTCTCCTCATAAGTCACATGCCCCAGCCCCCTAATCATTTTTGTTGTCCCCTGCTGAACTAGCGCTCTCTAATTTGTCCACATCCTTTCTGTAGTGGGGGGCCCAAAACTGGACACATTACTCCAGATGTGGCCTCGCCAGTGCTGAATAGAGGGGAATAATCACTTCCCTTGATCTGCTGGCAATGCTCCTACTAATACAGCCCAATATGCTGTTGGCCTTCTTGGCAACAAGGGCACACTGTTGACTCATATGTAACAAGGTATTAAGTGGTATTTATTCTTCTCAGTATTTCTGAGATGCTGATTAGAGAAACAGTTTTAACCAATAGTGAAATATAATACTTTTAACACTTGCCACTTACACAGCATTTTTGAAACATACTCTCTTTTATGCCAAGCTTTAAGAGCTATCAACATTCCATGTAGTAGATAGGGAAACTGAGGCAGAGAGTGAGTTAGTGGCAAAGTTGGGAATGGAAATCAGTTCTTCTGACTCCCAGTTCATTACTTATCCACTGGACTCTGCAGCCTTTTCAATCCCTAAATATGTTCTGATAATAAAAACAATAAGTAAATATATTTTATAACTGTAGAAAAAAATCTTAGCTGTTCTGGTAAGTTTTAGCTCTAATTAATGCAAACATTTATTATGAAGTAACTTGTATCTTTCAGTTACTGCAGTTAATTTTAAACAAGAAATATTCCTTTGTTTAAATGGAAACCTAGTTGCAGTTTTTAATCTTCCCCCCTTCCCCAGTCTCATCATAGTTGGGAATACTTTGAAAATGGAAAACCTAATCATTGGGCTACTCTTCTTCCTACAAGCAACACTCTGAGCTATAACTACAGTGTGCTAGATTCATATTCCAACGCGATCCAGCCTCCCTAATCCACCCAGCTTTAATGTCTTCTGAATCTAGGGCATCTGCTTTTGGAAAGTCTACAACCTCTGCGTACAGTGTCTAGGCTTGGTAACATTACACGAAGAGCATGGAGAGTCTAGAATTTAATATCCTTTGGGGTACTTTTGCTTCCTTGCTTTTTATAGACAATGAGTAAATCTGTGAGAGTCATGTAAGTCTAGAATTACAGTAGATGTTGTAGGCCTTGTATAGTCTGTATGGCAAACGGTAAACTGCAAATGCTCCGGCCTCCATTCTATTTAAATGGTAAGGGCCAGACCATTGGCTGGTATGAATTGGTGTAGCTCCACTGAAGTTGATGGTGTGATGCTGATTTACACCCGCCAAAGTTCTGCCCTGAATAATTTAATGTAAAGCAGGTGCTTTATTACCTAACGCTAACCCTGACCCTTGAGCACTGTAGGACAACTAAAAGCCATCCATCTTTAGATTCTCTCCCAGCAAAACATTGCCATGTCCAGACACACCCATGCTGAACATTTTTTCAGGAAGTGAGAACCAGTTCAGTCACATGTAAGGTTAGTTATAAGTTCTGGTAGCCTTTCAGAGTGATTCTTTTTTGCCCTTCATAATAGAAGCACATGCAGTGAAGCAGGACCAGCAAAACTGTTCCCCTCATTTGCGTTGGGTTTATCAATGAGCAGAGGTTCTTGGGCGATCTACCACACTCTCTCTCCCAATGTTAGTGAGCCTTTCACACCTCCACACACAATGGGGAAAGCTCCCCCAGCAGTTTGCCTGTCTGAGATATTGAAGCAATAACCACAATGGTGTTTTTTGGGTAGGGAGAGAGATTAGGGATTAGAGGAGAGTTTGAATGAGTTCTTGGTAGGAGCACTTAGAAACTGGGATCTGTTTAACCTTCCAATCTTGCTACATTAGTCAATAGCTCAAAGCAGTAACACGACTCCTTCCTACATAAAGAAAATATTTTCTTGAGGATTTACAACAATATTTGTTCAGGTAAATAATACTAGCGCACCAGCAGAAAGGGGTCTGAACACTGGAACCCTTTGTCTGGATTCACTGAAGCTCTGCAATAAGTAGCTTGTGGATTTCCCCCTATTTGTTGTGTTTTGACAAGAGGAGCTTATATTATCCTGAGTGCTTCAGGGCCTCGGTGACAGTCAGTGCATGACTCCATTTGAGGTGACTCTCATGTACTCTGCGTATTCTCTTATCTATTTTAGGATTTTATATTGCCACCCCTCACTGCAGTGTCTGAGCATCTTGCACGCAGAATCGATAGTAACAGCAACATCCATGGTGGATTTCATGGAGTCTCTTCTTCTTCTCCCTTCTTGGAGTAAATGCCCGGTTTGGGGTTTGGGTTTATATGGTTTGATTTCTGGAGCGTGCACTTGGGAAGGTGGGGGTGCCACATTGCAAATGTTATTCTTGTTATGGTGGAGAAAGGCTTTATTCGAAGAGGAAGTGTTAAGATACCTTTATGCTGCAGCCAGGCACATAATTTGCAGCTTAATCTGGACAGTGTGGCTAAATGTAGCAGTGAGGCCATGGTAGCATAGGGTTCAGTGCAAGATGTAAAAGCCTCCCAATCCTCCTGGGTGCATACTGGCATTGCTATCCCATGCTGAAGTCTGCACCACTGCATCCTCACTGATATTTTAAGAGAGGTAGCTAGATTAAAGCTAGCATGGGTGTGACTACACGAGCTGCAGATTACACCCCGGGCTACACTGTAGACGAAGCCTTAGTCTTCTAATTGTGCTTGCTAGACTTGTCAGACCCAGGGCTGGCTCCAGGCACCAGCGAAGGAAGCAGGTGCCTGGGGCGGCCAATAGAAAGGGGCGGCACTCCGTCCATTATTGGGGCGGCATGTCCAGGTCTGTGTCGGCAATTCGGTGGTGGGTCCTTCAGTCCCTCTCTTCCTCTTCTGCAGCAGTTCAGCGGCAGCTCAATCGTGTTTTTCTTCGTTTCCTTTTTGTTTCTTCGCCGCTTGGGGCGGCGAAAAAGCTGGAGCTGGCCCTGGGCAGACCACTCCATCCCCACATTTGTCTTTTACAAATGGACAGGCAGTTCTGTAAAATGGAGGAAGAACTTTCATACATGGGAATCATACCAATCAGAAAAGTTTCTGCCACTTGCCTGATATATTCTGACCCCTCGCCCACATCAGTTACACTATTGGTTGTCCCTCTTCATTCTCTTCCACCCTGTCTGCTTGTGTATTTACACCACACACATCACCATGGCCTGTGAGCCCACTTCTGAGTGCTAGTATAAACTGAGAGGGAACACAGGTGATCCTTCTGTTCCCTTGGGTCTCTCTGGAACTCAGCTCTGATGGGGAAGGGTTAGGAAGAGTAATAGACATCCAGATTGCTAGATTTGCAAAAAGGGGTGGTAAAGGTAACTTGTGGGAGGTGGCAAAAAACATTTTTGTCACTCAGTAAGGTGAGCTGTGTAATCATTCACTGCAGCTTCTGCACTTCTCTGACTTATATTGAGCTGTGCATTGATCTTACATTGTGTCTAGCCTGGGTTTATTGGCCTACAAGTGTGGATATGGTAGATTAAAAGCACTTTTACAGTTGTTACCATCTTTATTCCTGGTCTGAGCAATACAGTGGTACAATCTCTGCACGAGCTTTCCTCAAACCCAGTCTGCTTCCTCGTCAACTAATACCCTCCTTCCCATCTGCCTTTCTGCCATAGCTTGGGGCCCAGATGCTACTGCTACAGGAAGTAGCCTGTGATAAGATTACACATCCTCATTGCTCTGTTGCAAAGGAAACTCTGTTGTCTAAGAGATATGCCTGGTTGAAAGCAGTGTTGTGCTGATCAGACGTTCTTGGTCTGATGGATTAAGAGTGTGCTTATAATTTGGGTTTGTGTGGAAGGAAAGAGAGCCGCCTTGCATCTCCAAGTGTGGGCTGCAGAGTCCATTCAGTCGCACATGTGTTTCTTCTCTTCTGTCTCTCTGTTCATTTTTGGCCTCCTACTTATTTTCTCTCTTTCTAACCCTATGCTTCCAAACACCACCATCTATTTAGTCAGTCTGGTGACTGCAGTTTTATAACAATCTGCCTACTTGTTTCCTAGTGGAAGAATAAAAGAGAAAGCCCTGTCTCCCCCACTGACACTCACGCTGATGGTCTTGGCTGGGAAACAGATACTGTTGGCAGAGATCAGAGAGGAACTCACAGTGGTAGCAGAAGAAAAGAATTTGGCAGGGAGGTGAGCCACATGATTCTGATTCATACTGTACTCTTGAAATGTGGCAGGAGGGCTAGGAAAGGCTTTTAGTGCCAGCACAGAGAAAGCAGAGACACTCACATTCAAACATCATATTCTTTTTATAGCACAGGCATGCCTCATAGGAAAAATATTGAACTTGGCCTTCCAGCACGAAGAAAATAGGCCCAAATGTGATTTTACTGCTTGAGTCACTCACTTAATCAGTTACTGGTTGCATGTAGGAAGCCTTCTATTAGGCTAACTTAGAAAATTTGTTTTTAATTAATTAATAGTGACACTGAGCTGTTTTTTCATTTGCTAAAAACTGCTTTCATTTGTAGTTTCTTTTATGTAAAAACACTCTAAAGATACTTTAATTCAGAAGAGTAATTGTTTTAATTCAGGCACTTGACTTAAGTGCCTTATAGATGGGTTGTTTTTTGTTTTGTTTTGTTTTTTTGGTAGTCAATGTTAGTATTTTGTTAGAAAAGCTACCCAATTGGTGCATTTGGGGCCAGATTCTGTTACGTTTACTCATGTCCCTTATCATACAAGTGATCCCACACATGGAGCAAATGTGAGTAAGGGAATCAGAATCTGGTTCTTTATTTGTTTTAACATCATATCTTGAAGCATAATATGCTGCAGAGAGGCTGTAGACCAAGTCTGATTTAATGTAGCTTTACTAGTTCAGAAAAATTCTAGGTCTCTTTTGTCAGTTCACCCTGTTATGAAAACTTAAAACGACACAAGACCTGCTATTGGGTAGACCCCTCAGTTTTATTCTGACTAAGCTCTGTTGTCTTTTAGGGAGTTGGCTAGAAACACAATTAGAAAACTGTAGCTGTATCTTGTAATGTAACTCTCCAGAACCCTGCACATTTACAAGGCCTTTGTTGGCTCAAAGGCTTATTGCTTCCCCATGTGCCATAAATCTGTATCTGCATCAAAAAATGTAGGGGCTGTAGTATATGGAAGTTCTTCTTCCTCACTGAGTGTGTCTCTGACAGATTTATATTGATGGTTGCACTGCACTACAGTCACAGACTTCTATTATATTCAAGCTCCACTAACTCAGTCCCTATTTCCTGTTTAAGGTGAGACAAGGTCCTGTATGAATGAGGGGTGAAATTACAGCTGAACTCTCTAATTGCTGTTACTACAGGAGAACCTTTAAGAAATATAGCAAGACGTTTTGTGTCCAGAGCTACCTCTGCACTCTCTTCACCAATTTGCTTTATGCTAAGGCAGTCCGTGTTTCTTCCCCCGCCCCCCGTGGAAAGAAAAGTCAGTAAATATATTTCAGTAAATCTCATTATATTTATAAAAGGTTATTTATAAAAGGTCAGATGTACTTTAATGCTTGAAGAACACAGCTATTTTAAGTTCCCCAATACTTTCAAGACCCTTCCTGGACTTTTAATTAAAAGCATGTAAAATGCAAAATACTAAAAGTTAAACACCAGCGAATGTTATTTGAGGCTTCAGGCTTAGGCATGTTAATTTAACACTGCACCGATCTAGTTTTGGAAACAGTACCTGTTCCTGCTTAGATACATTCATATCCTGATGAACATTCCAAAGGTTCAGAGGGGTAATCGCAATGTTCTTCTGACTGACCTCAATAGTAGCTACTTCCTGCTGGCTCATGGATGATTGTTGAGTGACTGAATCACTACCGAAGGGTATATGTTTAAATGTCGGCCACAATCCTGAAGCAGAGAAATGAACATAAAGTGTAATTGATTTATCTGATTTGTTTTAGGTAGGATTCTCCCACCCCCCCGACATTTCATGGTGATAGGAAGAGAGAACAATCCAACACTTAGAGTTGGATTTTCCAAAGCCTCAAAGTGACATGGGGCACAAACCCATTGAAAATCAAGTCGCTTTGGGATATTGGAAAATCCCACCCATAAACTCCTCCAGTAGACAACAGGTCTGATTCTGTCTCACTTGTACCAGATGAGTACCATTGGCTTCAATCACTCCTCATTTACACAGGTGTAAACTCTAAATCAGGACCAATACAGAGGCAACACTAACTAACATTTAGAGAGTGACACTCTCAAATTTACCTGTTGCTTGTGCTCTGGAAATGCTCTCCTCACATGCATTTGAAGGGTGAACCAACCAGGGATTATCTGTCTAACATACCAAATCTGTCTGGGTTCTGACACTTAGACCATCAACATGGTATCTGATCCCCTCACCAAAAGACATTTACAAGACTCCATCCAGAGAGCACACTCTATGTATGTGAAGAGAAATGGAGAAGCTAAAAGGGGATAAATTGCAACAACGGAAGGAGAAAGGGGGATCAGCACTGCACAGCTGCCCTGACGCTTCCTTATGCAGGCACTAGAGCATCACTAGGTGGCATAAAGATGCAGTATCAGCTGCTTTGCCTCCACCTTGATGCAACCAGTGACACAGGTGCAGCCAGAGAATCGCAGGCATGGCCAGATTTCCCTGATGACCCAGCAACCTCTGATTAGTAGAAATGACACCTCTGGGTGCAAGGCAGCTAGCGTAAATGAGAGGAACTGAACCCTCCTCAGGGTTAAGGGAATGCAAAGGGAGTTTAAAGCTCCCATAGCACACCCCTACTATGTTGTGCTGATCACTTTTTGGCCGCAGCTCAGCATCTGGGCCAGTCAAGCTGTTTTTATTTTATAGAAAGTTTGCTTTAATCAGTAGTTTGATTTTAGGATTTAATGGTGGTTTGGCTGCTTCTAGCAAAAAATAATAAATAATCTGAAAACATTTCTGGCTTTGGATGAGAGGGGATTTCAAACCATTCCAGATCCAAAGCCCATCAGTATAAATCCTCACTCTTTTTATTTTAGAAGAGAGGACTGGTATGAAACTAGCTAGCTATGGCCCCTCATTAACCACAGTATGTGAGCCCCTCACAATCTTGAATGTCATTATCCTTTCCATGCCCCGGGGAGGTAAGGAAGTGCTATTATCCCCATTTTACAAAAGGGGATCTGAGGCAGTGACAGACTAAGGGCCAGACTTTTAAAGCTATTTAGACAACCAACGATGCAGATAGGCAGCTAGTGGGATTTTCAAAAGTGCCTGGGCACCTAACTCCCATTCAAAGAATCTATCTGTCTCTTTAGGGTCCTAAGTACCTTTAAAAATCTGGCCCTAAGGGTACGTCTGCACTAGAACACCCATGGTTGGCCTGTGTCAGCTGTCTCAGGCTCATGGGGCTCAGGCTTTGGGGCTATAAAATTAAAGTATAGATGCCCGGACTTGGGCTGGACCTTGGGCTCTGGGACCTTCCCCCTTCGTGAGCCCAGGCTCCAACTCAAGCCTGGATTCCTCACTGCAATTTCATAGCTCCACAGCCAGAGCCCTGTGAGCCCGAGTCAGCTGACACAGGCCAGCTGCGGGTGTTTGATTGCAGTGTAGACGTACTGTAAGTGACTTTCCCGAAGCACCCAGCCTTGTCTCTACGGGATGTCAGTTGCTTATAATTATCCAGCTTTATCTTGTTTTGTTTTTCAATAAGATACAACTGAAAAATACATAATGGCCCCATACAATCTTCTATAGGTGGTTGATTTGTTTTCTTTGTACTACAATTAATGCTTCATAACAGCTAGTAAATCAGTGGTTAATTCATGGAAATTTTTGAGCACAGCCAAATGTTCAAAATAGTAAAAAGAGCATGTGTTTAGATTATACAGCCTCAGCTTGGAAGAGAGAGCTCCAACTTTTCACGCTTTTCCATGATACCCTGATTTGACCACTAGTATGCATCACAGTCACACTGATGTACCGCACTATTCCTTCTTTTAGGTAGTTTTAAAAAAAAATTACCAAAGATGTTAAGGGCTGTTTGGTGGGGTAAAAAAGAGGGGACACTTTTAGAAATATATTTTAAAAGGTCAGCCATCTGCTCAGCTTTGAAAATAGGGCTCAGTAAATCAAGTTTAGGTGTGTGTGCATGCATTCGTGTGAGTGTGTGTTTGTGTGTGTGCTTGTGTGTGCCTTTTGCAGGCTCTGCATTTTTCTTTGATGACCTATTTTCCTAGTTGATACTTATCTTGCAGAAGATGCTCTTAGGATGTATGCAGCTGATGGTAATTAAAGAGCTGGTGTGTAGAGACGTGCACCTCTTTTGGAGGAGGCGTAATTAATGGCTTGTTCTGTCAGCGTGTCTGTTCTCTGCTAGAATTAATTGTGCTTTTCTGTCATGGGGGTCTTTTAGCACCTAATCCCGCAAAATGCTGAGTAGCTTCAATTCCCAGTGACTTTAATGAGAGTAAAGGGTGCTCTTCACCTGGTAGGAAGCACTGGCCCCTTGCAGCCCTTTGTTTCCATCTCTGTCCATGTAAATGCAGTAGGGTGACCAGATATCCCGATTTTATAGGGACGGTCCCGATTTTTGGGTCTTTTTCATATATAGGTTCCTATTACCGCCCACCCCCTGTCCCAGTTTTTCACATTTGCTCCCTAAAATGCAGAGATAATAGGAGTGCAGGGCACAATGCTACATGGCCTTTCAGAATGGCTGAATTCTCATTTTTGCCTACAGGTCAGATTCTGCAGCCCTTACCCATGTGAAATAGGATGGTACCTTACTCCTTTAGGCGTCCCATTGAAAATGATTCAGCATGAACAAGGATGTCAGAATCTGTCTCTGTTTCCGTTTGATTAAAGGCTCAATCCCGCTCTTGTTAAAATGGCAAAATTCCCATTGATTTTGATGGGAGCAAGAGTGGGCCCTTATCCTTAATACTGTGTAGCAATGGCTTGGTATTGGACTAATTGACAGTAGGGAGAAGGTAGTTGTTTCTCTATTAGTCCCCTGGATTGATTTTTAATTATTAGACGATAACAGTCCTTTTAACATTGATGGGCTCTTACAGATAGTCAAGCAATGAGTAATGTTGTAACAGTGCTCTGAATAGGCCATATTTTGTTTGATTATATAACTCTGTATTCTCTGACTGCCATTGCGCTCCTTAATAGATGTAAATCCACCAGGACCAGTAAAAAAGCATTTAAAACAAATAGTAAAATGAACAACATTTGCAGAGCAGTAAAGGTACCACCTTTGCAACAACTTCACTCCCATTTTGAAAAATGCTAGTGAATTAATCTCCAAAATTGCAAATAAATAATATTTTATTAGGTTTCAGATATGTGTGCATGCACACACAGAGCCTAACAGGAACAAGATTTTTAGTTCACCCCTTGCTCATTCCAGCAAATTCTCTAAAACAGAACATAAAATAAAAGCATATAACTGGATTTATGAGGAAACATATTGCAGCTAGGGACACACTGTGAAAAAAAGTCATTAAGATTGTTCGGACCTTAGGAAGTGAGGGCAGGGGAGGAAATCATGTTTATTGAAAGTGTTTAGGTGAGGATTACATGCAGTTATTCAGTTCAGGATTTCAGTAGCAGATAAAATCTTCTAATTCAGCCATAAAATCTGTATCTGATTCTTCACACCAAACAAATAACAATAAATGGTTTTAGTTCCTCTGGAGGAGGAAATAGAATGAAAAAGCCCCAGGGCCAAATTCTGATATCACTTACTTGGGTGTCAGTGAAATCAGTGGAGTTACTCTGGATTTACACTCATGTAAATGAGATCAGAATCTGACCTATAGTAGACAGAACATTGCCACTATACATGGCCTGGGGCTATTTAGTATAAAAACATTTTCTAGTACCGTTCATATTGTTGTAATTTAGCTGACAGAATCCTGGTAAGCAAACGTGGACATAATGTTGCATAACAAATTGTAGCTTAAATAAAATCTGGCTGAATTCCATGGGTCTGATTCTCCACATATTGATACATACACTAGTTTAAATCAGGATTTAACTCAGCTGAAGTAAATTGAGTGGCACTTATGTAAGTGAGGGAAGAATCCGGTCCCACATGTCATGTCTTTTGTTATTTGCCAGGTGCAGTCCTGCCTTGCCATATCTAGTGAGTTTTATTTCTGGCGGAATGTCTCTGTATTCTCAAGCTGAACACAGCCAGGCATGTCTTTCATTCTCTACTGTAGTGTGATTCCTGCATCACAGTTCATAGACTGCAGGTATTATTTTTGTATCTACATGGAGCCAGCTCTGTATCTGGGGTAAATCAGCAAAGCCAAATTGACTTCAGTTCTACCCCAGATGTGGAGCTGTTCCATTGTTTCTGAATATTTCTTCTATTTTCTCTTTTGCAAGCCTCAGGGTCACGTTCTCAGCGGGTGTAAATCATCGAATCTTCATTGACCTCAGTGGATTTACACTGATTTATACTCACTGAGAATCTGGCCCCTCAAACCTTATATCAATTTAAAAAAATGAACTAGAAAAAAAACATCAGCAAAAAGAAATAAGCAAAGTTGTTGCTGTAGGGAAACATTTAAATTATGCAAACTAAAAAAAGTGGTATTATGAGTATAGCCCTTTAGTTCATCCTAAACAGAGTTCGTACAGTTTCAAAAAACAAGGAATGTTTCAAGGAGGTCTTTGAACATTTTCTTCGAATGTTCATTGCATCTAAGATCCCATTTTTTGTGTGCCTTTATTTGCTCCAGAATACCACCAGACTGCCAACAAAGGAGTGCCTGTGCTCCCAGGAATTTTCTGCATTCCTCTCTGGAGTAGGCATTTTTCTCAGCTACAAAGGCCCTTTGGCGAATTCCCTCTAATCATTGGATTTACCCTGGGCTCTGATAGGTGCCATTCATGGACTTGGTCTGCTGTTTGATTGGGCTGGGACAGTAATGGGCTCTTTTCACGATAAACAAAACTAAGCAACATTACTGGAGGAATCACAAAGCTGCTCTTGTAGGGAAATGTGGTTCTTTCTCTCTCTTTCTCTTTCCATTTTTCCCTGTCCTCTCTTTCCCTTTAGTCTTTTCCTCCTTCTTTCCCTGTTCTTACGAATGTACATTCCTTTTGGTCTATATGGCTATTTTTAGTAGCAGATTCTGTGACCTTTGTGCACCCCAGTAAGTCAGTGGGCCAGTTCAAGGCCATTGTGGACCTCAAAAGATTCCATAAACTCATATACAGTAACTGCATGGCCTCCTTTTTGTAACTGATTTTACATACCTTCAGAGGAGGGATGTGTAAGGAGGCTGATTCAGAGGTTTCCTTCACATTGGGGTAGGTTCTTCTGAGTTTGCATCCCATAAATAGCTAGCGTTTGGGGAAAGAGGGGAAGGACAGGATGCTAAGGAATGTTTCACCTTGGCATCAAGTTTCCACTGCTCTTAATCTCTGTCTCTCTGGGTATAGTTATTTTTTAGTGCTTTAGAAAACACATTTGCAGGTTTTTTTCTCCCTAGCAGCTGGTTAACAAGTACTATGCTTTTCTAGTAATGGATATGTTGAAAAAAGTAATTTTCAGAACTCAAAGGGGTGATATAAAAATTAGTTTTGCTTTATAAAAAAATAATCTCAGCAACCAAAGATCAGACAATACTGCATCTTTTTATTATTTAGAGGGGAGGAACCAAATAAAATGTAAACCTTGTGAAGCTCCTTCTAATAAGGATGTTTGATCCTGGGAATGGCTCATGTTAGAAAGTTTTTTTCTCAGTCTGATGGAAGTTTTATTATTTACTATTGGCATTTCTGAGAGCATGATGCTAAAACTTGTGTACTAAGAAGAATGAGCTCCACACCTGCAAAGCAGCCCACCAGCGATCATGTGCCCTAAGCCAACATGGAGCCTCATTGACTTCAGTAGAATTCCATGTGGGTGAAATGGCCCCTACAGATGAATCCCTTCGCAAGATCTGTAGTTCCTTTCATTTAAAGATCTCAAACCTTATTTGATGAAACCTTCCATTATCCCAGTGCCAGGAGGACAAACAAAATATTTCCCACAAGAAATTCTGAAGACAAAAACTTTGAAAATTTTTGGTTAAAAAATGTTGGGCTGCCACCTGGAAGTTTCAGAGCAGTTTGTTTTTCATTTCAAATTTTTTAAACCGAAAATAGAGAAGTAAAACATTATTTTAAGTCAAAATGAAGCAAGAAGTTTTCATTTCAAAAATTTCCATGGGAAAACTGGATTTTTTTTTATTGGAGTTGACATTTTCAAATGAAAAATTTCAGTTTCAATTAAACTATATTTTTTGGTGAGGAAAACTTCTACACAATTTTTTTTCACCCAGGTCTAGTAATTTTATAGACATGTAAACTTCCACTTAGAGTCTGATTCTCCTCTCACTTAGACCACTTAACTCCATTGACTTCTGTTTTCCTTGGTATAAGTGAGAGGAGAATTTGGGCCAGAAATAATAATTGATTTGTTGAAGGCCTGGCTGTGAGTCTGTGATGGAGTTGGGAATAGAAGCTGGGGTGCTGACTTTCAGTTCCCTGCTCTAAGGATTTGACAACACTACTTCTCAAGAGCATCTCAATGTGTGATTTTACCACCTCTAGTGAAAATAATAGTATGTTCCTCACAAAGAGAAGGATGTAAGAAATATGTGAAATGGAAATCAAAGCATGGCCTACCATGTCTGTCTCACATGGCTTCTCACATTTATAAACTGATAAATAATTCCCCGAGTGCCAGTCTAATCTGAAAATGTCACGAGGGAAGATGATAAATTGCAAGAAAATTGGGGTGCTATTCTAAATAAATGTGAATGATAGATCAACGGATTGCTAAACCAAGGCAATACACTTGACAACTCAATGTTGTGGTACACTGGGCAACTCTCATAATTCTTCAGAATAGGGTTCTTGAACTCAAGCACCTGATGGCAGTGGTTAGTTTTGTGGAATCATAACATTAATACCATGGCCATTTGTAATCGTTTTCTGGGGCAGGCTACTGAAGGCAATAATTTTTTCTTCAAGTTTTCATATAGCCTTAGCATTTCTTTTTCTCTCTCTTTCTTTCTATATTATGTTGACATGTGAATTGCAAAAGCTAAAATACTGAAAGATACAAGATTCAAAATGATTGTCTTGCTTGTGAAAAGGTATAAGCAAGAAACATATGACAGCTGGTTAGTTAGAATGTTAATGGACCCCATTAAAGGGAATCTACTACTCAGTTCAATGCAAGTGGCTGTAATTTAATAAGTACACTACAGCCTGATTCTAATCTCACACTTGTGTAACTTCATAGATTTTAGAGTTACCACTGATTTATACGAAGGGAAGTAAAAACGAGGAGTCCTTGTGGCACCTTAGAGACTAACAAATTTATTTGGGCATAAGCTTTTGTGGGCTAGAACCCACTTCATCAGATGTGTGAAGTGAAAAATACAAGAGCAGGTATAAATACATGAAAGGATGGGGGTTGCTTTACCAAGTGTGAGATGGTAAAGCAACCCCCATCCTTTCATGTATTTATACCTGCTCATGTGTTTTTCACTTCATGCATCTGATGAAGTGGGTTCTAGCCCACAAAAGCTTATGCCCAAATAAATTTGTTAGTCTCTAAGGTGCCACAAGGACTCCTCGTTGTTTTTGCTGATACAGACTAACACGGCTACCATTCTGAAACCTGTCACGAAGGGAAGTGAAATTAGACAATAAAGCCCAGATTTTAAAAGATTTTTTTAGATGTTGTTCCACAAGCCCTGAGTGATTTAGACAGCTAAGTCCCATTTTCAAAAGTGACTTAGGAACTTTAGTCCCATTGAAAATTAATGGGACTTTGGCTTCTAAGTGCCTAAATCACTTATGTCTAAATCACTGACACCAGCGATGCTGAATGGAGCAGTGCCTAAATACCTTTAAAATTTGGAGCTAAGTATTTATAGTTGTATGTTTTTGAGTTTTTTTGACATGTTTGTATGTGAGGAGGAAAGAAGAAAGTGAATATGTTAAAACTGGATGGAATTTTTCAAGAGTAGAATTTTTTATATTGAACTGAAATTGTTGCCTTTGTAGAATCATAACAAACACGGTGTAATAGACAGTGTCATTAGGTTAAATCAGGAAGAACAAACAATTTATTCCATAGATATATAGGAAACTCTTATTAAACACATTGTGTCTTCTATGCCAAATCTTGGTCCCATTTGGCCAAAATTGTCATTGACTGCTAGTAGACCAGGATTTGCCTCTCTGGATTATGGAACCAAGTTAGTGTCTTGAAGTTGTAAATTGCCATTCCAAGACTATCTTTGATTCCATATCCCCATAACTTAAGCAAAAAAAAAAAAAATCTCTTTAATGGTGGAAATGTGTATGCCTAATCCTACAGCAAATAAACTGTTCTGTGAAAGCTTGAGGTTTTGAGTTACAGTGCTTAGGGGGCAAAAGGTACTTTTCCATTTTATGGAAATTGTTCTAAATTTTTCATTCACTCACAAATCAAAAAATGGCCAGGCTCGAAGATTTAACTTGTTTGAGTCCCAAACTAAATCATAGGCCTCTTCTTACCTTTTCAGGGTCCCTAATTCCTTCCTGACATTTTCAAAGGAGGGGCGGGGATTTATATAGCTGACAGAGCCAGGGAGAGATTGAATGAGCCAGCAGCTCAGCTGACAGCTCGAAAATGAAAATGAATGTGAATAAATGAAAATAAATAAGAGGACATTTGTCTTTGAAGAAAGTTGGGCTAGAAATGACTGTAATACAATACAAAACATATAAGCTGTCAGGTCTGTCTTAGCCTTGACCAGAATGATCTGGAAAAAGGGGTAAACAGTGAGGTGGCAAAATTTGCAGAGGATACAAAACTACTCATGATAGTTAAGTCCAAAGCAGACTGCGAAGAGCGTGACAAAGTTCTTCCTCTATCTTGGTGGGTCCTGCACTTATTGGCAGATTTTCTTGCCTCAGAGATTCACCATGTGGGTTGGGGAACAGCCCAGAGACCTTCCCCTCTGGAAGAACCCACAGTCCAGGTCAATTGGGAGGTTTGGGAGGAACCCAGGCCTGCCCTCTACTCCGGGTTCCAGCCCAGGGCCCTGTGGACTGCAGCTGTCTATAGTGCCTCCTTTAACAGCTGCATGACAGCTACAACTCCCTGGGCTACTTCCCCATGGCCTCCTCCAAACACCTTCCTTATTCTCACAAAGGACCTTCCTCCTGGGGTCTGATAATGCTTGTGCTCCTCAGTCCTCCAGCAGCACACCCTCTCACTCTCAGCTCCTTGTGCCTCTTGCTCCCAGTTCCTCACACTCACACCACAAACTGAAGTGAGCTCCTTTTAAAACCCAGGTGCCCTGATTAGCCTGCCTTAATTGATTCTAGCAGCTTCTTCTTAATTGGCTCCAGGTGTCCTAATTAGCCTGCCTGCCTTAACTGGTTCTAGCAGGTTCCTGATTACTCTAGTGCAGCCCCTGGTCTGGTCACTCAGGGAACAGAAAACTACTTATCCAGTGACCAGTATATTTGCCCTCTACCAGACTCCTGTACCCCACTGGTCTGGGTCTGTCACAAGAGCTACAAAGGGATGTCACAAAACTGGGTGACTGGGCAACAAAATGGCAGATGAAAGTCAATGTTGATAAATGCAAAGTAATGTACATTGGAAAACATAATCCCAACTATATATATATAAAATGATGGGGTCTAAATTAGCAGTTATCACTCAAGAGAGAGATCTTGGAGTCATTGTGGATAGTTCTCTGAAAACATCCACTCAATGAACAGTGGCAGTCAAAAAAGCGAACAGAATGTTGGGAATCATTAAGAAAGGGCTAGATAATAAGACAAAAAATATCATATTGCCTCTATATAAATCCATGGTACATCCACATCTTGAACACTGCGCGCAGATGTGGTCTCCCCATCTCAAAAAAGATATATTGGAATTGAAAAGGTTCAGAAAAGGACAACAAAAATTATTAGGGTTATGGAACAGCTTCCGTATGAGGAGAGTTTAATAAGATTGGAACTTTTCAGCTTGGAAAAGAAACGACTAAGGTGGGGATATGATTGAGGTCTATAAAATCATGACGGGTGTGGAGAAAGTAAATAAGGAAGTGTTATTTACTCCTTCTCATAACACAAGAACTAGGGGGTCACCAAATGAAATGAATAGGCAGCAGGTTTAAACAAACAAAAGGAAGTATTTCTTCACACAACACACAATTAGCCTGTGGAACTCTTTGCCAGAGGATGTTGTGAAGACCAAGACTATAACAGGGTTCAAAAAAGAACTAGATAAATTCATGGAGGATAGGTCCATCAATGTCTATTAGCCAGGATGGGCAGGGATGGTGTCCCTCCCTTCTGTTTGCCAGAAGCTGGGAATGGGCAACAGGGGATGGATCACTGGATGATTACCTGTTCTGTTCATTCCCTCTGGGGCACCTGGCATTGGCCACTGTCGGAAGACAGGATACTGGGCCAGATGGACCTTTGGTCTGACCCAGAATGGCTGCTCTTATGTTATGTTCTTATGGACGCTATGCTCACTCTAGCAAGTCATTGTTTCCCCTGAAATCCTATTTGATTTTGTTATTTTGTAAATGTTATCTGAGGTTACATTAGACTCCATAGGCTAATTTCACAGATTTCACAGGCTCTGATGGTCCGTGCAGAAAAGTAAACCACACCCAACAGAGTGAGTACACGTGTTTAACCTGACAGTTGTTGAAGGCTTGGGGACAGCAGAAAAAAGACATCACAGCAGCTGAGCCCCATCAGGTGTGTAATTGCAAAGGTGCAATCTCCAGAACTGCAATATTACACCAGACATTGCCCAAAGACCACTGGTCTTTCAGCTGCCTCGTATCAAACTCCAAACCTCAAGTTCACAATTTATTATTAATGATCCCTGTTACTGTGAACATGCACTTGGCTCTCATCATTGTCGTATCTGAGGGGTTTAATGCATTATAATGTCTTAATTAAACATTGTAATGTATTTAATGCACACTTCAGGATGTATTACATCGGGCTATGCAGCCTCAGAGTACACATACTTTAATTGGAACATGTGACTAATGATTGTATATTCATCATTCCAATCAGTGTTTTGACACCTCTATTTTTAATTCTTTTTTTAATTACACAACCTCCTCCCCCAGAATAGTCAGAGCCACTAACACAACAGTAATAAAACAACATGAATGCAACATTATGTTTGAGACTATAGCCTTGATTTCTAATGATACTATCGCCAATGATGTGTTATCAAATAGATTTTCATAATTAAATTCTGCGGTTTATAACATGCTAGAAAGGTAAGGTGCATTTAAATAATGAAATCTTTTCCTGATGAATATTGTTAAAAACTAGCTCCATTCTTCCCAAAGAACTGGTGCTATAAAATGCCAAAAGTGGCTTAATTGCTATCCAATATGTTAATTTCAAATGACAGACTAATAGCCTTTGAAGTCTAATTCCTGATTGCATCTAATAATCTGGTTTTTATAGTGCCTGAACTTTAAAACATAGGCCTGCAGCTAAACTCATGTGGGGAAGTAACCATGAGGTCACATTTTAACAATGATTGAAGGTGAAGTTCTTTTGGTGTTCTGTTGGAGACTAGAGCGGAATCATCCAGGGGTCGCCCTGGAGGTCAGCGTCTCCAGCAACAAGCTCCACTTTTGTGCCGATTTATTCTCCATGTACTTGAATTTCCTAAGAACGGTAAAAGTAACAGTTTGAAATCAATGGCAGCTCATGTAAAATATCCCTTTCCCCCCACATGTAGGACATGCTGACTTGGGAGAGAAGGATGTTCGCACATGTGTTGTTCCACCTTTGACAATACATTTAAAAGAGACATTGATCCCAGCCTCAGATGGCATTTATTAGTTTTTACACCAGACAGTTTACACCATCGGAAGCTTTGGTCCATAATCAAAGCCTTTTGGATTATTTGATTCCTGCAGGTGTCATGTTCAGTAATTAAACCATTGATTAGGTTAAAAAAATACTGAAGTGGGACAGAAAATTATCCTTAAAAGTAGAATCCACTTTCAATGCAGGACTGAAAATTAAATCAGAGTCCTTTTTACAGAGTACACAGAGAAGTCCCTCCTCTCTTTAAGTATCAGTGATGCTAATGGAATTTAAATCACCAGTATCAAGGGCACAATAGATGACCGTGCACATATGTGTACGTTTTGGCCATCCTTCTCAAAATACATGTAGCATTTACTTCCTCAAAAAGGCGTAGACCATAGTGCTTATTGGTTCCTTGTTCCTCTCTTTACAAGCAGATTTGCTGTGGCTAGCTGCTTCCCATCGAGCAGTGTATTCTGCATTCTAAGCCTGGCTTTTCTCTCATTTGCACTAGAGTAAATCAAAAGTAATTTGATTTTCAACTTGTGTTAGTGTGAAGAGAATCATTCTGTCTGTCTGGTCTCCATATGGCCCTAACACAATTGCTGATAAGACTCAAGAGACACAACAGTTGGTTGAGGCCCATCAGATTTTATTAGAGTTTTTGACAAAACCGAAACTTTTTCTGCGAAAAGGTCAGTTTTGATGAATTTCCCATTTTGAATTAATTTTGAAAATGCCCTGTTTTGACATTTTCAAAATAAAAAGTTCTGCATTTCAGTTTGAAACAACGTTTTATTTCAAAATTTATAGGTTAAAAAAAAAGACAAAGATCAAAATCGAAATGAATGTTTCAATTGACCCAATCCAAAAAAAGTTGAGATTTTCAGTTCACGAAAGTTTTCAAGATTTCAACTTTTTATCCTGATTCGAGGTGGGAAAATTTTTTGAAACCTTGAAAATTCTCATAGGTTGGAAAAACCATTTCTTGCCTAGTTTTAGATTTTTACACAAATGTATTTCAAATTGATAGTATATGCTCTGTTTTGGGATTAAAAAAGCCATAAAGAGATTAAGGGCCCATCCTCAACTGAAGTAAATTGGCATAGCACCATGATTTGGTGATGATTCAATTAGTCTTTGTATTTTTAGTTCTCACATGATTAGAATTAAGATACAAAAGTTCAACAGTGAGGATAATTGGTCACTGTAGCATTTTATTTAGGGATGTGGTGGATTCTTCAACACTTGCAATCTTTAAATCAAGATTGGCTGTCTTTCCAAAAGCTATAACCAGACGTTATAGGCTTGATACAAGAATCACTGGATGAGGTTTCTGTGTTATGCAGGTGAGACTGATCTCGTCTGGTCTTAAATTCTTTGAATCTATGTTTGGTGTTTTAGGGTTTGTTTTAGTTTAATAGTATTTTGTAAACTGTGCCTTGCTTCTGTGGGAACATCCAATTTCCTGTTGTGTTAAGGCCTTGGGACCTTAAAATCAGCAGAATTCCCCCCAGAAATACCTATGCTATAAGGAGGCTCCCCAGCTGTCATGGAGCTGATGGAATGGTTATATGCCAATTGACTCTTGCAGCCCCTTTTAGGGACAGGGAGAACAGGACAGGGCCCATGCACCAGTGCACACCAAGTACTCCTGGTTGCCCACATCCTCCTGAGTAAGTAGCCCAAGTGTCAGTAAAAAAAGTTATGAGGCACAAAGTTGGCTGGTCTACCTTCCCCATACACCTCTGCTCCCACACTGAGTGCATCTCAGCAGGAACAGATAATTGGGCCCCTTGTTATATGGCTTGGTTAGCCTTGCAGAACTATACTCTGTGTATTTGGGCCCCACCTGAATTCCACTGTAATTATCTTTACAATGTAGATCATGCCTACACCTTACGAAATTCAGGCTCAAAGCACACCCCTTTGGAAAGGGTTTGTTTTATTTATTTTTCTAGGAAACAGAAGTTAGCATCCTATGCTTTGTACTGATGCTGTTTTCCTTGTTTCTCACACTTCCCTGCCCCTTCTACCACCTCCACCCCTCATACAAAAATTGTTTAACTTGTCGGTGTACTATGTGCAATAATCATGTTATCAGCTCAATCATGTTATCAGTAGAAATGTCAAGCCCTGTCTTTCCATAACCCCCTGTGCCTTTCAGCCCTGGTACTTTCAAAATAGTACACATCAAAGTGATTGTTAAACCTGGCATCAGTACAGACTTGTGCTGGGACCTGCCTCATTTAGTATAAATTTTATTATCTCTGGAATTTAAAAGGATGTTAGGTGTAGCATGTCCTATGGGCAGGAAACAAACAAGGGCTTGATTTTAACCCTGATTTGAATCCAAATACTTTATAGTATAGGAATCACTAATTTCTATTTAGTCTTTTTAATGGCCTCTGAGCCAAGTTCTGCCCTCAGTTACACCCGTGAAATCTCATCGCAGAGAGTGAGGGATGAAAACTCCAGTGCTGATATTCTGGATTTAAACCAGTGTAACTGAGATTCAGAATGGCCTAAAATCAGTAGTTTTCTGTTTACATTAAAGAAGACACATAATTTCATAAGGCCTGCTAT
Source organism: Chrysemys picta bellii (assembly GCF_011386835.1). NCBI lineage: Eukaryota > Metazoa > Chordata > Testudines > Emydidae > Chrysemys > Chrysemys picta. Next base: position 63,996,058 of record NC_088791.1, read on the forward strand.
TCTGTGGGTAGAATTTGAGGATAGCAGTCTTAGTGAATTGACAGAAGCCAGTCAGTGCTAGTCTTAGTTTATTCAGAGCATAATGTCAGTTGGCATGTGATGAGATCACAATTTCTATTAGCTGTTAATTGAATTTATTACCGCGGTCCTTCCTGGTATCGCTTCAGTGGAGGTCCTGTCAATGTTTCCATTATAAACTCTGTATATTAGCGGTGTATAACACAGCCATAAAAGTTCTCTCCAGACTGAAATGTAGTGCACAAACTCGGAGCTTAGATCCAAGAACATTTTTCTTTTCCACAAAATTTGAAGGAAATCGGTTTGGCCATGATTTATTATTTAGAAGATGTCAAAAATAGTATTTTGGCTGAATTTTGCCATTTTTTGCATTCCTTTCACTAAAAAAGATACAAATGCTTTTAAAGTAATAATTGTTTGTACTGTTTTTATGTTTAACAAAATTAGAGAGCTGGTCAAAGAAAATACTTCACATATGTTTGACTGACTTCAGCAAAAAATGGACAAAAGGAGCACATATGTAAATATGTCATAGTGCCATATACCTCTTTATGTAGTGGATTCTATTTTAGGCCTGATACAATTCTTCTTCTTCTTAGTGGGCAAGGTTGTCTCACTCTGGAAGAATTGTTTAGAAATCTTATTTAAAAATAGTAAACTCTATTTGGGAGTAGGACTAAGAATTTGCCATACGGGATCAGAGAAGTGGTCCATGTAGCCCTCTGTCTTGTCTGACAGTGGCCAGAACCAGGTGCTTCATAGGATGGAGCAAAATAACAGGAAATTATAGACCAACCTGGCCATAGGGGAAGTTTCTTCCTGACCCGAGGCTTTTAATGGTTGACTTATGCCCGAAAGCATGAGGATTTAGATGTACATCTCATTGTTTGTGCACTTTGTAAAATGGCACTAATCTACCTTTTCAGTTCGCCATTAATTTCTGTAACTATGCATATAGAATCAGGCATAAGTAAACAATTCAATCAATGTGCTAGATTCAGCTGTGACTTATACTCTGTGCATCCTCAGTTAATGTGGTTCCACTGGATATAAGTAAGAGCAGTCTGAGGCCCAAAAGGATATAGAGACAGTGGGTGGGTGAGGTTCTGTGGCCTGCAATGGGCAGGAGGTCAGACTAGATGATCACGATGGTCCCTTCTGACCTTATAGTCTGTGAGTCTATGAATCACAGTCAAGAGTTTATTCACCTGTTGGGTGGGAGGAGTCCTCCACCACCCCATCCCACCCTTCTCCTCTGGTTTCCAATGAGTTTGCAAGACTGTGTGCTGGAGAGAGGAATTGACACACTCTCTCTGTCTCTGGAACCCATCATTGTACTATCTCAATACCTTTTGCTGAGTGTAACAATCCCACAGTGCGACATGCTGTTGATATTCGCCAGTGTTACCATCAATGAGAATTGTTTTAAAGAGAAGCCTGGGTAGAGAGGGAGATTATGCTTCCCTGTTCTTCAGCTTGGGTAAGCACCCTTGTAGGTCTGGCAGCTCCAGAGCAAAGGCAGAAACAATTGGTGATAAGGTTGGGATTTTTTTTTTTAAATGTGAGCAATATGAAGCAGATGCCTCACTCTTCAATAAGTTCAACACACACTGGAGGGAGGGTTGATACGCCTCAAATGTTAACATGTTTCTGAAATCCAACTAAGGGCTTGTCTACACTGGCAAGTTTCTGCGGAGTAAAGCAGTTTTTTGCGCTCAAACTGCAGACGGGAACACACTGTCAAGCCACTTTGTGCGCAGAAACTCCTCAGCTGCAGCGCCGCAAAAAACCCACCTCGCTGAGAGTCTTAAGGCTGTTTGTGCAGCGGCTCCAGCGCTCTATTGCCAGTGTTGCTTTCTGCGCTGTAATTGGCCTCCGGAGCTGTCCCATAATGCCACAAGTGACCGCTCTGCTCATTGTTTTGAACTCAGCTGCCCTGGAGACATGCGCCCCTTCCCTTTCAAAGTTCCGTTTCTGACAGCGGTTGTGTGCTGTGCTGATCTGCTCCAGGACACAAAGCAAACCATTAATGTAGAATGCTCGTGCTGTTGAACATGGGGGGGGGGAGTGTGGGTGTGTGTAGAGAGAGATTGCTGTGCAGAGAGCCCAAGGAGGGAGGTGGGGGCTGATGTCAGGGTTTCCCCCTCCCTCTGCCTCAGGACTGGTTGCTTCCTGCCACTGTCTGAACGTACAAGACAGCATGCTGATACACACTCTGTCCCCACAAACATACTGTCTCTCTCCGCCCCCCGCCATACACACACACACTCCCTGTCACACACTCTTCCCCCCACCCCACTTCAGTTGAAAAGCAGCCGGCAATGTAATAGGATACTCATGGAACAATGGGATTGGGAATTGCATGAGGCATTGCAAACCCTTCCCAAAGCACCCTGCTGCCAGTTGCACAGTGGGATAGCTACCACAGTGCAATGCTGTCTTTGCCATTGCAAGAGCTGCTAATGTGGATGCGCTCAAGCGTCATAAGGAGCATAGTGTGAACACGCAACAGCAGTTTAATTCCAGCATTTTAATAAATGTGGTATAACTTGTGGCGCAGAAACTTGCCAGTGTAGATACACCCTAACACTCATGATCTGTGGTCAAGCTCCATCACTAAAATGGCTTGGGGTCAGATTCACCCATGCAGTACAGCTGCTTTTCATCACCCGAATGCAGGTGTAACCAACTCAGAGAGGATCACTCCTGGAGAAGGATGATCTGCTGGAGGGGTAGAGGCATCAGAGGAACTATTACAACACTTTGCTGCCAGTGTAGCAGTTAACATAGACGTGAACTGAGGAAAGGAAGCATGGGTGTGACAACACTGCCCTACACAGATCCTTGGCTGTGTCTTTAGCCTCCTGAGGCACTGCAGCCTGGAATAAGTTAGAGCAATTTTTTTGGCTGATCCAACTCCGTGTAAGGAGACTGTCCCTGTGTTAAGTGGCACCAGGACAAGGGAATGCAAAGGCAAACTTTAAGCCACGTTTGCATCTCCTTACCCATTGCACCCTGTGCATTTCAGCTGTACCTGAGAATCTGACCCTTCTTAAAATAAATAAATAAATAAATAAAAAAGATGAAATTTTGTAGGCACCATTAGTATGTAACGTAAACTTGGCTTGTTTGGGGACTTTATTATTATTTAAAATTTTAAAACTAACAAATCGTCGATGTTTGCCAGTCTGCTATTGCACGGGTTCAGTAATATTTAAATTCTCTCTTTTAAATACTCTTTTCCAGGCAGAATGTGTTGCTTGTGAAAGTTGCTAGAGTGACAGCCCTGGAAATTGAAGTCCTCTGTTAATCCCCATGATAGGACCAGTGCAGTCTGGTCTCGGCATGTTGATGCCTGGTGATATTATTTGCTCCATACATACTTAGAATATTAACAAGTTAAAGCCCTCACCTGGAGGCATGACAGAGTAGCCTCCTTGCCAAGCCTTTGACTCTGCTGGGATTGCCAACAAGGGTTCCAATTAGTATCAGTTGCAACATGGTTGGTTGTGCAGCGAGAACCTGTCCGCTGGGAACTGGGCTGACACCAGTGCATTGTTTCACAACAGAGTAACTTTATAAGGCATGTGCTACATCTGCATTTAGTCTGTAAGGTTTCCTACAGGAACTGATGTGACAACCACTTTGAAGGAACCAATAAGGTTGTGGTGTCACTGACCTGCATCTTAATCTCATCAGTTAAGTGTAATATACAAGGTATTTGACACAGACCATACGCATGTAGTACTGCATCGCACATGTGGCACATCTCGTCTGAGATGTCAGACTTTCCTGGAATGCAGGCTCTTCAAAGAACACTACCACTGCAGACTAGTATACATGATGGCCCATGGGGAAGGGGTGAGTGTCTCTCTAATCTACACTGATGTGATACATCATAAACTGCACCTGACAAAGATCCTTTCCTGAAAGTGTCTATATTATGTATAGGCTGACATAATACAATGTTTCAGCTCCCAAATCACCATTACATCAGAGTTGACAAAGATTCATGCAGATGGGATGGAAGGTTCGTAGTGCAACTATACTCTGCTTTAGAGACTTATGGAACATGAAATGACCAAAGTAGACATTAAAAGATTAGACAAAATAGATTCTTTTATGTTATGTAAACTTGGCCATTAAAATGAATTTGAAGTTGGATTGGGCCTTGCTAGAATTCATAAATGCAAACAAATACTTTGGCTTTAAGATAAATTCTTTGAAGTAATTAAGCTGTTTCTCATAGACCATAGGAAGGAAGAGAGAGAGGGAGAGAGATTGTTATTGTTAATTCTGTTTTTAAGTATGTAGGAAATGTTCTGATACTGTGGTAATGGGGAACACTCCCTACCTGTGTTTTGCCACTTCTAGATTGGATTACTGTAAGGTAATTTCCACTTGGAAATCTCACCTAGTACAGAATGTGTCTGCTTACTTATTTAGCTGTGTTTCCCACCTGGAGCACATTATACCTCTGCTCCATAATTTGCCCTGACTAGTCTCCAGGTGCAAGTTGTTGGTTTCAACCTATCAATCTTGATGTGGTTTGATGCCACCATAGAGACCACCTCTCTACTCATGTGATCATGCAGCAGTTAAACTGAGTGGTGGCACTCAACTGCCAGGTTTAAACAACGGGGGTTGGCAGAATGGGATTTCTTAATGAGGGGTTCCCCAACTCTGGAACTTACTCCTTTGCTGGCCCATTGGAGCCAAGATCTGTTGAACTTCAGGACACATTGCAGAGCCTATGTATTTTCCTAGGCACTTTGTGTGTATGGGTTGTGAGGGAGGAATGTGTGTGGGGTTGGCGGGTTGGGTTGTGATGTAGACTGGTCCAGGAACACACAATAGCGTGTGTTGTTACAACAAGGGAAAATGTCCTGATTTGGGCCAGTTGGAAGTTTTCCATCAAAATATCTTTCTACAGAAAATTGGGCTTTCAACTGAATGAAATTATTTGGTCTTGCCTGACCCAGAAGTGACCCAGATAATCAGTATGAGTTCTGAGCATAGGGAGATGTACAGTGTTACCATAGGTGTGCGCAGCCCATTTCATTAGGGTGTGCACCCAGGAAGCCCCGCCCTAGCCCTGCCCCGGCCCTGCCCTAGCCCCACCCTCACCCTGCCCCCATCCACTCCCTCCTACTTCCCGCCCCCTGACTTCCCCTCTCAGAACCCCCAACCTCCCCGCATCTTGTTCCCTGACTACCCCCTCCTGGGACCCCTGCCCCTAACTGCCCCCAGGACCTCATCCCCTATCTAAGCCTCCCTGCTCCTTGTCCCCTGACTGCCCTCCTAGGATCCTACCCCCTACCTGTCCCCTGACTGCCCCGACCCTTATCCACACCCCCGCCCCCAGACAGACCCCCAGGACTCCCACGCCTATCCAACTGCTCCCCGCCTCCTGATAGCCCCCCCAGAACTCCAGACTCATCCAACCCCCCCCCCCCAGATCCTTGTCCCCTGACCACTCCCTCCCCCACTAACCGCCCCCCCAGGACCCTCCTTGCTTCCTGTCCACTGACTGCCCTGACCCCTATCCACTCCCTGCTTGCTGACAGACCCAGGGACTCCCATGCCCCATCCAACCCCCACTGCTCCCTGACTGCCCCCTCCAGAGACCCCCTGCCCCTAAGCACCCCGCCCGGGATCCCACCCCCTATCCAACCCACCCTGTCCCTTGACTGCCCCCACCCCTTATCCAACCCCCCTGGCCCCAGACCCCTTACCATGAGATGAGGCTCCTAGCCTCCCTGCGGAGCCAAACACTGCCCCGCGGGAGCACGCAACCCCGGCCACCAGAGCGGGGGCATGGCTCCAGGGGAGGGGGGGAGCATGTCTGCCTCACCGCGGAGCCAAATGCTGCCCCGCGAGAGTGCGCAGCCCCGGCCACCAGAGTGCTGCGCGCGCGGTGGCATGGCTCCAGGGGAGGGGGGAAGGTGGAGGAGGGGCCGGCAGCTTGCTGCGCTTGGCCAGGCGCTCTGGCCCGGGAGCGCGGACCCTGCGGCTTGCCGCGTTGGGAGAGTGGAGCCATTTGCCCACCCCTGCATTAGGATGTGCCTGGGCACACCCAGCACACCCCGTGCGCACGCCTATGAGTGTTACCCTTTAATTTAATTTAAGAGTAGGTTAGATAAATGTCTATCAGGGATGGTCTAGATGGTATTTGGTCCTGCCATGCGGGCAGGGGACTGGACTCGATGACCTCTCGAGGTCCCTTCCAGTCCTAGAATCTATGAATCTATGAATTGCTTTGCTTATCTGGGAGACGGAGGAGACTTTATAAGGACATTTCATTGTTCATGTGAACTTTGTGGGCCAGGTGGTATAAATTGGTTTAGTTCCATTAATGTAGAGCTAGGCTAAGGATGCAAAAGCCGATCTGATGCATCAGAGTGGGTCTTGTTCTCTATGCATTAATTTAAAAATTGTGTGTGCACCTGAAGTACTAGATGAGCACATTTTTTTAAATAAAAATAAATAAATCAGGCTAATTTAGTGTGAGTTCTGTTTTTTCTTTATGTTAGTTATTTATGGCACTGGAAATTACAAATTAACATGGGTTCCCAGGAAGTATTTGATCTAAAATAAGGAAAATTCCTTTAAAGGAGAGATATTTAAGAGGCCAACTGTTATTTATTTTATTAAGCACATAAGGGTTATTTGGATCTATGTCCTGGCAATAATTCCTGTGTTTAGAGTGATGCTGATGGGAAAATTATATCCAGCAATTTATGAAAGGTGATACTGTGTCAACAGATATGCAGTGGGTTGGGACATGTGACAATAATCTTCCATGGCACTCAGAGCTTTCAGACCATATGCTTTAAATCGTTAGTAAAATATATTGCAGAACAGCTTCCTTCCCTCCCGCCCCCAAAGAAAATAAAAAAAATCTGTGGGAAGAGTGGGAAGAGTGGGAACTAACGGAGTTGCTGCTGTGTGGGTCTTCTAGGAACAGGGCTCAGGAGGAACTGGGGAGAGGCAACTATTGCACCTCTTGTTCCAATGATTGAATTAGGTTGATATATGTGAGGAGATCATAGAATCATAGAATATCAGGGTTGGAAGGGATCTCAGGAGGTCATCTAGTCCAACCCCCTGCTCAAAGCAGGACCAATCCCCAACTAAATCATCCCAGCCAGGGCTTTGTCAAGCCTGACCTTAAAAACCTCTAAGGAAGGAGATTCCACCACCTCCCTAGGTAACCCATTCCAGTGCTTCACCGCCCTGCTAGTGAAAAAGTTTTTCCTAATATCCAACCTAAATCTCCCCCACTGCAACTTGAGACCATTACTCTTTGTTCTCTCATCTGGTACCACCGAGAACAGTCTAGATCAGGGGTAGGCAACCTATGGCACACGTGCCAAAGGCGGCACGCGAGCTGATTTTCAGTGGTACTCACACTGCCCAGGTCCTGGCCACTGGTCTGGGTGGCTCTGCATTTTAATTTAATTTTAAATGAAGCTTCTTAAACATTTTAAAAACCTTATTTAGTTTACATACAACAATAGTTTAGTTATATATTATAGACTTATAGAAAGAGACCTTCTAAAAATGTTAAAATGTATTACTGGCACGGAAAACCTTAAATTAGAGTGAATAAATGAAGACTCGGCACACCACTTCTGAAAGGTTGCCGACCCCTGGTCTAGATCCAGCCTCTTTGGAACCCCCTTTCAGGTAGTTGAAAGCAGCTATCAAATCCCCCCTCATTCTTCTCTTCTGCAGACTAAACAATCCCAGTTCCCTCAGCCTCTCCTCATAAGTCATGTGCTCCAGCCCCCTAATCATTTTTCTTACCCTCTGCTGGACTCTTTCCAATTTTTCCACATCCTTCTTGTAGTGTGAGGCCCAAAACTGGACACAGTACTCCAGATGAGGTCTCACCAATGTCGAATAGAGGAGAATGATCATGTCCCTCAATCTGCTGGCAACGCCCCTACTTATACAGCCCAAAATGCCGTTAGCCTTCTTGGCAACAAGGGCACAATGTTGACTCATATTCAGCTTCTCGTCCGCTGTGACCCCTAGGTCCTTTTCTGCAGAACTGCTGCCTAGCCATTCGGTCCCTAGTCTGTAGCAGTGCATGGGATTCTTCTGTCCTAAGTGCAGGACTCTGCACTTATCCTTGTTGAACCTCATCAGATTTCTTTTGGCCCAGTCCTCTAATTTGTCTAGGTCCCTCTGTATCCTATCCCTACCCTCCAGCGTGTCTACCGCTCCTCCCAGTTTAGTGTCATCTGCAAACTTGCTGAGGGTGCAGTCCATGCCATCCTCCAGATCATTAATGAAGATATTGAACAAAACCGTCCCCAGGACCGACCCTTGGGACACTCCGCTTCATACTGGCTGCCAACTAAACATGGAGTGATTGATCACTACTTGTTGAGCCCGACGATCTAGCCAGCTTTCTATCCACCTTATAGTCCATTCATCCAGCCCATACTTCTTTAACTTGCTGGCAAGAATACTGTGGGAGACCGTTTTGCTAAAATCAAGGAATAACACGTCCACTCCTTTCCCCTCATCCACAGAGCCAGTTATCTCATCATAGAAAGCAATTAGATTAGTCAAGCATGACTTGCCCTTGATGAATCCATGCTGACTGTTCCTGATCATTTTCCTCTCCTCTAAGTGTTTCAGAATTGATTCCTTGAGGACCTACTCCATGATTTTTCCAGGGACTGCGGTTAGGCTGACTGGCCTGTAGTTCCCCGGATCCTCCTTCTTCCCTTTTTTAAAGATGGGCACTACATTAGCCTTTTTCCAGTCATCTGGAACCTCCCCCGATCACCATGAGTTTTCAAAGATAATGGCCAATGGCTGTGCAATCACATCCACCAACTCCTTTAGCACCCTCATATGCAGCGCATCCAGCCCCATGGACTTGTGCTCGTCCAACTTTTCTAAATAGTCCCGAACCAACTTCAGACACCCTATGCCTGATTTTCACCCACAGAACATCATCCTTTTGAACGAAGTACAGCACATCCTAGTGTATGTAGGTCAGTGGTGGGCAACCTGCAGCCCGTGGGCCGCACACAGCCCATCAAGGTAGGGTTACCATCCGTCCGGGTTTCCCCGGACATGTCCAACTTTTTTAGCTTTAAATGGCCGTCCGGGGGGGGATTTCTAATAAGGTAGAAATGTCCGGGATTTCTCCCTTCCCCTCATGCAGAGTGCGGTGCGGCTGACTGGACAGCTGTGCCTGATTGAAAGCCGCTCGCAGCCACTGGGGCCTCTAGCAGCCAGAGTCCCTCCCCCTCCCCCGCTCCCTCCTCCCGCGCAGAGCAGCGCCTTATTTGTTTGGCTGCACATGGAGCCCGCAGCTCTCCCTCGGCCTGGTGGGGGGGTGGGGCAGGCAAGGGACAGGGAACGGTGGGGGGTTAGATTGGTCAGGGGTTCGGGGGGGGACGTCAGGAGAAGAGGGTGTAGAGAGCGGTTGGGGCAGGCAAGGAACAGGGAACGGGGGAGTTAGATTGGTCAGGGGTTCTGGGGGGGCTGTCAGGAGAAGGGGGTGTAGAGAGCGGTTGGGGCAGGCAAGGGACAGGCAACAGGGAGACTTAGATAGGGGGCGTGATCCTGGGGGCAGTTAGGGTGGGGGGGACAGGTAGGGGGTAGGGGGATTCTGAGGGGGGCGGGAAGTGGGAGGGGGCGGGGCTAGGGCGGCACCCCGTGTCCTCTGTTTTTGATTGTTGAAATATGGTAACCCTATGTCATGGTAATCCGCTGGCAGGCCACGAGACAGTTTGTTTACATTGACCATCCGCAGGCACGGCCGCCCGCAGCTCCCAATGGCCGTGGTTCGCTGTTCCCGGCCAATGGGAGCTGCAGGAAGCAGTGCGGGCCACAGGGATGTGCTGGCTGCCACTTCCTGCAGCTCCCATTGGCCAGGAATAGTGAACCGCAGCCACTGGGAGCTGCGGGCGGCCATGCCTGCGGATGGTCTATGGAAACAAATTGTCTCGTGGCCCACCAGCAGATTACCCTGACAGGCTGTTTGCAGCCCACGGGCTGCAGGTTGCCCACCACTGATGTAGGTCTTCCTTTTTTCTGGTGATGAATGCTATACAGTGCCTATAAAGAATTGTACAGTAGGGCTCTTTGTTTGAAGGCTAACTCTGGGAAAAGTTATTTTTCAGTTCTTTTGAAGCCTATTGTAAAGACCCACTTATCGCTTGAACGTCCTTTCTCTAGTCTATTGTGAAGGGCTTGCAGGATTAAGCTCCTAGTAACAGAACCTTGTGATAATACTAAGATCTTGGTGCCCTTTTGAATAACAGAGAGAGCACAAACTTGGAGGAAAGGGAGAGAGCCCTTTTAAATTGAAACTGCACCTCTTTGGCTCAGCCTGTCAAACTGAAAGTTCAAACAGGAGGAAGCCCCTCGGACCACAAATAAACTGTTCTCTTCATTTGACAGTAATGGGCCAAAACCTGAAATTCTTGCTCAGGCAGAATTGTCAGCGAAGTCAGTAAGAATTTTGGCTGAACAAAGACTGAAGCTTTTTATCTGGTGTTAGTAATTATTACTGGCATTTCTGAACCTCCTGCAGGTGGCGCTCATCTTACCAAGAAAGTGGACTGTGTTTGTGGAAGCAGTGGCAAGGGAGTCCTACGCCGAGGCAATAAAACAGTTTACATTCTGCATTAATATTGGTTTAACAATCATAAAAAGAACATAAATGTTTAAAAATTAAACATTTTTTGTTTTAATACTAAACACTGACGTTTTTTCTTCTGATTTTTAAACCACCATTAAACTAGGCTGGAAACTGTTTTACAGTCTCTTACTGTATCTCGGTCACTTTTCAGCATGAGAACTGCCAAGCATCAGAAGGCTCCGAAAGGCTAATTGTAATTGAAAAGGTTATTTTCAAATGCACATCGGTGTTTATTCATGGTGAGAGGTGATTCTTACCTTTGGAACTTTTTGACTGCTGGCCCAAATGTTCTGATGTGTCAAGCAGATTGCTATTTCCAGTTAAGCACTGAGTATAAGGGACTAGCTCATTCCAACCCATTTGAAAGATCAGCAGTAGCTTTCTGATGGGATAGGGGGCTAGTCAATATTTTAGGAGCATCTTTCAACACAGCCATTAGTTTTATCAGTCAGAAGTTTTTAAGAAAGTCTTTCTTAACCCACCACCTAAATCAATGCCAATATATAGCACTTTTCCACCAGTTGGATGCTTTCACTGATCCTGTTTGCTAATAAGAGTACCATTGTGTGGCTAGCAAATTCACACACCAAGAAACAATGAGCTAGATCCTCAGCTGTAGTAAGATACTTGCTGCATCGCAGATGGGTATGGCGGGGGGCGGGGAGGGCACAGAGGATGATAGCTTTTTACTACCTTTGCACTCTCTCATCCCCTTGGGATGACGGTAGTGGGTAGAGGGGAACCAATCCAGCCATAGTGTAACTTAGAGCAGTCTCAGAGTTGCTCTAATTGGAACCAAGTGCCAGAGGCCCCAGGATGCTATTTCCGCAGCTGGGAATTGCTGGAGAAGACATGCCTCCTACACCTGGTGCCAGGAGAGCTGCTCCTCTCACTCCATACCACCTGATGACTCCTTGGGTAGCAGGCTAACCTGACTTTCCAACTGCTTTGCAGTGCCACAACAGAGCAAAGCTGTTTGGGTGGGAGAAGCAGGGGAACAGGACCTGGGCCAGTGTGTGTCACTTACTTAGAAACTCCACATTCTGCCTCTCATTGTCCCACCTGTGAATGCCTTTCACTAGGTGTCATCTAATTTAGAGATATTTTGCTCCCACTTTCAGGGACGAGCCTTAAGTTTCCCTTAAATAAGGAGTTGCTTAACACAGACAGTAAGATTAGTTCCCCATCTACTCTACTTCCTGCTATGTCCCTTCTCAGCCTTGGCCCAGTCCACTTCATAAGAGTATCTATCACTGGTGCTTGAAATAGGATTGTGTCTTGAAACACCCTCATTATAAAAAAAAGTTTCAAAATACTATTTCTTGTAGTGAAATCTCTAGGATACTTTCTTGTCAGGGACACAGCCAGCCAGCTAGATACCGTACAAAAAAGCCCCAATAGTGACGCTTTGTCTTAAACCATTGAGTTGAGCTCCACCATATCCCCATAAATAAAATCCATTGTAGCAACGTCTTTCTACTTTCATTCAGGTTCCATCAAATACACTATATATGGCTTTGGACTGTAGCCTGCTCTGCCAGTCTATGCTGTACGTCTAATATCAGTAAGTGTAAACTCAAGAGGAAATAGTAGGACGGACCAGAAAGACAACTATGTTTGAGTATGGAAAGTAGAGGGTATTGATAATAAGGCCTCTTATCTAAGATCAAGTTTAATATTTGTTTTGTTCTTTGGAAACAGTATCTAAAAATGTGCAGAGATATGGATTCCATCAGAGGTCTTCCATCTCTAAATTCTATGAGCCCATATCAGTATTCTGAGATTTGTAAGGTTATACAATTGCTGGAGTTTGTACTTCTGGTTTTAATAATATATATAATTTTTAATTAATATATGGAGATATCCTATGTCCTAGAACTGGAAGGGACCTCGAAAGGTCATCGAGTCCAGCCCCCTGCCTTCACTGGTTACTTCAAGGGCTGAATTTTGTTTTGAACTATTCACTCACAGCATTCATGGCTATTCATATGAGTTGAGAGCTGCTATCTAAGGGCAGAGTTGTTTTTTTTCTTTCCAAGGGTGATCCAGAAGCTCTTGATTTTCAAACTTGTTGACTGTCTGTGTAAAGATCTAGCGAAGGCTATTTAGCTGTACAGCAGTGGTCACCAACCAGTCGATCCTAGAGGATCTCCCAGTTGATTGCAATCTCCAGCGGCACAGGGGGGCTGCTGCAAAGACAGGCTCCTTGCCTGCCCCGGCCCCATGCCGCTCCCGGAAGCAGCCAGCCCGGCCCTGTGAGTGCGGGGGGCAGGGATCTTCCTCCATGCACTGCTTTTGCCTGCAAGCACCGCCCCCGCAGCTCCCATTGGCCGGGAACGGGGAACAACCTACCGTATATTGGCCGGGAACTGGGAGCTGTGGCCAATGGGAGCTGCGGGGGTGGTGCTTGCAGAGAGGGCCAGAGAGGGCATGTGCCCCCCGCCCCCCTCCCAGGGGCCACAGGGGTGCATTGGCCCCTTCCGAGAGTGGCGTGGGGCCGGGGTAGGCAGGAAGCCTGCCTTAGCAGCAGCCACGCTGCACCGCCAACTGGGAGCCTCCAGAGGTAAGTGCTGCCCGGTGGGAGGCCACACCCCAACCCCCAGTCCTGAGCCCCCTCTCGGAGCCAGCACCCTGAACCCCCTCCTGCACCCCAAGCCCCAGCCCTGACCCCCCTCCCAGAGCTTACACCCCACACCGCCTCCTGCATCCCAACCCTCTGCCCCAGGCTCAGCCCAGAGCCCCCTCCCACACTGCAAACCCTTGACCCCAGCCCAGAGCCCGCATCCCCTCCTGAACCCCAACCTCCTACCCCAGCTCAGTGAAAGTGAGTGAGGGTGGGGGAGAGTGAGTGACGGAGAGAGGGGGATGGAGTGAGAGGGGCAGAGCTTTCGGGAAGGGACGGGGCCTCGGGGAAGGGACGGGGTAGATCCTGGGTTGCCCTTAAATTCAAAAAGTGATCTGGGGCATAAAAAGTTTGGAGACCACTGCTCTACAGTAACAGTATCAGAGCCTGTCATACCCTTTGGAATGAGGTAAAAGCATACAGGCATGACCACACCACCTCATTCTTCAACTGCTGTTTACAGAAGATGGAAGAATGCACTCACTCTGGCAGTAACCCAGCTCTCAGGGACATTTTGGCCAAACTGGAGGATACTGAGGGAACTGAATTGCTACCATATTTTTGTAGCTGTGTGTAAAGCATGCATATCTTTCAGCAACAGACTGTTTGTCTTCTCACTCTGATTGTTAATGACCATGAAATGCCAGCAGGAGGGCAGCCAGGACAGTGATTCTCGTTCTTTCTCTTTCTCTTTGTAGCTATCAAGGTTCTAACACTCTGGGATAATGAAATAATATAGGTTGTCAGTCCAAAATAACAACACTTTACAAAGTGGAAATGCAAATTTCCTGTGATATCCCTGACTAGCAGGTGGTATTTCCTGATATATTGTTTCTGACCTTCAGGGAAAATGATATTATGAATTGACTTAGGAAAACGAGCATGGTATCAAGGTCCAACATTTAAAGTGAAACAATGAGAGTCTTTCCAGCGGCATAGTAAAGTTGAGAGGAGCAAAAGAGAGACAAGTAAGGGCTTAGATTTTAAAAGGTTTTTTTAACTCTTACAAGCATAGTGATAAAGCAAGCCTCATTTGAGACACCATGGGCTAAACATTGCAAAGGTTGTGATACATTTTTGTGTGGCCAAAATCGAATGCAAAAAACTATTTAGCACAAACCAGTAGATATTTATAAAGTTGCATTACTTATTAATGGTGTGGCTTTTTCAATTTTGTCCCTGTGTGCTAATACTTGTGTACCTCCAGATAAAAAGAAATATATTTAATTGTGCTCTTAACCGTAAAATCACAGGTAAAAATAAGTACCGGTATGTTTCCATTCATTGAATTTTGCTTGGAGAACATATTTGATTACAGTCAGACAGCAATTGTACAAAACTTATTTGCTCTCATAACTTCTAAAAACCACAGGGCTTTTGCTTTATAAAAGAGGCTCAATAGTCATTGGGTCTCTTGATCTCACTGGCCACTTTGTAGTCCATGTGAATGAACTTATAAACAGATACTGGTCTATTTAAATAATGCCCCCTACATTTATTCAAGTTACATCCAGGGTCTAGCTAAAGGTGAGACTGAAACCCCATTCTTAGCTTCTCTCAAATGGATATTGCTGCGCATTCATATATTGTATTGTATTGTATTGTATATAAACCAGCTCATGGCCGGGAGAGTTATCCAATACTTAGGCACAACATGATGAGTCATGAGGTTAATTTTCCTTGGGCAAAACCCCACAACTCTTATTTATATGAGCTGTCCATTCTCATGTGTGCATTCCCATTGGTTTCAGTCAGGTTGGCTTCAATAGCACTAATCACAGGAATTAGGGTTTGCAGTATTGGGCTCCTTGTTTTAGTGGACTTTAAGTTGTCTCCTTAACTTTGCTTGAACAGTTATTTGTTATGTAATTCCTCTGTGTGTGTGTGTGTGCGCGCGCGTGTGTGTGTTCGTGTAAGGTAATACTACAAAACCTTATGGCAATGATTGACGTTGCTAATTTAGGGCTGCGAGTCTGTAATGGAAGTCACGGATCTCATGACTTTCCAGGAGTTCCGTGACTTCTGCAGTGGACGGTGCAACTGACCCAGTCTTGGGCCACCGCATCACCCATTCCCAGCAGCAGTGACGGTCCCGAGCTGCACGCCACTGCCTCTCCCCGCACCAGCTTCAGTCCCAGGGCCGCGCACCGCTGCCCCTCCTCGCACCACCCATGGTTCCGGGCTGCGCGCAGCCACTCCCTCCACCCCACCCCAAGCACCAGCAGTGGTCGCAGGCCACATGCCACACCTCTTCCCCAGCACCAGTGGTGGTTCTGGGCCACACACTGCTTCCCCCCCTCCCAACACCAGCAGCAGTCCCCGGCTGCCCCTGCCTTGGAGCACCCACGGTGCCCCTGAAACCTCCTCAGCGCCCCCAGAAACGCCTTCCAGAGCACCCAAGATTTAGTCGGGTATATAATACAAGTCATGGACAGGTCATGGGCTGTGAATTTTTGTTTACTGCCCGTGACCTGTCCATGACTTTTACTAAAAATACCTGTGACTAAAACGTAGTCTTACTAACAGTCCACTGCAAATTTTTAAAGATGTAGATATCTGACCCTTTATTCATAGGTTTTAAGGCCAAAAGGGACCATGAGATCCACTTTGTGAACTCCTGTATAAATAACACAGAGACCATAGGTAAGGCTGCAAATCTTTCACAGAGGTCACGGAAGTCAGGGATTCCATGACTTTCCGGGACCTCCGTGACTTCCACAGCTGCAGTGGCTGACCCCAGGGCCACCCCAGCAGCTGGGCAGCCCTGGTACCAGCCGCACCAGCCGCTGCTCCGGCAGCCCGAGGCAACTGGTCCCAGGCGCTGCCCTGGAGCAGCGGTCCAGGAGCAGCTCCGGCACCCCAGGCCACCCCCGCCCAGAGGAGCAGCAGTGGTGGTGGGGTCCCAGGATGCCCCCCTGGCCGGGAGCAGCAGCTGTGCGGCCCCGAGCCACCCCCCACTCGGAGGAGTGGTGGCGGGGCCCCAGGCCACCCCCCAGCCCAGAGGAGCGGCAGCAGCAGGGTCACGAACCGTTCCTTGGCCCGGAGGAGTGGCGGTGGGGACCTGGGCCGCCCCCCAGCCCAGGAGCAGCAGCAGCGGGCCCGGGCTGCCCCCCCAGGAGTAGCAACGGCGGCAGGGCCTTGGGCCTCCCCTCACCCCTAGGAGCAGCAGCGTCCGCTGGAACACCCTCCCACCACTCCCCTCCCCCCCCCAAACAGGTAAGATTTACTTAGGGGTATGGGCGTGACTTTTTGGTTGTTGCCCGTGAACTGTCCATGACTTTTACTAAAAACACCCGTGACTAAATCGTGGCCTTAACCATTGGCCATAGAATTTTGTCATAACTGATATTCTCAAGAAGATTGTTTGAAATTACTGATTACAGAAAAATCCTGGCCGCATTTGGCCACAGTAGGCAAACTGTAATATTCACCTAGGCATAGTTTAAAAAATCGGAGAAGCAGTGTGGTCCAGTGGATAGGATTCTGGAGACCAGTTGCTAATCCCAGTTCTGCCACTGAACTGCTGTGCAACCTTGGGCAAGTCATTTCCCCTCTTTGTCTCTCTCTTTCCCCTTCCCACCTTTTCTCTGTCTTCTCTTTTTAGGATGTGAGTATTTGGGGATTGTAAGCTCTTTTTTGTTGTATGTTTGTACATCACCTAACACAATGGGGGCCTGGTCCATAACTGAGGTTCTCAGTCACTACAGTATTACAAATAATAATAATAATTAATAATATAATAGTAGTAGTAATGGGGACCATTTCTTGCTAAGTATTTGTTTGTACAGTGCCTGTAATAATGGGGCCCAATTTCAGTTGAGAAATCTAGGGGTAAGTCTAAAACCCTCAGCAGCGAGTCCAAGAGCCTAGGTCTACAGACTTGGGTTCACACCAGGGCCGGATCCAGGCACCAGCGAACCAAGCAGGTGCTTGGGGCGGCCAATGGAAAGGGGGGCGGCACGACCGGGGCTTCGGTGGCAATTCGGCAGCGGGTCCCTCAGTCCCTTTCCTCCTCTTTGAGCTGCCGTCGAAGTGCCACCGAAAAGGAAGAGAGGGAACGAAGGACCCGCCACCAAATTGCCGCAGAAGAATGAAGCGGTATGATTGAGCTGCCGCCGAAGTGCTGCCAATCGGCTTTTTTTTATTTTTTATTTTCCCCCCGCTTCACCGCTTGGGGTGGTGAAAAAGCTGGAGCCAGCCTTGGCTCACACTATGGCACTAAAAACAGCAGTGTAGACTTTCGACCCAGACTTGAACTCCCGGGGCTTCAGCACCTGAGTCTGAACGTCTACAGAACTGTTTTAGTGCCGAAGCACGAGCCTGAATCTGTAGACCCAAGCTCTGAGACTGGCTGCCGTGGGTTTTAAAACACAGTGTAGACATACCATAGGAGCCACAGTAAGCTAAATAATAGTGATTTGGAAACACTATGGTATTCTGCCAAATAGGATCACAACTGGGCAGTCAGATTGCTGAACTTCACTTACAAGATAAAAATTGTTCAAAAATGAAGTAAGAAAGAAATTTCAGTCATTTTCACTGTTCAGATTACGAGGATGTGAATAGCAGTGTGCACCAAAGTGCTGCACTATATCTCTCGCCATGTGGACAATGTGGGTGCAAACTCAAAGGTTCCTAGTGTAATTCTCTTCAACCAGGACTACATTAACATGAACTTGGAACCTTTTATTTCACGCCTGCAACAGCCACACAGGGGAATTACAGTGCAGCACTTTGGTGTGCATTGTTATTCATACCCTTGTAGTCTGAACTGCGGAGCAATGTTTACAAGCCCTAAAAAAAATCTTAATCATAAAAACAGAGTAGACTGTATTGTTATGAATTAAGATCTTCTGTGATTGTCCAGATCAGTAGCAGTGAGTTTGGGTCTAATCCCTGTTCCTTAAAAAAACATAAAGCAGGGCAATAATACCACAAGAAGCAGGCACCATTCCATTGCACCAACATGTGTAGTTTGGAAAAACAGCTTACTCTACATTTCTCATTTTATACAACAGAAATAACATCCCTGTAATAAAAACATGATCACAGGATGAAAGTCTCTGCTGTGAAAATAGGTGGTGATGTGAATTTTTGATAAATGCATCAGCCTGGATCACATGGTTTTGTGTCAGTGTCCTGTTCTGTTTGTATTCCCCCTTGCACCAGCATTCGGTCAAATCTCACAAGCTAAACAAGGGTCAACAAGGTCAGTACTTAACACCTCCAGTGAACACCTATATGCAGAAGGAAGTGGCACTGGTGATTCACTAGGTGGCACTCTTCCTTCTGAATCACTTAAGAAACCAATGCCCCAGGCGGGTGTTAAAGAGCATTGTGCAGCTGGAGGTGTTGTCTTTCAGATGAGATGTAAAACCAAGGCCCTGACCACTTGTGGTCATTAAAGTTCCCATGACACTTTTCAAAAGAGTAGGTGTATTGACCCTGGTGTCCTGGCCAAATTCCAGTTTGGATAATGACATCCTTCCTACCCTGCAGCTTAAACTGGATATGGTATTTTTCACCTCATGCCCTAAACATATGTAACAGTGCTGTGCTGTTAAACAGCTGCCATATATCATCCCTGAGATGGCCGTGTTTCAGTGGGGAGTGAAATGGATCCCTGTATAGGGTTTGTAAGTCACTTTGGGATCTTACAAAATTGCTCAGGATCATTAAGTTCAAAGCATATTGCAAAGAGTTACAAAGGGATCTCACAAAACTGGGTAAGAAAATGGCAGATGAAATTCAGTGTTGATAAATGCAACGTAATGTACGTTGGAAAACATAGTACTACCTATACATACAAAATGATGGGATCTAAATTAGCTGTTGCCACTCAAGAAAAAGATCTTGGAGTCATTGTGGATGGTTCTCTGAAAACATCTGCTCTTTGTGGGGCAGCAGTCAAAAAAAAGCTAACAGAATGTTAGGAACCATTAGGAAAGGGATAGATAAGAAGTCAGTAAATATCATAATGCCATTATATAAATCCATGATACACCCACACCTTGAATACTGTGTGCAGTTCTAATCACCCCATCTCAAAAAATATATTAGAATTGGAAAAAGTACAGAGACGGGCAACAGAAATGATTAGGGGGATGGAACAGCTTTCATATGAGGAGAGATTAAAAGAATTGGGACTGTTCAGCTTGGAAAAGAGGCAATGAGGGGGCAATCTAATAGAGGTCTATAAAATAATGAATGGTGTGGAGAAAGTGAATAAGGAAGTGCTATTTACCCCTTCACGTAACACACGAACCAGGGGTCACTCAATTAAATTAATAGGCAGCAGGATTAAAATTAATATAGGAAGTACTGCTTCACACAAGGCACAGTCATTCTGTGGAACTCATTGCCAGAGGATGATGTAAAGGCCAAAAGTATAACTGGGTTAAAAAAAAATTAGATATGTTAGATAGGTCCCTCAGTGGCTATTAGCCAAGATGGTCAAGGAAGAAACCCCATGCTCTGGGTGTCCCTAAACTTCTGACTACTAGAAGCTGGGACTGGACAGGGGATTGGATCGCTCGATAAATTGCCCTGTTCTATTCATTCCTTTGAAGCATCTGGGACTGGGACTGTCGGAAGGCAAGATACTGGGTTAGATGGACCATTGGTCTGAGCCAATATAGCCATTCTTCCTTTCTTAAAGATTAAAAAGGATGTGCAAATGTAAGGTGATATATTTTACTATTGTTGTTGTTGCTATGATTGGTTAATGCATATTTATATGCTTTTTAGAAAAAAAATCCAATGTTTGACCCAATAATGACACTGTTGTGATCCGTTACAGATCTCTGACAAAATACCTTGTCATGTAAAAATAAATTCCTTATGGGTGTTACCAATAACACCGCAAGGGACAGATTTTTCCATCTAGATTCTTTATACAATTCTCTAAGCACTTCCCAAAATGCTGACGTATGCATATAATGATATAGGGCCTGATCCTGTATGTTTATCTGCATAGGTTAGCCCTGGCACACACATGGATCAATTTGTAGGATTCAGGCTATACTGAGTCCTTTCTTTTCCTTTCAGTCTGCAGGACTTAGATTTTGTTAATAGTATCATGGGAATGCTACATCCGTGAAGTGGGTTTACATTTTGCTCTGAAGGGCTCTGAGGTTCAAGGACATCTTGATCTCTTCCAGGAGCTTAGTCTCCGTAACAAGGCTGACCCAGGAGCTTGACAGTCCCATTGTTGCACTGGAACCCAGCTGTGATGGAAGGTCAGGATTATGCAGTATAGGGTTGTCCCCAGATAAGTATAGCCAATGCCATTGAAGGCTTTGAAGATGAGGATTCAAACCCTTGAATTTGACTCAGTATTCATAGGGAGTCAATGCAGAGAGTGGTGCACTGGTGTACGCTGTGCTCTCTACACCCTGAGTTGCGCAGCACATAGGCTGATGTATTCTAAACCATTTGTAGCTTTTTTAGCATTGGTGGTTTCACTCAAAGACATAGATAATTTCACTAATCAAGCCAGGAGATCACAAACACGAAGATCACCAGCAAATCTGTATCTGACAATGAGTGGTCAGTTTTATTACTAGCCCTAGATAGAAAAGGATGTTTTTTAGGCCCAGGGTTGTTTGGGTATCCAGAAGACACACGAAATTGGCAGTTTAGAACTTGACTGTTTTGCAAAGTGCAGTATTTACTATTAAGAAATAATTAAGCACAAAAGGTAATTGAATATGTAAAGTGACTAAAAGTTAGGCTCTCTCACCTTCATGAGCTCTGTTTGCTTGACCTCAAGAAATTATCTAGACTCGGTAGAAAAGGACAACTATACAATACCCAATGAACCACAAATGAGCAAACTAATCACAAATTGCTAAGGGTATGTGCAAGTGAATGCAGACAGAAGCTGAAGTTAAAACATGGCTAAAAAGGGCACACGTTCATTAATACAAACCCATCTAGATCACCCCCGAAGGCAAATGTTCTTGGTAGATGATGAAAGACAAAGAGGCAACGGTAACGCCTATGCCATCACTCCTCCTCACCCTTTTAGTGCTCCTATAAAAATGAGCATCCTAGCTATCTCATGTCAAAGGGGGAGGGCTAGCTCAGTGATTTGAGCATTGGCCTGCTAAACCCAGCATTGTGAGTTCAGTCCTTGAGGGGGCCACTTAGGGATCTGGAGCAAAATCAATACTTGATTCTGCTAGTGAAGGCAGGGGGCTGGACTTGATGACTTTTCAGGGTCCCTTCCAGTTCTATGAGATAGGTATATCTCCATATATTATTATAACACCTAAACAGACCTGCATTTCTGCACAAGTTGCTGTACTGAGAGGTCATTAGATCTCTTGTACAGGGAGAATGAGGATCCAACTATCATCAGCCTTAATGGTGAATTGATTCCTTATTTACAGGAAGAGGCATATCCCTCAACTCCCAAGAATAGTGCAGCTAGCAGACCTGCCATCACCATTGCTATTTTCTACCCATCTGGGAGGAAGGGGATCTCTTTACCCATGGTGATTACTATTAAAGGTCCACTCTAAAGGGGTACAAGATATATTTGATCCCAGTAGCTAAAGAAAAGACAACACAGAGATGACAAAATCAGACTATTCCTATTGACCCCCAAAACACAACCTTGCAAAGTGGTGGGATGCCCTTGACATAAGTGAAAGCCCAAAATCTATCACTTAAAAGCATACAACAAACCAAAGACACATCAACAACACAAAAGTCACATATAACGGCTGGGTGGACAGAAAGCAGAACAGTAGAGGTCCACATTTAATGGGCAGTACAAGCTGAGACTAGGGTGACCAGATGTCCCGATTTTATAGGGACAGTCCCAATATTCGGGGCTTTGTCTTAAATAGGTGCCTATTACTCCCCACCCCCGTCCCAATTTTTCACACTTGCCATCTGGTCACCCTAGCTGAGACCCCCATCCCCCAGTCTTTACACCTACCAGGCAGGAGGGATTCACTAGTGACAGCACACCTTTTGTAAGCCATTGACAAAATGGGGAAGTGTCATCCTCATAGCGTTGCCCCTGCAATAGAACTCCAGTTACAAAAACACCCACATCATCAAGGAGAGACACACAGTGAAATTAAAAAGCAACAGAGAGTCCTGTGGCACCTTTAAGACTAACAGATGTATTGGAGCATAAGCTTTCGTGAGTGAATGCCCACTTCATCAGACGCATGTGGGCATTCACCCACAAAAGCTTATGCTCCAATACATCTGTTAGTCTTAAAGGTGCCACAGGACTCTCTGTTGCTTTTTACAGATCCAGACTAACACGGCTACCCCTCTGAGTGAAATTAAAGAGTGTCTGAAAAGGATGCAAGTTTATTAACACATAACCAACTACCTGAATCCTGAAGGCAGGAAATCCTGGTAGCTGATGAAAGGCAGGGAGGCAGCTATACTTTCCTCTGCACCATCATCAGCCGCTCATATATCAACATGCCGTAGCTGTCTCACTGCCAAGGCCAAGCAGTCTTGTAATTGCCCTCATCCAACACACTGATATATTCTCTGATCTCATGTAGGCAGATTAGATGCTGTGGCAAACCCAACTCCCATTCGTCTCACATGGTGGGTTGATGCATAATCTCCTGAAAGACATAACTCCCACTGCCAGCCACAGCAGGATTTTGGGGCCAACCATCCTCTTCATTTATCCAGCAGGCCGTTCTTACTTTGCCTCCCAGGATCAGCCAGCCACAGTTGCCACTAACTGGCATCCCCAAACCACATATTTAACTAACCAAAAATAAAATATGCCTAGCTGGGGGGCAAAGGTGTTTACATTGTGGGATACATTCTTTCAACCAAGAGCAGCATGTGGCTCAGTGTTTATAAAACACTTATAACTAATTACTTTATTTTGTCTTTTAAAAAAATAGAGAGTGAGTGCCAGGAAATATAAGTAAATTATTGAGCAATGTGATTGGCTGAAATGTTCCTTTCAAGACAGCTCCTGAACAACAGTACATTTTAAAACTGGACTGCTTTCCCAGTGGCATATGGTGCTTTGTGATATGGGAACAAGGAAACCACTTGAAGCTGTAATGGCTAGCAGGGTTGTAGTTAAGTGCTTTAGGCACTGCATTCTTGATGCAGTATCATGTTACGATAATATTATGAAAAAAGCTGCAGGGGATTTGCATGCATACCTAACACACACATCTTTGATGTTCACAATGTTAGATCCAAGTAACAAATGTGATCTTCAGGTTAGACACAGCTTCTAAAAGACTACTAAACAATTTTTGCTAAACAGTTACCTAATAGTTCTTTTTAAATTATTGAGAAAATTCTTATCTGTTAGACTGGTCTAAATTCACCGTAACCCCACTGACTCACTGATTTCAACAGAGTTACTTCAAAATTACGTTGTGGTCACCAAGAGTATATTTTCTCTCTGTGTGTGTTCATGTTTACTTAAATAAAAACTTCAAAACAAAGACTAAAAATACAGTCACAATTAGGACAAATCACAGACATAAAAAGAAGCTATCCATACCCTCCCCACCCCAGACTTTGTCCTGAAAACTAGATGGTCAATCCGGTGTGTTAGGTCCCCATGCTGCCCACTGTTCCGCTGAACTTGTTAGTTTTTTCTCCATCATTGCCAGCAACGGAATAACTGCACAGTAGTGTGAACTAGAGTTTCAGGTGTGTCACTCTGTGCCTGAAGACAGGCTTTAACAGCAACTCTGCAATAGATAGTATAAAAACACTGCGTTAACAATTGCCAAATTCTCAAAGAAAATACATGGCAAATGTCCGATCCAGGTAGGTGCTGAATCTTCTGGTGTCTGAAAAAGTCCAAAATCCAGTAGTCCATCAATCTGGCCACACAACAGTGGGACTCTCAGTTTTGAAGCCAACAAATCTCAATTGTGGACATTAAAGGAGCAGAATTGTAAAAAGTGCTCTATTGTCTCCTCTGATACAGACCAGGTTCACCAAGGGCAGCCTATATCTACTGTGTGCTTTCCTCATAAGTTACCTCTAACAGACAGTTTACTATGAGATACCCACCACCATACATCCTTGTACTTGAAGGCAACTCTGTTATTTTAAAGGTACAACAACTCCGCACTGGGCACTTCTGGGCAAGTCAGTACTGCCATATGGAGTTCTGAAAAATACCCCTTAAGTGCCCTCCAATATAGCAGTCTCCTAAACTGTGAGCCACCATGCTGGAGTGCCGTTGCCTGAATTTGGCAATGGGAAATACGCCTTGAGGCAAGTTGTATGTAAGAGGGAGCTTGCTGGGCAGGAAAAAAAATTCCTTTTTAGGGGCTGCATCCCCTTTTCCCCACCAGTTACTCCATTTCTTCTCCTGTGACATTTCCCAGTAATATTGGAAAATAAGTGCACATTTCCTGCCCCCAACCATGCAACCCTTATGAAAATTAAAAAACAAAACCAACAACATCAAGAAAGCTTCAGGGCACATCATCCCCAAAGCCTCCTTCTTTAACTGGCAGATAAACTATATGTCTCTTCACTAGGTTACATTTATTCTCCCAGAGCATCTGAAAAAATAACTAGGTCAGTTTGACCAGCAATTTTCTAGGGGAGGAAACACATATGCCACATAAATGCAGGGAGGTAACAGAACTGTTTTAATTAACATCACCCCTTCTGCCAGCATAAGGGTCCATCTCTTCCACCTCATCACCTTAACCTGGCAGGAGGCAAACTGCTTCTCCCAGTTCAACTCGGCTACTGAATCCCTGACAAAGGTGAGTCCCAAAATATCTATAATCCCATGAGGGCTCCTCCCGTGAGGAAGGCAGGTTCACTCTGTCCAAAGCTTTGGCTTAATCCAAAGCCAAAAAAAAAAAAACCCTCCCACTATCCTTGTCTCTCAATTTCAAATACTTCCTACAAACTACACAAAAGTGCCTGCCACTGTGCGGCATTTAACTGTTTTAGATTGGCAGAGATGCAATAATTCCCCAGCTATTTTCCCCAATCTCTCAGCTAGAATGGAAGCCAACATTTTGTAATCTATGTTCAAAAGAGGAATAGGCCCCCAATGCCTATTCCTGTTTGTCTGCCAAAAAAAACCCCCAAAAGGACTTAATAAAAGGAAGATCCCAATGTGCCTCTAATCAAGGCATCATTGAAAGCACATGAGAGCACTACAGAGAAGGGATCCATAAATCTCTGATAAAATTCCGCTGTCAAACCGTGCATCCCCAGGGAAGTTCCCTTCTTCAGTGGCAAGATACTCCTCTGCTGGCCTCATGAGCAAGTCCTGTTCCTCATCTGCCAGTGTTGGAAAACCTGCAATACTATTCAAAAACTGCTGCTGCTGCTGCTGCGGGAATGGAGGAGTGATTTGTCCCTGAAAGAGCTGTATTATTATTTACATACAGAACACTGTTGATCAACATGTTTTTAACCACTGACCTGTTTGGGGTTTATAGAATCATAGACTATTTGGGTTGGAAGGGACCTTAGTAGATCATCTAGTCCAACCCCCTGCTCAAAGCAGGGCTAAGCCCCAGACAGATTTTTGCCCCAGATCCCTAAATGGCCCCCAGCTCACTGTGATATTCCTGAACTATCCTCAACATGCCAATGGTGTCCCTGTGGACCTGCCCTTTGCTTAGGATACCATAACCCCATCATACTCCTCTGCAGTCTCTTTTCCTTAAATCCTGCATATATATCAGAGGAGGTTGCCCCACCTTTTGTCCTAAAGTCCTTTGCAAATGTAGCTGATCCCAGCTTTCTCCTGTACCGTGGTAATATTTCCTTTTAATTCCTCTAAAGATGCTTGTTTCTATGCATTCTCCAGCCCACAGTCAACTATCAAGATCTTTCAAATGGCTCTGCAATGCTAAATAATGCTTGTAATCAGTTGTATACAGGCAGCCTGAAAAAGGAACGTAGAGAAATCACCAGGCTCTGCTTGGTCAATTCTCACTGTTCCATTTGGGATGCATAAAACTCCCGAACTGTTTCTCATACCATAAAGATGTATTCAATCTTTCTGATTGCAACAGCATTATTGAGTAAGGTATTTAGTTTCCAATAACTGCAGCCAAACATCACTGTTCCATACTCTGCAAGGTATGGACCAAGCAGTGGTCAGAAAATTGCAGATTGCATTGCACAGTATCTGATCACTGTGGTAGTTTTCACATACACCAATCGACTACACAATTCCCCTCTAAAAAAAAATGTAAATGCTCCCTCCTTTCTTAAATGAGGATGCCCAAAAACATCCTTTAACCCAGGAGTATCACACACAACTTGTAAGTTAAGATTCATCAGCTTGTAATGCTACAGCTTGCTTCACTCTGTCAGTCACTGCAGCTAAACAATTAAAATCCTCCAAAAACAACTGTCAAAAGGAGCAACCTCCTTAAAAAGTTCTTTCCTCAGTTGCTGACACTGTGGATCGAAGATGCTGACACAACGATATCTCACATGCAAATAACATAAATCAAATAAGAAGCCCCTTCCCAGTTGCAGTTCTACCACGCTCTGTACCTACACTGCATAAGTATAAAACAGTATCCCTACTCCTTCGTAAGTATCCAGCACTGTGGACCAAAAAGATAGGCCCCTCTTCCAATCCCTCTGAGCTTCCATGTCACACCTGGATCCCCACCAGATCCAAATACTGCCCCTCCAAAAACTAAAAGATCATCTGCCTCTGGCACACACTCAGAATGAAACATACGTTTCATGTTGCAACCTTCAGTACTATCTAAACAAAGGCTCAGTTCCGTGTTGTTACAGGTACTTGTGATCCTCATCTAGTTGTCCACCATGTCACTGCTGATAATCCCTCCATTTTACTCGTCTCTCTCACTCCTTCCTTTTCTTTGGCCACTTTTTTCTTATTGACTAGTCCATTGTTGTCAACTGGGGGGCCTCCTAAGACCCCAGATCCTGATCCCAACTCTGATAGTTCTTTCTGAAATTGCTCAAGCCCAACAACACTCAGTTCTGCTTCCCCAAATAAAGGTGTTTGTAATGCCTGCTCTCCGTCATCTGCAACAGCACCTATACAGAAAACCTGTTACCCATTGGAACTGTGAAAATCCTGTGTAGTTTGGAGAGCTGCAGGCCACCTTCAGCTACTTAGCATTCTCTGTGGATCCTCTCCTTCCCTGTCTGATTGCACAAAACTCTTCTTTTCCTGAAGCTGAGCACATCAAAACCTGCTTCCCAGCTAGCAAGTCTGCCATAACCGTAGCCTGCCTATCCATTCCTGGTGATTGGGATTCCTGCATAACCAGTTGTGCCTGCAGATGTTCCTTCCCCAGTTTCTTCTTTCCCCCCCTGCCCATCTTTGATAGTCTCCCCCACATTACTAGGGCTCATCTCCCCATCTGCATCATCCTGGCTCTCAGTGATTCCCACTCCCTCACCCTGACCCCTTTCCAATCCTGAATCAGTAACGAACAAAGTCCCCCAGTCCTTCCCCCAGAAGTAGAGAGGCCCTGCCAAAACCCTTGCAGGGCTGCTCAAAATCCTCTGAGCCTCTGGCTCAGGGAAGAAGAAAGGTTCCTTGCAAGGCTGGGAATGATTTCTTTCACTATTGGGCTATGTCTCAGGGCACTGACTACAAACATGTCCACTTCTCCCATGCATGTTGCACCTGTTGAATTCCCTGTAATCCTCAGAGTTCTGTGCATTAGAACAACATCTAGGATGACTAGATGTTCTGATATTATCAGGACCGTCCCAATATTATGGGCTTTGTCTTATGTAGGTAAATATTACACCTCCCCCAAATCCTGATTTTTCAACCTTGCTATCTGGTCACCCTAACCACAGCACATGCACTTCTTCACTCCCCAGACACACTAAAATGCTCTGCAGAGCCACAGGTAAAACAACAGAGAGTCCTGTGGCACCTTTAAGACTAACAGATGTATTGGAGCATAAGCTTTCGTGGGTGAATGCCCACTTCATCGGATGCATGTAATGGAAATTTCCAGGGGCAGGTATAAATATGCTGGCAAGAATCAGTCTGGAGATAACGAGGTTAGTTCAATCAGGGAGGGTGAGGTCCTCTGCTAACAGTTGAAGAGTGAACACCAAGGGAGGAGAAACTGCTTCTGTAGTTGGATAGCCATTCACAGTCTTTGTTTAATCCTGATCTGATGGTGTCAAATTTGCAAATGAACTGAAGCTCAGCAGTTTCTGTTTGGAGTCTGGTCCTGAAGTTTTTTTGCTGTAAGATGGCTACCTTTACATCTGCTATTGTGTAGCCAAGGAGGTTGAAGTGTTCTCCTACAGGTTTTTGTATATTGCCATTCCTGATATCAGACTTGTGTCCATTTATCCTTTTACGTAGTGTCTGTCCAGTTTGGCCAATGTACATAGCAGAGGGGCATTGCTGGCACATGATGGCATATATAACATTGGTGGACGTGCAGATGAATGAACCAGTGATGTTGTAGCTGATCTGGTTAGGTCCTGTGATGGTGTTGTTGATGTAGATATGTGGGCAGAGTTGGCATCGAGGTTTGTTGCATGGATTGGTTCCTGAGTTAGAGTTGTTATGGTGCGGAGTGTGGTTGCTGGTGAGAATATGCTTAAAGTTGGCAGGTTGTCTGTGGGCGAGGACTGGCCTGCCTCCCAAGGTCTGTGAAAGCGAGGGATCATTGTCCAGGATGGGTTGTAGATCACTGATGATGTGTTGGAGAGGTTTAAGCTGAGGACTATAGGTGATGGCCAGTGGAGTTCTGTTGGTTTCTTTCTTGGGCTTGTCTTGTAGCAGGAGGCTTCTGGGTACACGTCTGGCTCTGTTGATTTGTTTCCTTATTTCCTTGTGCGGGTATCGTAGTTTTGAGAATGCTTGGTGAAGATCTTGTAGGTGTTGGTCTCTGTCTGAGGGGTTGGAGCAGATGCGGTTGTACCTCAGTGCTTGGCTGTAGACGATGGATCGTGTGGTGTGTCCGGCGTGGAAGCTGGAGGCATGAAGGTAGGCATAGCGGTCGGTGGGTTTTCGGTATAGGGTGGTGTTAACATGGCCATCACTTATTTGTACTGTGGCGTCTAGGAAGTGGACCTCCCGTGTAGATTGGTCCAGGCTGAGGTTGATGGTGGGGTGGAAGCTGTTGAAATCGTGGTGGAATTCTTCCAGAGTCTCCTTCCCATGGGTCCAGATGATGAAGATGTCGTCAATGTAGCGTAGGTAGAGGAGGGGTGTGAGTGGACAAGAGCTGAGGAAGCGTTGTTCCAGGTCAGCCATAAAAATGTTGGCATATTGTGGGGCCATGCGGGTGCCTATGGCGGTGCCACTGGTCTGGAGGTATATATTGTCACCAAATTTGAAATAGTTGTGCGTGAGGATAAAGTCACAGAGCTCAGCAACAAGTTGTGCTGTGTCATCATCAGGGATACTGTTCCTGACAGCTTGTATTCCATCAAGTGCGTGGTTGCCCGGGTTCCCTATAGTAACCCCACTTCAAACCTTAGTGAAATATATTGGGAAGATGTTGCACTGTATTATTTATCTGGAAGAGGTTAATGATGCCTTTAAATTCACCATTCCAAATCCTAAATCTATCAGAAACTTTAACTGGAGGCTGCACCACTTTAGTGTTACGTGGAACTCAGTGCAGCACTTCTGCTTCATGTACATTTTTGCTGCAGAATAAAGTAGTCACAGGCTTCATAGCAGGTTGGAATAAAGAATGGCTACTATGCCACCCCAATCCCTCGTCCTGTTCCTAATTCCAAACTGTTCCCAGAAAAAAATCCTTTTTGCCATAAGAGTAAACTCTGACATGGCATTCTCTGCTGCCAGACAGGTATATCACAGCTTGCAGACGTGCAGGAGGGAATCCTAAAGACAGGGCCGGCTCCAGGGTTTTTGCCACCCCAAGCAGCGCAAAAAAAAAAAAAAAAAAAAGCCGCAATCGCGATCTGCGGCGGCAATTCGGCAGGAGGTTCTTCGCTCCGAGCGGGAGTGAGGGACCGTCCGCCGAATTGCCGCCGAAGAGCTGGACGTGCCGCCCCTCTCGAGAGTGGCCGCCCCAAGCACCTGCTTGGGAAGCTGGTGCCTGGAGCCGGCCCTGCCTAAAGAATCTTAACAGAGACCCAACAACAGAATCCCTAGTGGGACTTTTGTGTATGTCCCTTGTGTAGTGCAGTCCAATCACGTATCTCTGCTGAGGGCAATGCTTCCATTGTGAGGGGGCTTGCCCAGATGCCTGATCCCAACTGCCTGTGATTGCTGCATGGGATTTCTTCCTACCCAGCCCCTCGGGAACCCCACGCTAGAAACAGACACCTCAGGTCCTTCCTTATTGTCACTGTTCCTCAGTTGCTCACTCAGGGCAGGCCTTTGTGCTCCCTCCTCAGCATGGGGGCTTCCTTTTGTGTTGCTGGGAACCTGAGGGGCAAGAAAAACAAAAGACCCCACTTCAGATTCTAAAAAATGCCTCTTATGGGCCACTTGTCCCTCTGGTCAAGATGCTGAATAATCCCGTAGGTGGAGTTCCTTAAAGCGAATGGAGCCCCTGCAATAGAGGAGATCCCAGTACTACCCCCTCTCCACTTACAGGGGATGGGAAGGCCACAGGTGTGGCTACTAAATTGTCCTTTACCCCTGTCCTTTACCAACTGTGGCCAAGCTCCACTGTATTCCTGCCTCTCCTCAAGACTCTATGCAGTGTTTGAAATGGAGGACATGCCTTGCAAACCATTTCCCAGAGTAAAAGGACGTAATTCCACCCCTCCTTTCCCAGAGCTCCCTCTGGCAATTGCTCCCCAAAGCAAGGAGCTGCAAAGCAAACTATTTTTCCTTTTGAATACGTACTCCTAATGTCTGTCCCTTCACCCCAAATCCTTCCCCATACCCCAGAGTAATTCCCAAGTCAGCTTCCCCACAGGCACCTCAAGGCACCACAGAAACAAGGCTCATTGGGTATGCTCTAGGAATTATTTTGGGGAAGGTCTATGGCCTGAGTTATACAGGAGGTCAGACTGGATGATCACAATGGTCTCTTCCGGGCTCGGAATCTATGAATCTATTAATCATAACATCAGCTAATAGCACAACAGGATCCACCAGTCTATGCACAGTAACCTCTGAGTCAATCTCCAAATAGATGGATTCTTCCACCTTCACATCCAGAAAACGTACTGGAGGAATAAAGCCCCTTTCAGTCCAACCATCTGAGGCTGCTGCCATCTTGGCAGGAAGAGGAAGTGAGAGCTTTTTCTCACACATACGAACACACTCCATTCCTTTCACTATGGTTACCAGGATGTTATCGGTAGATTATTACAAAGGTCGAGTATTCATCCGCAAATCAGTTTTTTAACAGCTGATTTCAGCTGAATAAAGAGGAATTTAGCTTTGGTAATGTCAAGGCTCCTTCCCCACTCTGAACTTTAGGGTACAGATGTGGGGGCCTGCATGAAAACTTCTAAGCTTAACTACCAGCTTAGATCTGGTCCGCTGCCACCACTCCCAGTGTGCTAATTCCCTTCCCTGGGTATCCTTGAGAGACTCTTCACCAATTCTCTGGTGAATACAGATCCAAACCCCTTGGATCTTAAAACAAGGAAAAATTAACCATCCCCCCTCCTTTCTCCCACCAACTCCTGGTGGATCAAGATCCAACCCCCTTGGATCTAAAAACAAGGAAAATCAATCAGGTTCTTAAAAAGAAGGCTTTTAATTAAAGAAAAAGGTAAAAATCATCTCTGTAAAATCAGGATGGAAAATAACTTTACAGGGTAATCAAACTTAAAGAGCCCAGAGGAATCCCCCTCTAGCCTTAGGTTCCAAGGTACAGCAAACAGAGGTAAACACCCTAGTAAAAGGTACATTTACAAATTGAGAAAACAAAGATAAAACTAACACGCCTTGCCTGGCTGTTTACTTACAAGTTTGAAATATGAGAGACTTGTTCAGAAAGATTTGGAGAGCCTGGATTGATGTCTGACCCCTCTTAGTCCCAAGAGCGAACTCTCCCAAAACAAAGAGCACAAACAAAAGCCTTCCCCCCACCAAGATTTGAAAATATCTTGTCCCCTTATTGGTCCTTTGGGTCAGGTGTCCGCCAGGTTACCTGAGCTTCTTAACCCTTTACAGGTAAAAGGATTTTGGAGTCTCTGGCCAGGAGGGATTTTATAGTATTGTACACAGGAGGGCTGTTACCCTTCCCTTGATAGTTATGACAGGTAACATCTTTTAAATCTATTACTACATACTGTGGATTACAGCATACTGTATATGGAGATGTTGCATTTGTTGTCTGGGTGGTAAAAGCATAGCAAAAATTCAATTTGGCTTTTATGCTGCTTTGCAAGGATTGCACAAATCATTTGTTTTGAACTCTGGGGAACACATATCCATGATTCCTTTTCAGATATAACAACATGAGTCAAGTGCAACATTTAATGTACCATACAGCAAAATGGTTCCACATCAACTTCTTCCCTGCAAGTCTGGAAATGGATTACCTACAATAATGCAGCACTAAGCCCAGAGACGACCCATGCCAGCAGATAGTGGGAGAGCAGAGTGAGGGCAGCCAGCTTCAGCCGTGTAAATGAGCATGCTCAGTCCATGTGAGCATCCTCCCCCCATTATCTCTGACTAAGTCACTAGTATATTTCTGGTACATGGAAAATATATTTATATTTTGGATGAAGGATAATGACTCCTTTAGAAAACTTTGCTAGGATTTCAGCAAACTCCACTAGAACTCTCTCTGAAACTTTCCAACAGCAGCATCAATTTCCTGGTTGCCAGGTGTCCAGTTTTTGACTGGAACGCCCGGTCAAAAAGGGACCCTAGCAGGTCCGATCAGCACTGCTGACCAGGCCGTTAAAAGTCCAGTTGGCAGGGCTGGCAGACTCCCTACGTGGCTCTGCGCAGCTCCCAGGAAGTGGTAACATATTCCTCCGGCTCCTAGGCGTAGGGGTGGCCACAGGGGCTCTGTGCGCTGCCCAAGCCCCAAGCGCCAGCTCCACAGCTCCCATTGGCTGGGAACCGCAGCTAATTGGAGCTGTGGGGGTGGCACCTGCAGGTGGGGACAGCACACAGAGCGCTCGTGCCTACACCTAGGAGCCAGAGGAACATGTCGGCGTTTTCTGGGAGCCACCTGAGGTAAGCGCTGCCTCGAGCCCACACCCTGAAACCTCTCATGCACCCCAACCCCCAGCCAGAGCCCTCACCCCCCCACACACCTCAACTCCCTGCCCCAGCCCGATGAAAATGAGCGAGTGAGTGAGGGTGGGGGAGAGCGAGTAACGGAGGGAGGGGGGATGGAGTGAGCGGGGGTGGTGCCATGGAGAAGGGGCAGGGCAGGGAGCGGGGCAAGGGTGTTTGGTTTAGTGTGATTAGAAAGTTGGCAACCCTATCCTGGATGCAACAGTAATTATCAAATATGGCACCTTAAAAACATCTGTTTATCCCAGACATACAAAAACATTTCTAGCCAACCAGTTGGCTACCAGCACATTTGCTCAGACACTCAAGGCACTCAAGATAAACATATCGGGCCAGATCTTCAGCTGCTATTAATGGGTGTAGGTCCATTAATTGCCCTCATTTCATTGTAGGCAACTTTTTTAGAGGGAAATCTTTCCAGCCTATGGCAGAATAGTGAAAGTCCATACATGGGCCTGGCTTGCTGGGAAGAACCAAGTCAAGTGATCACTTACAATGAAGCACTTGACTCCCACTGAAACATTATCAGAAATTCAATTGTTGCCGTTCAGCATGGATGACTCTCAGATATATACGCTAAGGTCAGCCATGATGGTTATTCATATGACGTCCACTGCAGTTTACCCAATGTAATTGTCAGGTGCCGATTCCAAACTGTCAGAACATCCAAAGGCATAAACCCTGTACCAGACATGGCTGTGAAAGAGGAACAGTACAGATGATATTATCCACATCCCCTGTAAGCCCCAGCCCACCCTGAAAGAGCATGTTTCTCTTCATTCACCTTCTCACACCATCTCATTCAGTGAAATATGAGCCTCTCCTCCTTTTCTTTTTTTAGAAGATGCTGCTGAAAACATAAAACAAAAGGCAGTGGCTGCAGCAGAGCATGCAGATTAAAGGGAGGAGAAACTGTCATTGGCTGCAACTGGGAAAGTGTTACTTGGAAAGACATGCATGACCACCCACGTATGATGCTGTGTGTCAGATTCCTTGGCTTAGGTTATTGAAAAAATTTGGGAAGAAACTGAATTCCTGTCATGTTGCACCCTGGGACCAGATTCACAACATCACAAAAATCAGCACCACAGTGGGCACTAAGTGCGACCTTAGTTGGAAATGTTATTGGAAAAGGCAAAGAGACTGAACCACCTTCTCTCCCTTAAAAGTAGTCCTTCTAGATTCAGGTTGATGCAGATTGATTGGGCATCATAGGCAAAGGTCCATTAAAGGGGTTTTAAATCTTTTTCTTTCTGAGCCCCCCCCATGCGATAAAAATCCCACGGCCCACTTGTGCCACAACAACTGTTTTTCTGCATATCCTGTAGATTAAAAGTCAGGGCCGGTGTTAGAGGATAGCAAGCAGGGCAATTGCCCAGGGCCCCACACCACACTGGGCCCCGCAAAGCTAACTTGCTCGGGCTTCGGCTTCAACCCTATGTGGCAGGGCTTGGGCTTCATCTTTCTGCCCTTGGCCCTAGTGAGTCTAATGCTGGCCCTGCTCTCTGGTTTATTTTGACAGATCCCCTAAAACCTGCTCGCAGCTTCCCAGGGGGCCCCAGATCTCTGGTTGAGAACCACATATTGTATCTGTTCTGTGGATCAACAGGGTGCTTCAGTTGCCACAGCTGTCAGTTTGTCACCTTTCAAGAGCTCTTAAAAAGTCACATTAAAGTTTTAAACTGTAGGGGCTTGTCTGTACAGAGACATAGTGCGTGGCAGGCTGGGGTATGAATTTACATTGCACCAGCCTGTCATGTACTAAGCAGCCAGTGGAGCCTGCTGCCAACCAATCAAAGTTCCGTAGTGCACTATGATGTACTGCTGTTTCAAACAGCCACATAGCGCCCTGCAGGCTGGTGCACTGTATATTCGCACCCCGGCTTGCCACACACTAAGTCTCTGTATTGCATGGGCAGAAGGTAGCATAGGCAGGGGAAGGCTGTGCCTCCCCAAACAGCCTGGTGTTTCCCTGCCCATGCTCCACCGCCAGACCTCCTCCTGCCTGCTTCAGTTCCCCTCCCGCTCTTCTGTGGCTGAGAGGCTGGGGGCAGGCAGGCTGGGGCGGGTGCACACAAGACTTCGGGGCTGGGGCCACGCCACACCACACGTCCATCTAGTGCTGCCTGCCCAGTGCTCTGGGGCTGGGGGTGCTCCAGCCACACCGCCCACCACACCGCCTGCCTGATGCACGAGGGCTGGGGGTATGGGAGGGGAAGGTGGCAGCTGCAGGCGGAGGGTGCTCTGGGCTCTGGTGCGGGAGGGAGGCGGAAGGGGAGGGCTGGAGGCTAACCTCCCTCAAGGACGTGTTCACCCGCCACCCATGCTGTATAGATAAGCCCTTAGTTTCAGAAAAGCGAATGGAATGGGGGGAATGCTAAAAAATGAAGAGGTGGGGCAGAAAGAGAGCAAGGAACAGGGGAAATGATGATGCAGGCACTGCAATCAGGATGTGCAAGAAGAGAAGACTTTTTGTGCCCTCCTCCAGACAGTGAATCTGAGCAAGACCAAGCACACTTTGGCCCTAAACCACAGCTTCTGATGGTTGTGGTTATTAGTGGGCTCCCATATTTGAATTCAATATAAACACATAGAGAATGACTTAAAAAACTGATTTCAGCTGAGTTACACTGTTGTAAACCCAGTGTAACACAGTGGAGAATCTGACTTAGGGTATGTCTACACTACCCCCTGGTTTGGCGGGCAGCAATTGATCCAGCAGGGGTCGATTTATTGCATCAATCAATCCCCGAGCACTCTCCCATCAACCCCTGTACTCCACCACCATAAGAGGCGCAGGCGGAGTCAACAGGGGAGTGGCAGCAGTCGACTCACTGCAGTGAAGACACCGCGGTAAGTCTATCTAAGTATGTCGACTTCAGCTACGTTATTCACATTAATAAAATTATTCACGTGGCTGAAGTTGCGTAACTTAGATCGATTCCCCCTCCCCCCCAGTGTAGACCAGGCCTTATATACTTCAATCAGAGATATAAGCCCCTTTTGAATGACTAATTATTTTGTAACCTCTACTGCCCTAGAAGTTTGAGAAGTGTAGTTGATATTATGATTGACATATTTAAAATAATCAACCATGTTTTATATCAAGGCAACAGAGTGTAAAATATATTCACATTCATTTACTGTGCATTGAGTCTTGATTACCTCCTTGATAAACTCTGTTGGATATTGTTGATCAGTAATTAACAGTTGAGAAGAAATGAGACTTTTCCTATTTACTTGCCAACAATTCCTTTCAAACTTGAAGAATTCTTTGTGGAAAATCTGCCAGTAACTCTCAGTTACCCAGATGTAAATCCATTTAAATTAGTGTTACACTGGAATTATCCTGCTGTAAATGAGAGCAGAATCTGACCCATTAGCTCTTTTCCAGGGATTTCTCTCATGTTTTTATATTTTCCCCACAACCTAAAACTATTAAAAACATAACAGGCGTCTAGCCTTCTGTTGTGAAGATAGCCTTCATTATGTAAACACAAAGGGTGAAATCCTGTCTACGTTAAAGTTAGTGACTAAACCGCCATTGACACTAGTGGGGCTAGAATTTCACCCAAGGAGATCAAATACAAAGGCCATAAAAGTACCTAGATAAAAAGTTACTATTGCCTGTTAAATCCTCATCTCCACTGGCTGAAATTTCCCTTTAATGTGCTTGTCATATTGGATATACATGTAACAGCCTGAAATTTCTGTTATCTGAACAGGTTTTCCTAGAACTAAGTTTTGAATATGCAAACAGAGAAATATCCTATTAAATATCCTATTGAGATAACTGAGTTCCTTGCTACTGTCATTAACAATTAGGGTGAGAGTGGTGTTTACATTGCTATAGGCTAAAGGATATTGGTCTCCAGTGATGTGGCTTGTGGAAGTTTGTGGGTTTCTATAAAACTAAGTCCAACAGCAGGGAGGTCAGTTTTATAAACTAATAAATTGTTTTTCAATGATCCTACTTTGTCTTTGCTATTCAAATCTAAAAGTAGGACCAAGTAGAGTAGAAAATAAAGACTAGAAATAGCACATATTTGCCAAAATTCTCCACAGATTACTATTATCCCAGTTTATGAGATTACACAGAGCCCTCTGGAATCTTTGCACTATAAGGGTCTGATGGTATTACTGTTAGATTCTAATGACCCACGGCTGTGTACATACACAGACACCATGGTTGCCTGTTAACTGCAAACATGGCCTGTAGGCAGTAGGAGTCATGATCTTTTGCTCCCCAAATTTTCAGGCATTTTACTTACTGAGCTAATAGAGAATATGCTGTAGCTCTTGGTGATGGTTGGACATATATACTGTTTTTAGGTCTCTAACCACTGTAGTGCACAGTAGTCTCCAACTGCGAAACCTGCATACCTGGTTCTATTGGATAGAGGGCAAGAATATGCACATATATAAGGCAATATATCACAAGTTCTGCATTGTGGATTCATGTATGCAGTTAAGAAACTAAAAGCAGCCTTTGTCCATAACTAAGGATCCACTCCCAACTCCCAAAACATGGATCGCCAAATATGCATGTTTTGCACAGTTGTCAAGTACGCGGGGGCAAAGTTGGATTAAAACTGGTTGAGGGAAGTTGGGGTTACAACAGGAATAATTGTGCCACCTCTTGAAACTGTTTGGAGGGATATAGTTTTTAGTTTGGATTAATTTCAGTTTAGCCAGTATTATTTGAGTTCTTGAACCTTCTTGGATGTGTAGGTCAGCAGGGATTTGTACATATCATTTTACACTTCTGTTAAATTAGAGCTACAAATGCTAGGATGACCTATGCAATGAGTTGATAGTCTCAATACAGTACTTAGTTGGCATTAGTGTAACCATCATAATTGCCATTAGTTTTCACCTTTCTTGCTAATCTCACCAACAGAGCTACCGACGTATGATTGTATTGTCAGTGTTGATATTGTACTCGCTTGTGGGTAAAACAGAGAACTTTAGTCTCCAGGGATTGTCCATCTACCACCTTTCACAGCACTAAGCTCACTTTAATAAGGGAGAGAGACAGATCCAAATGCAATCTTTTAATACTTAAGAACAGGGTGGATTGCAGCACTTTGGGGACAGAAATCAATTAGTGGATTGAATTCATGCATAGTATTTTCATCTGTAATCATTATGTAAGTGTTTCAGCATTGTTCATTTTATTTAAAGGAAAAGCTATGCATATTCTTCCAGCCAGCGCCATGAAGTTTCAAAATATAACTTATAATTCAGTTATAGAAGTCTCCCAATTAATACTGAAAACATTGGAAGGATTACTTGCATGGCATTCAGCAAAGTCTGTGAATGCCCAAGTATGAAACACTAACAAGGGCTAACTTGGCATTCCTACTTGGAAATATAAACAGGGTGATATTGAGCAGGAATATGGAGATGATATTGCTTTTGTATTTGGTATTGATGAAACCACTGCTGGAATAATGTGTCCAGTTTAAAAAAAATGGAGTGGGTTCAAAGAAGAGCTACAAAAATGATTTGTGGTCTGGAGATCATGTCTTACAATGAGAGAGTAAACAAGCTCAAACTAGTCTACAAAGAGAAGGGTTAAGAAGTGATTTGATCAGGGTCTGTAGTTCCCTACACAGGTAGACAATATCTGATATTATAGACTTTTTAGAGGAGGATGTTGTAGTCATTGAGGCAGGATATAATGAGGCCTGAGCAAGAGATTTGACTGTGGGGAGGGAAAGGAAACGATGCATCTCAGATGTTGAGAAGGAAAAGGTGGCAGGATTTGGATATGACCTGGATGTCAGGGCAAGAGAAAAGAAGTCAAAACTAATCCCTAGGCCTGGGTGACAGAGAGAATGGTGGTGATTGTCAGCATGATAGAGGATGAAGGAAGTGAAGAAGGTTTGTTAGGAAAGATAAGGAGTTGGGATTTAACTATGTGAAGTTTAAGCTGAGGACAAGACATCTGAAAGGTCTGTTCATGTTGTCACCACAGTTGTTTTTTTCCATCCAAAGTGCAGTATCGTATCATGAAAGTATACAGTTAATTTTATTTTGCTTTAGCTAGCACACTAAAACAACACAATTTTAAAGTTGGTGAAGAAAATCCTGCTCTATTCTAGTTTCCATTTTATACTAAAAGAAATTATTGCTATTTAAGTTCTCTTCTCACAGGAATATTTTTAATATCTGCCAGCGTTTTAACACTTTTGCTTTGTATTTGCATGAATTTGGGGATGCAGCATAAGACTGTCTTATAATCGTGTTTGTCCAAAAGATATGAATTTTGCTTTCATGTGTCCAGACTTGTGACTGATATTCCAGACAATATAAAATAGTCTACTTTTAAACTAGGCAAAAAATAAGACTTGAAAGTTATATGCTACCCCAAATGTGATCTTTGAAATAAACAAGACTACACATCTTTGAGAACAGTCAGAGATACCACCCTTTACTGTACAGAATCCACAAGTGTCACTCTCAGCTGATGGAGTCTTTTATTCAGGGCTCTCCAGTTCTGTGTACAATGTTATTTTGCTCCAAAGGATTTCTTTAAAGTCCTTTGTCTCTGGCATTTTTTTTATAGGCGCGAACTTTTTTTAATATCCAAGATGAATCCTCTTTCACCCCAGCAAGTTGTACATTTAAATGCAACAGCCTTTTGAATTAGAGGTGTCTCATTTCAAGACACTCATTGGAAGATGCAGAGATCTGTTAACACAATGAAGTGAAAGCTTAGTGAGCAGAGGAGGTTAACATCATTAGCTTTTCAAAGAGTTGACAAAGGAGCCAACAGATACGCAGCCACTACAGTCAAAGAAAGCATCACTAGAGCAGGACACATAGGCCCTGATTCTGTGCAGAGTCAGTTTCCCTGAACTCTCTCATTGCCTTCAAGGCAGGGGATACTCCAAGCCTCAGGGGACCAGACTAAATCTCGCTTGACTTTACCAAGCAATATTTGCAGCCCTTATGCAAACAAAGCACTCATTGATTCAAACTGCAGGAGCCCAGCCCATACAAATCATTGTTTTCTAAGTGGCAAAGCTTTAAATGTCATGGGCTTCAAGGGAATATGCTGATTTACGCCAGTTGAGGATCTGACCCCTGCTTTAAAGCTTAATCTACGTCATACAGTTCTTCCTTATAAAAGCAAAATAAGCAGCATATCCAAGACCACAAATCCACAGTATTTTGAATCACAAGAACTCTAGCTAGCAAGGAGCAAACTGCTCTCAGCAGTAAGATAGCAAAGGTCCCGAGTGAGTAAGAGTCTCATAAAACTTGGTCAGTATCAGAAACAGTTTCCAGGCAGGCAAAGTACAACATTTTCCCTTCACTTTTTATGAATGACTGCAGTATTGTGCTTCAATCAGAGTCCTCTACTAAAGCCATTCATAAAAATAAAAACAAAACAAACACACACAAAACTTTTTAGGTTCAATCTGAAGCCACCGGGTGCCAGAGGCTGGGAAAACATACTGGCAGCTCTAACCCCAACTGGTATTGAAAGTATTCAAGGATCTTTTCGGTGGTCTGAAAAGTATGAAGTGCTGTGTGGAAGGGCAGCTGGTAGAATTACTGTGACACATACTAGGCAAGGAGCCAGAGCTGGCCTTGTTTCAGACATTGTCTTTCCCCTCATTGAAGTGTCAGGAGCTAATTCATGGAAAATTTGGTGAGTTGGCAGCTCTTTCAGTGGATTTCATTGAGCTATAGTGTGCAACAGTCACATGAATGCAGGGTCCACGGCCAAACAAAATGGGGATTTCTGAGCTATAGGAATCAAGTCAGCCAGTGAGAATGTCTGTGGATTTTGTGTGGTTTGTGAGTAAACATGTGTACAGGTGTAATCAGCAGGGGGAAGAAAAGTCAGGGAAGTGCTAATGATTGAGATTATTGATGAGCTCAATGAATTCTATTCTTACAAATGATTCTTTTGAACCAAATAATCTCTTTGCACCAACACTCATTTCCCAAGAGGCAGCAAATGTGCGAAGCAGCCCAGGGCCTGTAGTCACCTGGGGAAGACATCAACAAAAAAGTGCATTTTTGATTGCTTCTCCACTGTACGGATATCTAATGGAAAAGAAAGGGTCAACGTTAAGATTTTTAAAAATGGACTTAATAAATTGTACTTTCTTTTCTAGTATTTCCTTAGAGGTTTATGCATAGATACAAAAATATATCTGTAACAGAACTCCATAGAATTAGAAAGATATTGCAGGTAAACAAAGTATCTATTTCTAAAATGGAATGCTTTGTGGTGGCAGTCTGAATTGATCCTAGCATCAGTCACTTTTGTTTTACATTTTCATTAATTTTTCCCACCCACTAAAATATTGCTCTTAAGGCCCAGATACATCAAATTGTTTATTTTGAAAAGTTTAAGCTATTTTCTAACACACTATAATGAAAACTAGCCTTTGGCTATCCAAATAACTTATTGGCTTATGCCCAAGTAAGGAGACAAACACAGGTCTTGAGCTGGGAACAGGCAAAGTTGGGAATAGGCAACACATCCAGAAAGCAATGGCCAGGAAGAAAATCATTAGATTACACTACTGTGCGTTGAATATATCTAAAAAAAAATATGTGGGTGCAAGTTTGCCCCATTAAAGTTATTGGGAAAACACCTGTTGACTTCAGTGAGGCCAGGATTTCACCCTCTATGAGTGCTAAGTAGTTTTGTTATTTTGTGCCTTTACCAAGACCTGTGGAGGTCATGCTCTACAGGTCATCAGAGCTACAGAGATAGTATTTCAGATAGGACCTGGGCTCAAGGAGCTTGGTGTATTTATGTTAGCTCACCCGTCCCCCCATCCTCTGCTGGAATTAACTGTGTTGCTGGAATGAGTAAAATCATCAGGGGTCTGCAATGGTGTTGTGCGCCCATTCCCAGGCCAGCCAGAACATAGGACCACAGAAATGCCACTTTTGGAGTATGAATGTGCACCTGTATCCACACAAACACCTCTGAGAGACTGAATGGGGGTCAGCCTGCTTACAGAATGCCCAGTGTCAGATATGAGGGAAATTTCTGGGTAATATAAGCTTCCCAAAAGTTATTTGATATGTACTCACATGCACATATCAAAATCTAACACAGTATCAATAAAATTACTTTTGAAATGAAACTAAAATTGCATCTTTGGGGACAAATTTGGAGGGGATATAGAAAATGCTATAAGGCAGACTCCCTTACCGTAACAGACTCCTCTACATTCAGACTCTATACCTGTTTAAACCCCTGCTTCTGATGTGTAAAGCTGCTCTAATACACACCCTGAGGAGCTGGAGGAAGGTGCATATTAACACAGCCCTCACCTTGCTTTAACTTACTCTTACATATATGTCTGCCTCCACACAGTGTGCATTACATCAACTGAGACACCTTTGCACATTGGGCGAGGGGATGTAAGTATGACTAGGGTGTCTGAGTGAGTGCAGGAGATGTCCACTATTTTTCACATCATCTTCGAATTTGGTCCTTTGTCTATATGTTGTTTCAGACATTAGAAAATGAAATATGACCTCAATGTATTTTCTTGTTCATAAAAGGGCTAATCTTTACTTTTCTTTGCAGCCACAACAAGTGGTTCAGAAGAAGCCTGCTCAGGTAAGAAATGTTTATATGAATTAATTCTGTAGATTACCTTAATATCCTTGGTTCTTGAGCACGTAAATTAGCAATGTTTCTTGTAAGTAATGTAATTAGTACTTAATAAATGGAAAAATGCACTGATCATTTAAATCATCAATTAAAACCACACAAGAAAATAAACCCAACTTGTCCACTAAATATTTTTCAGTATAATTATATATAGGCCCCATTTCACCCAAGTGTTTACATATGGGCTTAAGTTCATCCATATTCAGAAAAGTACTTACGCATGTGCTTAGTGCTTTGATGAATATAAATGGACTGCTAAGGGTACAGAACTCTTCTTGATATAGGTCTGTTTTTTTTGAAGGAATAGGACTTTTGCTAGACTATCTTATGGTTTGAATGTGTTGCTGTAAAATAACCTGAATTAAGAATAGAAACATGAAGTTCTAGTGGTAAAAAGATATAAGCGCTCCAAAAGCATGTGTAGGAGTCCAGTTTCTAAAAAAAAATCAATAAAACTACAGCTGTGATGAATGAATGGTGTTGATACAATAATATTACACTCCCCTAATGGTGGAGATAACATTCAGGATAATGCAGTAAGAATTCCACACTTAAGCTCAAATTCACCATCCCTCCCAGCTGGCAGAGACTCCAGGCACAGTTTGGCTGTGCAAAGAGGGACAGGATTCTGGGTGGGGCCTTGCATGAGGTGCATGCTTCTTACATGTTGCAGA
This sequence comes from Chrysemys picta bellii, assembly GCF_011386835.1. Lineage (NCBI taxonomy): Eukaryota > Metazoa > Chordata > Testudines > Emydidae > Chrysemys > Chrysemys picta. Next base: position 64,039,867 of record NC_088791.1, read on the forward strand.
GCTCCTCTCCACAGATGGGCAGTACTACACAGTGGGCAGGGTAAAGGTAGACTAAGAGAAGGCTTGGACCAGAAGACCCATTGCTTCCTGGATCTTACTATCCTCTCCGCCCCACACAGAAGGCAGCAGAAGGGACCACATCTACATGGGAAAAAAAACCACCTGCACCAACGAGTCTCAGAGCCCGTGTCTATAGACTGAGGCTTGCTGGGCCCATGCTACAGCACTAAAAATAGTCGAGTGGACGTTCCAGCTCGGGCTCTGAAGCCTTGGAGGGGAGGGGTGATTCAGAACCTGAGCTCCAGCCCAAGCCAGAATATCCACATGGCTATTTTTAGCAGCATAGCACAGGCACAGAGAGCCCAAGTCTGTGGACCTGGGCTCTGAGACTCACTGCTGCGGGAGGTCGGGGTTCAGCCACTGGGATGCAGTAGCCTCCTTGGTGCAGCTTTGCAGCTGCGCTGCAGCCAAAAGTCAGCAGAGGGATTCCTCTCCATGGTGAGCACTAGAGTTAAGAATTGCCCCTTTGGAACTCCCACTTTTAATCTCTGAACTTTGCTGTATTTATAGAAAACTAGAAATCAAGTTGAGAATGTATTTAACATGGAAGTAAATAACTCTTGATTTCTAAAAGGTAATCTAGCACTAGAACCATAGCTAAACTTCTATTTACAAACAGATACATTATAAATATGAATGCAGTTATTTGTATGCCAAGTTAAACTCAAAGAACTTTTTTTAAACCCCTGGCAGCAGTCGTTTTCAACACAAGTATTGACTGGCCTGTACCATAGCAGCTGTAATAGGCATTGCTCTAAAACTACAATGAGCAAAGCCTCTTGCTGTCACTCGGCTCTATTGAATGGTAATGAATGTAGATGATCATCATGGGTACACACATACCAAAATGACTCTAAGGCTGAAAAGGAGGAGAGGTAGCAATGGTAAGTTTGTGAGCCTGACACAATTGGCCTTCACTCTGTCCAATTGCCTTTCTTTCTTTTCTTTTACACTACTGAATTTCCCTTTAAAGGAGAGGAGTTCAGACTCAGAATTAACAGCAAGAACATGAGCTCATGCGAGTTTCCTAATCTGAGCTGTCTAAGGAAATAGTGATAAATTATATAAACATGCGGACTACATGGAAGTTCATGAGGATAATGTAAATCTTACACTGCATTCAGAGGAATCTCTTCCTTTTCCATCTGTTTCCTTCAAAATATCCTCACAGATGGCTTTTCCATGTGGCAGTCTGGATTAAGTTAGAAGCGTATCTTTTCTTCATCAACGGGGCTTTGAAAGGTTACGTTCAAGCACTGCTATGTGATAGTGAGCATGTTGCCACAGTTTGGTTGAATAAAAGCAGCATAACCCTTGATCAGACGTATCATTGAATGCTGTGGTTTGAATTTCTGGAGATGTTCATTCTCAAGGATTTTGGATTAGTATTAGTTTACATCCAGTTGTTACCCTTCTTGCCAACTCAGATGGAACGACTGTTGATTGTTTTGCATTTTAAAAGGCACAGAAGCAAAAACAGATAGTTCTTCTTGTAGCCATAACAGTTCTGTAAATGTCACCATCTCCCAGGTTTTAGGCATTCTCCAGGTCTCAGGCATTCTCTAAATCTCCTTTTATGGACAGCTGCTGTCCAGTTTAAGGCCATGACAGTGCTATGTAAACACCTATGATATCGTCAAACATCCACAGAACCCTGAGGATTCCCAATCTTGCAGGTGGTAAATGCAACAGCAAGTTCCACTGGGAAGAGATATGTCCACAGAATCAATGCAAACATGTAAATCATACGGTCTGTATGTATTCATGATGGTCACTAGATGACTGGTATCAATGGGGAAACACACACACACACACACACACACACCATGGTGAACTTGCACTGGAAAATCTAACTGCAAGCCATCAGTAAGTTTAAAGTCTCCGTGAAGGATAGGTATCTAAAAATCTCGAAAGATGAGAAGTCTCAGGTATCCACTTCAAATATGTTTTAGTCACCAGAAAAAAACAAACAAACAGATCTTACTAGTAAGATCTACCATATTCTCATTTAAGTGACTAAGTAAGGACTAAGTAGCCACTTTCCTCATTTTTAAGTGATTTGTAACAGCTGGATCCTCAGCTGATGGCTTATGGATTAGCTGCGTTCTTAAGTAATACAAAAGAAATTGATATTTTTTAGGGAAACCTCATGAAGGTTATCAACGTTTTTTTGGGGAACAGGACATGTTTTATTTTTATCTTTTCTGCAGAATAGAAATAGTCTGAGTCTACAAGCTTTTGAAACTGTTTAATGATCCATATGGAGGGGGAGCCTAAAAATCAGAGATGTTAGAGTCTCTGGATCTAGAAGAGAGAACATGAGTCCAAATATATTTTACCAGCAGTTAAGTAACTTTTTTACCTAATAGTAAATAAATTGCTTAAATTAAATTAAATTAAATTAATGGAGATATCCTATCTCCTAGAACTGGAAGGGACCTTGAAAGGTCATCAAGTCCAGCCCCCTGCCTTCACTAGCAGGACCAAGTACTGATTTTGCCCCAGATCCCTAAGTGGCCCCCCTCAAGGATTGAACTCACAACCCTGGGTTTAGCAGGCCAATGCTCAAACCACTGAGCTATCCCTCAAACAAACAAAAAAACAACAACAAGCAAACGAACACAATAACAGCAATACGAGGAAAAGAGAAAAGCATTATTTTTGAATAGGTACAAAGGCAAATCAAGTACATTTTTTGTGTGTCTTACTTGCTAATTAAGGTCCTGATTCATGAAAGAATCCCTGTCATTATTAAAGTTAAGCATATGCTTAAGTGTTTTCCTGAATTGGGGTCTAAACTTTGCTCCAGCGACTTGAACCTTTGAAGTGCTGCCTACCCTTTGCAAGGAATGCCATGCCTTCAGTGTCATTGACTCAATTATTCAGTATCACATAAGTTTAATCCTCTAGGGACTGAAGTCCATTGGACTTCATTCATCTTCCCATTGACTTCAAGGGGTTTTGAATCAGTCCCTTAGCGCATAAGGCTAAATCTAGTTATTCTATGTTTATTGAGGCTGAGAATTGGAAGTTTACAATTCATAAGAGGCAGGAAGCTTTATTGTCCAATAGCACAAATAGTTTTTACCTGAAAGTTATTGTATAGGGATGACAAGCACCATTGCAAAAGAATCTTCAAAACATTTGGTTATCTTACTTTTTGTTTGTTTGTTTATTTATTTATTTTAAGCAAATATTGGCTGTGTTTACAGAGACTTCAAGGGCAGTGGTAAGAACGGTTGTTGGAGCTGGTAAAAATTTTTGCACAAAAAATTCATAGCAATTTGGCCTTTTTTTTTAAAAATGGAATCTTTTGCCAAAAATTGTTGATATTTTTGAAATGTTTCTTTTTTTGTGAAAGTTTTGTGACATTTGAATCAAATTTTTAAATTTAAATTATGTTTGAAATCATCATTAAACATTTTTGCTTACCCAAAATGCAGCTTTCTGTGAACAAAAATATTCTATAACAGTTTTGGACATGATTTTGATAAAAAAAATTGATCTTAAATTTTACAGAAACTTTCATGGAAAATGGGTCAAGTTTGAAACTGTTTTTCTGTGTTTGACTAGCTCAAATGTTTATATTTAAAATAACTCGAAACATTGTTTAGCATAAAACAAATAAAAATTAGAGCAGGGGTCAGCAACCTTCGGCACGTGGCCCATCAGGGTACTCCGCTGGGGGCCACGAGACATTTTGTTTACGTTGACTGTCCGCAGGCACGATCCCTGCAGCTCCCGTTCCTGGCCACTGGGAGCTGCAAGGGGCCCTGCCTGTGGACGGTCAACGTAAACAAAATGTCTTGCGGCCCACCAGTTGATTACCCTGATTGGCTGCGTGCCGAAGGTTGCCGAACCCTGAATTAGAGTAACAACAAGCTGATGAGTTGCAGGTTAAAAAATTAGAAGGTGGCACTGCACATAGCTATGCCAATAAAGCCACTGATGTAGACATAACTGTGCCGACAGAAGAATGCTTCTGTTAGTATAGCTAATTAGAGAGACAAAGTGGGTGAGGTAATATCTTTTATAGAACCAACTTCTGTTGATGAGAGTTGGTCCAGTAAAAGATCTTACCTCACCCGCCTTGTCTCTCTAATATCCTGGGACCAAAATGTCTACAACGACACTGCATACGACGTAGCTAATATTATTCCAGTAGACGATAGTGTAGCTATGATGGCAGAAGAGCTTCTTTTGTTGGCTTATACTGCGTCTACACTAGAGGGCTCTTTAGCATAGCTATACTGCCATAGCTATACTAGCATGGCTCTGTAATGTAGACAAGCCCTTAGACTCACTCCAAAGCAACTCCTATCACTTCTGATGATGAAGGTGTAGCTTTGTTGGGTGTGGTTTCTACAGGAAGTTGTCTCTAGTCTTCTTTGGGCAGTAGGATGTTACCATGACAAGGTGCCTCAAGGTTGTTATGATGAGCAAGAATCCCCCCCCCCCCCCCACACACACACACAAGGATAGATTTTGAGAGCTCTGACAGCACGCCAAAAGATGTTTGTTCAGAAAGAAAAAATAAAAACAAACAAGTAATGAAGAGCAGTTTAGTGACTGATTTTGTAAACAGATGAAGCAATAAACTAAACTGTATTAAAGAACTAGGGGTTAGAAGAGGAAGTCAGATGTTTTTTGGAAGGGAGTTTCTTGTTGTTTATATGACATCACTTCGGAGCAGAATCTAAAGAATGTTACTGAGCCCTACGCTCTTTGTAGATCCCCAAACTGGTCTAAGATTTGGATTTCCTCAGTTCTAAATATTTTATGTAATTTTTGTTTATTTTGTAACTATATTGAGTGACATTTCTGAGACTGCTGCTTCCCAGAAACTCCTAATTAAATGAGTTAAACAGGCCAACTGGGATTTTACGTGGCCAAGAAGAATGAAGGGGAGGGAGAAAAATTACCTTTAAAAAAGAACATGCTGAGGTTAATCACCTTGAAAAAAGTCCCAAATCACAAGGCCAATCTGAAGAGCTCAGTTCATGTGTTTGTAAGGTGATCTGAAGATAAAAGTAACTGGGCAAGCTCTAAGCATTGTTATTACTCTATTATTTTGCATTTAAATAATGCCTTTTATCACAAAGCGCTTACCAATTGTGTAGATGCATCAGGTTGGAAATGCAGACACCTGTTAGGCAGAGGGTGACAACCAATGAGCTAGCACAAGTATAGCTCTCTACAATGAAATTCACCTTTATAAGAACTAGCGTTGCTCATGGCTGGTTTGAACATTTTCCCTTATGAAACCTATTGAAAACACCTATGATAAAGCTATTGAAGGGTTTACTTAGCATTTCCACCATTTCATCAATAATATAGAGTATGCCCAGCAGGTCTTTATAAAGTGAATTACAAATACATGCACACATCATGATCCATTCCCTCAAAGCATTTCCCTAATCCTGCCCCAAGTGCGTAGCCCAAGAAACCAGACTCTGCTCTGGAGGGGAGATTCTGTGGAAGGGAGGGAAATATCTTCCTTAGGCTCTTGAACAACCTCAGGGCTAGAGTATCCATTGCACTGCTGGCTCCCCTCTGTGAGGGCAAACGAAGGATCATCTTGTGGTTCTATAGGAATTAGGTATCCAGGCGCTTTTGAATATCCTACAAAGCACCTGTCTTCATCTTTAGATGGCTGAATACCTTTAAAAATCTGGTCTTTAGTCTCTCTGGCCCACATCCTCCAAGGTACTTAGGTGCTTGACTTCTACAGAAATCAGTGAGAGTTAGGCACCTAAATACCTTTGAGAATCTGGCACGGGCGGCGCGTGGGGAGGCTGAACTGAGTGCCGGAAACTCCCTCAGTGCCTGGACCATGGTCCCGCCCCTGCTCGGCCTCCCCCTGAGGCCCCGCCCATGCTCCACCCACACTCTGCCCCAGGCCCCATTCATGCTAGGCCTCATCCCCCAAGACCCCCCCGCTCCCGCCTGCCCACCACTCACCAAGTCCCTCCTCTCTTCCACTCCCTCTCTCCCATGGCCCTCCCCCTCCCCTGAGTGGCGGGGGGGAACACAGGGGGGTGGAGGGACCCAGCGAGCGGCAGGCGGTGGGGACCTTGGGTGAGGGGGGTGGAGGAGAGGAGGGACTCAGCAAGTGACAGGAGGTGGGGGCATCTCAGGAGAGGAGAGGAGGGACTTAATGAGAAGTGGCAGGCGCCTCAGCGGAGGGGCGGAGCAGGGATGGGAAGAGGCGGAGATGGGGTCAAGGGCAAAAAGCGGGAGGGGACTTTGGGGGCAGAGTGCAGGCAGAGCCACCACAACCCAGTCATCCGCGCTCTCAAAGGCAGCAGGTCAGCGGCTGTGCCACAGGGGAGGTTTAGCCCCCTCTGGTCTATTCTATCCGGTGCCTATGGGATCTGGGGATCTGCTCCCCATCTGTAAAACTGGGGACGATAGTGCTTCCCTCCTTCCCACTAGTGATTTGATCAATGGTTGTAAAGCATTCAGGGCCAGGTTTTCACAAGTATTTAGGTGCCTAAATCCCTTTGGTTTTGGTGCCCAAATACCTTTAAAAAGCTATCCATTGGGCACTATGTTTAATTTGTTTTCATGCTGTCTGGACAGCGTAGAGGACGCTGAGTGTGTTATGCACCTCCATGATGTTTTGTCCTGGACCAAATCTGGTGTGTTCTGAGGTAGAATGCCTGCAAGGGACTGAAGTCTTTGGGGAGGTCTTTTCCATCCTGCTTCCATTAGGTACTATGATGCTAGGAGATAAATATAAATATAGTCTGAAGGAATGCCTAACATAGTGAATGCTAATGGGAAGGGGGTAGGTTTAGCAGATAAAATAAAAAAAGAACAAGTTAAAAATCACTTAGAAAAGTTAGATGCCTGCAAGTCACCAGGGCCTGATGAAATGCATCCTAGAATACTCAAGGAGCTAATAGAGGAGGTATCTGAGCCTCTAGCTATTATCTTTGGAAAATCATGGGAGACGGGAGAGATTCCAGAAGACTGGAAAAGGGCAAATATAGTGCCCATCTATAAAAAGGGAAATAAAAACAACCCAGGAAACTACAGACCAGAAGTTAGTTTAACTTCTGTGCCAGGGAAGATAATGGAGCAAGTAATTAAGGAAATCATCTGCAAACACTTGGAAGGTGGTAAGGTGATAGGGAACAGCCAGCATGGATTTGGAAAGAACAAATCATGTCATACCAATCTGATAGCTTTCTTTGATAGGATAACGAGTCTTGTGGATAAGGGAGAAGCTGTGGATGTGGTATACCTAGACTTTAGTAAGGCATTTGATACGGTCTCGCATGATATTCTTCTCGATAAACTAGGCAAATACAAATTAGATGGGGCTACTATAAGGTGGGTGCATAACTGGCTGGATAACCGTACTCAGAGAGTTATTATTAATGGTTCCCAATACTGCTGGAAAGGCAGAACAAGTGGGGTTCCGCAGGGGTCCGTTTTGGGACAGGCTCTGTTCAATATCTTCATTAACGACTTAGATATTGGCATAGAAAGTATGCTTATTAAGTTTGCGGATGATACCAAACTGGGAGGGATTGCAACTGCTTTGGAGGACAGGGTCATAATTCAAAATGATCTGGACAAATTGGAGAAATGGTCTGAGGTAAACAGGATGAAGTTTAACAAAGACAAATGCAAAGTGCTCCACTTAGGAAGAAAAAATCAGTTTCACACATACAGAATGGGAAGAGACTGTCTAGGAAGGAGTGCGGCAGAAAGGGATCTAGGGGTTATAGTGGACCACAAGCTAAATATGAGTCAACAGCGTGATGCTGTTGCAAAAAAAGCAAACATGATTCTGGGATGTATTAACAGGTGTGTTGTGAGCAAGACACGAGAAGTCATACTTCCCCTCTACTCTGCTCTGGTTAGGCCTCAGCTGGAGTATTCTGTCCAGTTCTGGGCACCGCATTTCAAGAAAAATGTGGAGAAATTGGAAAGGGTCCAGAGAAGAGCAACAAGAATGATTAAAGGTCTTGAGAACATGACCTATGAAGGAAGGCTGAAAGAATTGGGTTTGTTTAGTTTGGAAAAGAGAAGACTGAGAGGGGACATGATAGCAGTTTTCAGGTATCTAAAAGGGTGTCATAAGGAGGAGGGAGAAAACTTGTTCACCTTAGCCTCTAAGGACAGAACAAGAAGCAATGGGCTTAAACTGCAGCAAGGGAGGTCTAGGTTGGACATTAGGAAAAAGTTCCTAACTGTCAGGGTGGTTAAACACTGGAATAAATTGCCTAGGGAGGTTGTGGAATCTCCATCTCTGGAGATATTTAAGAGTAGGTTAGATAAATGTCTATCAGGGATGGTCTAGACAGTATTTGGTCCTGCCATGCGGGCAGGGGACTGGACTCGATGACCTCTCGAGGTCCCTTCCAGTCCTAGAATCTATGAATCTATGAATAGCTAGATACATGCCAAGGAGTAGTCAGTGGATTCATAGTCTTACCCAACTCTGAAGTGGTCTTCAGAGGACTTTTTGCCCGCACTGGTGCTGAAAGGAAAGGCTACACCTCCCTGAGTCAGCACTGGTCATTACGTCCCATTGGCTATTCAACAGCAGAGAAGAGTAGATGGTGCTTGTGCGCAGAGTATCTTTATGTTTTATGTTGTGGTTAGGAGTCCACAGAAACATATTTGGCAGTAGATGCTTAGGGGATGAACTACATGGAGTTGAAAACTGAGTCCAGAGCTGAAAGGACCCAAAATGTCCCTAACAATAGACACAGCAAAAAGGGTGTCTGAAGTATATTTGGGCAACGTCACTGAGAATGATGGTGGGCGGGTGCATCTATTAAAAAAACAATTACCATTGCCAGTAAATAAAAAGTTTTGCCATTATTTATATCATATAATTTAGCCAAGATTTCCTGCAGTGATATATGATTAAGACAACTTAGACAAACATCTGTTGGGCCAGCTCTGCATAGCAGGGTCCAGGGAAGAAGTGCCACCTCCACCCCCTGACTCACCTCAGCAAGACACAACCCTGCCCAGGCAGCTCTTACTGGCTGCGTGAGCCGTCAAAGGGGCCTGGGAAACGAGGAGCAGCCGCAACCCCAGGCACCAGCAGCCGACGGCGGAATGCCACGGCTGCCCACTCCATGGCACCACCAGCCAGAGGAGCAGCTGCCCCACATTGCGTGCCTCTGGCTTCTCCCCTATGACCTGGACAAAGGGCTGGGCCTGAGAGGGACTGGGGAAAATAGGGGGTGAGGCTGGAGCTTTCCCCGGGACTGCCCCACTCTGGGTAAGGCACTGCAGTTTGGGGGAGCCTTGTTCCATGGGAGTGCCGGGGATCAGCCTCAGCCCGGGGGCTTGGGGCACCAGGTTTACAACCCAAGCACATATCATGGACCATGGACCCCCGGTTGAGAACCGCTGGGCTAGATTACCTTCTGGGGTCCCTTCCAGCATTTCATTTCTGTGATTCTGTTTTGAGTGCCATTGTTTTAATAATCATAAAATAAAAATATAAATAAAAAATAATAATAAAAACCCAACTTGTGACACCTTAGAGGAGCCTGATTGGCAGAAATTTTGAGCACCCACTCTCTAAATTCAGACCTCTTGAAGGTGTCTCCAGAAAGACATCAAAAAATTAGAACTCCCAGAATCACTAGTTGTTTTTGAAAACCTTGGACTTTGTCTTATACCTGTAACAACAAAGATAATTAATAAACCAGTTGTGACAGGGCCTCTCTCCATGATGCCCCAACAGGACCCTACTCAGGCTGTCATAGGGACTCCAAAGATTGGTTGCCACCTCTCACTGTCTGGTGCAGTGGCACTTTAGCCCTCTGGCCAAGGCACACTTGAGTCTCACCCCTTCCAAGATATTAAAGTTAGAAACTAAAGAAATACTATGAACTCAAAACTAGGGTTGTCCAAAGAGTCTTTGGCAGGATGCCACCCTTCTACTCAGGATTTGTCTTCATTCAGCAGTCAGTGGTCTCAGTTGTCCCATCCCCCAGGAGGTTCGCCCAGGCAGCAAGCGGTCTCAGATTATTGGCTGAAACCAGGCTTCCCTCACCAACAGAGAAGCAGAGCTCTAATCTCCTTCTTGGTCAGTCTCAAATCAAGATGGGTATCCCTCTTCACTCCTGACTTACAGGTGTGGTGGGGCAGAGGCAGTTTGGTCCACAGGCCCTCAATAATCCCATCCTTGCCAGTGTGTGGCCTGTATGCCCCATCACACTGATCATTGAAGATGATGTGAGTTGGAGTGTTACTTCAAAAAAGAGACATTTATCGGATCCAGGAGACAGGGTTTCATGGAACACCTATAGAGTTATGAGTGTTTAGCAACTTTTACAATCAAGTTCATAGCTCCTAATACCAAGCTAGTTAAGTCAATGGAAAGACTCCCATTGACTTCTGTGGGTTTGGGATTAGGTCTTTAAATGCTTGGATGTACTAAAATAATACAAGGACATTACAGATCATCAAGTACATCAGAAAGGGTGGAAGATGAAGCACTGATGCATCAGATTGTTCCTCTCAGAATTGTACCACATCGTCTCAGATGACAAAACTGATTCACAGTTTAATTTTCTATACAAAGATATCTATTACCCAGTGCTTAAAATCTCCAAGCTTGTTGGTCTTTTCAGACTGGTTTCACATGTTGTACTGTAATACATACAAACATTTAGTTATGGAGTAGCAGAAATAGAATAAGAAATTTTGGGAAAATATAGGAACCACAGAATGATTTAATGAACCAGTGAATATAATACATAGTCATCTATTAAATATAGAGTCTTTGCCTGTTATTGTCAGTTATGGTCCTTACATACCAAGCACAATTTTAAAAAAACAATTTGTAAGTGGAAATAGCTGTGTGCTCAATCATCATTTATTGATGTACAGTTCCTGGGAGAAGACGATCGGGAGAAAAACATTTTATTCTTTAAGGATTCCTCAGTATTTCTGGCATTTTATGAAGTCCCACTCTGGAAACTGTCCCTGGAAGATTAAGTGATAAGCCCCAATCCCTCCCCCCCATACAAACACACACCAAAAAAACCCTTAGAATATGAGTAGGAAACATTACACAGCTACTATATTAATGATGGGCAGTTATAGAATTGTTTTCTTTGACATCACAGTGATATCACACTACACCAGTGCTGATTGCTGTCTCTGGACATTACCACATATGGGCAGCCAATCAGAGCATGATACCAGTACCTTTGCTAAGACCATGCAGGCATACCAGTGTGCCCCCTCACGTGCATTAACTGGACCTTAGTAAAAAACCCTAAAAAAAAAAAAAATCACAGAAATCCATAACCCACAAAATCACAGAACACACACACATTTTAAAAATGTTTTTAACTCCAGCTGAGTCCACATCATTTGGAATAGAACTCTCACCATGCCTGCCTCTGTTGGTATGTTGGTAGTAAGCAATCTTGCGTGTTCATTGGCTCTAACTTGAAGGTTCCAAAAGCCACCCTTATCCCAGTGTTGTGCTGGCCTGTGCAAAGCGTTGGAGATTGCAGGCATCCTGTTGCAGTAGTAGATCAGAGCACTATTATCATGGTGATTACTGATATTATGGTACTACTGTGGTTATAGACACAAGGTAATATTTGCAAAAGCACCTAAGTGTAAGCAGCTTAGGTCCCATTAAAAGTCAAGTTACTTATGCACTTCTGAAAATGGGATTTAGGCGCTTTTGAAAATTTTGCTCACAATCTGTACTTTATTTTTAATGATCCCTGATTTTGTTTAAATACACTAGAGTATTGCCATGATACCCCTTGCTTTATCTTAACCCTATTTATAGCACTTGAGACTCTTGGCATCTGATGAAGTGAAGGGAAAACCAGCATGAAAAATCATTCCTAAACTTGCTGAATTTTTGGTCAGCTGACTGCTGAAGTAGCTTGATTCTGATCTCTGAACTCTGGTTTTGAAGATTATCTGCCACCCAACAGACATGGGGTGGGGGTGTGGAGGAGAGAAATAAAGAAAAAACAAATCACTCACATTCTGCCTGAATTTTCATCTCTAGTTTCCCACATCGCAGTTTATAATGTCTCCCAGAGTTACCAATGGCTGATCTCACAGACAGGATGGGTGGGGGGTGGGGAAGGAAAGAGCACTGTATTGAAACCAGACGAGGAGTCTGGCGCAATGAAACCCTGAGCTCTAGGACCCCGCAGAGCTACAGTGAGGGCAGTGAATAGGTTTTTTCCTCCCTATTTCCCATGGCTATTTTGAGACAAAATCTGGAAACTGAAATCAGAACAACACAGGGACAGATAGAGTATTTTAGGCAGCCTCCCCTTCACTTTAACAAAATCTTCCAAAGAAGAATGTTATATAATGAGGCGTTAACTGTAATTTATTTTAGTTCTTTTTTTTTTTTTTTTTTTTTTTACATTTAGGAAGAGGAAAACAGATGAACACTGAGGTATAAACTTTAATAAATCTTTCTTTGTCTTCAAAGAAAAAGTATTTTGTGCATAGGTTTCCATCAGGAGCTTTTTTCTATTAGATTATAGGGTTTAGATATGTTCCATTTAAAAAGAAACTACCATAAAGTTCTCTAGTCAAAAGGAAATAATCACCATCCATTAAGTGAGACAGCCCCAATGTATTTTTAAATCAAACTGTCCAATGTAGAAAAAGAAAAGGCTCAGCTCTGTGGTAACATGAATCACTTAGCAGATGGAACTCAAAAAGTTGGTTCATGCGCCATGATGAAGAGGTCCATACTTTATTGCCTTTTCCACCAGACTGCTCAGAGATATTCAAGAAGTTGAAAAATCTTTAAATGCATGGCTCTAAATCCTTTAGGAGTTGAACATATTAAGATGACAAGAAGAGTATGTCATTAAACCATAACTACCCTTTTTGGATTACCAGGTATTTGTAGATTTATTGGCAAGATGGCTTAAATTAGGGATACATTTTTAGCCTGCAGCATTTTATAATAAAATAGCAACAGAATTTTTTGCAGTAAAAAAGAGAGGGAAAACGGGGGTTCTTATTAAAAGCCTACACAAAGTTCTCTGATTTTTGTTTTCTTTTGCATGCACAAGGAGGTGCGCCATGGTTACACAATCAGTAAAGCTTGCAAGGAAACCATTTCCATTACCCCATTTCACTCAGGAGTCCTCATTGCCCTGCCTTTCACTGCAGACCCGCTGTTTAGTCTGAAACTGAAAATTAAACCCAGCACTTCGGCTCTCAAAGTTAAATACTCTGCTTTGCTGCCAGCACACAGCCTCACCAGTGTCTGTGTGGTAAGATCGAGGATTAAACTCTTCAGACATTTTAAAAACGATTTTACAAGGCTTTTAGCCTTTAGTGTTTTCTTCTTTCATTGATTTTGTTTATTTATTTATTTATTTAAGAGCCAAATCATTTAGATGTATTATACCGCAAGGTCTCGCATGAACTTTGTTGAACCAAGTCAGAGGACTCAGCTTTCTTTCAGAAATATGTTTCTTATTCTGGGAGCTTTTCTGAGAACTCTTGGGGGGAAGGTAGAGCCATATTTGTTAAACTCTTCCTTTCATGAGTGAAAACAAATGAAGAGCAAACCAGTGAGATTTAGAAACAGTAATAATAAAAACAAAGTTCTCCAACTCAACCTTCCCCCTCCCTCAAAGAATGTGCTTGTTATGCTCCTTGTAGCAGCCTTCGTTTTCTTTGTGAAGTAGGTTATGTAAATGACTGAGTTGTTCAGTGTTTAGAAGCCTTCATGACTAGCGCTCATAAAAATGTCACTGTGCACTTCCACTTTGAAAGGCTCTTTTATCTTACCTTCCTGAAGCCCCTTTCCAATGGATAAGCACGCTTGAGCAGGAAGCTGCAGGTTGGCCTTCCCACATTGCTTGGCCCTAATGAGGTGTGTGCAGCTCTTGGCTATAGTTTTTCAGTCTCTTTCTTATTACTTCAAAACGGCAGCTTTGAGGTCTAACCAAGTTTTAGCACTTGGCAAAAACCTTTCAGCTGAGTTTCAAATGCTAGTTATTAATAATACATATAATATAAATTTGGCGACTCAGAAAAATCATTGTTGCCACCTGTCTGTAAATTAATTATAATGCTGTTGTAAGAAGTAATGGTCAGGATTTCAATGTCGTTGGGCATTCCTTATCAGCCTGCAACAAGCAATTACTCTTTTGAGGAATTAAAAGGACAAATCTCTCTCCTCATCTTTTTATGTCTTTTTATAACAGGAGCCCCCCAGATATCTCATTGTCTACACTACAATTAAAAACCCGTGGCTGACGTGTGCTAGCTGACTCGGGCTAAGGGGCTGTTTAATTGAGGTGTAGACATTTGGGCTTAGACTGCAGCCTGGGCTCTAGGATCCTACGAGGGGGGAGGGTTTCAGACCTCGGGCTGCAGCACGAGCCCGAACGTCTACACTGCAATTAAGCAGCCCCTTAGCCCGAGCCCTTAAGCCCAAGTCAGCTGCCATGAGCCAGCTGTGGGTTTTTAATTGCAGTGTAGACATACCCTAAGGAGACTCTCACTTCAGTGAGATAGGAGATCATGATGTTAGGCTTGGCTAAAACAGGTCATATGGATTTCAACCCACACCTTTATTTGGATTGTCGTGTCCCTGTTCTTTCATAGTCTGGCATCTCACGCCTACCAAAAACGAAATCATTGCTGTAACACTGACTGTAATTAAACAGATGGGATGCACAGAAATATATGCTGTTTCATGCATGAGTCTTTGGGAGCTCTTCAGTGGTATTCTAGATTATATCATTTCCACCTGCATTGACAGCAACATCTCTCTGGTACTGATATACTACCATCAGGAGGAAGAGTTTATACCAAGGCCTGTAATTTGTCAGTGTAGTGCACAGGCCTAAATACTAGGAATTACTGACTTCAGAGCTATGTGCTTGTTAATTTATTATTATCAATTGTTATATTTATATTGTTTTTAGCACCTCAAACCCATCCAGATCATGGCCTCATTATACTGTGTGCTGTGCAAACATATAGTAAATTATAGTCCTTAACTTAAAGGGCTTATAGTCTAAAAGACAATTTGTAAAAGCTGTTTCCAAACCTTGGGATTTGCCAGGCTGCCACAAGGTTGTATAAGGTCATACTACTGATTCAACCAATATGCATTAGGAATGCCTCCTTACTTTTTTTAATATTTTATTTCACTCCTACGTGACCTGGTTGTGTCTTTTAGCATGTGAACTCTCCAGGGCAGGGTGTATCTCTTTATCTGAGTTTGTACAGCCCCCCAGGATTTTTGCAAGCAGGATTTGTCCCCAGTGTAAATGCTATACAGAATATACGCTTGAATTCTGCTCTGTGCAAAAAGTCCTCTGATCCGTTATAAGAAGTGCTCAATTTTGTCAGTTGACAGCTTGTACTGTAGTTCTAGTCAGGTGAGTCCATATTTTTAAAGGTATTCAGGCATCACTCTGCTCAGTGTTGCACGACCTGAGTGACTTAGACATTTTCAAAAGCGACTGAGATACCTAGGAGCCTAAGTCTCATTGACTTTCAGTGATACACAGGCTCCTAAGTGCATAAGTCACTTGCAACGCCGAGTGGAGTGATGCCTAATTACCTTTAAAAATATTGGCCTTGGATCCAGATTTTGCCACTCTTACTCACATTTACTAGAGCCTTACTCTACTATTAAGTAACATCATTGACTTCATTGGGACTATAAGCAGAGTAAGTGTCCCATTCCAAAGTGCAGTGTCGGCCAGTCAGGGGCTGTGTCACCACCTGCCCTGCAACCTGGGGTGCCTCACAATGCTTTGGTGCTGTAGCTCCCAACCTGAGCCCCTCACAAACAGCCAACCAGCATGCAGGTCACACCCTGAATGTGTGTGTATAACTGCAGCCTTCCAGGAACACTGACACCAGCAGCTTTGGTTACGACCTGCAGGGTTATCCCAACACACTCCCAGTCCCTAATTTCCCCCCAAAACATGTGTTCTGCACTGTCCAGCTCTCTCCTGGACAGTCCAGATATTGGAGGTCCGTTGCCCCTGTAAGGGAACAATATCCAACTGTTTGTTACTTCAAATGGAGTTACCCCAGAGCCCTGTTTAACCAAAACACTGGATCAGTTTTGATTAAAGAATAAAACAAATTTATTTAACTACGAAGAGATAGGCTTTAAGTGAGTACAAGTACAAGGCATTAAAGCAGAAATGGTTACAAGAGAAATAAAGATAAACCACTTCCTAGTGCTAAAACTTAACAAACTAGACTTGGTTCAAGATAAAATTCTTACCAGCTACAGGGCTGACCTTACATGGGTGCACATTTAGCCTCCACTCGCCTTCTGCAGCTGTATTAGTAGCAACAGTCTCCAGTGGTTCCTGTTACAATCCTGCTTTGCTCTCCATGGAATTCCAGAGGAGTTAGCAACAGACAATGGTCCACAGTTCATAAGCTGGTCATTTCTGCAATTCTCTTTGGCATATCAGCGTAAGCACTCCCCATCGGGGCCTTACAATGCACAGTATGAGAAAGCTGTATAAATAAAATCATTTGATTTTTAAAGAAAGCCCTGGCAGATTCAAGGGATCAATACTTAGCATTGCTAGAATATTGCCAAAACCTTAGTGCCAACTTCCAACAAGCTTCTTGAGCCAAAGATAATTAACCTTGAAGTCGTGACAAAAGAATTTTACACTAGGAAACTAAAACAGAAGAAATACTATGGCAAAAATGCCAAGCAGTTACTCCCTGTTGCAAGTGGGAGAGAATGTTAGATTCATCACCGAAGTCTTATGTCATAATTACCCTGAGGGTCAGGCTTGAAAGAGGAACTGAAGACATCCAAAGGAGACCAAGGAATACACTGACTTGTTGGTCCTGAGAACACCCAAAATGCTACTGACAGTTCTTACACGCTGACAAAAGCAACACATGCTCACTTGGTTATTCACAACGGCAAACACGAGGAGCAGCAAACAGACACCAGGAAGCAGATCCACCTCAGTAGCGGATTAGGACACTGCAGAAGGAAGTGTTTTGAGAACAAGAAGTGGCTGGCCATATGATCAAAAAGGCGTTGAGGTTCTGATAGGGTACTTACGGGCAGCTGTACCCTGAGTGCCATCCTAGTTGTTTTTTCTTCTAACTTTTATTAAGTAGTTGGATTAGTTTGTGGTTGTTATTCTTATTGATATTACAGTTTATATGCATTTGATTTAAAAAAAAAGGGAGGTGGGAAGGGAGGGAGATATAACAGTAGCCACTGGAGTCAGGGATATTAGCTGCTGCCACGTGATGGGGGGGATAACCTTTTGATACCCCAACCTATGTCATGCGGATGTAGCTAGGAAATAAAGTGCGGTCCCTTACCAGAATTCCGGTTTTTCGTGCTTTTATTGCAGCAGCTTGCAAGAGAGCCCGGCAGAACTGCAGCCCCTGCACTCTGAGAAGCATTAGGAATGCTCGTCCCTACTTCCCTGAGGGCACACAGCACCACTTAGGAGCAGGGAGCATGCAGAGGCATGTCCCAGCCTAAACATCAGCCGGCTGATCTGGCCAGCCACAGAAGGAGACAATAAGATGCACCACAGAAGGTGATGTGGTAGCAGTTGTTCAACTTCTGTGTGCCTAAGAGCATCTGAAGAATGTCTCGCAGTGCTCCCATTGGGATGGTGCAGCTAGACACCACTTACTCTATGTCACAATTAAGTTCATACAGGAGAGGGTTGAGAGGCATTTTGTAGGTGTTCTCCCCACTTCCCACCAGTCCCCCTTTAATTGCCTACAACAGCCGCAGTTACAAAGAAAGCAATTTTTTCATATAAATGCAAAACTGGATTACAGAACAATCAAGTTAACTCAAACAGTGCCTTTCTCTTACAGCTAAGACAACTGCATTAAAAGTGTTAAGGTTGCAAAATCAAGCATTCAGAAGTTAGGAACTGCCTGAATTAAGGATAGCCAGACAGCCTGAAAGTTTTGCTTTTCAATTGATTGCTTAGCTGATTGCACCCTTTCCATGATCTGTGGTTTTGTTCTTGACATCGTGGCATGTCTGTAGGTGGATCTAGCACTAGTATTGAGTGATCAGGATCTCTGATGCCCGCCCAGTGACTGTCCCTTCATGCTTGAGGTTATGTGTGTCTCTGTTGAGTTTGGTCAGAGTTCATCTGGACCCACAAAGCCTTTCATTCCAGCATCCTGTTCCTCCTAAATGTTGGGATTGTTTCCCTGCTCCATCACACAGTATCCTTCCCTTTGTTTCACTGCCTGGTCCTATTGCATGCAGCAACACCAGATAAGTCAGTAGGTCTGTGTAAAATACATTATCCTCTCATGAAGGCACTGCATACGACTGTGATGTCTTCCTCTCTAGTGGCTCAGTCCTGAAAGGAACTGAGCAAAGTACTTAGGCACGTGCTTCGCTTTAAACATGGGAATAGTCCCACTGACTTCAGTGGGCCCTAGTTTCCTGAATACTTTATAACAGCACAGGTTTGCACACCCTCAGAGAAGCAACCCTAGCAGGGTAGCAAACAGGTTTCAGAAGATCCTGACCTAGGGTTACCATATTCAAACATTTAAAAAAGAGGACACTCCACGGGGCCCCGGTCCCGCCCCTGGCCCCGCCCCAACTCCACCCCGCCACCAGCCCCAACCCCATTCCTTCCCCGCCCCCATTCCAACCTCTTTCCCAAAGTCTCTGCCCCAACTCTGCCTCCTCCTCTGAGCACCCTGCATTCCCCCTCCTCCCTCCCACTCTGATCTTGGTTGGGGCTTGCTAAGTGCTTCCCTGCTCCCCACTCGCCCTGCAGCCCCTGCACCCCCCCGCCCCTGCAGCCTCTGAGACCTCTGCGCCCCCTGCCCCTGCAGCCTCTATGCCCCTGCCTGCACTGCTCCTCCTCGCCCTGCAGCCCCTGCACCCCACCGTAGGATTACCATATTTCAACAATCAAAAAAAGAGGACATGGGGTGCCACCCTAGCCCTGCCCCAGCCCCGCCCCCCTCAGAACCCCCCTACCCCTACCTGTCCCCTGACTGCCCCGTCCTGAGACCCCCCCCACCCTAACTGCCCCCAGGACCCCACCCCCTATCTAAGCCTCCCTGCTCCCTGTCCCCTGACTGCACCAACCACTCTCTACACCCCCTTCTCCTGACAGCCCCCCCCAGAACCCCCGACCAATCTAACCCCCCGTTCCCAGTCCCTTGACTGCCCCCCCCAGCAGGCAGAGGGAGAGCTGCAGGCTCCACGTGGAGCCAAACACTGTGACGCGCTGCTCTGCGAGGGAGGAGGGAGTGGGGGAGGGGGAGGGACTCTGGCTGCTAGAAGCCCCAGTGGCTGCGAGCGGCTTTCAATCAGGCCCAGCTGTCCAATCAGCCGCACCGCACTCTGCATGAGGGGAAGGGGGAAATCCCGGACATTTCTACTTTATTAGAAATCCCCCCAGATGGCCATTTAAAACTGAAAAAGCCGGACATGTCCGGGGAAACCCGGACGGATGGTAACCCTACCTGACCACCTCGCCTTTTCTATGGCTACACAGGGGAGGGGTGGGAGGATACTTTTTCTATGGTAACATAAAGCCATGGCATAGGAGAGGTTGAGAATCATTGCATTACAACATTCTGATCAATTTAACCACTTCTGCCAACTTCAACACCGGGAAGTGTCTCCCCAATCCTAGTATATAGTGCACCTGCCCTCCTTTCAAATTTCTGTTTAAAGCGCTCTTCTTCCATGGAATCCATAACCACTAATCCACCTCTGTAAAAGTGCTGTATCCACAAAAAAGATGATTTACTACTTTACTTCCTCTGGATCTCCCAATGCAGGGCAACTTCACTTGTATTCCCCTCTGTGGTCTGTCGAGGACACCCACTCTAGTCTCCTGGCTCCTCAGTCATCACTTCTCTTGGGCAGAGACATGCATCTCTCTGCCTCCTGACCAGGGTTTTTCCAGGCTGCACAGTTCCCTGCCTACATTGTAATATCCTCAACATGCCAGACTGCGTAAAGAGGCCACTGTCTGTGCTTTGCTTTCTCTCCAAAGGCGATGAACTGCTGTAACTGCCACCAGTCACAAGTTACCACTCAGCTCTTTCTAAGCAAGCACATTTATTCTTAAGGTGAATGCATTACCAGAGAAGCCACATAACAAACAATAAAAGTTCCTATACGCAGGCTAAATGCTTACCAGAGTATTTTAGAACCTTGATAGGCCTTTCAAGCCTTTCCCAGGAAGGATGGGGGCCCCACTTGGACAGAAGGTCCTGTCTGTTTGCTAGATCAGAAAGAAGGCCCTGAGTCACTTTAAACTCAGGCTATTCATCCAGAAGTCCTTTCTTTGTCTGTTGGTCTCTGAAGAATCTAGTTTGAACTAGTATATGCAAATCTCTCCAGACAGTGGTACTGCTCTGCAGGAGTTACAACCTGAGGGAATTTCCCCCCACTGTTCTTAGTTCCTGGAGGAGCTGTGGTCACTCTGCCCCCTGGAGTTACATACAGTCCCAGGCCCACAATGATACATAAGCTTAAGACAGTAAGGTCTCCCAAAGATATTGCAGGAAATTGCCATATCTGTCACACCTAATTTTTGTTCTGTCTCTGTTTAGGTGGTAAGCACTCCAAATCAGCAAGCATGTCATCTTCTGTGTTTTGTACAATACCAAATAGCCAGTAAATAATAACTACTGGCTAGGCTACTTACAAATATCTTTCTTCTACTGTCACTTCTAAACTAAGTGTTCTGGTCTTAGTGTTTGCATAGAAGGAATTCAACCAGGCTTCACGCAAGACAATTGTCAGTCTGCAAGTCAATATTCCACTCCCCTTAGCAGAGTAACAACTTTTCCAGTTCTGCTTTTCTTCTTGAAAAGCTCTTCTTCCAAACCAAAATGATCCACTGCATTGCCAACCTCAAACATTCAAAAATCATGAATCAAGTCCCAAAATTATGAGATTGTCTTAAAACCATGAGATTTTAATAAATAAA
This sequence comes from Chrysemys picta bellii, assembly GCF_011386835.1. Classification (NCBI taxonomy): domain Eukaryota; kingdom Metazoa; phylum Chordata; order Testudines; family Emydidae; genus Chrysemys; species Chrysemys picta. Next base: position 64,060,878 of record NC_088791.1, read on the forward strand.
TAAATATGATGTCCTATTTACTTGATTTCTGGGGTTTCAGCTTTAAGGTGCCCTTGGGTCACATTTTCAAACCTTTTACCACAATCATGAGGGCTAGAATCTTTCTTTAAAAAAAATAGCTAAGATTCTCATGCAATCTCTTGCTGGAACTTAAGAAAACCAATAAATATTGCACGCCTTGTGATAACATTAAAAGAGGTGGCAACACTGGCACTAAAACATATCCTTTGGCAATGAAGACGTCTCTTCAGCTCTCCATGGCTGGCTTTAAAACACTTACTTCCACAAACACCTTCTCCAGAGACTGCTGCCAGTAACCCCCCCACTCCTCCTTTCTGATAGTGTGGTCAAAAGTCCACCTGCTCTCAAAAAGAACCAGTTAAGGTTGCAGTATTCTCCCAACTAGCCAATCATAAAATGATGCAAGTGGTCCTGTAGCTGTACTCCTGGGGGAATTCTACACCACTGTGCAATGCAGACCCAGCACTGGCCTGTTTCTCCATCTGGATCCCTGGGTTCTGAGGGGTAGGGAGGTGGGTGTCTGGGCTGGGGGGGCATGGCTGGGCTCTGGGAGGGGAGGGGATGCGGATATCTGGGCTGGAGGCAGCCTGCGGCTGGGTTCTGAGGGGTAGGGGGTGGGTATCTGGGCTTGGGGGGCTACAGTTGGGCTCAGGGGGGGGAAGGGTTGTGGGTGTCTGGCCCCCCAGCTGGGCTCTGGAGAGGAGGGGGCAGAGAAACACGTACTGGGTTGTCATAGGGGTTTCTTTAACTCTCTCCTCCTGGGGGAATTTGTGTGTGTGTCTGTATTGTTACAGACATACTTGCTGACAGGTATTTTGAAATAAATTACCAAAATAATTGAAAATGGCATGATTATATAGTGTTATTTTGACAAATAAAATTTGCAGAATTTTGCAGAACTTTAAAATATTGTGTGTAGAATTTTTATTTTTTTGGCACAGAATTCCCGCAGGAGTAGTAGTAGCTTAACTGTTGGGCTTCTAGAAAGTTCAGGCAACTCACTGCTGCCCTCTACATAGCCTTAAAAATCATTGGAGGTTTTGAGGCTGCTCCTCATACCATTACTAATTAAATGTCAAAGCTAATACAACTTCAAAGTCAGTAGAAAGCAGCATTTAAAAAAAACCACCTATGTGTGTTATGTTAAGTAAAGAAAACAGAATCCAAGGTCATCATTTTCAGCTGAATAGTCACTGACAGCTTTGAGCAAAGCAGTTGCTCTTCATGATCTTGATGAGGCTCTGAATTTGCAAAGTGTCAATGCAATATGTTTTAAAACAGCTTCTCCCACTTCTAGTACTTGCCAGCACAAAGATGGCTTCAGATACTGATTTTCTTCTAGCCTGAACTGCTACAACTGCCCCCTATGTCATTCTGCAAGATGGGGAGGATGAGTGGGGAAAACACATCATGTATTTATGAATTTTATGAAGTGTTAAAAAGATTGGTTCAGTACCTGAATATTCTGAACCTTGGCGAGGGGGAGTAAAATTCACCCATGCACTTGCTGTTCTGTGACCACTTTCATTGCAGTAATCTAAATACCTCCCATGTCACTGGAAAGGAAGCATTGTGAGGAAGAAAATTGTGTATCTGCATGCTCGCTTAGTGCCTTTCTGGAATTTAAATACTAATTGAAAAGACAAGGTCAGAGGGCTGCTGACACTTGACTTTGCTCTCTTTCGTCTGGCCATGGCTTTGATCATGCTACATCTTTCTTTGTGCCTGGTACTCCAGAGAGTACCCCAGGGTCATGGCCTGTTTCCTAGTCAAGAGGTATAAACCTACTGGCTTAAATATTTGAGGCCCATGGTTTAGCAGGGAGGGGGGCTTTTGCTTCATGCTTTCCACATTTCCCACATAACCCAAAGCAGACTAAACAAAACCAGTGTGAAATCTCATGGCTTGATGCTGCTATGGTTATATTTTTTAAGCTGTCATCCATTCATTTGTACTTGTGTTTATTCCCTGGATTTACAGCTTTTTTCTGCCTTTTTTTTTTTTTTGGATGTTTGAAACCTTTTGAAAAGGGATTGCAGTAAGCAGTGGCCTATGATTAAAGCCCAGTGTTTTTTTTCTCGATGCTGCTCTTGTGCAGCACTGTCACACATGGTAGCATTTAGGAGCCCTTCACAGCTGAGGTGTTTCAAACACTAATGAATGGAAGTTTGGTCATATAATGCAGACGAGCTTTAAGGCATGCTTTACTGAATGGTGTACTGTAGTGGCCTGGGAAAGGAAGAGAGTTATAAATTGTGTCAGTTAGCCACCCAGACAAAATGAAGCCATGTGGAAAATCAAATCTATTAAAGTATGAAGACTGTTATAAGCTGGTCATTCTTAAAAGGTCTCACTTTGCTGTAGGGGTAAATGTTTACCTATTCTTCCTAGATCTTTTTCACATGCTGTTTTAGGAGAGGATGTGCAGCATTTGATAAAAATCAACCTCACACTAACAGCCCTTTTATCAGAAATGTTTATTGTCTACAGTTTACCAGCCATGTCCTGAAAGGTATTGCACATTTATTAAATAAGCAGTGTGAAGAGGATTGGATGGCAGAGCTGGGCCTGCTGAAGGAAAACATCAAGGCCAGAGGGATGGGGCAGAGGAGAGCAGCTTTTGTTAAGAGAGGGGCCTGCAAGGATATATGTCAAATTTACATTTCGTGGCTAGCCCACCTTTCAGACACTGCATCTCGCCACAGAGTTGTTTTTACATGTATTTTAGTGTTCAGACTAAGTGGTTCAGCAGAACTTGGTTAAACTTCTAAACAACAGCTGAGAAACATCCACTCAAACAAATTCTCTTCTTAATCTTTGAAATAAGTCAGGTTAAAGGAAAGAAATTCCACCTAATACTTCAGGGTTGAAGTTGCTACTTTTAGTAGAGATATTTTCCTATTTTTCTTCATATTGTTGTCTGAGGACATCAGAACTAAAAACATTCTGGTGTTAATGAAGATGCTGCTCTCCTCTTTCCTAGTTTAAACACATGAGTAAGGTTGCATCTAGTTAATGTACCTCTGACATGAGAAGTGTCGAGATCAAAGTCACCCCAGTGTCAAACCCAAAACAAGATAATTACGGTTGTACTCAAAGCCTCCTCCAATTCCTAGCTATTTATTTAGTCTCACCTCTGTTAAGTCAACATAAAAGCAGCATAGGTCCTAAAGAATTAAAAGTGGGCAGACTGAAAGACAACTGAAAATGAATTGATGTGGTCAGCCAGGTCAGTACCTTTTCCAAGAGGGTTGAGGTCCCCAAGTTCTTGGTTTCTTTCTTGGTTTCCATCTGGTGGTACGAGGTCATATCCACAGTTTGGACAGGCATAGCTGGACATTGGCAAAGAATATTTCCTTTCAATTTACAAAATTACTAAAGATAGTTATGACCCAGGCAGACTGCGAAGAGGTACAAAAGGATCTCTCAAAACTGGGTGACGGGGCAACAAAATGGCAGATGAAATTTAATGTTTTTAAATGCAAAGTAATGCACATTGGAAAGCATAATCCCAACTAGACATAAAATGATGGGGTCTAAATTAGCTGTTACCACTCAGAAAAGAGTTCTTGGAGTCATTGTGGATAGTTCTCTGAAAACATCCACTCAATGTGCAGTAGCAATCAAAAAAGCGAACAGAATGTTGGGAATAAATTATGAAAGGGATAGATAATAGGACAGAAAATATCATGTTGCCTCTATATAAATCCATGGTACGCCCACATCTTGAATACTGTGTGCAGATGTGGTCGCCCCATCTCAAAAAATATATATTGGAATTGGAAAAGGTTCAGAAAAAGGCAACAAAAATTATTAGGGGTATGGAATGGCTTCTGTATGAGGAGAGATTAATAAGACTGAGACTTTTCAGCTTAGAAAAGAGATGACTAAGGGGAGATATGATTGAGGTCTATAAAATCATGACTGGTGTAGAGAAAGTAGATAAGGAAGTGTTGTTTACTATTTCTCATAACATTAGAACTAGGGGTCACCAAATGAAATAAATAGGCAGGTTTAAAACAAACAAAAGGAAGTATTTCTTCACACAACGCACAGTCAGCCTGTGGAACTCTTTGCCAGAGGATGTTGTGAAGGCCAAGACTATAACAAGGTTCAAAAAAGAACTAGATAAGTTCATGGAGGATAGGTCCATCAATGGCTATTAGCCAGGATGGGCAGGGATGGTGTCCCTCGCCTCTGTTTGCCAGAAGCTGGGAATGGGCAATGGGATGAATCACTTGATGATTACCTGTTCTGTTCATTCCCCCTGGGGCACCTGGCATTGGCCACTATCGGAAAACAGGATACTGGACTAGATGGACCTTTGGTCTGACCTAGTAGGGCCATTCTTACATTCTTATGTTCTAATTTACATGGGTATGGAGGTATCATGGAGGAGGACTCTTGAAATAATGTAAAGGTTATAAAGAGTGTTCATTCAGCTTAGGAAATAATTATGATTTATGCAGAAGTTCTCAGTGGCAACCATGTCTGCCTTTGTAACTGAAAGGCATAGACACAATGGTAATTATTTATTTTGTGTATTCCAGGAAGAGACTGAAGAAACTGAAGAGACGTCCTCACAAGAATCTGCAGAGGAAGACTAGGAGACCACACCATTCGATTTCTACCTCATCAGCAGTTGGGTCTTTTGAAGGGAGAAGACGCTGCCTTGACCACTTATTTTCTATGCCATGGTCTTTCCACTTATGCCTGGGGGAAAAAAAAATCACATAACCTTAAAAAAGACTATATTAATCACCTTTGTAAACCCTTCACAGTCCCAGGTTTAGTGAAAAACTGCTGTAACACAAAGGGGACACAGATTACCGATGCAACTTTTAATTACTGTTTTCTTTTTTCTTAACCTACTAATAGTTTGTTTGAGCTGCTAAGTAAGGGTGACTGGGTCAGGAAAGCTTTGAATCAGATTTAAGTCATTCACTGCACTGCATATAAACAAGAGACTTGTAACATAATTATAATGGGCATTGAAATAGGAAAGGCTTGGTGTGTGACATCATTGGCCTTACAACACCTCCAAGAACCCACTCCCTAGCTTAGTAAACTCCCTGTTTAGAACACCAAAGATAAGGGATAGATACTACTCTTTTTTTTTTTGTAACCTTCTTGTAGATTTGTACTTGATTTTTTTTTTTAACTTACTGTTATTTCAGGAAGAATTGAGAGCTAATTTTTCACTTAATTCAGCCAATAATCAAAAGAAAGGAAAAATAGGTACTTTCATTTTGCAAAAGGGAAGAAAGACAAAGATACGTTGTATACTTACAGATACAAACATATCAGCAGAAGTAGTAATAAACAAAACTCACAGCACTCATCTTCAGGAAACTAGAAATTCAGGTAGACTCAGCTTTCCGCAGAGCCAGACATTTTTACAAAACTAGAGGTGACTAACACCAAAACACTCGCAAGCCATATAAAGACATAGATTTATCAATTACAGTGGTTTTGGAGGAAAAAATCATGAAAAGTTATCCCAGAATGAATCAGGAATTTATCTGAACCAAGAAAAAAATGTTTTGTTTGACCTCACCTAATTTCACCCATCATGTATCAATATTTCAAAGGGAATGAATCTCTTCTCATTACTCACCAGTTTTGATGTAAGAATCAACATCATGTACCTCAAGTGAGCTTGTGTATTACTTTAAGCAATATACTTTGACATAGGATGGTTCACTGGGCAGTTTTACTCCAGTGACATTTCTCCATCTTTTTCACTCAGAACAGCACTTTTAGCAACAGATGCAATATTACCCCACTATTCAATACTACCTCTGATTTTTACAATTAAGTCAACAGCCTGATAAATACATGCTGCTATACACATACAATGCAAGAAATTATTATTGGGTAAATAATCATGAATATCTCTATTTTCTCCTTATTTTTTCTTCAACACTTAATGACGCAATATTTTAATGTGTTTCAGCATGACTATGTATTTTTCTTTTTTTAATGTACTTATTCCTATTCTCTGCTAGATTTCTGTGTAATGTACTGTTAACTTGAATATATTTTTGTACTGAATACTCATAGGTTTGTAAGGATAATTTTCAATGACACTACATGACATAGAAAAAAATTAGTTGTAATGTTTAAATATTACTGTCCAAGTTTGTACCTCAAATGAATTGTTTAAAGAAATGGACTAATCGATTGACAAAGACCTACCTCCAGACTTTAAATGGAATGAACTTGTTACTTTCAGCATTAGTTTGAGATGTTTGAAACAGTTAGGACTGCAACTAATCCCTAATTCAAAACTATTTTTTGTAAAAGAACTTTGCTGGAAATGAACACATTTTAAATTACTTTCATATTAAAAACAAAAAACAAAAAAAAAACCTTCAAAGAAACTTGAAGCTTTGTAGGTGGGAAGCAACAAGCTCAGCTTTTGCATAATGCAATCACAAATATGTGTTTTTGTTTTTTTTTTAATTAGTAGATTGTAAGGAAATACTTGACAAGTATTTTCATGTATTTTACACAAATGTGATTTTTGTAATGTTTCAAACCTGATTTATTTTAAATGCTTCTTATGTAGAGATTTTTTATTCCTCTCTCTCTCTCCCCCTCTCGCTCTCTCTCCTAGTCAGTACATCTGCTTTGTGACATTGTATTATTAACTGGGCCGGGGGTAGTTTCTCAGGAAGGCTTCTATCGGTATGGCTTTAGTACTGAGTCAAATGCACCTAAAGATAACTACTTACTGGCTTCTTCAAAGACATGACATCAAGAAACAAGGATCTCCTCAAAAGACTGCAGAAGGCTCATTCTTGGGGACTGCCGAGAAAGAGCTGATCAGAGTATTAAAACTAGACATGTTAATGTTAACTAAACGAGGGCTAATCATATCCATTCTGTAGCTCATTAAAGACTGCATCCATTGCCCATTGAAGTCAATGGAAGGACTCCAGTTGACTTCAAAGGACACTGGATCGGGTCCTAACAATTTCATGTTCAACAAATGCATTTTGGGTTTTTTTTAAAACACAATGTTCAACAGATGAAACAGAAGTAGTTGATGCATGTGGATCAAGCTCCGAGGGACTTACAACTCTGATGAAGTTCATCTTATATTGTCTATATATTGTAGTACAATCAAAACACATTACTACCTCTTAGGGCCTACTATACCTCATTTTTCAGACTGAAAACTGCTCGTGGCCATTGAAACAGTGAAAACATCATAAAATTTTTTATATATATAGTTTATTTTTATGGGAGATAAATTTTATAGGACTGTTCTTTGCTGTCATTGGTCACTAGTAAATAAAACTGGACATTAAACTTTTCTACCATTTCTGCAAGATAGGTATGTTTGCAGGAAACAAGTTTCAAGATGTTTAACTGCAGTTTACTGTTTTCCTGTTCCTTTTTTGCTTTGTTCTTCATGTAGAGTTGCTGTCTATGATTGTACTTTGAATCGCTTGCTTGTTGAAAATGGTCCTTTAATGGATTATCACAGTCTGTTCGGCACAATAAACATAATAGCCTCTGTGATCCCCAAGTTGTTTGATTCTTAGACTTTTGTCACAGCTCCATGAAATGGGTAATAAAGTTTGGTCACAGTGGGCCAAATTTGTAAAAGTTTGTATGCAAGTCATTTTTGTGTGAGAACCATGGATAATGTATAGATCTTTGTGCTTGAGTTAAAGGGGAGTTGTTTTTAAAGATTAGTAATCACAGAGTTAGTTTGGAAGATTGTGGTATATGCCCACACATTTATGTTTGCAACTGTGCCTCACTCTCATAGGGCAGGTCTTCACTACGGGGGGGTCGATTTAATATACGCAAATTCAGCTACGTGAATAGCGTAGCTGAATTCGACCTATCGGAGCCGACTTACCCCGCTGTGAGGACGGCGGCAAAATCGACCTCCGCTGCTCCCCGTCGACGGCGCTTACTCCCACCTCTGCTGGTGGAGTAAGAGCGTCAATTCGGGGATCGATTGTCGCGTCCCGACGAGACGTGATAATTCAATCCACGAGAGATCGATTTCTACCCGCCAATTCAGGCAGGTAGTGTAGACCTAGCCTTACTGTGATTGTTCTAATCTTATTAGTCCATATATTTAGTTACGCATATTCTCTGTATTAGTTTATTTCCAAGCTACTTTTTTCAACATACCTAACCTATAACCATTTTTTTTTCTAGTGCTTTATGGCATGTACTTTTTGAACTTGATTATTTTGTAAGGCAAATAACCTAGGACATAATCCCAACACAAGTACTGAGAAGTAATATTCATAACTTCAGTTCTGAAGCAGAGATCTGAGCAATTTCATTCATTGCATTTTCTGTCCCCTTTTGCTCCAATCTCGTTCCTTGCTCAGTGTTACAGGACCATTCCATTTCACATTTCAGTCTTCCTGGTGGTCTTCCTCCCTCTGATTGCCATCACTCAACTCTTCCTGTTATTTTATCTGATTTTATGCTCCAGCTGTAACCCGCTCACCTAATGGATCGGCCAGCTCACTGAACTTCTTTAACTGTGCTTAACTCCCCATATCTTCTTATTAGTCATTCCTCTAGATCACCTCACTCCCACTTGCCTTCTTGAGATAGCTTCCAATAAATCTATCCATGATGCACTTCTCAATGGGACTGCTGATGTTTAAAACATGCACAAGTTTTTGCAGGATCTAGACGTATGTGTGTCAGCTCCCATGTTTCTGCTCTGTCCAGCACAACTGTAACAAAGGTTTCACCTCTGTCACTAAACTCACATCAGGTCATTTTCTCACATCAGATTTGGGGAGTTTTTTAAAGCTGTTGCTGCAGGAGCCTAACACATGGTTTCTTACACCTCCGTCTGAACATCTGGTGCTGGCCGCTGTTGGAGACAGGATACTGGACTAGATGGACCATGGGTCTGATCCAGGGTGGTAATTCCTGTTATCTTATGCCCAGAAGATAGGATGCAGCCTTGCCATACCCCATTCTTTACCTGACACCATAATGAAGTATCATTTCCAACCTTCACACCTTTGCATTCCTTCACATCGTTTTCCTGTTAATTTCCCCTATCTCGCTAGGGACTCAGCTGCTCTGAATTTCCCATAATCTTCCTTTCTGCATTTATTTTTAAAACCCAAGAAATATTTATTCATAAATCCAAATCTTTCCTCCACTAGCTGTGAGTAAAAGTCTGGGTGCCATATTTTTCTTTGAATTGGAAACCACTGTGACCTATAGCATTATCACTCTCTCTGCTTTGTTGTGTGCGTGTGTGTGAGAGAGAGAGAGGAAATACTTTGGCTGCCATACTTTAAAAACAAATTTATTTTTGTACATTTGCATTCCACTCTCCATTTCATGTACTGGCATGATTCACACTTTTCTTCATTCCAGAGTGGCTCTCCCGTTCTGCTATACCCCTAGCAACATTCTATACAGAAGCTACTTCACCTTAGTCCTTGATTTACCCATGTATAGTGATCGCTGCAGTTGATTTATTGTATCTCCCCTATGGACTGCCTGGTCCAGTCATATGTTGTACTAAACCATTACCTTTATGTTGTATTTGTTCTCTCTCTGTTTTCCATCACTACTGAGCTTTTCTGCCAATCAGCTTGCCAGTACCTTTCTTGCCGATTCACTGCAACGCAATGAACAAGGGTTCAGAATCATTCCTTCCATCACCTCTTTTCCATTCTAATTACCTTTTCCCCCCACTGGGGGATCTCTTTCCTACCTCCCTTTAGTGTTTCCTTTGGTTCACCTATTTTCTCTGCTACAGACTCTCATTCCTTCAATCTTTGTTTGCAGATGCTTCAATATTCAAAGTGAACAGTCTTGCAGTTAGTACAATCTGAAAATACATGAAGTAAATTATTATTAGCAATTAAGATATTAGACCAATGGTACTTATTTCTGATAAAGAAATGTGTTGACCATTTGCACTCCAAATAAGGACTGCATCAGCACTAACAGTAAAGAGTTGCCTCCATAATCTATTCTAGTTATAGATATAGCAGACAAGCTTATTCTTCTCATCTACTCAATAGCAAAAGGGGAAATTACAAGATTAAACAATTAGAGATATACACCTAAATCTGCAAAAATGAGCATGATAATAGTGCAGGCATAATTAATGACAGTGAAAAATTCAGAGCTGTCATATAAAGTAGTAGACTTACCGTCAGCAACAGTGAGGCAGCTCCTGGAGAGGAGGAGAGCAGTGATTCTAATGTACACTATATTAATTCTCACCACAGAGTGAAAATAGCATACGTGAGGTGTGCATGGATCCCAAAATTGAGTAGAAACCCTAATTTTCACTAGACGAGTACTCTGAAAGCAGAAGTCACAGCATTAAAAATATTACTTCCAAGTTGTGTGTGAGTGTCAGTAACAGGCTATTGGGTAGGACCACCAAAGTCTATGATTTTAATCTGAGGGGTTTTTTTTTTTTAATTCAGAAAATCCATTAAATGTATATAGTCCCTCGAGGCATTTTATTCTTAGTTCATTGAGTAGACAGAAAAATAAGCACAGTTTTATTACACTGGAGCATATTCACCCATAAAAACATAGTTTTAAGACTATCACGTAATAAAACAAATTCTAAAACTTAAATCAACATTTGAAAACAATCTGCAGCTCCGTGGGAGAGGCTGCTATGGGCTTGCCTGGACTGCAGAGGATCATCCTTAAAACTACCGCGTAAGCCTGTAAGATAAGGATTTTATGAGGCATGGTTAACAGAATGTTCAAAAAGGTATTTATGATGCGTTGGACTGTAAAGGAGCTTGAAGCCAAGAAGGATCACTGTCCTGTCCAAGACACTGTTAGGCCCGTATTGTTGCCAATGTTCACAATATGTACATCTTGGATTGTTTGGGTCTATCCACATCACACACAACAAACAGGCAGGAACCCCAGTGAAATGCCAGGATCATTTGGCACATTGAGGTGCTGCCTATTTTTCCCCATGCACCTCATTTTGGCAGGATGAACCACAGGAGTCTGTCTAGTTCGCTACTCTCCTTCACCAATAGGGTGCGTCGCTTAGAGAACAGTGTCCAGCTTTTTCAACAAGATAAGCAAATCTGAAGAGGCAAATCAAAAAAACAGCAAAAGATCAGCTTGTGCCAGCACAGAGGTTTCATGGGCTTAATGTTTCAAATGATCCTGGGCTCCATCTGAGCTCCTGCTACATCCTCTGTGACTCTGGCTCACCGAGCCCACAAGTGTTCCTTGGGGCAGCCTCCCTCCATAAGTCAATCAGCCTCACTCTGTTTTCCTCCATCAGAGATCATCTCTTGGCAACCCAGCGTTATCATGCCCAGTTACGCCATCAGTTGATGAGTTCCAGCTTCTCTCTCACACTTCTACTGCCCTTATCAACTGGTCTGTTTTCTCTGCTGGCCAGGGTACTCGCAACCACCGCCAGCCCCCCCCCCCCTCACTCCTCCTCCTGCCTCTAGCCTCTTTAAAATAAAATAAAATAAAAAACAGCTGCAATTAAGAGAAAAAGGTCTGGCTCCCACTCTGCCTGTCAGGGTCAGGACAACACTGTCTCACTCTGGTCTCACGGACAATGTCACCTTAACTATTTATAATGAATCTCTAGAGGCTTCACAACCATGCTTTACAAACTGCCACCAGACAAGGCAAAGCTAAGGTTCCTTGCTCTAAAAATGCACTTATCAATCACCCCAGTAAAACCAGCGTCCATACTGTTGGCAATGCAAAAACCTCCGGCTCCCACTGACAAGCAGTGCCTTAAATTGATCGTTTGAATTCAGATGAGCCACTGAAGCGGGGCTATAATCGCTCTACTTTCCAGGCACATAGTAAGCGCAGGCGGATCTTCGGTGGGCCCCTGGACAACAAAGGCCCATGGAATGGAACTGGGGCTTTCGGAGGCCATAGTGAAAACCCCAGCCTCAAAAATAATCACAGCTGAATGTAACATCAATGAGGTTTTTTATAACTATGAACCATTGCTGTGTGTGTTAGGGGATTATATGTGGTAGTATAAGTTAATGTGGCCTTAGAATTTAGCTGTTGCTGCTGTGGAAGCTGTAGGTTGTTGCTGCAGAATTTGGTTCCATTGTGCCATGGCAACACAGGCCCCAGGTTGCAGTTCCTTCACATCTGTATGTGATGTCACCTGCAGCTTTCCAGTGAGCTCGTAACACACTCTGCTTTTGTTTTTCACATTTTCCTTAGGTTCTGATGACTTCTCCATCACATCTCAGTGTAGTCAGGTTTTGGTTAGTGCAGTGCATGGTTTGTGTCCATGCAATGCTACTGCACACGGCTTTAGCAGGCCTCCAGTGGCTATCCCACACTGCATGTGGGTGAGCTGCCCTGTCTGTTTACCTGTGTGGCCTCCCCTGCTCTCATTTCAAGTTGACTGGGCAGCCCCTCTCCTGTTTAAAAGTTGGCATAGGGCCAGATTTTGCCCATTTGCTTCTGGATTTGAGCCTATCAGAATTGCTGCAATATTACACCAGAAACCCCACAACATGTAACAAGCAGCAGCTTGGAGCTGTGCTGACCCTAGATCTCATCGCCATCTGGGGAGACGCCTCGGTGCAGGAAGCTCTTGGGGCCAGCCACCATAATAAAGATCTTTTTGTGAATGTTGCTAAACAGCTGTCCATGAGCGGGGTCACGACTGGGCCAGTGCTGGATAAAAAGCACACAGCTCAGGAGGCCTTACACTAAAACCATAGATGACAGGCAAAAATCCTGTCCATTTTTTTGAAGAGCTGGACAGGATTTTGCACAACTACTGAACCCAGCTGACTGCTGTCTTCCCCTATCCCCTGAGGACAACCAGCAAAATTCATTGGAGAGTGAGCATGAGGAAGACAGTGAAGAGATCTCCCTGGAAAGCCAGATCTCTTCGGGACTCAGAACCCTGACACTGGCCTGGTAGAAGGCAAGCCGATTCCTGCCCTGCAGCACCCAGCGCTGATTCCCAGGCAGCAACCCAGGCCAGGACTGAGGAGGCCGATCCTATGGAAGGAACCTCAGCATGTCTAGCTTTACAATTGATCATTGTGCTATACTGCCGGGCCACCGTCCGTTCCAGGTGCCTCATGGCTGCAGCCAATGTAGGTGGAGGAGCGCTAGGACACTTTCCAGTCCTCACCCCCTTCCCCCCGCCCTCAGCCCCCTTAGCCCTTTCTGTCCATTCAGCCCCCTCCCCTTACACATTTCCAAAATGGCATCTGCTCCAGCTGGGCAATCAGCCGCTTTCTCATGATAAAGACTTGACTATCAACCATTTTTAGGCCTATGCCCTGAAGAGCACATGCCCATCTATCTATTTTCATTTTCCCTTCCCTCATCTGGCCTTCAAATAAAACCCCTTCCTTCCCTCTCTCCACCCCATTCACCAGCTTAAAGTGACAGCCAGCAGCATGGTGCAGCAACGGCCTGTATCTCACCCTCTCCTCTCATGGCAAATTCGAATAATGAAAACATGCCTTTGGGGGAAACATGAGAGTTTATTGAGATACTGGTCCCCAAGCAATAAGTTTAGTTAGGGCTGGTCTACACTGGGGGGGGCGGGGGAGGGAATCGATCCAAGATACGCAAAGCTGAAGTCAAAGTATCTTGGATCGAATTACCTGGGGTCCAGACGGCGCGGGATCAACGGCCGTGGCTCCCCCGTCGACTGCGCTACCGCCGCTCGTGCTGGTGGAGTTCCGGAGTCGACGGTGAGCGCGTTCGGGGATCGATATATCGCGTCTTAACGAGACGCGATATATCGATCCCGGATAAATCGATTTCTACCCGCTGATACGGCGGGTAGTGAAGACGTACTCTCAGTTTACATGAGGTAGACTGGACATTCCATGTCTGTAAAGTTACAGAGAGGACAGCTCCCTGTCCCTGCTGAGATATAAAGGCCCCATTCCTACAGTACATAAGCTTTACTGTAGTGATAGCAAAGCTCTTAGGGTACATCTCTACATTGCAATAACAGACCCATGGCATGGCAGTGGTTGGCTCGGGTCAGTGGACTCGGGTTCTTGGGGCTCGGGCTATAGGACTAAAAATGGCTGTCTAGACGTTTGGGCTCAGGCTGGAGCCTGGGCTCTGAGACCCTGCAAAGGGAGGCGGACTGGGCTCCAGCCTGAGCCTAGACATCTACACTGCAATTTCTAGCCCTGAGCCCGGTGAGCCCAGGCTCTGAGACTCAGTGCTGTGGGGTTTTTATTGCAGTGTAGACATGGCCTTAGTGACTTTTCACAGGCTTACATACAGAAAGACTGATAACAGTGACTGCTTCACACAATCAATGCAGAATCCTATCTGTTTTTCTCTGCACTTTCATCATGTCTGCAGGGGAAATAAAGCAAAATGTAAGATTGAAAGATTGCTTAGCTTTTGTCTGGACATGATGAGAAATAGCTGCAGGGTCATTTCCCCCTGGTATAGCTCCCAACAGCATTTCTGGGGGGGACCACCTTGGTGAATAGCTTTGTGACATATTTTGCTGATCTGCCCTTTGCCTTTTTCAGTAAGGCCATTCTCTGCCTCCTAGTCACTAGCCTCAGTACAATGTAATTGAGAGCCAGGACAGCCTAAAAGGGATGTTGAGAGGATTGCTATAATCCAGCTCACCCCCAGATTCACCCCACTAACCCCTGCGACACCTTATGGGCACCTGCAAGGCACAGCAAAACTGCACAGTCAGTCCAGAAACATACTTCCCAACCTCCCCCTCCCCCCATCGCTCCTCTCCACAAGACTGGAAACATTACTCCTCAGCCACATACGCACACTCACGCATAGCCTCCAAGGCACAACAGCAAAGCCAACCAGCATGTTCCGCACAGACAAAAAGCGAAGTGCACACACCACTTACCATCTCTGAGGTGCCCCCCTCCCCAGACTGGGGAGATTCTCGGGGAGGTAAAGTCAGAAATGCACTTTAATGCCAAAAATACTATCACAGCATCTGTCGAACACAACCAAGAACCATCTTTGGGGGAGAGGTTTAAATCCTTCCTCAGCCATGCACCTGCACCAGCCTGATCCTCAAAAGCAGGGCCTTTATCAACAGCTGAGCAACTGGCCAAACAAAACAGAAAAGTCAGGCTGAAATGTTCAGACATCATTTCAGAGTCCCTTCCAAACCCCGCCCCCAAAACAGTGGAGAGGCGGAGGCAGAATCTGAGGACAGACAGGTGTTCTCCAGAGAAATCGTGGGAGTGGCCAGGGACAGTAGGGCGGGTGCCAGGGTCAGTGTTGAAAAACAGGGAGCTACGGAGGCAACTCCTGGAGGCAATACAAAGCCAGAAGGCCCTGTTGCAGCGCATGTTGCTGATAGGGCAGCAGGCAATGCAGTACGGCAAACCAGCACCCAGCCATATGATGTAGCACAAGGACAATACAGGCTACCGGGAACAAAAGCAACACCTCCCTGCTGTACCACAGCAGCATTCCCAGAGGCCATCCCCTTCAAACACCCATGCTCAGGGCACTGAGAACAGTTGCACCTCCTCTTTTGAGGCCTCTACCTCTTCTGGTACCTTCAAGCCTCACCACTCAACACCAGAAGGCCCATGAACAAGAAGAGGCAGAGGACACACGGCTACTCGTCAGTGACTTTAAGCCCCTCCCCTTTTTTTGTGTTGTGCCCTACACAGCATTGTTGAAATTTGGTTTCACTAAGGTTTCTTGCACAGTTGGTTAACACCGTGCTTCAAAATTTTTTAAAACGTCATCTCATTATCATTGCACTTAAAGGTTTAGTTTTTGCTTGGTCCATAATAGATTGTTTAATAATAATAAAATCCTTGACAGCGTCATTCAGAAGTCTTCGACAATGCATTGTACCCAGACCAGCCCTATGTTTTATCTCATTCATAAGGTTCTACAAAAGTATCTGGGCAAAGACGCAAGGTAAAATAAGGAGCACCACCAGGGTGCCCCTCCACCACCCAGAAACAATACTGAACTGTTCAGTCCAGCCCACCCTGCACCGGTTAACAGCTCGACGTACAGCAGCACCTGACAGTAGTGCTCCAGCAGTTTCCATTTTGTATTGGCTACCTTGCTGGTTGCTCAAACTGTTGAGTAAGTCTCTGCACCTCAGCCTTTCACCGAGCATTCAGTCTTTCTCCCTCACTCTCACAAATACTGTGCAAAATACAACATGCTGCCCTAAGTGTAGGCATGTTTTTTCTGCTGCTTCCCACCCATTCCACAAAGAGCAAGACTTTCCTTTCCAATGGCCAGATGCAAACTCCACCACCAGTCTGCCACTATGGAGATGGTAGTTAAACAGTTCTTCCTTCTGTCCAAGCAGGCTGTGAATGGTTTCATTAACCAAGGAAGCAGAGGATAAACTGGAGCTTCCAGGATAGATGGAGCCATGGCCACACCATTAATGTCCATAGTGTTCCTGGGGGCAAACATTCCTTTCTCCATGGAGGTAAACAGAACTGAATTCCAAAAGATCCTAACATCGTGGACCCTTCCAGCCGCCCTCAATGTGTGTCTAGAAACCTGCCACAATGTTCAAACAGCCCTTAGAGCACCATGGAGAAATACCCCTATCTGTGTATGAATTCTCATCCCAGATGGTGGGGGGAGGGGTTGCACCAATAATAGGCACATCAGGTCCACGAAGAAGCCCATGCATGCAAAGCCATCTATCATCTTCTGAGTGTTATCAAACTTTATAAACCAGTGCAACAGCATCTTTTTCATGGCATCACACACCTGCATTACAATGGCCCCAACCATCAATCTCCCCATGTCAAGTTGGTTGGTTATCAACTGGTAGCATTCAGGGGTGGTCAGTTTCCAGATGGCAAAGACAACCCACTTGGTCCGGGGTCTGAGGGACTGCCTGTTGGTACACTGCTGCTGCAGCTCCAACATTAGTGCAGCGCAGCTCTCCAACAAGGTTGCCTTCTGCATCCCGAAATTCTCTCTCCAATGCTGGTCATCCCAGGCCTGCAGAACAACCCTTTCCTACCAGTCCATGCTCATTTCCCAAGCCCAGATATGGCACTGCAGGGTATGAAGCTGCTCCAGGAACTGCTCCTGTACTATCAGTTTGTCCGGTGTCTTCTTCTTCCTCATCCTCATCGCGCTTCCTCTGCTGTTGAAGCTCCTGCTACAGCTGGAGGAGGTGCTGCTGCCATCATGTCATCTGGTAGCTGGAGTCCCAAGGTGAAGTCATCTGGTTTGAGTGTTGAAATACAGCCCAACCAGCCTCTGCATATTCAAGGTTGCCAGCATAGCAGTGCAGAACATTGCCAGGTCCATGCTAGCCGATGGTAATTCAAAAGTGGTGCTAGCCCACCCAGGAAGGAAGTACGGGGAAGAGACAGAAGAAACATGGGAATTTTTAAAAATTGGAACTCTCCTGGCTTCCGCTATGCATCTTACAATGCACAGCAAGAAAAATCACATGATGCACACTGTTCAGCAGCAAAGCAAAGGGCCATGGGATGGGAAGCCATCACCCTATTTACAGAATGATGCACACTGAAAGAGGGCACAAGTGCCTCGTGTGAACACTATTTGTGCAGCTTGTGTACTTCACATTACCTGACAGATACCAAAAAGCTGCAGATTAAACCCCCCCATGTAGACAATCCAGTTAACTATATAGCACAAACTAACTGATATGAAAGCAGTTTTTCCCTGCTCCTTAACAGTGGCATAAAATTATATAAAGCATCTCCTGTCCCGATTTCCATAGGAAATAGATTTAAAAAGGATTATAGGAAACGTTCATTTCCTCTGGAACACAGGAAGCATTCACAATCTTCTTTCTATCTCTTTTCCCTGAACAACTTCAGGGTTGTTTCTATTCTTTTTGGTAATTAGCCTTGACCTGGAAAAGCTGACCTTGGTATTGCATTTTCCTCAGGCTCAAAAAATTATGCGGATTTATGCAGATTTTCTTTTGTGATCCTCTAAACTCTAAATTAGGAGGAAGCTCAAGGTTCTATAGACACCTCTGGGATGTGCAACCCTAAAAGTAACTAGTCTTGAATAAATAAAGACCCTTCCTGGCAATGCCAAAACCACAAATCATTGGGTTGCTGCATAAGTAATTTGGACAATAAAGTCCCAAAAGGATGAATATATGTCTTCCTGTAGTAGATTTTTCTTATGTATTCCTTATAAACCTGTTAGAATGAATGTGTGTGTGTGTGAGAGAGAGCGAGAGAGCGAGAGAGAACAAGAGAGAGAGAGAGAGAGAGAGAGTGTGTGTGTGTGTGTGTGAGAGAGAGAGAGAGAGAACGAGAAAGAGAGAGAGAGAGAGAACGAGAAAGAGAGAGAGAGAGTGTGTGTGTGTGTGTGTGAGTGAAAGAGAGAGAGAGAACGAGAAAGAGAGAGAGAGTGTGTGTATGTGTGTGTGTGTGTGTGTGTGTGTGTGTGTGTGTGTGTGTGTGAGAGAGAGAGAGAGAGTATATACAGTCACATACACACTCATAATTGGGGTCTGGAAGTATAAATGTTTCATTACCATGAATTTGGGATGGCTGTATTTCTCCCGAGTTTTGTTTTTAGTAGCAAGAATTAAAAAAGCTAATATCATACTAATACTTAGCACTTAAAAACTGTAGCTCTTCTTCAAGGCACTGCATATATTGAGAGACTAATATGCTGTTCCTAATGAACTTGATATTCTGTTATTAATTCATGTTCACAGTGTTTTCTCCTTAACTACAAGATTCTCTAGAAAAAATGAAAAAGAGCAAGCCGATCAACCAAACATTCAGAAGTAAACACTCCTTGCCTGGTTCACATTTTTAGAGCTAATGGCCAGATAAAGCCTTAGATACTATAACTAGGGTTGCCAACTTTCTAATTGCTGAAAACCGGACCTACCCTACCTCTTCCTCCTGAGGCCTCACCCCACACCCCACCTCTTCCCTGCAAGGCTCCACCCCTTGCACCACCTCTTCCCATCTCTGTGCCGTTCTTTCCTCGAGGTCCCATCCCCCACTCACTCCTGTTCCCCCAGCCCCCCCGCCCGCTCACTCTTTGTCCCCTTGGCCCCCCATTGCTTGCTGCTCTCCCTTCCTCCGCCTCTCCAGCTGGGCTGGGAGTTGCAGCTTGACACAGAGCCTGCTGCCTGCCTGCCCATGAGATTTAGGTAGAAGGGGACCCTAAAGCAGGGACTGGCGTGGGTTGATGACCTGGTTGATGACCCCCACCCACAGTAACTGAACTTTTGGT
This sequence comes from Chrysemys picta bellii, assembly GCF_011386835.1. Lineage (NCBI taxonomy): Eukaryota > Metazoa > Chordata > Testudines > Emydidae > Chrysemys > Chrysemys picta. Next base: position 64,080,105 of record NC_088791.1, read on the forward strand.
GTCCGGTCAGTAAATCTGACCAGACACTGCCAGGTCCCCTTTTCGACTGGACTTTCCAGTCAAAAACTGGACACCTGGCAACCCCAAGTATAGACAAAACTTTTTTAAGGCCCCATGGCCTTAGCTCACCAGATGTCAGAATCTCAGCTTTACCACTGCACCTATCTTTGTGTCATCTGCAAATTTTATCAGCAGTGATTTTTTATTTACTTCCAGATCATCGATGAAAATATTGACTAGTGTCAGGCCTAGTACCAATCTCTGCAGAACCACACTAAGAGCACCCGCATTCTAGGATGATTCCCCTGTGATAACTACTCTTTGAGATCTGAGACTTCCCTGGGTACCCATCCTACAACCATGGCTCAGTTTCCAGAAGAAGTGCATTCTGGGAGATTTCACAAGGGCATTGGTACACTGTAGGGTGGTAGTGAGAGGACTAGTTGAACCATTCCATCTTGCCTGCGTCCAGAGTGGCACTAAGTCTGTTCAGGCTGAGCTCGTTAAGCTTTAATTAATTATTAAATCTGCTGAAAGCATTTGTGCTTGTGATACTGGTGGGCCATGTGCCAGCTCATGCCAAGGTCCCCATGTCTCAACTGGAGACTGACAGATACATCACTGGAATCTGTCTGGCTCATTTTGGGGTTAGTATTGATAGAATAGGTATTAGAATTAAATAAAGTATTTCATCTCCATTGCATGCTTGTGAGTTGCTGCATGCATTAATCTTACTTATAATATTTGTGTTCTATACTGTAATGTAATATTTGTGCAAGTATATTGTGAGCTTCTGTGACCGCATGAATCACCATACAGGAGATGGGCATTAATTAGCGTGAAGAGCTGCTCTTCCACAGAAACCATTATTCCCCTCTCAAAAGAGGAGACCCATCGATACCAGATGGGCTCTGATTGGATCTTCCAACTGGAAATTCCCTACATTGGGATTGAGGAATGGTCAACAAAAGGACTAAAGATTCTTACCGTCGTTCTGCTCTATGTATGAAATTAAAGTTAAGCATGTACTTAAGTGTTCTGCTGAACTGGGGCCCCTCAGAGACCATGTAATGGGTAAGGTATAAGAACCTGGATAATACAGCTATTTTACACTAGCTAAAACACCATTGAGATAGTTGAATTAAAAGCATGTCCCACAGTATACGATTTTATAGTTTTTGCCTTTGTTCTTCTATCTTGTTTAATGCGCTGACTATCTTGTACATGAAAAATACGCTGTTAAGCAGGAAAGGCTAGTTGGTGATATACTGTATACCTGAAACATCAAGTCTTCCTTATTTAGCAAGTAATCATCAAGATATGTTTATGCATTTCAACCATTTTCTTACCTTCTTTTCAAAACAAATGACTCACCCCATGACACAGATCATTGTATCTGTAGGGCTTCATGTCAGGGTCTTTCTTTCTGGGCCAGGGGATAAGGAAGTGAGTCAAATGAAATATTCACTTTTTTCATTTTCAAAAAGGCCTCAAAGACTTTTGGCTGGGAAGAAAAACCATCTCAGCCCTGGCCTGTTGTTTTGTGAATACATTCATATTACAGGAGATAAGGACAGATGGTTACAAGTATGAGAGAGTAGTTTCTGTAAAACTTTGCAAGTTCATTAGCAGTACTCATTCTGCATTTCGGAGCTGACAGTGGCAGCAAAAATAGAAGCTTGTAACCCCAGTATGATCAGATTAACTCAGCTAAAATGAATATCTCAATTAAACATAGCAAAATATTCCAGGTACTTTCCTGTGATTCATATTCTTTACTTACCTGATGCTCATTTCTACCAGCAATGCCTGAGGGCCTGATTCAGTTGCACCTCACTCCATGAACAGTCCCATCGAGTTCAGTTTGAGCAAGAATGCCCAGAATCAGGCTCTGAGCTAACAGTACATGGAAACCCGCACTGTATAGTAAGAGGCTTATAAAAAGAGGTGCTTCAAATAGTTTTGTTCAGCAAGGGATGTCATAAGAAGAACGCCATGTCAGGAAATAGTAAAAATATGATGTACTTTCCATGTTAATACTTTGTGCCAGATCCCCTGCTGGTATGAATCCACACAGCTCCATGAAGTCAATGGGGCTACTCTGATTGACACCAGTAGAGGATGAAAATGCAACCTGTCAAGTTCCAAGGCAAAACTGGAAGGAGGAGGCAAATGTTCCGAGAACTGATGCCACCTAAGAGTGGGGAAGCTGGGTCAAAACCTGATTAGTGATTAGAAGCCTGATTCTCCTGCTACAGCAGGAACAACTCCTCCGCTGAAACAAATAAAGTTACACCGGTGTGAGACCCGTACAAGGGAGAAAAGAATTATGTCCTTCAAGATTTTTTCAGACCGTGTAATTTAATGCTATCTTGAATATCGCATGGGTTACAGTGTCTCCAGAATCCCTTGACATGCATTTTGGGTGTATTGTGCCTCCAACCACCTAAGCAGTGACAGTCTGAGCTAGAAACCACACACACACACACACACACACACACACACACACACACACACACACACACACACACACACACACAGGAATGTATTACTGTGCTGATAAAGTGCTTACCTCAATATTTGGACTCAATTGCAATCATAGAATCATAGAATATCAGGGCTAGAAGGGACCTCAGGAGGTCATCTAGTCCAACCCCCTGCTCAAAGCAGGACCAATCCCCAACTAAATCATCCCAGCCAGGGCTTTGTCAAGCCTGACCTTAAAAACCTCTAAGGAAGGAGATTCCACCACCTCCCTAGGTAACCCATTCCAGTGCGTCACCACCCTCCTAGTGAAAAAGTTTTTCCTAATATCCAACCTAAACCTCCCCCCACTGCAACTTGAGACCATTACTCCTTGTTCTGTCATCTGCCACCACTGAGAACAGTCTAGATCCATCCTCTTTGGAACCCCCTTTCAGGTAGTTGAAAGCAGCTATCAAATCCCCCCTCATTCTTCTCTTCTGCAGACTAAATAATCGTAATTCCCTCAGCCTCTCCTCATAAGTCATGTGCTCCAGCCCCCTAATCATTTTTCTTACCCTCTGCTGGACTCTTTCCAATTTTTCCACATCCTTCTTGTAGTGTGAGGCCCAAAACTGGACACAGTACTCCAGATGAGGCCTCACCAATGTCGAATAGAGGGGAATGATCACGTCCCTCAATCTGCTGGCAACAACCCTACTTATACAGCCCAAAATGCAGTTAGCCTTCTTGGCAACAAGGGCACACTGTTGACTCATATCCAGCTTCTCGTCCACTGTAACCTCTAGGTCCTTTTCTGCAGAACTGCTGCCTAGCCATTCGGTCCCTAGTCTGTAACAGTGAATGGGATTCTTCCGTCCTAAGTGCAGGACTCTGCACTTGTCCTTGTTGAACCTCATCAGATTTCTTTTGGCCCAATCCTCTAATTTGTCTAAAGGAGTCAAAGGGAGCTTGGTGAATCCCAATTTCTCACAAGTTCTGAGATATTTGATACAGAAGGACCATTCTCCATACAAATATATCACAGCCATTCCCTCTAGATGGTCTGCTCAGTACTATGGCTTTAGTCAAATAGCATGGTAACATCCTACTCTGACAAATGGCTCTTGCAGCTGGTATATTGCAAGACTGTGACACAATAACGACTGGAGAACTGTGAGTGATCAGTACTGCCCCTTTATATTAGCAGCAGCCAAAGAACAACATATGGGCTAGGATGAAAGGACCTAAAAAGATCTAGCCTATCGAATTTGTGAGAGAGAAAGGAAAGGAGAGAAATCTTCAAGTGCCCTCTTTCCCAGCTCTGCTTGATATCCACATGCAATTGGTATAGAAGCAAATGAAAGATTCCCAGGTCTCATTCAAGTGGGCCTAAAATGGGGATAGTAGCATCACAAATTCAAATTTTAAAAATCCTTTAGGGACCCATTAGTTATAGCACAGTGCAGGGTGTAGACCTCCCAAAACGGAACCCATCCCAGCCAAGACAGGCAAGTGAGGAAGACAGAGCTCTGTGAAGGAAAATATAAAATGCTGGGCTTTGGGAAAGGGCCATGCTATATGTTAATAGCATTCCTCGCCTTTAAAAACATCCCTGTGATTTAGCAAAGAACTGAAGCATATGCTTAACCCTAAGCATAAATTTGAATAGCCTATAAAGTCAATGGCAATATTCTCATGCTTAGAATTAAACACATGCTTAAGGACACAGTTGTGGAGGGCAGTCAAGGGTTGTTATCTGCCCCTACCTCCTTTACATGAGCTACCTACCTGTATCATTGTTAGTAGCATGCAGGGAGAGGTAGAGACAGCAGCTTCTGCAGGGCCCTTTCTCTCCCCTCCCACAGAAGTAGGGAGGGCCAGAGCCGCTCTGCCTTTCCAACATGCCAGCCAGCATGGAGGAGGAAACAATCTTCACCAGCGGTTCAGGGCTAGCGCAGATGACTAACCCCCTGGAGCTACTGGTGACAAAGGGAGGGCTCTGAGACACCATCTGCTCCCTGCTCTGCTCAATTATGTGTTCTCCCTTACTTGGGGCTTGGGGCAAAGCCAGAATTGTGCTCCCTGGATCAAATCCTGGCCCCATTTACGTCAGTGACTTCATTGGAACTTAGCTTGCACCATTAGTGCTTTGCTGAATCGCAGCCTCAAGCACCACAGTATCACAGGGATAAATCCATAAGGAAGGCTTGGAGGGAGAAAAAAGAAAAATATGGACAGAAACACTAGAAGTGATATCTAACAAGCAGCTATCACTTTCCAAATATTTTTCTTCTATTAATTTTAAGGGGGAAATCACTTGGTGGTAAATGGTGGATAAACTAAAACCAGCTGCACCATGCTAGGCAGCTGTCAGAAAGCCAGACAAATTCTCTGGATATATAGGAAGTCTGATTTTTAAATCAACTGAAGCTATTCCAGCACTATCAAAGTCACTGGTGAGAACATATTTAGAGTACTGAGTGTGATTTTGGAAAACTTATTACAGGAAGAATATTGCTAAGATTAAAAAGGTGCAGCAGATGACAACTAAAATGATTCAGGGTTTGGGAGGAATGAATTATATAGAAAGATGAGTCAGATTTGGCAAATACCTATTTTAAAATAAAAGGAAACTGGAAGGGCAGAGGGGAGGTCCCATGGAGGTATATATGATCCTGAGTGGGGAGTAACAGATTGATGGGATAAGATGCTTAACACAGTATCTAATTTACAACCCAGAGGTCATGGACTGAAATGGAGGAGGGAGCTAGTCCATAAACAATTCAGGAAGAATTTCTTTATACATAGGGTAATGAGAAAATAGTTTGATTGTTAACTTTGGCAGTTTGTTCTAAGCAGCGAACAACACCAATTCTGGAGGGGGAGACATTTTTGAAAAAGGAGCAAGCACAAGAGTATATACCACTGACCAGATTTTTGAGATTAGGTTAATGAGAAATAGGTTGATTTGTATTTCCTGAGTTTAAAAGGTCAGACCTCGATGGATCATAGTGTCTCTTCTTGACTGCTAATGTCCTTGTATGTGTCTGTTTTTTCATGTGTGTGTATGTTAAATAAACACAGCCACTCATCTGAATTTTAAAACAGTGCTAACATACTTGTCCGGTAGATCTCTAAGATATATTCCTTTTCATTTTATGTTTTTGTTTATGGGAAGGAATCAGAATTTATGTCTCACGGTTAGCACAGCCTCTGAAAACTGTTCCTATATTGCAAATGCCTTCAGTTTTTCATATGATATTGCTAGTTTTCAAACACCTTATAGAGTAAAAAATGTAAGAATTATTATACGGAAACAATATCAGTGGTCCTTTTTGGTTCTCAGCAGTGGCCATTTACACACATTTAAGAGGAAGATGTAAACCCCATAACATACCTAATTATATCACACTAGACCATGAAGGAAATTTTCATCCTGAATCCAACTAGCAATTTTGTAATTTTACACTAGGTAATGTAACTGCAGATGTTGTAATTATTCATATGTCTAATTTTTTTATTTCTACTAAGCTATTTCCTGCAGCAAAAATTCCATTATATATTGTGTAAGAAAATATTTCTTTTAATCTGTTTTACATTTCCTGCCATTTAGTTTCATTTAGTGCCCACTTGTTCATACAGTATAAGGAAGGGTAAATAGAGTGCTGGAACCAGCTTTCTCTGTACCATTCATTATTTCACATACACCTGTCATATCACCTCTTCTCGTTTCCAAAGTAAACAGCGCTACACTGAAATCCTGGTCCCATTGAAGTCAATGGGAGTTCTCATTGATTTTTATGGGGCCAGGATTTCACCCCTAATCTCTTGGGGCCTGAGCTAGACCACTGAAGTTAATGGCAAGATTTCCATTGGCTTCAATGGGTTTTGGATCAAGCCCTTAATTTGTCTTTATGTGGCCTGTACCACCCTTCTAATTATTTTGTTCCTTCTTTAGTTCTTTTTTATTAACATGAAATGCAGAATTTAGGAGGAGATCGTACCATCTATTTACATGATGCCTCTACAACATTTTCTGTATTATTCATTATACCTGTCTTAATACAGCCAAACATCTTATTGGCTGTTTTCACCCCATTGAGTAGTCCCCTACCCCACCTCATCACTCATCCAAAGGGCACCCGGTATGTCATGTCATGCATAAATATCATACTACACTGTTAGTAGGAAAGCAGGGTATCGAAGAGCAAGCACAGTGTAAAACAATGGATTAGTAAGAGTGCAAATCACATTTAAACCTCCACATCATCCAAGTTTCTATTTCATATTTTCTAAGCATTATTCAGGCCCAACAGATTATTAGCTACTCAGATTTTTATTTCTAACAACTTTATATCAAACATTTAAAGACTGATCTCCTTGCTAAGATGCTGTAACATTGTACAATATAATTACCTTAACACAGGCCCTGGATAATCATTAACTTCTTCGAACTTTCAATTGATCAGGTGCTCAAGTCATAATACAGTTTCCTGCTGGGAACAATGGCTGTTGAAAGACACACTCCGATTGACCAGCTGGGCTGTTTTGATGACATCACAACTGTGCACCAACTAAAACAATATCCCTGCACCCACTAAGTGAAATACGCCTTGCTGAGGTGGTGGAAGGAATGTTAATGAGGGGACAAAAACAGAACAGACAGCCGATAAAAGGGAGAATGGTATGGAGGGGAGAAAAGGAAGAATGAGGGAGAATAATGATAAATTTTCTCTGCACTATCAGTAGCATGTTGTGGCCTTTGCAGCCAATTTTAAGTGACTTGCAAGTATAAAAGCTAGACAGGCAGGCCCAGCGCTTCCACTAGGTGACCCTAGGTGGTTGCCTAGGGCGGCAGGATTTGGGGGGTGGCATTTTGCCGCCCTTGGCGGAAATTCGGCGGTGGGGGGGTCCTTCCACTCCGGGTCTTCGGCGGAAATTTGGCGGCGGGTCCTTCACTCACTCCGGGACCCGCCGCCGAAGTGCCCCGAAGACGCGGAGCAGAAGAACCCCCGCCGCCAAATGCTCAGAGGGGGAGCGCTGCTGCCTAGGGCGGCAAAAACTCTGGCGCCGCTCCTGTAGACAGGGAGCTGTTCAGTATGCCAAATTTAGGGCCCAGTTCTGCAAACCTGTAAACATGTGAGTAACTTCACTCATGTGAGTAGTTCCAGAATCTGGCCCCTACTTTTAATAAATAAACCTGAGGTGAAAGGGGCCACTGGGCCACACATTGCTGCTGATAGGGCAGCTAGGCTTCTGGGGTCCTAATGAACTAGAAAAAGAATACACAGGAGTTGGCTACTGGAGGCCTTTGGCCTCCTGCCTCATACACAGATAAGGCATGTTCACCTGGCTGTGGCTTATTGCCATATTTAGACCAGGGCCGGCTCTACTGTTTTCGCTGCCCCAAGCAGTGTGCCGAATTGCCACCGCGGATGGTGGGGGCAGTCCGTGTGCCGTTAGGGCGGCACGCGCATTTCCGCAGCGGCGGCAATTCGGCGGCAGCTTCTGTCTTAAGCCGGAAGACAGAAGCTGCGCCGTCGCGGACAGCTGAAGATAGAAGCTGCCACCGAATTGCCGCCGCCGTGGAAACGCACATGCCGCCCTAACAGCGCACGGACTGCCCCCGCCATCCGTGGCGGCAATTCGGCACACTACTTGGGGGCAAAAACACACGGACGGCCGCCCCTTGCAGCTTGCTGCCCCAAGCACCTGCTTGGAATGCTGGTGCCTGGAGCCGGCCCTGATTTAGACACCCCATTCTACTCCTCATTGGCAACAGCTGCATGGGAGAAATGAGAACAATTTTCTATGTACTAGGCACTGTATAGGTGCATTGTATAAGATTCTTTCAGTAAAGATCCTCAATCCCTACAAAGATTCTGCTTCCCCCTTCATTTACTTGTGTAGCTCTCACCAGAGCATCTACACAGGCCAAATTCATCTACTGAAGTCACTGCTGTTACACCAGGGATGAATATCAGCCATCCTCTATTGAGAAATCCTATAGAATTTAATAGAGATGAACCCATTCAGATTCTGTAGAAATTATCCTAAAAAAGTATGGAATGTAAAGGAGAATTATATCTTTTCTATTGTTTTTTTAAATCCATCCTGTTGAATTCAGTAGTAGACACAGAAGTCTCCACTAAATTCTAAAAGAAGGTTAAAAAAATAATCAAAAGGCTATCATTTTCTGTTTAATTCTATTGGACCTTTACATGAAGGACCGAGGGAGACGTCTATATTTTAAATGCCCTTTCCCTTTTTTAAGCCACTATGTCAGTTTGTTTTTATATTTCCGTTCAAGAGTCTGTCACTGAGCACACTTAGCAAAACTGTTGCTAATCCCTAGCCCCATCCATACTGGTAATTGCAGTTAAACATGATTCTCAGGCGGTTCCTTTGGGCAATATGGTTGAGGTCTAACTGATTTCAATGAGCTCTGAATGCACCCAATGGTCTGCTTGCAGGACTGGGCCCATTTTAGGATCATTGAGCTCTGGCTTCTTCAAGGACCTGGGTTAAACTTTAATTTAGGATATTTTGGTCTGGGATACAAGTGAAACAAAACTTGCCTGAATTCTCTTATGGAATTACAACCCAGGGCTTTTTTGTGTGCGTGTGTGTGTGCTCTCCCATCAGTAAACAATGTAACTGTGATCAGCTTAAACATTAAAACAGAAGCAGCAACAACTCTCCAGCTTTGCTTTGTAACCTTTATATTTTAGGTTACCCATTCTATATTTTATCAACAAAGGATATTTTTTAACAGAGGAGGGCAAAATACATAACAGAATTAGAATAGTACAATATAAAACAGAGTAAAACAGATACAGTGAATTGTTTCTTCCTGTGTTTGATTAGTAAATTACACCATTAGTAGCATACGTGCTAAATGATTAGGAGTTTTTAATTCTATACTTTTAACCAGAGTACATCACCACACTTTGAAAAAAAACATTAGTTCCACATACATATGTAATTTGTGTAGTCACTTCAATAAAACTGTAGTAATCTTGGATTAGGGCAAATTGCTCGCTCGCACTCTAATGACCTATGGTCTGTTTTTATCCTGGAATTACAACAGGCCGTAACTTGTTTGTAGCCATAGAATTTGTGTTTATGCACAGACTTGCCATAGCACTCTTGAAGGCTTTTTAGAATGAATATAGATGTGGCCTCATTCATACTTTATCACATATTCAGAAGATTGTCCTTTTTTAGAGCCTGTAATCAAAATCAGAAAACTTCTATACACTTAAAAGTGTTTTTCTAAGTCTTCATGGGACGATTAAGCCTTATGTCTGGCGGTGAGCAAATAAATTAGCATTCTAGTACTAAGTGCTCTTAAAATAGCTTTGCTATAGATCTATCAATTGTTTATATTTCTTGAATAAGCTTGAAACAAAGAAAGCCTTTTTGTAACGGTTTATGAGCATTTTTCCATGAAGCAGGAGTCAAACAAAAGATCAAAGCAATCCATAAAAATAATAAAAAAAACCTTGACAAAATGATCAGCATATTTTAGGTGGGAAAATCTATTTGGGGCAATTTAGAAAAATGCTTTTATGGCTTTTTAATAAAAAATGAATTACTCAATCCCGGTAGACATAGTATCTTAATATTAGTTTCAGCTTTATAAGGAAGCTGATATTGTAATATTTTAGCAGCCACATTGTAGCCTGGTATGAAAGGGGCTGCAGTAGTAATGGAGAAACCTATCTTCTAAGTGCTATTAGAATAAGGTAAATTTTTGGGGAGAAATCCTGGCCTTATTGAAATCAATGAGAGTTTGACTTCAACAGGGCCAGGATCTCATCTTGCCTGTGGTACACAGGTATATGTATTCCAATAGGTTGCACTAAGCCTCTTTGAGAAAAGACAACCTAATACCTATTACTAATGGTGCAATCGCACCCATGCAGAACACCTTTGACTATGATGACTATGATACAGGTGAAGGAATCTGCTGGTATGGCTCACTTGCAGAATCAGGGCCTTAGCTGAGATCCCCAAGCCCACATCATTTGAGATGCAATCGTAGCTTAAACCTGAAGTTGCAGAAATGGAATCTACTTGTTCATTTAAGTCCACCAGGCATCATGAATTCCATTTTAGGAATTTTTCTGATTAATTCTTGGGATAGGTTAGGAATGCATTTTTATCATTGGTGATATGATCATTTAAAAACAAGACGAAGAAAATGATAAGCCATGAAAGTGAGGCTTTAAAATCAAAGCACTAAATTCTTATCTTAAACCAGTATAGCTTTACTGCAGCCAAGATACTCCAGTTTTATGCTGGCAGAGGCAGAGAGCAGCATTTGGCCAAATGGTCTCTAGTATGTATTTGATATAAAGTCTTTGTTGTGGACATATGTAGTGTGTCTCATGTGGTGGCTATGGTTAACATTTTCAAAAGCACCTAAATGACTTAGGAACCTAAGTCCTGTGAGATTTAGGCTTCTAAATCATTTAGGCACTTTTGCAAATTGTACCCTTAATCTCAGTAAATACATTTCAATAATTGATTGATAGTTAAACAACATTTAAACAATTGGAATCCCTTGACTTAACAAAGCTGCTATTTTGTATTAAATAAATACTGTTTACTAGCCACTATTACACTTATGAATACGAGTAGCTACTTAGGCAAGTATTCTCTCACATGGGTAACGCTTGCAGGATTGGGACCTTAAGCCTCATTTTAGCACAGCATTGAAGCATGTTCTTAGGTTTATCCCTATTCAGTAAATCAAGTAAATCAGTTAAGCAAGTGTTTAAGTTCTTTGCTGAATAGGTCTGGACTGCTGAGTCAAGGTGCTAGTGACATTTAGAGAAGGTCTGACTCATAGCTGGAAAGCCTCAACAAATCTGTTTGTAAACTGATTGTCGTTGATCTACAATACCTGTTTAATGCCTGGGCAGAGCTAAGTTGACTGCATATTTAAGAACTATAAAAGGTGCTAAAGAACTACCAAGAAATACTTTATCATGAATAAACAACTGAGAAATATGTTGCTAAACAGTGTCCAATTAACACCCCTATGTTGTAATGAAAAAACTGCTTAAAACTAATATTATGTTGTCAAGTAATATCATGTCAGCTTTCAAGAAGAAAACGGATAATGTTTCTGGTATTTTTAAAAAAGAAACGGGGATCAGAATAAAGCTTGAACATTGAACCACACAAATATTTTTTAAAAAGAAAAAAATGAATACACACTGGCATTGTCTTCACTTGGGAATAAGTGGAGGCAGTGGCCTTCATTAACCAATCCATAGCCAGCAATCTGTGTCTAGCTGTACCAGTACTGTGTAGATAAGGGCATGCTGGGGGTTGGGCCAATTGAGATAATCATGATTTACCCCAACTACAACTAGGAATAAACCTTAATTAGCCCAATCAGTGCAAGTCCCTCCATGTCCCTGTCAATAGTTAGACCCCAGTCTTGCAATTAATAGCACTAGGACAAACTGCTGCTATCAACGGGAGGACTTGGGCCTTCAGGGTTAACAATGGTACAGCTACACTGTATGTGGGCACTCACATCAGAGTCAGGGTAAAGCCCCAGTGTAGACAAGGCCTTTGCTGGGGACTGTTGTATTTTTTAAAAATATACCGTAATATTTGTAAAATACTTCCCAACAATCATGTTTGCAGTATTTATGACAGGCAACCTTACCTTTCCTCTCCGCATGACAATATAATTCTAAAATAAATATTGTCAGTTTGTCCCTTCATTATAACCTCATATATCCTCTTCCACATCCCAGAGCCATTCACTAGGATCATAAGTGTAAACAGCTTGTGACGTAAGAATTCCAGACTATAAAGCTCATTTGTAGACACTTTGCAGCATATGTCGTTTATTAGGGTTTCCATTAAAAAGTATTCTGTTACCATACTTTACAACCATAAAAGAGTAAATAATTGCAAATGATTACTTGATAGGAGACTTCTGTTTTAAATGGAGCTTGGAAATATGTAGGAAATCAGTGACAAAAATGTACCTCATTGACCCATTGCTGGGCATGTCTTTTTAACTCTCATTTCAAAAGAGATACCACTCCCTCAGGGTGGTTTTTTTTAATGAGGAAAATATTGTTTTTGTTTTTCTGTATATTATTAATGTTGTCCATAGTAGACTCACTTGTCCCATTTATTTATGACATCAGAGGCCTTGAGCCTGCAATGAGCTCTGTGCAGAAAGACCCCACTAACCACAAGTCACCCAAGCTGAGCTACTGCAGAGCCACTGCCAGGATTTTAATACCAACAAGTCCTGCACATTTATATTCTTGCTCTTCATACAATATGTCGGGATTTTAAAACAAAAATTTAAACTCAATAGCCTTGCAGATAAAAATGTTTATACTTTTGCAGGTTTCCTTCTTCTCTGTTAAGTTCCCCAATTTCACTAACTTAGATGCAGCTGTTTTTATTTTTGGTTGAGGAAATATGCTAAAAGTTGGTAAGTTTAACTAACAGGTATAACAAAAGAGTGGCGACAATTAGAGCTGGTCCAAAAATCTCAAACTTCAACTTTTTTAGATGAACAAAAGGGACACACTTTTGGTGAAAATGTTCATGAAAAAGTCAACCCATTTTTACATCAGCTATAGAGCTGGTCAAAACATTTCCAATTGTGAATGTTTTTGATGAAAAAAGGAGACAAATTTTTCATGAACATTGTGACATACTTTTATTTTTCTATTTTTCAATCAGTCCTCGTGATAATGGAGGTACTGTATCATAACACTGGTACCTTACTCAACCCTCCATCGTGATTTTTTTTTACACTTGATTGTGTCACAATCACACACCTCACTACTTGCTTTACTGGTATAAAACATGAGGGAGAATAGGTAGATAAACAGACAGAGAGACCTGACTAAGTATCAAATTAGACCCTTGGATACGAGCCCAGGATTCACTGTGACTTCAATGCATGCACCTATCCACAGGCAGAATTTGTCCCTCCAAAAATTATTCTGTACGGAGGCAGGAGTTTTACCTCAGCTTTATGCATCTTACTGAATAAAGTCCCAAACATACAAACATGCAATGAATAACTTTGTACACATGAACAATCCCATTGAGTTCAAACGGACTACTTATGTACTAAAGATACTCATGTATGTAAATGTTCACAGGACTAGAGCTCATGTTAAGCCTTTACTGAGCTAATCAAAATATCCCTTCAATCCAAGTACTATAGATTATTAGTTTAAATGTGATAATTATATAGTTTCATCACCTACACTATTTGATGGTGAAGATATATATAGCAGAAATATGCTACATCATTATCATTTTACTATATGACGATTGCATAGTAGCTGCTGACATTTTCTTCACTTACCATTGTTATGATGTGTAATGGTTACATTCTGTAGCCCTACAATTTAAAGACATTTTTTTTTAAAATTAGAAACCCACTGCTTATAGCTGGCATCGAAATCCACATTTCAGCAAATAATTAGCACGTCAAATATTTGTAAACCTAGACATATTATTTCATAGGAGGCCAACACCAAAACACCATTTTACTACACCAAATAAAAGTAATGCACATAAAGGGCCCAGTTCTGCTCCTATTGGAACCAAAACTCCCACAGTTTTCAACAGTCAGCCAGATCAGGTCCAAAATGCAGGCTTTAGATATACCATGAAATATTGACTGTCTGGAATTTATTATGAAGTAGAAATGCCACCAAACTGGAAATTTCACATATGAAAAAGAAATCACATTGTGCTTTTATCCTGATAGGCTGGAAATGATGTAACAGAAACATTATGATTTATAACAAATTTATAAGCTATGCAGGCAGGCCATTCCCAAGGGACATATGTGGTAAATGAAGAATACCAGTGGCAAATAGAATTTACATCAAAGCAATCCAGCAAACCTCAAACACTTATTACTCTATTCATGACCTTTGTTAGTACACAGAGGTAGAATACAGCTTAACATGTCAGCATTTATCTAAAACGAAACATTTCTGTTTAAATGATTACTGAAAATGAGATGAAAACTTTATAACTATTCAAGATACATTTTTATCATTATGCTCCGTTGCCTATAAATCCTGAAGAAAGTTGATTAAATCAACACCATTAAAAATATTGGGTTGCTTAGCTAATAGAGTTTAAATCTTCCACCTCAGGGATCACGATTTGAGCATAATTAAGTTCTGTGATTGTGGTCTCAGTTCAGGTTTTTGTGGACACTAGCCCACATGACAAAGAGCAGCATATAATTAATCAGAAATGGTAATCACTCTGCTGAGCAGAGACCCAGAATAATAAAGCTAGCACTGAGACTAAATTACTTCACACCATAGAAGTTGGTGGCATACAGAGTGTACAAATGGAGGTAGTAATCTTTATAAAGCTCAGGGGGAAAATGTCCTATTATTCTGCACACCAAATTATGCTTTACCAGGCTTGACCACTGTAGAAATAATAAATAATAATAATAGGAATGTAAATCTTTTATTTGTATCACAATAACACCCAGAGGCCAAGATCAGGGCCCCATTGGGCTAGGTATCATACAAACAGGTCGCGAGAGACAGTCTCTATCTGAATGAGCTTATAAGACATACAGAGTGGGAAGAAAAACAGGCATAAAGAATCCAAGGTCACACAGCAGGTTGGGGTGGAGATAGGAATAGCAAACAGGTCTCCTGACTGACACACCACTACTCCATTCCCTGGACCACGCTGCCTCTCTCACTGCTAATTAATTAAAGCTTTTATATTGCCTTTTTCACACTGCCTTTCTACCAACACTAATGTATTAGAGCTTTATGAGTACTGCATTTACCCAGAATCATTTATGTCCTGTCCATGATTTCTCATTACGAAGAGGGTTTGGCTCCTTCCAGAGATTGCTCTGAGCCCCTGACTTAGCATCAGTGAATCTGGGACTTCTTGTTTTCATGGCACTCTAAATATGGACAAATGTTGATCACCTCACTCATGCTGCACCCTACACAGGCTCAAGTGATCGTACCCCCCCACCACCACCACCACCATTTATCTATACATAGAATAGGAGTTATTTCTTCTAACAATTGCAGACTTCAGAGAAGTCACCACTGGAAGGAGAAATCTCGGGTGATTAACTTTTTCGAGGCTTGTCTGAGGATTAGCACCCCACTAAAAAAGTGCAAACATCCAAATATTAAATTAAATAAAAATGTGGCTTAATGGCAATAAAATAAGGGCCAGCTTCTTACACTGTTACTCAAACTTAATAATATGTTAGGGTGGGATTTTCAAGAGTGTCTATGTAATTTAGCATCACATGTTTCTTTGGAAATCAATGGGACTTGTACTCTGAAATCACTAAAGCACTTCAGAAAATCCCATCCTGGCTCTGTGACTAGTTCCATGGATTGCAGTGGGGCTGTTTGTGGAGGAAGGTCTTAGTCGGTGTGAGTAAGAATGTCAGACTCTGACCCCAACAATGGAGATTAATTTTATGCATCTATCTGTGATTTATAACAACATATGAAAGGCATCATCAGCTACTCTGCGTGGGAATGCAATGGAATTTCTGATCAGATGATCAAAGACCTCCCAGCCTGTGACAAAATTAGGCAAAATTAGGAATAAAAATTATGGGCTAGATCTTCAGCTGTAGCTTCATTGACTTCAATGGAATTACTCTGATTTACAGCAGCTGAAGAGATAGACCAGGTTGCCATTGGCCAGCCCAGTACAGGCCAATGGAAGTATCTGAAACCTGCACATGAGTTGATATGTCTTAAACATGGTATAAAGCTGGTATTTTCAGCAAAAACAGTCAAAAAATGGCATTTTTTATGTGTTTATGTATTTATTTAATTACAGGAAAATGTATGTATTTTCACTGAAAAAAGAAAGAGAGTGGGTGGGTGGGTTTGGGTTGATTTTTTGTTTTGGTTGGGTGGTTGGTTATCTTTTTTAACAACAACAAAAATTCTTTGCTTTTTTCAGTTTTTGAAAACCTGGAAAATTTCCAATGAAATGAAAATATTCTGCCAGAAATTTTCATCACCAGCTTTACTGAACAATCCTTGACCTTTTAGTGTTGGTGTCTGTCAATTAGGCAAATACATTAAAGAAAACAAATGTTAAGAAGACCTTTACTTTTTCCCAGATATGCTGCAGACCTTTGGCTGAGTCTCAGCTGAATAGTTTGAGAATTCTCACTGCTTAGTGGAGCAGCACAGAGCCAAGAGGCCCAACAAAACCCTTCCTTCATCTGCAGATGAGTGGACTATCAGTACATAGAGCCGTCTTGGGGTCTGGGAGGCAAAAACTATTAAATCTAAGATTCAAAGCCAGATCTCACACTTGGAAATGCAATGCGCTAAATGTAGGCCACCAAGACAATCCATGCCATTTCTTTAATATTCAGTCACCCAGCTGCAGTGAGAATAATTTTTAAAACCTCAGGAAAACATTGGTGTATTTATCTCAAATTAAATCCACAAAGAAAAAGAAGGATGCTACAAGGGTAAACTATTCAAACAACTTATAATGTTGGATGTCAAACAATAGCATATTGTAAATAATACCAAGAAAGGCCTACTCTTATAGCAAAATTTAGAGAAAACATATGATAACAATAAAAATTATTTCCACAACCCTTTCACCACTTGTTCTTAGTGAGAACGATAAGAAATAGTCCTGCTCTACATTTTTTTAAGAAATAGCTCTCCCAAATTATGCATTACAAAAGAACAGCTGTATGTATTGCGCCTCTATTGTGTGTCATAGGTTATTGTTTTTCTGGAACATGAATTGTATTATTAGCCCAAGTTTGCAAACTTCACTATGGCTCATGTGGAACCGGTCTGAAGGGGCTATTTCTAGCGCTGAGTTCTACAAGAATTAAGGAAGTGGTTCCGTTTTTATTCCATTCATCTCCCCAGTGAACACAAAAGTTCCAATTTAATTTATTTAAATTAACACTGGGTTAGACCATTAACTAATATACATTCATTAAAGTTCATCATCAGATCATGACCTTTGAAGTATTGCCAGGTGTATGTATGTTGTTATGTCAGTTGCATTTTATTTCAGAATTCTATACTCTCGCTTATATTTTAGAGCATGGGTTGATTCATAGCAATACCCCTGTAGTCAAATTTGTGAAAGATAGATTTTTGGAAATGCTCTTTTGTACTTACGGAAGCCATGCAGGATCTCTTTCAGCGGAATCACTGAATAGTAATAATACAATATATTGCTGTAGTAGTTTTGGGCCGAGGTTCGGCCTCAGCAGGGCTGTGGGGTATCCCACCGCCTTGCTCTGGTCCGGCGGCAGTCGGGGACCACAGACCCACAGTTAGGGGCTCAGGCCCGTAAGCAGGGGCTGATCCAAGAGGTCCGAACCCAGGCCCTTAAGCAAGACCTGAGGCAAAGTCTATAGCAGCGCAGGCCTTAAGTCAGGGCAGGGCAGTAATCAAATAGTCAATCAGAGGCCCAGGCCCTTAAGCAGGGGCTGGGTCAGTGGCAAATAGTCAATCAGAGGCCCACGCCCTTAAGCAGGGGCTGGGTCAGGGTTTGTAGCAGCCCAGGCCCTAGGTCAGGGCGGGGCAGCAAGCAAATAGTCAGAAACCCAGCCTCTCTAGGCCAGGGAAAAAGGGGGAGTCTGCCACCCAAGGAGTGGGTGGCAGGGGGGTCACAGGCCCTCCCACTCCACTGCGTCCCAGCCCGGGGCCCTAGCAGCGGCGGAAACTCGCTGCTGTCAGTGGGGATCCTGGTTGCAACACACTGACATCGGCTCTGGCAGTGCAGCAGCCAGACTGGGGTCGGCTGCTCCCGGGCTACTTCCACACTCTCCCTTGTATGGTACCTGGGCTGTCCTAGTGTCCTCAGTGCTCTCGACCAGCATCGGCTCCTGAGGGTACCGGGCGAAGGGAAGGCTCGGCTCCTCCTCGGGGTAGCTGGCACGGGGCAGGCTTGGCTCCTCCTCGGGGTAGCTGGCACGAGGCAGGCTTGGCTCCTCCTCGGGGTAGCTAGCACGGGGCAGGCTTGGCCAGTCCTCCTCAGGGTAGCGGGCGAGGGGTAGGCCCGGCAGGCCTGGTAAGTCAGCAGGCCAGTTGCGGCCTGCGGCTGTCTCCCAAGTGGAAGCTCGGCCAGAGACATCTGCTCTCTCCGCCGGCGTGGGCTCCACTGAGCTCCGCAAGCGGGCTTTTATACTTCCGGGTTGGCACCGTGACCTCTGAGGGGCGGGCACCGGACCCGGTGGCTCCACCCATGTCGGTATTAGGGGAGGTTCGGCCCTCAGCGGGGCTGTGGGGTATCCCACTGCCTCGCTACAATTGCACATATGTGTCTTTCATCAGAGGATCTCAGAGCAGTTTGCAAACATTAATTATTTAAGCCTCACTGCACACCTATAAGGTAGGTAAAAATTTATTTGTTCAAATGGCTAAACTGACGGACAGAGTGTTTAAATGACTTTCTCAAGATCATATGGTGAGCCAGTAGCAGAGCTTGAAATAAAATCAGCAATAACCCTACCTACTAGATTACTTTGGCCTCCTCATTTCCTGGAGCTGAGTTTCATTATGTCTGGCTCTACAATTCCCCCCCTTTTTAAAGAGAGAACTAGAATGGACTATAGGATTTTTATGGAATATGAGATATTTTTACCAAACCCCTAAAAGCTATATTCTTTTAAAAGAAGGAGATTCTGTGTCAAAAAGCTGTACTGCCATGCTTGCCTCTTCTTTCTTCCTCCCTCCCTCCCTCCCCTCCCCCCCCCGCATTATGGAGACTTTTATGTTTTTTTCTGCTTTTATCAATCTCTATCATTGCTGGGAAATGGCTTTTTTAAAATGAGGTTATGCTCTCAAAGAGTTGTGTTTTTGGCTTAGTGGGAGAGCAACAAAGACATGGGTCATCATCCTTTTATAGCTCAGCTTTTCCTTTCATTTTCCTCTCTCTCTCTCTCTCTCTCTCTCTCCCCCCCCTCCCCCCTTTCTCTCCAGTTATCTGGGGCTGGGGAGAGCTAGGAATTCTGCAATTCATTTTGTAACATTTTTTCTACCTTCCCCATTTGTTTAAGGTTTTTGAGCTTCAAATCAAAGCCACACACTTCCAAATGGCCAGATTTAAGTGCCTCCTAGTTCTTCCCTTTCTAAGGTGGAGCCTGGTTAAGGAATCTTAGTAAAACTGGGCTCTTTTACTGTTTTATTTTTAAATTTACGGCAGATAAAGTGTCAATTCTTCTTCTATTGTAAATCAAGAGACCTCTGTCTTTGGAATTAACTCCAAATAGTTGGTCTGGACATGAACTTCACAGTGAGTCCCTCCTCCATCCTGGCTGACATTTTCCCATTAATTTCTCTTTCCCTTTCATCCATTTATTGGCTGATGAGACTATAAATACACTTCATCTGCTTTTACTTTGCTTTTTAAGGATAAACCAATACCCAACATGTTGTCTTGATTATGTCCAAAAGCAAAAGCTTTGCATGTTTCTAAGTAGCAGCGATAGCTTGAAACTTGACATTTTGTTAATTGTGTCAAATTGGATTTTCAATGGGTCATTTTGTCGTACATCTAAAACGCAAATGGCATCATGCAGAAGAAATGCCATATTTGAAAGGAGTGCAGGTCAGGATTATATGGGCAAACAATAAAAAAAGATCTGGTGATTGATCCCATGATGCGATACAATTTCCCTCCTTCCTACCACTCCAACCACCCCAGACCTCTGCCTCTGCTCAGCCTTTCCTACTCCTAAACAACGTATAAACAACCTTTCCTTTTTGAGAGGTGCATTCAGCTGTAACCACAGTCTGTCCCTGTGCTGCTTTTCCCTTCCTGAAGAATATGCTTCATTCCCCTTGACCTCAGCATAGACCTTCCCCATAGTGCTAGGCATTGTGCAGGCTTCCTAAACTCTTTAAAACTAACAGTCTTGTGTGAATGTGTGTTGTGGATTAGCGCAATCAGTTACAGAATAGCCACAGTGTTCATATTTATTCTGGGGACAATTTTCAAAGGCACAAAGGACACCCAATTCCCATTATTGGTATTATTATTTATTATTTGTATTCTGGTAGCACCTAAAAGCCCTAATCGTCGACCAGGACCCAATGTGCTACATGCTGTACAAAGACAGAACAAAGAGAAGACACTTCCCTCCCCCATAGAATTTACTTACAAGCTAAGTAGAAGGCAAGAGACAACAAATGGAGGCAGACAGACAGATTGGGGAGGACAAGAAAATGAGTTAATATTAATCAGCATGATCAGCCGTGGTCTGTGCATACCAGCTGCCAAACCATTGTTCAGTTTTTTTCAGGTATCATGGCAAAGAAGAGTTTTAAAGAGGGATCTGAAGGACCATGAGGTAGCTTTGAGGATGTTTATTGGGAGCTCCTCTCAAGCGTGAGGGAAGGCAAAAATGCAAATCCCATTGATTTCCAGTGAGAGATGGGTGACTAATTGTCCTGTGTGCCTTTGAAAATCCCCCTCAGAATAAATATACACATATAAATATAAGTTAGCTGAATCCTACAACCACAGGAATGCTAACATATATTCTGCTCTCATAGAATTACTACAGAACTAATTTTCTTTCTTTCTTTCTTTCTTTCTTTCTTTCTAGAAGTAGTATGGAATTAACTGTTATGAAACAAGAAACATAAATGCTATTGTATGTTATTCATAAGAATTTCAACAAAGATTTAAATTTAAAAACTGGCCTGCTTTTAACATTGATTACTACAGCCGTTAACAAAAATGTTTTTAAAAATGGCTACATTTTAGATTAGTTTTCCATTTTTAAAACATTTTTGAACAGGTAAGAATATAAGAAAGGCTATATTGGGCCAGAACAATGGTCCATCTAGCCCAGTATCCTGTCTCCTTATAGTGGCCAGTGTCAGATGTATTAGAGGGAAAGAATAGAACAGGGCAATTTTGAGTGAGTACCTCCTCTGTTGTCCAGTCCCAGCTTCTGGCAGTTTGAGGTTTAGGGACCATGGTATCCCTGACCATCTTGGCTAATAGCCACTGATGGATCTATTCTCCATGGATTTATTTAGTTCTTTTTTGAACCCTGTTTTAGACTTGGCCTTCACAACATCCTCTGGCAATGACTTCCCTCAGTTGACTGTGCATTGAGTGAAGAAATACTTCCTTTTTGTTTGTTTTAAACCTGCTGCCTATTAATTTAATTGGGTGATCCCTAATTCCTATGGTATGTGAAGGGGTAAATAACATTTCCCTATTCAATTTCTCAATACCTTTCCTGATTTTATAGATATCTATCATAACCCCTCCCCCACCCCCCACCCCCAGTTGTCTCTTTTGTAAACTGAACAATCCGAGTCTTTTTAATCTCTCCTTGTATGGAAGCTGTTCCATACTCCTAATCATTTATGTTTCCCTTCTCTGTATCTTTTCCAGTCTCTCTATATATTTTTTGAGTTGGGACCACCAGAACTGCATGCCATATACAAGGCATGGCTGTACCATGGATTTATACAGTGGCATTATGATATTTTCTATCTCCTTAGTTACCCCTTTCCTAGTGGTTTCTAACATTCTGTTAGCTTTTTTGACTGCCACTGCACATTGAGTGGATGTTTTCAGAGAACTGTCCATGAGAACTCCAAGATCTCTTTCTTGAGTGGTAATAGCTAATTTAGAACTCATCATTTGATATGTATAGTTGGGAGTAAGTTTTCCAATGTGCATTACTTTGCATTTATAAACATTGAATTTCATCTGCCATTTTGTTGCCCGGTCACCCAGTTCATGAGATCTCTTTGTAATTCTTCACAGTCAGTTTGGACTTAACTACTATGAGTAATTTTGTAGTGTCTGCAAACTTTGGTACCTCACTGTTCACCCTCTTTTCCAGATCATCAATTAATATGTTGAACAGCATAGGTCCCAGTACAGATCCTTGAGGTACCCCACTATTTACCTCTCTCCATTGTGAACATTGACCTTTTATTTCCAATCTTTTAACCAATTATTGATCCATGAGAGGACCTTCACTCTTATCCCATGACTTCTCAGTTTGCTCAAGAGCCTTTGGTGAGGGACTTGTCAAAGGCTTTCTGAAAGTCAAACTACATTATGTCAGCTGGAGCACCCTTGTCCACATGCTTATTGAAAAGCTCAAAGAATTCTAATAGATTGGTGAATCATGATTTCCCTATACAACAGCCATGTTGATTCTTTCCCAACATATCATGTTTATCTATGTGCCTTTTCTGTTCTTTATTATAGATTCAACCAATTTGCCTGGAACTGAAGTCTGGACATTTTTTTAAAAAATTGGTGTTATATTAGCTACCCTCCAGTAATCTGATACAGAAGCTGATTTAAGCGACAGGTTACATACCACAGTTAGTAGTGCTGCAATTTCATATCTGAGTTCAGAACTCTTGGGTGAATACCATCTGGTCCTGGTGACTTATTACTGTTTATCAATTTGTTCTAAAACCTCCTTTAATGACACCTCAATCAGGGACAGTGCCTCAGATTTGTCATCTAAAAACAATGACTCAGATGGGATTTCTTCCACATCCTCTTCAGTGAAGTCTGATGCAGAGAATTAATTTAACTGTCTTCCTTAAGTGTTCCTTTAGCATCTTGATTGTGCAATGGCCCCACTGATTATTTGCAGGCGTAATGCTTCTAATGTATTTTTTTTAATTGCTGTTAATTCTTGTGACCGTAGCTAGTTGCTGTTCAGATTTTTTGGGGGGGGGGGGGCTGCCTTATTATACTTTTACACTTGACTTGCGAGAGTTTATGCTCCTTCTCTATCCTTCACTAAGATTTGACTTCCAATTTTTAAAGGATGCCATTTTGCCTCTAACCAGGGCCGGCTCCAGGCACCAGCCCACCAAGCTTGTGCTTGGGGCGGCACCTGGAGGGGGGTGGCGCGGTACGGCGCTCCGGCTTCAGCCGCCGGGGAGAGCGGGGCCACGGCTGGGCTCGCCGCCCTCCCCGCGGCGCTCTGGCCGCTGGGGAGAACGGAGCCCTGGCCGGGCACTCCGTCCTCCTCCCAGGGCTCCGGCTGCCCTCCCCCCGGGGAGAGCGGAGCCCCGGCCGGGGCTCGCTGCCCTCCCCCCGGTGCTCTGACTGCCGGGGGGAGCGGAGCCCTGGCCGGGCACTCCACCCTCCCCCCGGCGCTCCTCCCAAGGCTCCGGCTGCCCTCCCCCCTGGCCGCCGGGGAGAGCGGATCCCCGGCCGGGGCTTGCCGCCCTCCCCCCGGGGCTCCGGCCGCCCTCCCCCCCCCCCCCGCGCCCTCCCCTGCCGCGCTGGGGGGGGGGAGGGGCGGCCGGAGGCTTTTTTGCCTGGGGCGGCAAAAAAGCCAGAGCTGGCCCTGCCTCTAACTGCCTCTTTTACTCTGCTGTTCAGCCATGGCAGCATTTTTTGGCCTTCTTATTGTTTTTTTTCTATGTTGTTTGAGCCTCTATTATGGTGTTTTTAAATAGTCTCCTTGCAGTTTGCAGGCATATCACCCATGCGATTATTCCTTTTCATTTTCATTTAACTAGCTTACTCATTTTTTGTAGTTCCTCTTTTTTAAGTTAAATGCTACTGTGGTTGGTTTCTTTGGAATTTTTCCCCTCCAAGGATGTTAAACTTAATTACATTATAGTAGCTATTGCCAAATGGTTCAGCTATGTTCACCTCATGCACCAGATCCTGTGCTCCATTTAATATTAAATCAAGAATTGCTCTACCCTTGTGGGTTTCAGGACAAGCTGCTCCAGAAAGCAGTCATTAATGTTATCTGCAAATTTTATCTCTGCATCCTGTCCTGAGGTGACATATGACTAGTCAATATGAGGATAGTAGAATTCGCCCATTATTATTGCATTTTCTGCCTTTGTAGCCTGTCTAATCTCCTTGAGGATTACACAATTACTGTCACCATCCTGGTCAGGTGAACAATAGTATATTCCTACTGCTATACTCTTATTGTTCGAGCATGGAATTTCTATCACAGAGGTTTTGTGGTACAGTTTGATTCATTTAAGATTTTTACTTTATTTGACTCTGCTTTCTTTCACATATAATGCCACTCCTGCTCCAGCATGACTCACTCTGTTGCTGTAATATATTTTGTACAGTGATATTACCGTGTTCCATTGATTATCTTCATTCCACCAAGATTCCATGATGTCTATTCTATCAACAGCCTCATTTAATACCAGCCACTCTAGTTCATCCAGCTTAGTATTTAGACATCTAGCATTGGTACACAAGCACTTGTAAATTTTGTCAATATTGAGTTGTTTGCCTTCATGTGTTATCTTTAAATGAGACTCTCTTATGTTTGACTGTTCCTCACTAGCTCCCACCTGTACTTTACCAACTTTTTTCTGTCCTCTTTACTGGGATATGGAATTCCCACTTTAATAAATTCATCCCTAAGGGATGATTCTGCTCAAACCATGTGGTCCTCTGCACTTCTTGGCTTTCCCCTGCCCTTAGTTTAAAAAGGCATTTTGTTTGGTTTATAGACTGTCTTTGCCCTACAAACTGGTTTAACAGATACAGTTATTTGAATCACCGGCTAGCAAAGAGTTGCAGAGAGTTTTTGCTTGAAACAGATGAAGGGCCAGAGCCTGCAAACACTTACACATCTGAGTAGCTTTACTCATGTGAGTAGTAGATCACTCAAATGAACTACCTACAAGAGTAATGTCACTCATATGTCAGTGTTTGCAGGCTTAGGAACTGATCAAAAGCCCAGTGAAGGCAATGGAAATAGTCCCATTGATTCCAACGGGCTTTCGATCGCGCCCTTAAGTTGCATAAAAACTCAGCTCTTTGCAGCATAGTTATTAGCTAAGAAGGCAGAGTTATGATATAACCAACCATCAGTGAGGTTTATAATGGAAAGAGCAACTCAGCCTTCACTACAGTGGTGATGCTGTGTGCTGATGTAATAAAAGGATGCAACACATCCTCTTTTAACAGTGCAAGTGTCTTTGCTCTGTTGTGAGTTAGCAGCATGTGACCAAGCTGCTGCTGAGATCTTGCCTGTAAATTCTATCAAACGTGAAGTCGGGTGCTAAGAGCTTCAAGGAAATAGTAGGAACGTTGCCCTTTTCTATACGTAAAACTTTATTTTATTATATTAGTTGTTAGTTTACATATTCAAGTTACAAATGATCCCAGGAAAATCTTTTTTTTTAATCTGTGAACAATAAGCAAAACTAAACAAAAAGGTGAAAAATACTCAGGTGGCAGCATTGTTAGCAAGATTCAAAGAGGGAAGTATAAATAAATCTGTGACCTTGCTATCATATCTATACATGTTTTCAATAGAAAAGGCTTATGGAATTTTTGATATATTTGGTCAGAACGCTTGCCTTCTCTTTCCATCAGCCACCACAGGACTGGAAGGTGTTTTTTTTTTATTTCCAGCTGTAAGCCAACATCTGTAATGAAGTGGATCCTTGAAGGGGACCTTCAAAGGAAAAATAGCAAAGGACCTTTTGCTCTTTATGGATCCTTTATGATATATGAAAATGACCTTGAAAGGCATTTTTGGGGGGAGGGGGTAAGGGTTCTTGCCCCCTTCTCCTTCCTTTTGATGTTAGTAATTCAGGTCTTGTCTGACTTAGATGATTTTATGGATGACTGGAGAACTGGTACATGTATCAAATCACAAGTACTATGGAAGTTAAACCTGAGTAACAGAGAAGATATGATTTTTATTTAAACTTTTAAAAACTTTTAGGGGTTTGAGTGGGGTGGGAACAAGGGGTTGGAGAAATGCTAAGAATTCAACACCCCTGTTCCTCCTGCTTAAGCATGAAGAGAACTCCCAATACACAATTCTAAGTCAACGAAGGCATCTCCCAACAAAACCAGTGAAGAACCAGATTTGGCATTCCTGATGTTTCGAAGGTGAAAAACAATCTGTAAAATTAACCTTTTTTAACAAAAGAGTTTTCATTCTGTATACAGCTTGAAGAACAAAATGAAAAGGGCATGAACACACTTTTTTCCTTTGCAAATCATTTTTCAGGCGATGGCTCCAATTCTCCAGAGAATCTAGCCCAATAAGTATATCTCATGCCCTTTAACAGTGTAACCCTTGCCTTGCTTATCCTCTCCCACACCCTTTGCTTATTGCCATCCCTTGCTATGTTATGTCTAATTTAGTTTGCAAGCACATCAGGGAAAGAAATTGCTGGGTTTTATTTGTCTGTAAAGCATCATGCATACTTATGGCACTGCATAAGCAATAATAATGTTCCCTGGCCTATAGAAAACTATAGAAAACAATACCACATCTAATGCCAAGCCCTGAATGTGCCCTATAGTCTTGGCACCGGCTAGTGTACTTCATATAGCATCAAATTTCATGCAGAGAGAGATTGAGTTCTCCCACAGACCAAACCTCATTGCCCTTGGAAAACAGGTTGCTGCCTAAGCTGTGGGAAGATTTAAAGCACAAAGCACACAGCATTGATATGTTAGTGCTATAGAATATGGTATCTCAGCCAGCTATACCATTCTCTTTTATAAATTCTTATGTGGCTGATTCATATCTCCTACATTCTTATTACTATGTTCTTCTTTTGAATGGGATGTGGTACTCCCCTCCCTAATCAGCTTCTGCTTGACTTGCCCTTGTCTCATTTATTTATTCATTCAGTACCCCGAATAGCACAGTGATGTAATAAATAAATATACTTTGAAATCACCATGATACAAGGCTTCAGTCCAGCAAAGCACTTAAACATCTGGGTGACCTTACACATGAGAGTAGTCCCGTTGGTTTCAGGATGACTACTCATATTCCTAAAATTATGCATGTGCTTAAGTGCTTTGCTGTATTGGGGCCCAACATTTGGGTTCTTTCCATTAAACCAAGAAACTCTTTTACATAGAAGACTGACCCAAGAACATCAAGTCTGAAGACAGATCTTAGAACCAAGTTTAGGGCTGATTCTGTTCATATTGAATCCAATAGGATTCTGCTTCTGTTAAAATCAATGGCAAAATTCTCAGCAGGGCCACAAAGAAGTAACTATTTCATATAAAAATACCTTGCTTATGTTGCTTACAGACTGTATCTGTACTAGCAAGGTGTTACATTGATCTTAAACATGTTACTTTTGTTCCAAAATTTTGACTCTGAAGAAGAGACTCTCTTGTGTACAAAATATACCTGTAAACAATTATATTCAATGTCATGATAAATGCAACTGACATTTTCTTTTAATTTCTACCATTGTCAGCTCAGCAATGATTACAACTGTCGATGGAATCAACAAATAGTGTAAAACTTTGAATGTCTGTTTGATTGGACACTGTAGTTTGCCTGCAGCTTTCCTTGCATATTTTGATGATTTTGTGGATTGTTTTTAAAATGATTTAATCATAATTAATATGTTGGAAGATTATCCTCTGGAGGCAAACAATGGAATTAACAAATAAATTGCCATTCATCATGCTGGTGAAATCTCCTGGAATTGGTTGTGAGTTATAGCTGCTGTATGTTCTTGATGTGAGCACTTTTTGTGCCAGTCAGTTGTGGTCAAGAAGTTGAAAATCATCAATCTAAAGAAAAGGTTAATTAAATTTTAGTCTTGTGAAGATGAATGAGTATGAGGGAAAAGATGCAATACCACACAGCGGAAAATGCCCCAGCAACATTTAACTATGATGTCAAGTGAACAGTGATTCAGATGCTGTTTGAATAGCGCTTGGTAGTGCTCCTTCACGAGACATATGAAAGAGTGGGGGCAGGGGAACCAAAGGGGAAATTGAAAAGGAGTTTCAGATTTCTTCTCAAACCTCAGAGCCTAGCTCAGGATAGTCTGCTAGGTTTTATTGCTTTGTTCACACACACAAATTAGCACTGGAGATCCTTAAAGCCAGTTTTTAAAAAAATCTTTTGCGCCTGGTGCTGATGAAAGAAAACATTCTGTCGTAGAATATGCAATTATTTAGTTCCACACAAATTCAAGATGTGTGAAAAGATGAGGATACCTTCCTCACGGGGAATTTCCTACTACACCATTTGAAAAGAGTACTCCTAAAAGCAGTGCCCTAATCTGGTGCTCCTGGACAGAGGAATAAAACATACACTAGTTTTACAGTAATACAATAGCTATGTTCCTACCGTATGACTAATTTTAAATTACTTCCATGACTGTTTCTGTCATCAAATATTGACTTTAGGAGCACAGAGTAACCAGTCAATAGAACAAAAGCGAACAGAGGCACTTAACAGAAGAAAGGACACATACTTTCAATTATACATTTTTATTAATAATTATGTAGGCAATTAATTATAAAAACAATCCTTTAACTATAAATCAATCATTAAAATTATCTGTTTTACATTTAGACTTTGTTGCAAATAAAACCTTTTGACTCCTTTTGTTCGCATGACAAATATAGATTAAGACCCTGATCCCTGCATGTGAAGATCTTTGTTCACAGGAATGGCTCCATTGAACTCACTTGGGCTACTCATGTGAGTGAAGTTAGGTGCATAAAGCCCCAACTCTCTATGTAAGTATTTTGTTGAATTGGGGCCTTATTGCATCAAATCTTATGCACATGAGTAAAATTACTCACATTTATACTCATTTGCAGGGTCTGTCCCTTTATCACTGAGTCTGCATTAGACAAAATCAAAAATAGATTGTGTTAATACGCCATTAAACCTCAGACATTCACAGGCTTGTTCTAAGCATGGTGACAGACTGGATTTCTGTATCTTAGTATAATCACGCTGTAAGTATAACATATACATCCACCGTTAAAACTTTATCTAATACCTTTCAACACTCCTGAGACCAACAGCAATTAAATTTGCTTTAAAAATACATTTTAAAGTTTTTCACCAAGTAAAAAAATACTTGCAGTTGGTACTTGCCACATTTGTACAGTAATGTAACAATAGATTAAAAACTACATATGTGTCCTAGAGTGGAGATCATAGAACCATAGAAAGATAGGACTGCAAGGGACTTTGAGAGGTCATCTAGTCCCATCCCTTGAGCTGAAACAGGACCCAGTATACCTGGTCTATTCCAGACAGCAGTTTGCCCAACCTGTTTTTAAAAACCTCCAGTGATAGGGATTCCACAACCTCCTTTGGAAGCCTATTCCAGTGCTCAACACAATGTCCCATTTGACTTAGACACACCCAGACAGACATGAAGAATGTTACTACATAAATGGTCTAATTGTGCTTGATTTGAACTTTCCAACTCAGCATGTGGAAAAATTATAACTAGGGCTGATTGAAAAAAAGTTCCATCAAACCTGTTCTTTGACAAAAAATTGGGGTTTTTTTGGATAACCCTTGTGTTTCTGCTTTCCATGGAAAATTTCAACTTTTTGTTGAAAAATCAAAAACTTCAGACTGAAAACATTTTTTTAATTTTTTTTTTCATTTTTCTCTAATTTTCTGACCAGCTATAATCATAACAATTTAATGCTAGTACAAACTCAGTTTATCTTTCTACATGTTCATAATACTCTGAGGAAGAGCATCTTAGAGGTACAAGTGTGATAACTGAAAATGCACATTTATTTGCCTTTTTTCCCCACCTAGACAAAATTTGCACTCAGTACTGTGAATTTTTCTTTTTATAATAAAACAATGTATCCTGAAATCAGGATTCAACAGAGATTTTTTTCACCACTTCACTGTCTATCTGTCTGTCCATCTTAGGGTTTTAGACTTCTACGCATCATCTGGCATCTGGGTATCTTCCATATAAAATTGATTAGCAATAGCTAAGTTCCTAGTAGACATCATGGGGTCTTTAACCCTTCTGCCTTTTTGGGATATAAAAATTCTGTTCTCTTCTTCTCATGGAGGAGATTAAACAGGACTTTTGAGTTTTAATGTAAGCATTCAGGAGATACAAATCCAAAAATTCCATAGCATAATTTCAGTTAAAACCTCTAATCCTACAACTGGATCTATGCCAAAGCCAAGCCCCAGTAAGTCCAAAATTATTTCTAGAAGCCTGAAAGTCAGGGAAGAGCCATCATGCTAAATGTAACCATTTTCCATGGTGTGAATTTAATTTTTTTAAGCTGGAAGAAATTATTTAGTTTAACAAATGTTCTACTACAGAGCACATTTAGCTTTACCTCAGGTGACCACCTACTCTGTATATACAAAGTGAAGCTGAAGTATTGGGGGACAACGTCTGGCAAGGACTTGTGAATGACAAAACTATATTCTGCATCAGGTTTCAGTGGGGTTTAATGCTGTTAGGTTTGTTTTGATCTGTATGGAGTAACACACACAGCTTTCATTTCACACTAATAACATCCCCATATCTGGGATACACACCAGTCCAGAGGCTACTAATTAAAGGTTAGAATTAACCAAACACAGTTCAGTACAAAACATATGAAACTTATTAAAACTTAAAGTGACTGCTGGCTCTCAGTACGAGCAAAGCTAAGAAAGAAAGAGTATTGTGGAAGGTTATTTAAGCACATTTTATGTCAGCATATTAAAAATGTCCTGCATCTGCCAATTCAACACACAACATTTTAATGTTTCATGTAAAAACAACAGTGAACTTTTAAAGAATAATTATCAATCCTGCATATCATAAAAATAAATTTACTTTGCAGTGTTAGCATAATTTTATGTTGTTTTGATCTCAAAGAGATTTTTATAACGTTCACATTTAAAACGCATAGCAGCAAAACCGAGCCACCTTTTGTTTATTTATTTAAGATACCAACAAAACATTTGGGGCCAGTCTGTACAAACCCTACTCAAGTGAGCAGTAGCTAAATAAAGCTAATGGGATTACCCGTGTGAGTAAACACAGTCTGGCCCTTTTATAATAACAGCATATCACCTACAAGCAAGATTACCCTTTGAAATGGAGGAAGCCATTTAACCTGTTAGCTTCTTCTTTTTTTAATTCAACATATAAACTAATACTGAGGTATGATGTAAATGCAATGTAATTTATGTGGCCATTAGTTACTCATATTTACATTTTAAAAGCATCCCCACATTAAGTCCCACCAACATTATCTATGATCTTTGAAGCAAATGCTCTTGGTGCAGATACAATATCTCAGTTGGCAGAGCCTCTTTTCCTCAGTTATGAGTGTCTTAAACATGCTACAGCCTGTATAATAAGCTTGATGTCTTCATAGATGACTTATTGAACTCATTAGTCCTAATGCTGCTGTGATGAGATAGCATGTAAACTTACTTTTTAATTACATCTATTTAGCTGTGTGAATTGAATCCAGTAATAAGACTAATTAATTAATGTAATTTACAAATGCATGAGGACTGAGCCTTTCAAATGGGCAAGGTTCAGTTTATCAAATCATCCCATTTCCAGAATTAGTTAACAGGATTCTGTAAATGACTACTTCAAAGTTAGTAGAAGAATTTTAAATCCAATAAGGAATCATTGTGGCCATAAGGGCATTTTCTTTCAAACTGATTATCCCATTGTTTTAGCTCAAGAATTCAGTAAAAAAGAAAGTAAAAGGTAAAACTAGTAATAAGGGCATTGGAAAAATCAGCACTTCACAGACCTATCAGTTACTTAATCTTGGCTTAGGGTCCTATAGTTCCCAATTAATAGATGATAAGAGCTGAAACCATTGACCACAGATGTCGGTGTTACTGTACTATGTGTCCTCTGGTCCACCTGCAACACAAACTCCACTCCATTCAGTGTCCTTTTTTCTGTAACCTTATAAAGATATCACAGCCTGCTTGTACAGCTCCTAGCACAACAGGGTCATGGTCCATGACTATGGCTTCTAGTAGGGTTGCCACCTTTCTAATTGCTGGTAACCAGACCCCCTCCCCCTGCGCCCTACCCCCAGGAGCGCCTACAGCTTTTCTGCCGCCCTAGGCAGCGGAAGGTCCTGCCCCGAAATGCCACCCCCCGCGGAGGCGGTGGAAGGTCCCGCCGCCGAAATACTGCTGCGATCACTGCCCCCCCAAATTGTAGCAGCCTAGGCGACTGCCTAGGTCGCCTAATGGGTTGTGCGGCCCTGCCTACCCCACCTCTTCCCCCAAGGCTCCACCCATGCTCCACCTCTTACCTTGAGGCCCCACCCCTTCTCTGCCTCTTACCCCAAAGCCCTAACCCCATCGCTGACTTCTCTACTGCTATCCCTCCATTGTTTGCTGAATTGTCTCCACCTCCCTCCCCCAGCTGGCTCCTTCTGCTCCAGGGCTGGGGTGGGAACTGCTGCAGTCTGACAAGGAGCCTGCCTGCAGATAGGAGGTGGCCCCAGCTAGGTAGGGGCTGGCATGGGTTAATGACCAAGCGCCTTCCCCACCCCAAGGTAACGGGACTTTTGGTGTCCAGTCAGTATATCTGACTGGACACTGCCAGGTCTCCTTTTCAACTGGAATTTCTGGTAAAAAAACGGGCACTTGGCAACCCTAAATGGCACCCGGACACAGAAGTCAAAAACCGGATTGTCCGGGTAGAACACCGATGGGTAGCAACCCTAGCTTCTAGGCACTATGGCAATACAAATAATACAGTAATAATAACGTGGTTGAACATGGGGGTCACATATTAGATCCATGTTACCATAGCTGGCTTCTGGAGCTCCTCAATACAGAGATCCTAGCTGTGAACTTTAGGGTTAATCTTAGCTTGCTTTTTTGTTTTGTTTGTTTTTAGTACATTTCTAGCCCTTTGCCTGGTAAAGGTGGAATTGAGGCTCCATTGTAAAGTGACATAATGAAATCACTAGTATTCAAAAGTCCCTAAAAATTATTTCCCTAAAGACCACCATTAATTATTAATATTTATTATTATTGTTATGATTATCATCATTATCCACTGAATATCCATCCATAGCTGGTCTTTGGGGCTTGTGAAAACCACAGTCCCGTTTTGGGGAGCACATCACTTCAGTTTGTGGCACTTGGGGTGGGAGTGGGGATGTAGAACAGTATTGCCAGTCGCAAATCACTAGGGCTTCTTCAAGCCCCCTCACAGCTGGCTGCTTGCAGTTGAGATGGCTCCGATGATGAGCAACCAATGCGACCTCTGCCTACAAGAAGAGGCAATTAAATAGCATGAGAGGCAGTGTAACCCACTACCTGGGATAAGCATGGGACTAAGACCAGAGGCCCCCTACACTCTAATCCTGGCTTTAACAATGAGTCCTGTGGCCTAATTGTCATTTATTATTTGTGGTGGAAGTGTAGTAGCAGATCAGAAATGAGTGCAGTGTGGGGGGTGGGGGGGGAGTGAACACTGAGTGGGGGAGTGAACATTTATTTCACCGATCTGCCCAAAAATACTATGGCTGGCACTGTATGTCAGACAAATAGCACACAGATGACAGATAAGCCACATAACCAGATAGTATATTGTCTAAATCCAGTGTTTCCAAACAGCAGTACATTTCATCCACAGAAATTATCTCAAGTTATCCCTGGCTTGTAATATGCTTGTAAAAGAAACTAACAGTAGCACATTTTAAATTCTGGCACCACAATGGGTGGTTTTCTAGAGTTCAGTTCTGCAGGTTTCCCCTTATAAATTAGTGTTTCTGTGTGTACTTTCAAAAGTTTTAATAAGGATTAGGAGAGAAATGAGTTGTTTTTTCTTCCCCTTTATCAGCAAGGAAAGCAGCTGGAATGCCAACTACTCTACTCTTACATTTTCCTCCTGTAACACTCTTCAGCTCAGGAAACTGATTCCTGGAGCTCACATATTGATAATGAAACATGAGAGACTTATCAAGTTCTTTACAGCCATCTTTACCTGGAGTGGGCTCCATGAAGTTCTTTCCATTTAAGATATCTTTGATTTACTGGAAAATTATAAGCATTGTGCCTGTGTTTAATGTGTTTTCTGGATGGCTACTATAACAAAGCCATTGGGTGAATGGTTACTATACCAATAAGAAATACAATAAACATGTTTTATGCAATAGAATGGCTAAACACTACAACACTAGGCAAACTACAAGGTAAGGTAACTGTGGATTATTACCTTTCACTCAGCACTTCTCTCTCTTCCAAGTGTTTCTAAATGTGATGTAAATATAATTCATATGTTTCACAGATTGTGAACAACTTTTCCTACACCTTTGACCACCATACACAATGGCACCCAAGATGAACATAATTTTAATTCAAACAAGACTGCAGGCATCTACAGTTCCTTTTGTACTGCAGGTGTAATGTCAAAATGTGAAGATACTGGAGTGTACGTCATCCCTGTGCAAACACAAAAAAACAATGTAATGTTCAAGTACACTAAAGACAATGTAAAATAAAGTTCAGCTGGGCTGAGTCGACTATCCTTTTTGTTGATGCAGCTTGCACGCATAAAAATGAATTGTGGGTGCAAATCTGAGCGCCTTTGTCTCTGACTGATTTGCAATCTCAATCGTTAGCTAAAGGTAAAACTACTTGGATTTGGCCCTGCAATACAACTATGGGTGAAAAAATGTGGGCACAAGTTTTGTGACTGAAAATTGCATTCACAAAAGGGAGACCATCCAGCTGAAACTTCACTTCATAATATATCCTAGCTTATATCTTCTGCAAAGAAAGGCCCATGGTTTTATTTTCGATAGTATAGGACACAGCTTCCCCAAAGACCCCAAAAGTGCAAGCTGCTTGAGGCAGGGCCATTTACTATATGACCCCAATCCTGCAAAGACATAGACATGTGCTTATCTTAACTACTGTGCGAATTTCCATTAAGCATTCCTGTAAGTCTGCAGGATTGGGGCCCAAGTTTGTACAGTGCCTAGCACAATGGGGCCCCAACACGTTCAAGACTTCTAGGTGAAACAATAATAATGAATAATAATAAAGAAACTGGATCCACACAGGCAGACCCCTGCCAATACAGAGCCTCCAAAACCTTCCACTTCTAAAGTGAATTTCATGTTACTGAGTTTTCAAAGATCCGCACTTTGAACCAGAACCTGCACTGCAAATATATAAAACTATTTCTGTCATAAAGCCTTTCCCTAACTATATTTGGACTTTACTTTTTAACACTTGCTGCTGTTTTACACATGTTAAAATGTTTTACAATAACTAGCACTAGATTTTGCTGTAACTAGGAGCTCCGCTGGCACGGATATGAGCTCAGAATAAAAACCTAGAGAGAGACCATGTAATCCTCAGGCAATTAAAAAGGGGATCAAAGACTAAGAACAACTTGGACAATGCAACTGTGAATTCTTAAGTTGGCTTCAATGTAACTATAATGTGTCTCCGTTTGAAGCTGCCTTACCATAGCAGATACTGTGAATCTCTATACAATTTGCTAACATTTAAAAAATGAAATGAAAATTATTTAATCTCTTTTGCAAATCTTTCACCAAAAATATTTACAATTTTCTGACCAGTATACAGCAGAGTCAGTCTATTCCATGTAACTGACATACCAGCTCATGTGTGGGGTTCATATGCCTGATCTGGGCTGGCCAAAGGCATCCTAGGCTGGATCTTCTGCTACTGTAAATAAGAATAACTCCACTGAAGTCAATGAAGCTACACAAATTTCCACCAGCTGCAGATCTGGCCCTTAGCTTTTCCTCCGTATTTTGCCTATTTTTTATCACAGGCTGGGAGGTCTATGATCGTCTGACCATGCTCCCATTGCATTCCCATGCAGCTGAGGATGCCTTTCATGTGCCATTATACCTCCCAAATAAAAATTAATCTCTATTTTTAAGGCCAGATTCCGACATCCTTACTCAGAGCTTTAGTATCTTACTCTACAGACAGTTCTTCTTTCTTCCATGGAACTATTCCTGGATTAACAAGCTACTCACTATGAGCAAGGCTGGCAGAATCTGGCTGTCGTGAATAAGGTCCTGTCTTCTTTCCACATGGGAAAAAACATGCTGTGCTCTTTTACCATAGACCATGCTGTATAAATCTACACTTCTGTAAAACTCTCATTTAAGACGACCCAAACTCCATAACACAAAACATTCAGACAATTATTCAGGGTTTCCACCAAAGCCCTACAGGGTGGTGGCCCACCACAATTTCATTTTTTACCCCTACACATTTCCTTCCTGGGAAGCCTACGCCCACCATTAACTTCATCTACGATAACGCCAACAGAAACAAAGTTGTCTTTAAAAAGAAAAAAGAAAAAACACATTTAAGCTTCTACCACAGAAACCTCCTGATGGCTCGATTTTCATTCTTACTTAAAAATCCTGCGTATAACTCCTAATGTGTACAAAGGTGAAAAATACTGAGCTTTAACTACAACATACAGAGAAGGTTGAGCCGGCACCATCACTGTAAATTTCAGCTGGTTTCTGTCCTTATTGTTTTGCTCAAGAAACTGTACACAAGCTAACTAGTATTAAACTCGGCAGCCTTTGATAGGCTGCAGACATTGTGGATGGGGTTGAGCAATGATCCATTGCCCTAGCATCTAGTGAAAATTGAAAGAGACAGTTCAAATCCGGTTTCATGTGGGAAGGAGCGTAGGAGTAGTATCAGGGTGTGAGTGGTGTACCCAGAGGCTGAGTGTTACTAATGTGTACTTAGAAATTCTAATAGAGCTGAGTCACAGGTTATTCAGCACTTTCCTCCTTTATGATCTCTAGAGATTCCTATGACTAATGCAACAGTCACTGACTTGGCAGCAAAATGGTCTAAATGCCTCACAGCATACAACCCATTGAACAATCACAAACGTTTCAAAGAAGCCAGGCAATGATTTAATTCTGCCTACCTCCTTACCCAGAATCACTCGCAGTTTATGACTGATGTAAAAAGAATAATGAACAAACTATGTATTGTTTAGGCTTAAACTGGGTTCTGTTTTGAATTTTAAAGAAATTCCAGTAACTACTCAAACAAGAAACATTCAACTGACTGCAGGAAAAACAAATATATTGCAGTTACAAATATAAAAACTGCATTTGATCGCCTTCAATGGATGCACTTTCTGGAGAAAGGAATTACTATTATAATCCAAACACACTCTACTTGTGGAGAATCACATAGACATTAACGTGTTTTACCTCATATGCAGTTTGCAGCTCAGCAGTTAAAATCCAGAGTCTCTTTCTCCTTGATTTGTTCTTTATGTTCCATTCCAATCCTTCATGCACTTACGTACGTGTGTAACTTTGCGAGGCCCATTGGC
Organism: Chrysemys picta bellii; assembly: GCF_011386835.1. Classification (NCBI taxonomy): domain Eukaryota; kingdom Metazoa; phylum Chordata; order Testudines; family Emydidae; genus Chrysemys; species Chrysemys picta. The sequence goes on from NC_088791.1 coordinate 64,117,712, forward strand.
TTCAAAGACATACCCCTGTATAGCCATTTATAGATTTGTGCTTTTGAATAGGGAGGAAAAGATACATGAAAATTAATCTATTTATCGAGGTACTGATATTGTCCCCATTACTATAACATCTGAGCACCTCACAATCATTAATGTATTTACCTTCAGAACAACCTTGTGAGGGAGGGAAGTGCCATTTTGTACAGACTTGGACCTGAGACAAAGGGTGGGATCCACTTAGTCTGGGGTTTAGGCACCTAAGTCCCAATTTTGGCTCCATTGCAAGTCACAAAACTCCCACCAAACCATATAGGTGCCTAAACTCACTCGGCACCTAAGTTTTTCAGGGTAAAAATTCCCTTGGTACCTATGTTCCTGGGCAGGTGCACTGCTGTTTCCTCTAGGTGTCCAGAAATCTATCTTCCACATAAGTCCCAGAGTGATTCACAAGCCAGAGGAAGACAGGCCTTCATCCATCTAAGTTGCATGCAGGGCTGATCCAGTCGGTGTGTTCATGGTTGCCTACTGGCTTGGGTCCCCATTCAGAATCCAGCTTGAGGAGGTGCTCACTTTTAGCCCAGTGGTTAGAGCACTCACATAGGATGTTGGAGATCCAGGTTCAATTCCCCCTTCTCTGCCAGAGGGGGAAGAAGGGATTTGAACAGGGGTGCCCACCTCTCTTGGGGTGCTCTAACCACTGAGCTATGGGATATTCTGACATGAGGGTGGGGATGTTCCTTCAATGTCTTCTAGTGAAGCTCATAGCTAACTAATGAAAGAGTGACTGGAGCAGCAGGACTAGAACCATGGTCTCCCAAATCCCAGGCTACAGAGTCATTCCCATTCCCATTCCCACCTTCTCTCTGGCCCAATGACTACCCCAGTGTGGATAAATAGTTAAACAGCCAACCACTGAGCTGATGAGCAATCTTCATTCTTTTTCTAGTGTAACTAATATTTAATAATTAAATTAGTTAACTGGAACAACTTCAACAATAGAGATTGGGGGAGCCCCCTCACAACAGAATATCCTATAGCCCTTGGTTAGAGCACTCAGCTGAGAGGTGGCAGATTCCTCTTCAAATCTGTTCTCCTCAGCAGGCAGACCAGGGACTTTCTCGAGTGGTTTCCTACGTCCCAGCTGAATACCCTAACCACTTGGCTAAAGATTACAATAGCATGCCTCCTTGGGCTGTTTTGTGTGGTATTAGGTGGTCTCCGAGAATACCTACCTGATTGGGGCTAGATGCCAGACAGGTGGAGGAGTAGCTATCCTTCTTGTTTGTGGATTGCTCTAGGACTTAGGCAGGAAATGGGTATCTAGTCGCCTAGAGCGAGGCAGCACTGCATATGCCCAGAGGCTGGAACTAGGGGTGCTGAGAGTACAGGAGCACCCCCTGGCTTTAAGTGGTTTCCATGATATACAGGGTTTATAGTTTGGTTCAATGGCTCTAAGCACCCCCCACTGTACAAATTGTTCCAGCACTGCTGTCAGAGGCAGAAACATAGGTGCCTAGGGAACTCTTATGGCAAAAATTTAGGTGCAAGAGTGAGTTTAGGTGCCTACAGGGTTTAGGTGGCAGCTAATCAGGAATTTTGTGGATTGCAGTGGTACCTAAAAAGGTGACTTACGCAGTTAAGTACCTTTGTGGATCTGAGCCTAAGCAATTTGCCCAAGGTTACAAAGGAAGTGTGTGGCAGAACCAGGACCTGAACTTAGTTCTTCTGAATTTCAGGTCAGCAGCTTAACCACCATCCCATTCTTAATGGCCATGCCATTTGAGTGCATCAAGAGGGTTTCAAACTTCCAGGCTAATCAGTATTTTTTACATCCTTATTCCCATTGAATTGTACCTTTTTTCTCATATATTCCCTCTGAAGCTAATGGGCCTATTTGTGGAATAAAGTTACTCAAAAAAATAAGAGTATCAGAATCTAGCCTTGAGAGACCAGGACACAGGCAGTGTTAAAGAAACTCAGGGTCTGTTTACCACTTCCCTCATGCTAAACCTTATGCCTCACTAATTGCTAATAGTACACAAACACCACTATATTTTCATATGTCCAAAAGAAAGTGCTAACCATAAATGCCAGCACGTTAAAAAAAACACAGTAGAACCTTTAATGTACACTTTGCTAATCCTCCCTCATAATTCACACACCTAAAAATGCAACCTTTCCCCATTTCTCAGCACAAATTAAATAGCAGAGAACTATACCGCGGTCTCATATTACTAAGACTTACTACTACTTTTACATAATACACTTTTGACTAGGGCTATCAAAATTAATCACAATTAATCATGCAATTAATCGCACTGTTTAACAATAATAGAATACCATTTATTTAAATATTTTTGGATGTTTTCTACATTTTCAAATATATTGATTTCACGTACAAAACAGAATACAAAGTATACAGTGCTCACTTTATATTTATTTTTGATTACAAGTATTTGCACTGTAAACAAACAAAAGAAATAGTATTTTTAAATTCACCTAATACAAGTACTGTAGGGCAATATCTTTATCATGAAAGTTGAACTTACAAATGTAGAATTATATACAAAAAATAACTGCATTCAAAAATAAAACAATGTAAAATTTTATAGCCTGCAAATCCACTCAGTCCTACTTCTTGTTCAGCCAAACATTCAGACAAACAAGTTTGTTTATATTTGCAGGACAAAATACTGCTCGCTTCTTGTTTACAATGTCACCTGAAAGTGAGAACAGGCATCGCAAGATATTTACCTGCCAGGTGTGCTAAAGATTCATATGTCCCTTCATGCTTCAACCACCATTCCAGGGGACATACAACCATGCTGATGACAGGTTCTGCTCGATAACAATCCAAAGCAGTGCGGACCGATGCATGTTCATTTTCATTATCTGAGTCAGATGCCACCAGCAGAAGGTTGATTTTCTTTTTTGGTGGTTCGGGTTCTGTAGTTTCCACATCAAAGTGTTGCTCTTTTAAGACTTGTCCATACCTCATCCCTCTTAGATTTTGGACAGCACTTCAGATTCTTAAACTTTAGGTTGAGTGCTGTAGCTATCTTTAGAAATCTCACATTGGTACCTTCTTTGCATTTTGTGAAATCTTCAGTGAAAGTGTTCTTAAAATGAACAACATGTGCTGGGTCATCATCCGAGACTGCTATAACATGAAATATATGGCAGAATGCAGGTAAAACAGAGCAGGGGACGTACAGTTCTCCCCCAAGGAGTTCAGTCAAAAATTTAATTAACACATTATTTTTTTAACAAGTGTCATCAGCATGGAAGCATGTCCTCTGGAATAGTGGCCGAAGCATGAAGGGGCACACGAATGTTTAGCATATCTGGCACATAAATACCTTGCAATGCTAGCTACAAAAGTGCCATGCAAATGCCTGTTCTCACTCTCTGGTGGCATTGTAAATAAGAAGAGGGCAGCATTATCTTCTGTAAATGTAAACAAACTTGTTTGTCTTAGTGATTGGCTGAACAAGAAATAGGACTGAGTGAACTTGTAGGCTCTGAAGTTCTACATTGTTTAGTTTTTGAGTGCAGTTATGTAATTAAAAAAATCTACATTTGTAAGTTGCACTTTCACGACAAAGATATTGCACAACAATACTTGTATGTGGTGAATAGAAAAATACTATTTCTTTTGTTTATCATTTTTACAGTGCAAATGTTTGAAGTCAAAATTAATATATTCTGATTTCAATTACAACACAGAATACAATATATATGAAAATGTAGAAAAAACATCCAAAATATTGAATATATTTCAATTGGTATTCTATTGTTTAACTGTGTGATTAAAACTGCGATTAATCGTGATCAATTTTTTTAATCGCGATTAATTTTTTTAAGTTAATCATGTGAGTTAACTGCGATTAATCACCAGCCCTACTTTAGACCCTTTTCTAGTATACTATGAAGTATGATGAACAATCATTGCTAATCTATATGTCAAATAGGTAAACAAAGTACAGTTTTTGTGTTTGTTTATTCATTAATTCACAAAGTTCAGCAATCTGCAATGAGTCATTACTGCAAATCAGACAAATTATAATAAAATGTTATCCAATTTAATACTTTTCCCTAACTTCTTAATGAGGTTGCAGTTGTCTATGACCTACTCCACCAAAGACAAAAATAATGTAAGATATTAACACAGTTTAGAAAACCTTTTAAAACAGTTATAGAGATTTACTTTGTTGTTTAAGATAAAGTATTTACAGAAAAGTGCCATATTTTACATCAATCATACAACAACACATCTGGTATCTCTAATTAAATTGTGTGAAAAAAGCCATCCTTTTGCTTTCATTATTCAGCCACGGTAATACAGCTACTGGGAACCACAAAAGTATTCTTCATGCTCAAAGCCGAACATGAATGGTTATGACAGGTAGTTGCAAAAATCAGTCTCTGTGAATAAGGGATTTTCTTTTCCATTTATGGTTAAGCTGCAACTGACTTACAATAATCATAATGGCCCTGATTCAGCAAAGCACTTAAGCACGTGCTTTGTTCTGCTGAACATGAATAGACTAAGGCCTGAGTTTAAGCGCTTCACTGAATCAGGATCAATGAGACTAAAGAAATAAATGCTCTTAATGTTGGTGAAGCTGCATTATTTTATTAATATGCATTTCTTTTAGAGATTATCTGCAGACTGATTCCCCTCGCTGACACCAGTGAAACTCTTCAAATCTGATTTACTGTGGTGTAAGGGAAAGGAGAATCAGGCCATAAAAAGAAGTAAACTCCAGTTGCTCTCAAAAATATGACTAAAAACATTGGCCCTGATTTAGGGAAGCACTTTAGCATGTGCTTAAGTTTATCCCTATACAGCAAAACATTTAAGCACATCTTTAACTTTAGGCATATGCGTAAAATTAATCAAGCGCTTAAAGACTTTCCCAAACAGGGATGTTTTTCTCAATCAGATCCATTATTCAGAGTAACTTTCATCTGTTTTAATGTGATTATTCTATATATATTCTGAAATAAGTTTTCTGTTTAGTTAAGCAAACTTTTTCTTAAAGAGTTGAAATGTATTTAAATAGCTGGTAAAGGAATCATAGAATCAACTTGCTAGGACATATTTCCACCTAATGCAAACAAATAACTCCTTAAAATACACTGTTTGTTTTCAAGTTGGAACTGGATGTTCCATTTCATGTGATGATTCAGTTATAACTCACAAAACATACCAATACACTCAGACTTTGTTTTGAAATAAAATTGGTCTCTAAGCCCTGGCAGTAATTTTGAATATGTTGCTTATGACTTTTTTCTTCCCCCTTTTTTTTATAAATACTTCATGTATGTTGCCACTACAAGCTAGGGGTGTGATTCCCAACTCATGTATACATACTTGTGCTAGCTCTCATCGGCACAAACATACTAAAAGTAGTAGTGAAGCCTCGGTAGCACGGGCAGCAGTGACACAGGCTAACTTCTCCGAGTACGTAACCACAGGGTCCAGGCGGGTCGGTATTCAAGGTGGCTAACCCATGCTGCGGCTGCTGAGGTGAGAACACAAGTATGAGTAAGCAAGCTGGGAATCACACCCATCACTCCTAGCCTTAGAGTGATCTGAAAAATATCTATTAAAATGCTTTCCTGTGTATTGTTACTTTCCTATTTAAAATTTATATCTTTAAAATCAGGAAATGCATGTAGTAAGAACATAATAAGTAATAAAGTCAGTGTGATAGAAAAATAAATATAGCATTTTTGCCTGGGTTAAATGTCAGATGTAAGGAAGTGCAGAGCATCCTTACTTCCTATAGAATCACTCATCCTTCCTCTACTGAGACTGCTTCCAAAAGGCTGTTGTTAAGTCTGGGAAAGGATGTGACAGAAAACCATGGTAAAACACTTGAACACATATGGGCTATAGACTTATCTATCATGAACTATATTTATTTAACAAAGGAGCAAAGGCATGTTCCATGAGCAAACGTAACATACAGGTCTCCATAATTGCACCTAAACTTAGGTAATGCTCTGTGCAGTGTTTGATTTAGAATGTTAAAATATTAACAGAAGTTTGCTACAGCATAGTGTTCCTATCAAAGTGCAATGACTCATAAGATGCTAAATTCAAACCAGATGGGCATAAACACTAACTGAAAAAAATCAGATATTTAGAGGTCAGCATGGGTCTTCATAAAAATGAAGCCGTTGTATGAGTTACTGAAAAATGAACTTCAGTGATAAAAAAGAAAACAAGAGAAAATATTAGTGATTTTATTTTAATTATACAAGCCACTGTCAATTAGAAGAACTAACATTTACAAAACTTTACACGGCTGTTTTAATTTGAAAAAGATGACTATGGTAATCTTTAGACTTCAGATAAACAGCACTTCAGAGTCTCCCGTACAGTGAGGGAGAAAGGGATACATTAGCTCAGTATGCCACGCTAATATTCTGTAAGAATCTCTGTGCTTCCCATCAAGGAGTAACCCTGATTATAGATTAGTATGGTACAGAAATCTTCAACCACAGCTCTGTGGCATGATGCCAACCTTAGCTTCTCTTTGAACCTGACCACAGAGGGGGAAAAACTCTCATTCCTGTTGTCATACTAAAACATTTCTGATGCTTTGTTGTTAAAAATGTGTTTTGTTTCGTTTTTCTTTCCTTGTGTTATCCAGTGCTCTCTACCATTTACAAATTGTCTGGAATACTTATTTTAAACTTTTATACCCTACCAAAAGAAAAATATGTGGGCTCAAAATTAATATTGTTTTTGACTTATGGTGAAATTCCAGTGATGTTTAACTTGGACTGCTATATTTGTGCATTTTAAAGAGAATAGAAAAGAATACTTTTTGAGCTGAAATGTGTAATGGGAGTTCCCTACTGTTTTGTTGCTGGAACCTTGGACAACAAGAAAAATGACAAGCGTATAATTTATTCCTTTTAAAACATACAGCCTAACTAAGTAGAGAAAATAAGAGTACTACCAGTGCTATAAACTATTAAGGCATATGTTTGTATCCCTGCTCCCCGATTAATTTGTTAACCACTACCATTCAACCTCCTCATAAAAAATGATTGTTCAATGTATATTACTGTCAACGATTTTATATTCCAAACCATAACCTCTTGGGGGCACAAGTCAGTGAAAGATATATGTGGCTTCCATCATGCAGAAGCCCACACAATGCTGTTGTAGCCAGTTTCTCTAGGCTTCTGGGGCCTCCTGCATAATATGGGGCCATAATTTTATTTTGGAGCAATGTTCCTTTATTTGTGGCATGTGTTCTACCATGAATGGCAAGGATTTTTAGACAAGGTAATGGCTAAAATCCCTTGTAGTCAATGGGGAACTTTGCTATTGACTTCAGTGGGAGCCAGGATTTCACCCAATGAATGTAAAGGGGTTTCAAATGGATGCTGTAGAACCTGTAGAGGTGTCGTCACAGTATTTCCAAGACAACGATCCAAATTCTGTGCAGATTTTCTTTTTGGGGTGCCTTATGATTTATTATTTGTGTTGCAGTAGTACCTAGAGATCCCAGTCAGGGATTGGGCCCCATTGTGCTAGGCACTGTACACACATCTTAAGAAGAGACCTCCCCCAAATCTAAGCAGAGATAAGAGAACTCTAAATCACCTCAGAGCTGTACTTCAAGCCAATCAGGGACATTGGTTGCTTCTACTCACTGCGTAGTGGAAGAAGTGGTTGGGAAAAGTTGGGGCTTCCTGAATAGCCTTAGGAAAACTTTGCTGTCCTGTTCTGAAACCCTCAGTTTAAAAAAAGGAGTGAATATTTGGGAGCCCCCAAATTTTCTGAGCAGGCACTGGTCTTCTGGGTGATCTGGAAGACAGTATGAATCTGCTGGTACTATATTATTTCTATAAAGATGTGGAGATATGGGCCCATAAGTGTCACTATATATAATTGGAGTTATTTTAAATTGTAACCAGGGCCGGCTCTAGGTTTTTTGCTGCCCCAAGCAAAAAAAATTTTGGCTGCCCCCTCCCCCCTGCTTTTTTTTTTGCTTTTACACGTTTGCACTTTGCAGTTTTGTTTTGACTGTTTAAATTTTTTTTAAAAATGAAAACAGAGAATTTGTAGTTAGTGAAATAAAACAATTTCCTACTAGTGTAATTTTAACATTTAATTTTAACAAAATCACAATTACAAACAGTTTGGGTTCAACTATACACTAATGAAAAATGTTAGTGTCTTCCAGTTTCTCATAAATTAAAAGAATTTATATGAACTGAATTTTTCTGGGTTTTATACTTGTGTAGTCTTGTAATAAGTCAGTGAAATCTAAATTTTTTGCCATAGTACTTTCAATTGAAATTAATGAGAGTCCAGACAAACGATTTTGAGAAATGGTGGACCTCAAATAATTTTTTAGTAATTTCAGTTTTGAGAAACTGCACTCACCAGAAACCACTGATACTGGTAATATTAAAAGAATGCATAATGCTATAGAAGTGTTTGGAATGAAAAAATCATTTCTTGCTATAAATTCTAATACTTTTAGAGGAGAAGTTTTAGGACTTATTAGCTCAGATAAAGCTATTAATTCATCATGCAATTCTACTGCATCAATGTCAGCAGAGTTATCAGTACTGAGCGCTAAATGTAGGTCTTGGCAGTGCTTCATGAGGTCTTCTTTGGAAAACTGATTTTTAATATTTCCAATATCATATAAAGATTCAAAAGTTTCACAATGACCATGCAACTGACAAAATCTTTCTTCAATGGAAGTTATAGCTACATCTAAAATACAATAGAAACATTCAACTTTAAACCTTTCGTTTGGATCGAGAATAGGATCATCATGAGCCTCATAACAAAACTGTCTTGTTTTTTCCCGAGGACGAACGAATTGTTGAGGTGCAAACGTCGGTTCAAAATCAAGATTCTCTGCTTTTGTTGTTGCTTCTTTGACAGTTTCTTCAAATCCTTCATCTGAACGGTATTTTTTTAAATATTCCAACATTTTATTCAAAATCGTCTTTGCCTCGGATATGTCTATGGCTATATTCTGCATAACTTTGCTGGTCAAATTAATTTGATTTAGAATATTATGCCAAATAACCGTGCAACATGAAAATTGAAACTGCATCATTTTCTGAGCCAATGTTTCAGATTCATGTTGAAATGAAGGATCATACCACAAGACCTGGCTTATTTTGAATAGTGCATTGTAAATCTCTCCTGATGAATATCAGAATGGTCTAATAGCGTCTATCCTGCTTTCCCATCTAGTTTGACTTAGAGGTTTAAGTGTGAGTTTTTGTTCAAGATGCTTCTTCAAGACTGCCAACGGTGTGTGGAAACTAAAAAAGTTGTAAATTGCTTGCACTGTGGTAAAATATGAAACGGCATCTTTAGATGATTTGGCGGCATCACTAACAACCAGATTGAGCGAATGCGCATGGCAAGGAATGAAAAAAGCTCGATTGTTTAAATTCAATATTCTTTGCTGTACACCCACATGTCGTCCTCGCATGTTTGAGCCATTATCGTACCCTTGGCCGTGCATATTTTCTAAAGGTATTCCATAGTGTTCCAATCTCTGTAGAATTACATCTGTGAGGGCTTTCCCAGTAGTTTCGTTCACTGGTATAAATTCTAGAAAGTGTTCACAAATTTTCACTTCTGCATTTTCATCAATTTTCAGAAATCGTAAAACTATTGACATTTGCTCAGTTTTGCTCAGATCTTGAGTACAATCAACTATAATTGAGTAATATTTGGCATATTTCAAATTCGATACAATTTCATTACGCACTCCATTAGAAATTAATTCTATTATCTCATTTTCTGTATTTTTACCCAAATAATGGGTGTGAATCTCTCCATCTTTCACTCTTCATACATGCTCAGCCATAACATTATCAAATTTTGCCAATAACTCAACCAATTTTAAGAAATTTCCATTGTTATTCTCATATAAAATATCCGAGGATCCACCGAATGCGAGGCACCGTTTGGCTAGGAAATTAATGATTTCCAGTAAAAGTTCCAACACAGCTTGCCAACGTAGAATTTCTGAATTTAGTTGACATTGCTGTACCGCATCGATTGTTGTACCGGAACGTAATCTGTTTGACAGCTCAATCCAATTTGTCAATGAGCGTAAATGATTTTTTGATATTTCATGTTCTTTCAAATGCTGATGCAAATTTCGCCAGTCATTAAAACCTGCAGTTGCCAGAAGAATGTCCAAGTTACAGAACAGTTTGCAGCAAAAACAAAAAACTACATCTTTGGTCTGTGAATACACTAACCAAGATCTATTAATTTGTTCCCCATTTTTCATTTTTTTCTTCATACTGGATGGCATAAATCGATGATTCGACTCATTAAATGGATATTCAAATGTAGGATCTAGTTTTGAAGGACTTTTTTTCACAATAATCATTTGCATTGCATCAGTAATTATTGTCGGCCATGTACTTGGATCCGATCCTATGTCAGTCTCTCCACCTTCCAATAATTGTTCTTCAGTTTTAGATTTGGATAACAGTTCTTCGTTTCTGGACTCTTCAGCTGAAGTAGTAAATCTTTGGATGGATTGTGATTGTTCGTCTTTATCAGTTAACGAAGATAATCTTTGGTCAGATTGTTGTTCATCTTTATCAATTGATAAAGGTAATCTTTGGTTCGACTGGTCTTCATCAGTTGATGAATAATCACCTTCAATGCATTGCTTAGAGCTTTCTCCTTGATTGTCGACTTTTTTAAAATACTTTTTTGAAGTACAAGAGTTTTTCTAATTCTTTTTGCTGTTTCTCTCTTTGTTGCCGGTAGGCAGCACCAGAAAGTCGTTTTCATTTTTGTCCCAGCATTTTAGCCCTATAACCACTGGCACCAACACGAAACGGAAATTAGCGCGAATGGCGCCGATAGGGCAGCACAGTACACACATGTAATCGTGATTTGAGTGACTGTGTCACAACATGACACGATATTTTTCAGGTCACGCTCCTATTGCACTACTGTACTTGCCGTAGATAAGGCGCTAGTCATTGGGGCGAGAGAGCTTCCCACGAGCTCGGATAAACACTGGACCCAGCCCTGCTGGCGTTTTTCCAGCGCTGATGCCGCCCTGCTGGGAGCCCGAGGAGCATGCAATGGAGAGAGCTCTGGGGCTGGAGGAACCAAGGAAGAGGTGCTGGGCTTGCTGGACAGATGCTGCCCCTCTCTGCCAGGTCGCTCGCCCCCTGCAGGAGGGGAGGCAGAAGGAGACTCCAGGCACCGGCGTGCTGTGCGGGGCTGGGGAGGGAGGCGACAGCCTCTGGGGCTCCAGCAAGCAGAAGCTTCCCAGGGGTCCCGGGGACCCTCCCGCCCAGCCCGACTCTTACCTTGCTGCGGATCTGTCCCGAGGTGGATTCATCTCCCATCGCCGCTGCTCCCGCGGCTGGGGGTTGGGGCTGCTGCTGGATCCCAGCCCCGCTCATCCTCGGTCTTTGCCTTGGCCCCAGTACGAGTTCGGTTTAGCCTGGGCTGCCGCTCCACTCCCTTCTCCCCTCCCCTGGCAGGAGGTGGAGCAGAGGGGAGGAGGAGGAGGAGGAGGCAGGGGCGGGGACAAGCTGAGGAGGAGCGGCCCGCCTGGGCCCCATGTCTTGCCCACATGCTCAGGGTCTAACTGATATTTGGGTCAGGAAGAAATTTTCTTCGTGTCAGATTGGCAGAGACCTGCGGGGGTTTTTGTATTCCTCTGCAGCATGGTGCATGATTCACTTGCAGATTTAAACTAGTGTAAATGGCGGATTCTCTGTAACTTGAAGGCTTTAAATCCTGATTTGAGGACTTCAGTAACTCACCAGAGGTTAGGGGTCCATTACAGGAGTGGCTGGGTGAGGTTCTGTGGCCTACAGTGTGCAGGCAGGCAGACTAGATCATCATGACAGTCCAGTCTATGAGTCTAAGTCACTCCCCAATACCAGTGATTGAGGCCCTACTACCTGATTTATGCAGAACAAAAGTATTCCTTGTTTGTGATGTCAAGAATAAGTTCTGGCATATTGAGCTAGATGAGCCATCCAGTCACCTGACAATATTTGCCACACCTTCTGGCAGGTATCGCTGGGTACAAATACCTAAGGGCATCCGCCCAGCCCCAGAGGTGCTCTGGTGCAAACGGAATCAGGCACTAGAGAAACTCCCAGGCAACAAGACTGTAGCTGATGACATTATTATTGTAGGAGAAGGCAAGATTAAGGAAGTTGCAATCCAGAACCATGATACCAAACTGTGACAACTATTCCACAGGTGCCAGGAGTGAATCTTAGGCTGAATGCAGAAAAGCAGAAGATTGTAAGGGAACTGAGGTCCCCTATGCGACGCTGTAGAAAAAGAAAGATTACCATGTTTTCACTAATGTATCACCACGGATGTATCACCACTGCTGCACAATTGAGATAAATCTTATACAATGTATGCCTTGTAAGGTATCACTGGAAAAGTTATAATCTGCTAAATATTATTATCCTGTTTAAATGTGTGTATCATCTTAGTATATGAAGTTGTGACACTTTGCTGTATGCTTTTTACTAACATATTATGTTCCTGGGTAACACCCACAAGATATATTTACATCAAGACTAGCCAGCTATATGTCAATGGGCCATTAAGGATAATCAACTTATCCAATGGGCCCCTCCTGAGGATGCCTCAGAAAGCATATGGTCAATGGAGGCCCAGTGACTCAGCAGGGCACGTAGAGCATGTGATCCCTGACTCCATGTTTGAGACAGTAACTTTCCATGCACATGGACAGGGAGGTATAAATTGGAGACTGTGATATCATCTCCTGGCCTCTTTCCTGCTCCACATCTCTGGACTGTGATTTCTAACAAAGGTAGCTTTGAACAATGGACTGAGGACTCCAATCTTTTGGATGTACTGAGAGACTTGTTACAAACTAGCAGATTTAACATCACTGCTATTACCCTGATCGGCTGACTCTGAAATCAACTGTAATGTATATGATTTGCTTTAATCATTTAACAACTCTCTTTTTTTCTTTTTTTTTTAACTAATAAATCTTTAGTTAGTTTATTAAAGATTGGCTGCAGCATGGTATTTGGTGAGAGCTGGAAGTACATATTGACCCGAGGTGAGTGTCTGGTTCTTTGGAACTGAAAGAACCAAATATATGTGATTTCTGCTTTTAATAGTCATTTATCACAGAAGTCTGGTTTGTCTGAGTGGTGTGTGAGCGGCTAGGGGGTCTGAAGGGGACTGTCTGTGGCTACATAATAACTAGTATAGTATTTTGGAAGCACACATTCTTCTTTGAGTGCTTGCTCATATCGATTCCAATTAGGTGTACGCGCGCCGCGTGCACGATCGTCGGAGAATTTTCTACCCTAGCAACACCGGCGGGTCGGCTGTGGAGCCCCCTAGAGTGGCGCCTTCATGGCGCTGAATATATACCCCAGCCGACCCGGCGCCCCCTCAGTTCCTTCTTACCGCCCCTGACGGTCATTGGAACTGTGGAGCGCGGCGTAGCTGTTCTCCACTCTCCCTAGCTTATTCCGTTTATTGATAGTTATAGTTATAGTTCTAGCTGTATATAGTTAGATAGTTGTTTAATTCACTTTGTTAATAGTTGTTGTATAGTTAAAGGGGATTAAGGGGGTTGTCTCCCCCTTTTTCCCCCGGCGCGTGGCCGGGCTCATGCCCAAGGCTCCCGGCTTCAAACAGTGCACGTCCTGCGCTAAGCCTATGCCAACAAGTGACCCGCACGACTCGTGTCTGAAGTGCCTGGGGGAGTCCCATCAGACAGATAAGTGCAAGATCTGTAAGGCCTTCAGACCGAGGACCAAGAAGGAGCGGGACTTTCGGCTTCGGCAACTCCTTATGGAGGCGGCACTTAGCCCGGACGCTCCATCGGCGCGTCAAGCCCCGGCACCAAGCGCCTCGGTGCGCAGTGCCCCGGCGGCACCGACCATTCCGACTACGCGAGTGGCGTCGGACAAGCCTCCACGGCACCGGACCCCGTCGGCACCGCACTCACAGCAAGTGCCTCGGCGCCGTTCATCATCGCCGGGACATAAAAAATCCCATAAGACGGGGACTGCCGTACCGAAGACGCCGGCTCCCCCGGTGCCGGGGGTAGAGCCGCGTCCACCTGTGGAGCACCAAAAACAGGTGCCTCCAGCACCGTCGACTCCGGCTCCGAGGCCGTTGAGTCCGGTGCAGACAGGGTCACCACCGCGACCGGCGGTGATACAGTGCCTCCCGTCGACCCCAGAGACCTTCGCGACGGCGAGAGACTTGATCGCTCTCACGGAGCCGGCACCGCCCCAACCACCGGCACCGTCGGCACAGTTGACTTGTCCGGTCCAGTCCAGGGGGAAACCTGCCTTGATGCGCCCTCCATCGCAGGGACTGGAACCACGGCACCGGTCCAGGTCCCGAAGCAGGTCCCCACGCCGCTCGCAGTCCCGGCGCCGGATATCACCTCGGCAC